>NW_026542595.1:135079070-135771939 GCF_028750875.1 Macrosteles quadrilineatus | reverse complement strand
TGTTAAGCATTATAAAAACATATTTAACAAAGTTGTAAAAAAAGCAAAATTACTAGCGAATAGCAATTTTATAAAAACATCAGAAAACAAAACTAAGGCAGCTTGGCAAATTGTAAATCAAGAGCTTGGCAATACAAACCAAAAACCAAAAGAAAGAATAGTTTTGAAAGATACAAATGGTTATGAGCTTGGTAATCCTGGAACTATTGCTAAAGTTTTTAACAATTTTTTTTCGAATACAGTAAGTAACTTAAATGTTCAAAAGGCTACTGTTAATGGAGTCCACGCTTCAGTGAAACATATCTGTAATGATAATGGGATATCATTGTGCAGCCTCAGGCTAACTAATGTGGAGGAAATCAAAAAGATTGTTTTGTCACTAAAAAACAAATCATCCGTTGGCTGGGATGAGATTCCAATTAAATTGATAAAAGCCACTGTTAATATCATTGCTGAACCTTTATCTCAAATTATTAACCAGTGTTTAATACATGGAATTTTTCCGGATAAACTAAAACTTTCCCAAATTTCACCAATATTTAAAAAGGGCCTAAAATCGGATATTAACAATTACCGTCCAATTTCTGTATTGAGTAATTTTTCTAAAATATTTGAGAAGGTCATAAATTTGAGATTGGTTAGTTATTTTGAAAGCAATCATCTATTTTATAACAAACAATTTGGATTCAGGAAAAATTTAAGCACAGGTTCTGCACTAACACAGTTTATAAATGAGGTTACCCAGGCTTTGGACGGGTCTCAGGCTACAGCTGGTGTTTTCTGTGACCTGTCCAAAGCTTTTGACTGTGTTGATCACTCAGTCCTTCAGCTCAAGCTGAGTGATTATGGTATTAGGGGAAGTTGTCACTCTCTTTTGAGTTCTTACCTTTCTAATAGAAAACAAAGAACTGTAATAACACTGGATAAGATCAAGTACTATTCGCCATGGGAAAACCTATCGGCAGGTGTGCCCCAAGGTTCAATCTTAGGTCCTCTATTCTTTCTAATTTACATTAATGACCTCCCTAAAGCTATTGATCAGGAACTAATTCTTTTTGCAGATGATACAACAGCCTTGATAAAAAATAATAGTACTTCTGAAATGCTATCTTCTCTTGAAAATGTGGTTCATGACATGGAAGGTTGGTTCTTGAACAATGGATTAAAACTTAATCTTGAAAAAACGCAAACAATAAAATTTTCTGTCAGAAACAATGGTAATAAAATTGAATCCCTTAAATTGGCAACGTCTCATAAATTTCTAGGTGTTTACATAGATGAATCACTTAAATGGGATGTACATCTGAATCAATTAAAAAGTAAACTTAGATCCATGTCAATTGTATTTCTGCACTTAAGGGACTGTGTTCCTAAAGAAACTCTGAAAATGGTTTATCATGCTTATGTAGAATCAGTATTGAGGTATGGTATAATCTTATGGGGTCAGGCTACCGGAGTCAAATCAATATTCAGGCTACAAAAACGCATTATCCGTATTATGACCAGCTCTCATCCACGTAGTTCATGCAAAAACCTTTTTCGAAATTTAAAAATCCACACCCTAACAGGACTGTACATCTTGGAATCACTAAACTACATTCATTCCGCTAAAAACGACCTCCCAGAATCAATTCAAATCAACCATAGATATAATACTCGAAATGAAAACATTTTTAGATTTCCAAGGCACCATTTGACCCTTTATGAAAAAAGTCCACTATATGCTGGGCTGAGGCTGTACAATGTGCTGCCTGCAAACTATAAATTGCTAAATGAAAATAATTTTAAAGATAAAATAGGTGAACTCTTAATTGACAGAGCCTTTTATTTAATTTCAGATTTTCACAATGCCCCTTTAGTTTAGAATAGTTTTATCATGCAATCTTGTTAATTTATATTATCATCTTGATTACTATTTTATTTTTTATATTCTGACAATTCAAACTCTGACAATGCACCTATTCTGTATGTAACACATGTAAAGAATGTTATGTGCAAATAAAATATGTCTATGTCTATGTCTATGTCTAATGTGCATTTAATATTAGATTCCCCCCAGGTTGCATATCTTTGATTTTAAGTCAAAGTTAAGTGGTTAATCAAGGAGTATTTTTGGAAAGGTGAATAAGTTCAGCTCACTTACTTGACACTTCACAATTTTTTCTTAAGTAAGTTAAACTAGACATTTTTCACTATCCCTAAGATCCAAGCTGAATGTTAGCTAATATGAACTATTGTTTAGTAGTCTGTGAGAGTGAGAGTACAGTATATATACAACACTGTCTCCTTATGCTCATATCCCTTCCTTAAGCTTTGCTCAACCCCACAAACTGTTTCAAGGTTTGAGAATAACTAGCCATTAAATGTAAAAACCAATTTATTTTTAAAACCTAAACAATGCACTATAATTTACAATATTTTACAATCACAGCTTTTGATGATATATTCTACTGCAAATTTTTAATTTAACATTACCAAGCAGTGTTAAATAAAAACTTATAAAAAAATCTTAATTTTAACAAAACCCTTGATTTTAAAATTGTACTTAATGTTATCCTTGCATACATACACAATTAAGCTACAATATAGATTGAAAGCAATTGTTTAGGGTGCAATATAGTAAGTAGCCACAGTATAGTTGTTTTTTTTTTAAATAAATAGGATAAAGTTACATTTGAAATTTTAAAATTGCAAGCTTAATTCTCAAAGAATAATTTTATATTAAATTGATTTTTTGTAACAAGTTTATGAGAACATTTTTGTATGTACAGTTAGTAAATTAGGACAGAGTGGTGTTTAACCCAATAATCAATGGTTTAACTTATAATGTGAATCATTACGTTTTAACAAATAATAATCTGTGTATGCCGAAATGGAATGTTAGAGAATAAAAAAGCAAACTGGCAATCATCTAGACCTGGAAAACTTGTACAAAAACCAACACAATACTGAAAAAGTTTTTGCTTATAAAAGTTCATATAGACTAGTTAGAAATGAAATCGATACTCCAACACTGTATACAAATTTAATTATAACATTTTCTGATCTAATAAATATGCTATGTGTGATAGATACTTTTATAACTATGTTAACATGTTGATAAAAATGTACAATAACAACAACACATAAAATATATAAAACAATAAAAAATCAATTGTGCTTTAAAAGCCATAGATATCTCAAGAGCGTAGAAATCTTAAAGTTATAAGCAAAACAATATGTTAAGATAAAATAAGTTTTTAAAAAATCCGGTACATCAACAATAACAATACTTGCTTCCAATAGAACTTATACTTATTTCAAACAAGTACCAATGTAAGTTATAATTTACATAATAACAAAATATAAACTCTAAAACTAGTTTTAAATAGTCAAATTAATGCAAAAGACACATAACGATAAAGGAAATAACAAAAACATATTTTGAACAAAAAAAACAGACAATTAAGAAGAATTATGAGTTTTTTAAGACCCAAACGTTGCAATAAAACTAAATAACAAATTTTCTCGGGAAGTGGAGCCTTATCGGTAAATACAAAATAATAAGTAATAAATATTTTTGAGCTCCTTTACCACTTCTGAAATACCAACCACTTTACAAGGTAGGTAGTTAAATGCGCAAAAAAGCCTGAAGACAAAACACTCCTTGTTTCCAATATTAAAGTGACATTTGATACGATAAGTGCGAGCGTAAAGCATCTACCTAGTTGTGTAAATGCTGGAAGGGAATGTGAATTAGAGATCCCAACACTACTACTACTAAACTAAAAAATATACAGTAAAATAGTAAAATTTTTTTGTACCTCCTGTCAAGATTAACTCAAGTCATTCACAATTAAGTTTGCTATCTCAATAGTAATTCTTGAAAACTATAATATATTCTTATGTCCTAAATATACCAATTTTCATTTTGTCCAACAAAATTCTCAATTCCTAAATTTTTATGTTTTGACAACATAAATTTCACCACTAACATCTCAATTTTGTTTGACGAATCCACACGATTGGCAAGAAGTAGTCAGCGTAAGTTGGTATGTAGGTAGCATTGGGGTCACTAGGTTGTGCTTTAGTAGGTTGATAGCACCAAGTGTGGTTTAGCATGTGCAATCACTGCGATGCCAAAGACCTGTAGTACGTTGATAGAACCTTCCATGCAGCTGGCGCCATGAACCCGTCTGGTGGAAGCTGGCCAGATTTCGCTAAACCTGAGAAAAATAAGAATGGACAAGTGTTGAAAACAATTTGTCTCACAAATTTTACCACTAGATCATGTTGACATTCACACTAGCTTTTGATAAACAATATTAGTTCATTTATAAGCAATGGATACACAACTAACTAAAAAAAAAAAAATAATTCCAAGCATTTGACATCACAAAAAAGTTCACAGCACCATTATTGAATTTATAAGAAGCAGAATTGCTGTAGTTGTCTGAATTTTTTTCTTGGATAAGTACCAATATATTGTGCATGCATTCTATCTTCCTTGATATATTCCGACAAGTACAGTTTCTTATTAAATTTAAATAGTTAATTAACCATTAGAGACGTTTAAATACAATATTTTATACTTTACAGAGATATTTTTCCTTGTAGTAGTTAGCTATGAACGTGAATATAACCAATCTTTCAACACCAAAGACTAGGAAAGTTCAATGAAAATTAAATTACTGTATTGAACAATTTTGTTGACTTGTAGTCACTCTTAACTACTCGTTACATTTTTTTTAATATCAGTTCTAGATTCATCTAAGTACCTCATAAATGTAAGCAAAAAGTTGACACTGAGCAAACAACTCACCCCTCATTTTTGTTCCCGAGATGAACTCAAAATCGTCTTTCCTCTTTGGGTCAAAAAAGTCCATTTTCCTCTTGGTTTTGTCATATGCAGCCACCCGGAATGGGATGATCTCCAGGTCAGCCAGACCCGGAGCCATGGAGAGCACCCGGCCCCCGTGGGTGGGCTCGTACAAGTCCCCTCCCACACTGGGGTCTGGGTGAGGAAGACCCGCCGGGTCACGACCCACAATGTAGAAGTTAGCACCAGCCGTCATCCTAGCCTTAGCATGCCATTGAACCTGGAGAAAAAAATTCTCGGTTTTAGGCCTATAATGTTTGCTTAACAGCAATACCTAGGTATTGTTTGTTTTATGATGAAGTAAACACCACTCTTACAGATGTTTAGGCTGCTGCAGTGGATTTTCTTTGAATTTAGTGAACTTTCAACCGAACGAACGTTGTTTTGAATAAATAGTAGGGATGGTCAAGTCTCGAAATTTCGGGAAATTTTCGGGAAATTTTAAATCTCGTTACACGAGACGAGATTTTTTTTTGGCCGAGATTTTTATCAAGACGAGAATTAAAAAAAAAATTAAAAAAAAAAATTAAAAACGCCTGCAGAAAGTCAATGCAATACCCGCAATACAGGAGCGTGTTGTAGTTGCGTTTCCTTTGTGAAGGCGTTCTTATTTAATTAATTCTTCAAATGTAAATATTACTTTAATTATTTTAATAACATTTGAGAAGTTTTGTTAAGTGTTAGCAGTGTGAGGAACGTTTTATTACTATAAAAAAAGTCAAAACAAGTAACTATTTTATAAAAATTAATATTTTATTTTATGATTTATTTTATTTTAGGATAAGGTCTAGTCTTCAGTTCTATCCTAACTGATATCACTATGTTTCCTCATCGTAGGCATTTTTAATAATTTAGGCGTGATTAATAAAAAAATGTTATACTGATGTTTTTTAATAAAAGATTGTAAATATTCTTGCCTATTATCATTATTTTTTATTTAAACAGTCATCTAACAATGTTACAAAATCAGGTAAAAATTCCGAACGTGCACTTCCCGTTGTGTATGAGAAGGGAAATCCCGTCTCGATCTCGTCTCAAAATTTTATGAGAAATAAAAAATCTCGTCTCGTCTCGTCTCGAACTCAAAATCCAATCTCGTCCATCCCTAATAAATAGGTAAAGAATATATTACAAGTTCATGATTTTAAGCATCCTACCGTACTAACACAATGTCATTGTTTACCTCAGTTGGTCCAGCATACAGCATGGGAGATGGGAAGATAGCCAACACAGTAGACTTAGGGTCCAACACTCCCTCACTGAACACTGCAGCATGTTGCTCTATTCTGGTGTGCAGAGGAACATCATCGTCCTTTGTCCAACCTCCGAGGGGGTGGAGAAGAAGAACTGGGTTTTTGTAGCCTCGTTCCAACAACCGTCTTTTGGTATCCTGCCAAAGGAAAATAAGAATTATTGTAATTTAAATGGGCTGGATTAGCAGCATTTAAATGCAGCTGGACTTTGCAAAAATTTGACTTTTAGGATTTTATTCAAACACTACTAGTTACCTGCATGAGAAGAGCATGCCCGTTATGTATCGGGTTGCGCAGCTGGAAGGCAAACACAGCGTCAGCTCCAATCTCCTTGAACTTCGCCCTCAACTCGTTGGGTGTGAGTCTGTACTGGTCTAGACCGTCGTTCCAGCGAACACGTTCCAAAACCTCCAATTCTCCTCCTACCAGCCAGTCCCCACTCTCGTATATCATCTGCAGCGAACATAGAAATTCATAAATGAAGTACAGTAAAAATCTAAGTTGACAAACAAGAATTAAACTCTTTAATTTAACTCTTTGAATTTAAGTCTTTACTACTGTTAAACTTGGGTGAGGGTAATGACATGGTTGCTAAAGATTGTTTCAACATTTGAAACCTGAATATTGCTCCTAGCATAATTTTAAATCTATTGGTAAAGTACACCTACCACCTAATCAAAAATACTGTCAATATTTTAAAGTGAAGAGTGTCCTAATGTTGAAATGTTGTCCAATTTCTGTGCTCTAAAGTTCTCAATATTTTCATCTTTGTTTTGCTATTTGAACCCCTTAAATAATTGTTGAAAAAAAACGAAAGAAATCAATAAATTGTAACCAATCCATACAGTAGTTTATGAATAAATCATAGACAGTAAATTCCATCTATGAATGAAAAAGCAAGAAACTGATAGAAAAGTCGAACTTATCATTTCAGCACCTCATGCAGTACTACTGATTTATGAAAGAAGTCATACTTTCAGTAACCATCACCCTTATGCAATGCACCCTACAAGCTCTTTACCGTACACTGATCCTCCATAGTGTCATATCTTTACAAAGTATCAAGCAAAGACAAGATGTATCAATCAATTGTTGAGATTGGGATGCCACCTCGGTGCGTAGCCCAATTGTGAGTGAAGGATGAGTGTAGAATGGTGTGAGATGATCTGTGTAGCATTGTTACTGACTAAGATCAGCTGTTTCGTTAGCCAGGATTATTTTTTACAGCCAATGATCAGCAACAGCTGGTAAATTGATTACCAATTTCCCACCCAGATGTCACACTCGTCTGTACATGTAGTCTGTACCTGGTAGTGAATGTGTTGAAGAAAGGGTAAAAGAGTTAAGAAAGTAACTGAAACGTGAATTTTAGACATTTCCTAAGACTTAAGGCATCTCTACAATATTGTTCCAAAGTTCATTAAGCCAACTTATTAACTCACCTTGATGGTAGGATGGTTCCTATTGGTTGTGCCAAACTGTCGAGCGACTCGCTCCTCCTTGCGGTGTTTGTAGAACTGCGGTTGTCGCAGGATGGCTACGGGGCGACCCTCGTACCTAAGGGCGAATGCAGACACTCCGCTTAGTCTCTCCATGTCCTCCGTGCTGAGAGGCAGGACGATGGCAATCGACTGACTCATCTCATCTCCCAGAGTGTTGAAGTGAAGGCTCTACAACAGAAATATTTTTTCATCAGAATTTGAGTTAAGATATTGAAACTTATAGTCAATCAGGCATAATTTCAGTGGTGGCTTGATGTGGTGATAAGAAGGCAATTTGATTGTAAGCTTGATCTTTCAAAAATCACTGTAGGCCATTGCTTGATATGAAATGGGATACAGTTTCTATAGTGTATTTGTTTAAACTATTTGAGTTGAAATTAGGAAAAATGTCTCTTGACTTAGGGTTAGATCTGGTGTGCATAAGTATGGATACCATAGAATTCTCTAAGCTCTGTGTTTCATACTGTAGGCCATAAAAAATTAGCCAATAGTTACCATAATGAATTCCTGGCATAAAATGTACAATGAAACAACAATGGACTGTAATTTAAAATATGTGTAGTCCCTGAGTAATTTAATCAATTTGACTGAATTTCTTAAGATATGACCTAGAAAACTAACAGATTCTTGAATGAAATAACATTTATTTTTTTTAACAGTTAAACCACTGGAGCTTAGTCTAGCTAGCACAGCCCGTAAATTTGTTAGAAAAGAAAAAATAAAAAATAAATGTGGATTGTTGTATTCTTTAACAGGTTTTTCGTCATACTGTAGCAAAAACAGCTGTAATGCATGTGCTGCGGGTATAAAGTAGCATTTTTACTCTCTAGGGAGTTAAAATTAGCTGTTGTAAACAGTTGTAAATTTCGATTGTGGCAATTGTATCGATCAAAATTATTTATCGATCGACTTATTAAGCAAGGTTTTACCCTATTTTTGTCGATTGTTTGACATATTGATGGTATAATGTACTGTAACACAATCGTAATAGACAAAATGATTGAATCACTTACTAAACAGCTGCTTATTTGCATTAGCAGAATTGAAAACAAGCTGGAAGTCGTTTTGAGAAGCTATCATTACATAAAAATAATTTTGTTTTCTAGCTTTGTTTGAATTAATGATGCAATATGACAAAAAATATAGTTCACCACACAGGAAAAAAGTGGCTTTTTAACCCTCGCTTGGGTCAAAAAGAGTCACTTTAAGGCATGGTTTAAGGCAAAGACAAACAAAGATTTAGAGTAGGATGGATATGACAGTAAATATTGAAAAAGATTATGGTTAATAACTGGCACCAATCAGTGGAACATGTGATTCCGGGGCAAATAAATTCTAGAGGATTTGAAAATGACTATGACACTTTTTATCAATGGTGACTTGTTATCAAGGTTCCACTGTATGTACAAATAACTGTGCGTTATGGAAAGTTATTTTGCTTGATTGCCTCACCTGTAGGTACTGGTCCTCCGTCATAAAGCCTCTCAGAGGTCTCGCCCACCCCTCGGCCAGCACTTGTACCCACTGTAGGTCTACTGTAGTGATAGCGAGCGCAGGAAGATGTGACGCCTCCTCTATGGCGCTCGACACTCGGTTCTCCGACACAAACAGCTCAGCTACCTTGTCACTCTGACGGATTTGAGGAGGGATTATGTCCTGCAAAAATAAGTTTGGTTAGGTTCGGGTGATTGCTGCAGGGGGATCTCAAGGGTGAACTACTTTTGTTTAGTTTTGCTTTTATCACTTATAAGTTACAAGTTAATTTGGTCTAATTTATTTTTCTCTTGGCCAATACTGTTAAATTATAGTAGCACATATAGTCTTAAAATATAAGGAAATGACTATAATTAATAATTATAAAACTAAGAGAAGTACAAAATTCAAATGTTCCTACAACCTCAGCTGATTGTTTGCAAGCTTGCTGAACGCGTCTGCAAGATTTGTATTCATTGTTTAGACCAATGAATAACATGGATGACCAATGGTTAATGGATGACATATTTGCAGGGTTTTATGCACTATGTTTGCCTTACTCACATTTTCCTCCAGCAGTTGGACAACCTGCATACAACTCTCTTCCACGGTTTCACTCACAGTCTTCACCACCATGTCAGGACATTCAGGCTTCTCATATTCCTGGTCCACCCCCGTAAACCCTGCAAAACATCATACGTTACATTATAAATGAAGAAAACAGTAAGAATTTCATAAGATTATTTGTTCCTTGGAGAAAGCTATTTATTCCCTGGAAGAGTACTTTTAAACCTCCCTTCTAATTATAGATGAAAATCAACTTAACTATGCCAGAAGGTGTCAAATGTAAATTTTCAGGCCTTTTATAAGGCCCTGTCTTTCTTTTGTATCTAAACTTTGCTGGAGATTTTTATAGCATTACAAAATATGTATCAACATCAACCCTAACTGACACCCTGCCTTAGTTTACAAATATGTATCCAAGCAATATAACCTTTTAAATATCCTAATCTATCATTACAAAGCTATCAACATGACCTTACCTTTGATAGAGCCTTGTCTCGCTTTCTTGTACAACCCCTTGACATCTCGTTGCTCACAAACGTTGAGTGGAGTGTCAACAAATACCTCGAAAAACGGCAAATCATTCTCTCTGTGAATCTTCCTGGCCATTTCTCGGTCCTAGAGGCGTAAGAAGGATTAGAAAAAAATTTAAATGAGGCCTTACTTTTACAAGGAATCCACTAGTTTTGTAAGCTTCGACAGAGTCTGTTCCTGCCCATGCATGGGCATGGTATCTATCTATCGTTGATTTATTTATTGCCACATATTCATGTGTGTTATTTGTGGGTGTGAATGTGTCATGGATGAACCTACTGCGAATAATTCTTGTTACCGACAAAAAGTGTTTGATAGTGGCATACCAGGTGAAACCTGTTACACTATTTAAACAGTTTGAAACTGCAGACGATCAAGTTATTTATAGTTAATATAAATTGTCAGTCAAACTATGGTTTTCAACCATTTACAATATAAATCAATCAGAACGAGTTTTTTAAACCATTTACAGTTGAGCAGGCTAAGCTTCACTGATAGCAAAACTCAATTATTTTGATTTCAGCATGCAATTACACTAAAAAGGTGTGATTGCCAGATTTTTATATTTAACAATTTGGTTAAAACGTATTAATCTTAATGCAGTTTAAATTTAAATTAGTTTAAGAAGCAACATTTTAAGTAGTGATAATGTAATAATATTTTATGATGCACCACTGGCACACATCTATTTCAAAGCACAAAGATAGATTGCATCATCCTATGCATTGGAGTACCGGTACTCATAATAATTCCAACCAAATTTTGATTCTTAACTATACACCCCACTCAACAAACCGTCCAAGGATCGTCTAAATTATCATAATATGGTAGTTTAGAACTTTTATATTATAAAGGTTTTCAGGATAATTAAAACTGTCATAAACTTTGATGTATTCTATTTGCAACCTTCTAAAATGATAAATATTGTTTTTTTTCTTTATCTCAACGGCTGGATTTGCTACCCACAGCACATTGTACACCCTAATTCATAGCATCTTGTCATCGTAAAATACAAAATGTTTTCACAATCTGATATCCTCCACATGGTTCCCTACTCCCCTTGATATCTCCAAACTCTCAAGATTACTAATGGAAATGTGTGAACCACAATACCTGAGAGAAAGGAGACACAAAACTGCACAGGGCAATCACTCCGCTGTCTGCGAACAATCTCGCAACCTCGGCAACTCTCCGGATATTTTCCTCCCGATCCTCCTTACTGAAACCCAAGTTCTTGTTGAGTCCTGTCCGGATATTGTCTCCGTCCAGTCCATAAGCGGGGATACCTCGAGCGACCAGATAAGCCTCCAGCTCAAACGATATTGACGTCTTTCCAGCACCTGACAATCCTGCAAAAGATTTAAAAGTTATCGTATGGATTTTAGTGAAAGGTGTTCTCTATGAAAGTTTGCCTTGTCCAAGGGACCTTTATGTTAACGATGGATATACAGCTAAGGTAGCCCTTTAACCACTGAGTCATAAAATTGCTAAAATCAATTAGTTATTGGCAGATTTTTTCCTGAGTCTCTAAATGAAAATCCTGCGCCCAAACCACTAGACCAGGAACAATACCGCTCCTAGTATCCTACAATTATAAAGCTTGATTTTTTTTGTTCTACGTCACTTTGGTCGCTTAGCCTGCTTAGCCCGAGATCGTTTTCCACATTACTTCAGGCTAGGTATAGGGGTTGTGGCATAATCACTTAGATAAAATCCATTGCTGATTGGCGAGATTTGATCCCAGGACCTCATACATCAAAGTCCCACGCTATACCACTAGTCCAGCTCGCAAACCAAGAAAGGTTGAATTTGAAAGTTACACACTCTACTATAAAAACACGACTTTGATGGCTTGAGATTAAGTACAGCCAATCTCAACTTGGTATTGGTGAAGAGAAATACAACTGCCCGAGTCTTGGTGTCAATAGTTTGTTGAGCAGCAGCTGTGTAATGTCAGCCTTCCCTGTTGAGTAGCATGTAAACAACAGGTTTGATCCTAAACTATCTTACCTTTTGGACAAACTGCTAATACATGTATAAAAAGCAATGAAAATTTGTTTAGCCTTTTTTACCACTCGGCAAGGGAAACATCAAGTAATCAGATCGCCTTAATATATCAATTTTGGTAAAATACACAATAATGTTGTAGATCCATGGGAATTTTGAGAACGCCTCCTAGCTTTTGAAAATGCACCTTTATTATGTCTAGAAAAAGATTTTTTCTGTCCCCAAAATGATATCTCTCACATACCTTCTAAAAGTGTTCTACACTAAAACACATGAAAACAGTTTAACCAGATTTTATTTTAGCATCCCCCATTTAAAAATTAAAATACTTTCAGTGGAAAGTTGCCTCTCCTATTGTAAGCCAATCATTTTGACAAGATAAGAAGAGAAAGAAAGATAACGGGTTCTCACAATGAATACCCTTTGTGCTCACCTATTCAGCCAAACAAAGAGTGATTTTGTTCATCATCCACTGGGTAATTAGGTTCTACATTGAAAAGGATCGTGTAGAGGAAGTGATACTGGACAATTGCGCTCAAACACATGGACATTTTATGAGTCAAAGTTCAGCTGTTTGATAAAAGTAAAAAAAATATGCAAAACACACCTGTAAACCAGACGGTGCAACCTCTGAAGCCTCGGACATTTCCGAGAACTTGTCCTCGCTTGTCTCTGGACACATGGTGCTTCTGCACCGTCACGTTGGTAGCTACTTGAACAGCCTGAAAATGAGATAAGAAAACATAGTAAAACTCATAAAATGCAGTACAAGTCATATGTATAGCAAACAATAACAATTTCCATTGGTATGCTGTATATGCTTAGTGTCAAGGAAAATCTTAACTAGAAGTCCCAGAATCCCTCGGAGGCAGAAATTGTTAAATTGATTAAGATGATGGTAATAAATTTGTATAGGTCAATTAACCAAAGGTGTTATAAGTGCTTCATTAAGGCTAATGAAACTTAACTATTGTGTAAATTTAAATACTTTAGTTTAAGTACATTGAACAACATCCTTTCCTACTAGGATAATAGCATGGCTAAGCAGAGAGAAAAAAAAATATTGCCATGAAGCTTTTGAACGGAGCGGTCGAGCAATAAGTTAAAACGGCACGTGGTTGATATACTGATTATCTACAGTTTTCTGGTGTAGTATAGCTCAAATTCAATAGAAGTTTTCTACAAGTATAAATTGTGTAATGTTTGAAGAAGACTCCATTAGAATTGAAACAATAGACAGTGTGGCAACACCTAAACAAGAATAGACAATGCGGTAATAAACAAACTCTACCTTACAATTAATTAGAACCTACAGACAAACACTTTGACAAGAAATTCATTAATTTTTTTAACTTCTATTAATAATTCTTCAGCTGATGAGATAAATAAAGTTAAGTCAGTAACGGGTATATAGTACAGTAAATTAAATTTTAAGATTGTTTTAAACGAGAATGCATTGCACATCGTTAATTATCCATACAACCAATAAAATTTAAACATTTTAATTGCAACACCTTCAAACATTCATTTTTTATTCTTTACACTTGTTATTCTAGATTTGAATTTGTACACAAAAACCTAATCACATGCTCTAAAAATTCAACAAAAAACTTCAAGTTATTGAGACGTGCAGAAACGGTAAGTTCAAAGGGAAAACTAGTGTTTGAATTGGCAGGCCAATAAATGTTATCTTCTGTACCCATAACGCATCGACCTTGATCTAAATGGCTGGGAGCCAAACAAGGTTAAACTTGGTTAACTGCTTCCTCAGATGAATGACAACGTAATTACTCGTCCATTCATCTAAATTGAGCATTTCTCGTGTTGACAATACTCCTGTGATGAGTCCCAGTGTATATATTTGTGGAACTAGAATTTTAAATAATTTTACAACATGTATGATATCAGTTATATTGTTGTTTGATTATTTTGATTTAAGAATGATTTAGATGTTGTTTTTTGGAATCCCCTACTTGATAAAATCATAAAATAAACAAAACACAGTTTGCCGCGAAAAGAAAAATATCGAACATTATGAGGAACATTCTGTACAAGAACCTTTCCCCACCATTTTTCCTTTTGTTATTTTCTACAGTCATATGAAAAATTAATTGCCTTTGGATTAATAACCCCAGTAGCGTCTGAGTGGTGTAGCTATCAGTGTTGTTGGGAACCTTTCCCTTATCACTCCCTTCGTTATCCTAAATTGCGTTAAATCAATTGTAATGCTTAAGAGCAAGTATTTTAGCCTACGTTCAAATGGTGGACTGCACAAAAATGGACCTCTAAAATAGCAACAACATATTAAAACGTTCATTGGACCACTTTCATGCAGTCTAATCTAGTTGAAATTGAAATTTCAAACTCAAACTGAACTAATTGAATCTTAAATTGGATGATAACATACCTCAACGTAAGTTCAATAAGATGTATGAACAGAAAAACTTATGAAAAGAAGATGTTGACACAGCTAATGAGTGTGAGAGATAGCAAAAATAGGTCATTATGTTAAATGCTGCTGTGATAAAAAATTTCCTCTGATTTATTTAATTGAATTGTCTATGATTACCTCAGAAAGTCTTACGATGGCTGGTGAATAGTGTTGGTTAGTGTTGCCAATTTACACAAGAAAGTTCTGTCAATACAAAAACTAAAATTCATCCAAAATATTAGCTGCTCATAAATTACTTCCTTAACTGTTAACACAACACCTAAAGCCATTCAGAAATTAAGAGCTTACATAAAAAATTAGTTCCCATAACTCAAACTAGTCACGGTGCATTTAAATTTTTTCCCATTAAAAAACCAAGAAAACATGAACCTTCTGATGTCAACTGGTGTACAAGGAAGAAGTTGTTCCAACTGGTTGTGGTAATTCAAACAGGTTTTAAATAATTAAAATAATTACCAAACTCTCCTTCAAACAGAAATTGTTTGTACTCTGTACAAATCGAAACTATTACAGTATATCTGACTCTGAAAAGTAGACAGACTTCCCATTTCTATCTTAAAGTTGTGGTCATTTTTAGATTAAAATGTGATTAGTTAGAAATTAGCTGACAGAGTGTGCTATTGTCAATTAATTATTTCTGACCTACCACTAACACAGTGGTTTTGACTTCTTAACCAAAAAGGACGAGTTACTGTAAACTATAGCACCTCAGTCACATTAGTTATAAAAGTATTGAAAATAAAGAGAGAAAATAGAATGAATACTTGTTGAGCGGTTCATTAAACTAATTTCTATGTGAATGAAAATTTTATTACAGCAGGTCAATAGTAGATGGTATATCAACTCTAACCTAAAGTCAATGCACCTACTTATTTGGACTACAAAAAGGAAAAAAAATACCAGCTGGATCTAGATCACAAAAGTTAAACTGGTAACAATGACGTTTCTAGATCAACGAAAACTTGATAAGGCAATCGAACACATTCAGCAAACCCAAACTTGACCATGACTCTTCCGTGGGTCACCGAAACAAACCATTAAACTGATAAAATTTCTCACAACAAAACTGATAGTTTTAACTGGAAACACAGAATTATCGGAAGTGATGAAAGGCGGAAGATATCGCTTGACCCAGATGTGAGCCATAGTTGAAGTTCATCAGGCCACATGGTCAAGTCATAAGTCTCGACCTTGACTTTGTTGCATTCAACACTTTGCTGTTTGCGGTTTGCAACTATAAGTGTTGCGATTTTTTTACCTTTCCGTGAGTCATGCAAATAAATAAGTTTCTAGAAGCTTGAAGCTTCCATTAACTTTGAAGTAACAAAGTTGGATAGGTATTTCCCTGAGAATAGAGTAAGCTGTTGTACAGTTTTTACATTCAATATTTTTACAATTTTTCTCCGTTTTCAAAAAATTAAACGTAGTGTTTTAAAAAGTGTGTATTCCAAACAGACTAGTTTTCCCCTTACTATTACTTTTGGGACAGAAAATAATTTACCATTATTAAGCTTCAAAAATATGAAATTTCTACAAAATAGTAGATTGTTCTAATTCACATTATGAAGACATTCTGGGAAAAAAGGACACATCTTAGCAAGTTTGACTACGTTTACAGTAAGTTACTTTTCTAAAACCAAAACAATTTTTAAACCACCTACAAATAAGAAATACTCTTTTCCCACACATAGTCAAACAAAATGTCTTTGTAAGCTAACAACTAGTACCGATCTTACCAACAATTATAGAATTGAGTCTAAATACTATACAATCCGATGTGTAACTGACTGGGGATACAAATTCTAGACCACTTCTAGATGAGCTAGAGACTTGAAATTTTCGGTGGTTGTAGGTCTAGTGCCCAAACCACCCATAAAATTCCAAAAAGTCGCATTTTCAAATTTTAACCCCCCCGAAAATTCGAATTCCCCCCCCCATGTTATTCTTATGGGGAATAACATTAAAAATGGCCGACTTTCGTGTTCCCATCTGAACCACTTAGAAACGTGCTAGAGACTTCAAATTTGCGTAGTATTGTAGTAAAAGATCTTACATTACCGGTGGAATATGCAAAAGTCCCATTTTCAAATTTTAACCCACCCAAAAATCCAAAACGGCGGACCTCTGAAAACGAAAAAACACTTTTTTTTCAACCGGATGTAGCTCGAAAACGGTAAGAGCTAGAAAAGATTTGACAGTATATCCAGGAACAGGAATTAAATTTTCTACAAAACCCTCTTAGGCGTTTTCAGAAAATCGCACTCCTTAAGCTTCAAAAAACGCCCTACTTTCAAAATTTTGTAAATTTTTTTCAAATTTTTATCGGTTTTTGCTATGTTTTCGTACCTAAATAATTATTTTTTGCAAATATTATTAATGTTTCGTATTCTCCTTAGTTTACTTTACATTTCACCCTTTACATGTATTTTCGTAACTTTACTCCTTGACCCCCAAAAACTTAATTTTAATGTGAAAATTCGATTGGTTTTTACCGGTTTTACCAGCCCCATGTTATCCTTATGGAGAATAGCTATGTAATTTTAATACTTTGGTATGCTCATCTGATTAGTTTAGAAACGTTCTAAAGACTTTAAATTTTTGTAGTATTGCAGTATGGGATCATCCGTTAATGGTGGAATTTGCAAAAATGCCTTTTAAAAATTTTAACCCCCAAAAAAATCCAAAATGGTAGACGTATAAAAACGAAAAAACACGGTTTTTAATACCGACTATAACTAAAAAACGGTAATAGCTAGCAAAAATTTGAAAGAATCTTCATGAACAGGAATTAAATTTCCTACAAGACACTATTACGCGTTTTTAGAAAATCGCACTCCTTCACCTAAAAAAAACGCCCTACTTTCAAATTTTGGTAAATTTTCTTCAAATTTTTAACGGTTTTTGATAATTTTTCGTACATAAAAAATTTTTTCTTCAAATATTATTAATGTTTCGTACTCTCCTTAGTTTACTTTACATTTCACCCTTCACATGTTTTTTCGTAACTTTACTCCTTGACCCCCAAAACGCGTAGGTCAGTAACGCTGTATAGTCATTTGGTTCTCGCTCTAATTTTTGCTAATGGATTTGGCTACCCATGATTAAGTTTCACTGTCACTTCTTCCTATTTATTGGACTTGTTATTTTGGCGATTTTGCTGCAATTTTCTGTAAGCATGGAATTCTCTTGCGTTGCTGCTGGGTCGTTCCACCAGGGAGATCCCAGATTTACCGAGAGCAACAACGCTCAATGCATGGCAAATGCAACCTGTGCCCTCGCATGGCAAGGATTCTGCGGCGGATTCAGTACCAACGCTATTGACGCTATACTCATGGCGGGCGATAGCTTGTATACACTATCTCGCCGTGAGCATAGCATCACTAACCGGTATCTGTTCCCTGAGGACCTCGCCAGGCACTTCGTGGTTGCACACCATCGTGTTACCATCGAAGAAATTTCTTGTGTTTGGGACGGGTTGTATCCGTTACGAAACGATGGCCTAGATGAGGTGACCTCTTCCTTGTCTTCGGTTTTGGAAGCAGCTATGCCCGGTGACTCCGTTGATAGCGGTTTTTTGTTTACGGGACAGTTGGTGACAGTCGCTTTTTGGCGTTTCCAAGGGCGGCTGTACCTCTTTGATTCCCACGCGGTAAACGAAAACCGTCGTCGAGACATTGATGAGGCGAGAAATAAGGCTAGGGTGTTCGTCTGTAATAGTTTTCGTTCTCTAGCTTCCCTCATTTTGGTGAATTCTGCGTTCGTCGGTGGGCAGTACTCCGTCACAAAAATAAAGTTTTCCGTCAACGAAACTCAAACTGTCCACACGGTCGACTGTTCGGACAATGACTTAACTCAGTTATCAGAATCTGCCTCTGAGACAGTTGTTCAGAAAACCAAATGTCCTGGTAGACCAAAAACAATAAAGCGTGGTCGTCCAAAGCTTTTAGACACGACCCGAGAAGAGCAAGTGGATGCGGCGAAGAAGAAGTATAGGGAGACGCACGCTGACAAACTCCGGGATGACAGTCAACGTTACACTCAAACCCACCCTGAGGTGCACCGAAAGGCTGTTCAGCAATACGACCTGCGTAATCCCGGTGCTTCTGCTGAGAGTGTTCAGATTTTTCGCCTGAAAAATCCGAAAATGTCTGAACTTCGCTATATGCCCGCATCACTTGCTCGGTCCGTAGTCAAAAATGGCCCCATGTCTGTTTGGAATGGGGAGCCACTCAATGAAATACAACCATACAAATTAAAAAAAGTCAGTCTCTGGGTTGACGACGTTTACAGATGTCGTCATTGCCAAGCACGGCTCTTCGAGGAGGAGAAGAATAGAAAGCAATGGTGCTGCGGGGAAGGAGCGTTCAATGTTCTCGACATTCCTCCGTTGCAAGAACGCTTTTATTCCGACCGTCTCTTCCTGGAAAGAGCCCGTGCGTACAACGACCTGTTTGCTTTCTGCGCGCTCGAAGTGTCAGGCGGGTATCGTCATCCCAGTGGTCTTTCTTTTTTCAAGATCGAGGGAAGAATGTACCACCAGGTCTACAATCTGGACGCCCCAGGACAAAAGTTCACCACTCGTTCTGGGAACGTTCAGTTTGTGAATCGGTCCCGCCTGTATATTGACGATGGCGAAGAGCGCCGTAACATTGCGATGGGTAGATCGCTTGATGCCGAGATCATCGACGGTATTGCTGATTTCCTGTCTAGGGAAAATCCTTACATTGAGCATTACCGTCGATTGAGCAACGAGCCTTCCGTAACAGCTCACTTGGCTTTTGAAGTAACAAGCAGGTCTACCCATGGCCCTGTTCTCGGTGATCGGCAAACAGGCGTCGAAGTGCACGCCGTGCTCAGCAATGATGAAAACGACACTGAGCCCCGGAGACTGACTATATGGAAATCCGGTTCCGATAGACCTACATTTATTGATCTTTTACACCCCCTAATGGAACCTTTCCAATATCCCCTACTTTACCCGCAAGGCACTGTGGGATGGCACGTTGGCCGCCTTGATAACAAGGGTGCCAAACTGACTCAATTTAAGTACTCGCGGTGCCTCCTACTTTCTGAACCTCGCTTCTCTCACCTAGGCCGTCTCTCACAAGCTTGGCAGGTTGAGATGTTCGCGAGGTACGAGGAGGAGAAACTGCGTTACATTAAGTTTACGCAGCTGAAGAACACCGATAGTGCCTTGCGGGTGGGGCCGGTTGACGAGATTCGGAATGCACAGCAGGTCTTGAACGACATCGCTCGTGATGAAACCGTCCAAGGCGAGGGTGGGGTGCAGGCAGGAAAAGTCTACCTCCCAAGTTCGTTCACCGGGGGGCCCAGGTACATGAAAGTAAAATACGAAGACGCTATGGCAATCGTATCGCGCCTGGGTTCCCCCACTTTCTTTTTGACGTTTACTTACAACGCGACTTGGGAGGAAAACAAGAAAGCTTGCCCTCGTGGAGGTACTCGCAGTGACCCTAGCACTGCTTGCAGAGTTTTTAGGATCAAACTTCTGGAACTTCTCCGAGACCTGCGCAGCGGAGCAATGTTTGGACGCTCTGTCTATATCGTCTACGTCATCGAGATGCAAATGAGGGGCCTTCCTCACGCCCACATTGTATTCAAGATTGACGGCGACGGACCAGTTCAGGCGTCCGAAATTGACTCCATCATCCGCGCGGATATTCCCTCGGAAGAAGAGGCCGGAGGCCGACTGAGAAAGTTGGTCCTCAAACACATGATCCACGGTCCATGTGGTAATGATCATAGGACTGACTTTCTCTGTTGGGACTCTGCAAAGGGTTACTGCACCAAATACTTCCCCAAGCCCTGCTGTGAAACCACCCACGTCGACGAGAGGGGATTCGTCCAGTACAAGCGAGATTATACCAATCGGGGGACAATTGTATCACGCAATAAGAACATTATCGTACATGACGGTTGGGTTGTGCCTTATAATCCCGCACTGATGTTGAAATACGAGGCTCACATCAATTTGGAGCTGGCGTCTACTCGCCGCGTGATTAAGTACCTCTTCAAATATCTTATGAAGGGAGGATCTCTCCAGAACGTCACAGTTACTCCCTTCAGTAAGCAAGATGATGAGGTACAGCATTACGTGACGAAGAGAATGGTGGGTGCCAGTGACGCGTGCTGGCGTTTATTAAACTTTCCAGTATCAGAATCTGAGCCGGCGGTTGAATGTCTTCCCGTCCATCTGGAGGGCAAGCAGTCCGTCCTGTTTAGACCTGGCCAACTGGCAGAGGCAGCCGCTAGGAACAGCTCCAAACTCACCATCTACTTTGACCGGCCTCGTATTTCACTGTTTGACGACCTGACTTATCAGGGGTTCTATGAAACGTTTGTGGTTCATGCCAAGCGCCCAAAAACTGCGGAGATATACGAGCACCCCGATGGCGTCCATTTTATCACTGCCCGACAGCGTGGCGAGAAGGTGTGCAGACTGTTTTGGGTCTCACCGAGCAGGACAGAACAGTATTACCTGCGTATCCTGCTTATGACTGTATCTTGCCGTGGTTATGCCGACCTCCTGTCCCGCGGTGGACCAAACTGCCGCACTTTTCAAGGGGTCGCGCGGCATCTTGGCTTGGTGCAAGACGAACAGGAGTACCACTACGCACTGCGCGAGGCCGCCACTTTCATGACTGGCCCGAGACTTCGTTCTTTCTTTGTGATCCTCTGCAACATGGGGGCTCCTGCAGCTCTCCTGTGGGATGCTTTCCGTGATTCCATCTGCGAGGATCACATAGAGCGTAATCCTCTCGATGTTGAACTGGCCTACAAGCTAGGTCTCATCGATATTGATCGGAGTCTTCGTCGGCAGGGTTCTTGCGTCGCAGATCATGGCCTCCCCGATGTACACGATGACACGACGGAGTTGGGCAGAGAACTGCTCTTACATGGTGAAAATCAACAGAGAGTGTTTGTGGAGGAGTGGGTGCCAAAGCTCTCTGAAGATCAAAACCGCGTATTTGAGTACGTTACCTCCGTTCTCAATGCCCCTGCCAGCGGAACGTCGTCGAAAATCATTTTTCTTGACGGCCCGGGAGGCTATGGGAAGACCACTCTGATTCGTGTCATTCTCGCATACGTGAGAGGTTGTCGTCAGGTTGCACTGGCAGTCGCTAGCTCTGGGATCGCCGCGGGTAACATGCCTGGTGGAACTACAGCTCACAGCATGTTCCGGTTGCCACTCGACTTCGGTGACGGCACCGGCTTTTGGAACATCACCAACGGCTCCCAGCGAGCAGAGCTCATCAGGGCCGCAAGGCTCATTGTCTTTGATGAGGCCCCGATGGCACATCGGTTCGTTTTCGAGGTTCTTGACAGATCCCTGCGAGACCTCATGCGTTCCAGTGAGCTATTCGGTGGTAAAATATTCCTCTGTTGTGGCGACTTTCGCCAGATCGCGCCTGTCGTTGTAAACGCTCGTACTCCAACTGACATTGTTTGTGTCTCACTTCGGGCTTCCCATCTGTGGCAGCATTTCAAAATTTTTGCCCTGACAACAGCTCATCGGACTAGTAGTTCCACAGCCTATTCCGAATTCCTTCTTAGGGTAGGCAACGGAACTGTCAGTTCGACCACTTTCTTGGAGGGACGGAACGAACAAAGTCTAATTCCGCTGCTCGGGATTAGACAAGTGACGTCTTTGACTGATTTGGTCGATTCCGTCTTTCCCGCAAACGTCCTACTCGACTCTGATATGTGTTCGCGACGCGCAATCCTCTCGACTCTGATAGTGAACGTCAAGGAGATCAACGACCACATCTTGAACTCCCTCGACAGTCATCTGTACGAGCTGAGGAGCGCCGACACAGTCGACAGAGAGAACGACGATGGCCTGGATGTCGACGTTCAACTCCTGAACACGGCTACTGGCAAGGGCGTACCAGACCATGTTCTGCGGCTGAAGATCGGTTCTGTTTGCCTCATTATGAGGAACCTCAACATCGCTGAAGGACTCGTCAACGGCACTAAAGTCATCGTAATCGGCATCACCAACCGCCTGATTACAGTGAGACTTCCCGGACAGACGCAACCTATCGGAATTCCCCGGATTACCTTTACTTTTGCGTTTGTCGAGGGTTCGCCGTTACGTGTTCGTCGACGTCAGTTCCCACTGATGTTGGCCTATTGCATGACCGGACACAAGAGCCAAGGTCAGACAATAGATTCAGTCGGTGTTGATTTACGGACCGATTGCTTCACGCACGGGCAACTATACGTCTTGCTCAGTAGGGTCAGACATCCAGACCATATTGTTGTTCTCGTACACCCCGAACGTGTCCGAGATGGAATCGCATACGCAAAGAACATCGTGTATGGCGATCTCCTTCTCTAAACCTGATTTGACATTAGCAGTAGGCTAGGGGATCTGCTTAATCAAAACTCCCCGTTGTGACTTGACAACATCGGCAGTACGATAGGGGGCCTGCCTTATCAAAAGTCCCCGTTGTTGTATAAAGTAGTTAGTAAAGTTTACTAACTTGTACATTTGTAAATAATTGTAAATATGGTTCCGACGTTTCCTGGCCTCCCCGTGGCGGAACTGGATATGCCATAAATTGTATGGCTAACCGACAGGGAAACAAACATTACTTGATCTATTTTCATAAATATATACATGAATATCTACTATAATCTATTTAATTCATATGATACTTTACTATTATCAACTTATTCACTTATCAATCGACATACTAATCAATCTACTCATCTTATACAACAGTTCTCTAATTTGTACATTTGTAAGTAATTGTAAATATGGTTCCAACGTTTCCTGGCCTCCTCGTGGCGGAACTGGATATGCCATACAGTTTGTGGCTAACTGACAGGGAAACAAACATTACTTAATCTATTTTCATAAATATATACGTCATGAATATCTACTATAATCTATTTTCTATTTACATCATATATACATGAATATCTAATATAATCTATTCACATCATATAATACTTTACTATTATCAACTTATTAACCTATCAATGAACATCAATATAAATTTACTTATCTTGTACAAAAGTTTACTAACTTGTACATATTCAAATAATTGCAAATATGGTTCCGACGTTTCCTGGCCTCCTCGTGGCGGAACTGGATATGCCATAAAGTTTATGGCTAACCGACAGGGAAACAAACCTTACTTAATCTATTTTCGTAATTATATACTTGAATATCTACTATAATCTATTTACTTCATATAATACTTTACTATTATCAACTTATTAACTTATCAATCTCCTCTAATAAATTCATGAAATCGTTATTACTTTAATGTCGATTTTTACTATAACGAACCCTTCTCTCCTCATATTATTACTTCCTTTGACCAAAAACTCAATTGTAAAAATACTTGACTAACATACTCACTTACCGCAACTTAAAAAATGATTTTTTTATGAGGTGTTCCTTAAGCTAGAAGTTATCTTACTTAAAGTTAACTTATATAACTTAATATTGACGGTTTCACTTCTTGCTTTGTTACAACTTAACTCTAATCTACTAATGACGACTAACAGCTAGGGGGCCTGGGGGCGGAGCCCCCAGCGAGCCAAAGGCGAGTGTATTTTCTACAACTAATAGTATTAGCAGGGATCAGATAAACCTCCAGCTTAGTTATCAAACTACACTTTATTCAATCTAAATATGGGAGGAGATTTAAAGTAAAGAGCTTTTGAGATGTACACAAGGGAAATGTAAAGAATTATTGTAATTTTCCTGCATAGAAACCAATTCTTTTGAGCTTACGGTGGTAACATTTGATTACCTTTGGGACTGATCCCTAATATAATATCGAAACAGAAATAAAAAAAAACGGCGCATACAAGTCTCGCCAAGTTTACTGCGAGAGAGAACAATCACATACAGTTTGAGAAACAAATTGTATACATTCATGTAGATTTTAAAAACTAATATAGATGTAAGAGTACTCCATTTTACTAAATAAAACTGATCAATTGGTCTACTTTAGTTAAGGTAAGTGAAAAACAATATCGACCCTACCGTTTTTCATCACCTCTCAATTGGTTTTAAGAGTGAAGGGACCAAAGTGACATATAGGAGGCAGTGGCAGGGTCGCTAAACTAGGTCACCGTAAGTCCTTGATGTAAACATTATCTCAAGATTAGCCTAACAGTACTTGGCTGACTAGATATGAAATGCACCAAGGTTGGCGAGTAAACTGGCACTACAATGACAGTGCCATTTGAAAACTTGTCTAGTTGTAAATTAATATGTGTCAAGTCATTGACCATTCCTACTCACAAAAAAGGTGTGAGTAGAATATTTTACCACGAAAACACTTTTTGTAGTAAAGTAATTGTGTGTCAAGTAGTCTAATATTCCATACCCATTAAAATCTTTTTTAACTTTTTTAGTTGTAAAACGATGATTTTGTGCTATTAAAGTGTAGCTGTTTGGTCAATATTCTTCTTTATTTTAGAAGCAACAGAAATACTGAAACTAATTGAGGGATTCAATTTTATAAAGGCTTATTTACTATGATATTAAACTGAGGAAACATCAATGAAATGATAATGGTGTAGTTAAACTGTCTTTAATTTGTCATTTTTCTCTAAAAATCATAATTCTTTTGTTAAATAGTTAAATGGAGATACTTTAATGTACAGAGAAGGCTTGGTTAGTACCTAGGTAGGTACCAGTATAAAATGTATGTAACTTTTGTTTTAAATTTTTCCTTGTAAATACTTTTTCAAACATATCAAACAAAAGTCAAAGTTTACCCCCAACGTTAAATAGAAGACCTAGTTATTTACTGACACAACTGTCAAATTGTTAACATCTAAAACACTTAACACAATAACAAAAACTGTGCAGCGATCCAAAATAACATGCTCAATCAAGGAATAACACAAAGTAGGCCTACTACACAATTACAAAAATTAACAAAAACCTAAAACAAAAAGTGTAAAATCCTATGGGAAAATTATAAAAACAGTGGTAGAAAATTAAATATAAATGTTAAACAAAAAAAGAAACACTACACAGGGATTACGTCTTACCCAAGCTGACATGGATGGTGAATATAAGTCCTGTAGAAGAGAATAAAACATTAAATTGCATCACAAACTTACAATCCTTTCACAAAATCTTGGCGGTTTTAAGGGAATAAATCTATCCCCTCCGCTTGATCCTACCTTTGAAACAATACAGCTGCCAACAATACAGGTTTGCCAAAATGTTAAACAGCTGTAACATAAATATTAGGCAAAAAAGTAGCGGTGAACTTCTCCTGAAACCGCATAAATTTTGTGAACGGACTATAGTATGGAATCTGTTCAAAACGCTAAGAGATTAAGCCATGAATTACCTGATCTCAACTTTAAGAACAGATATTGTAAAAGATAACACAAATCATGGAATACAAAATAATATTAAAGCTCTAACCAACATAGATTTTTTTACATTTTCAAACGCTTATTAGACATTTTTGTTTCTGACATAAGCTCAATTTGTTATGACGCTACGTTCAAATTTTGGGATAAATATCATTCTCAATTAATGTACGATGAATTTTTATGGTCCAACCAACCTCCTCCTAAGCTCTACAAAATGGTTTCAAAAGAAATATCAAAATGTTATACTGTAGAACCTTGATAACAAGACCCTCGATAACAAGTCGCCCTTGATAACAAGGGTCATTTTCAAATCCCCTTGAAATTATTTTACCCCTAATCACATTTTATTGCAAACCTCAATAAGAAGTCAACCTTGATAACAAGTCTTTTTTTATAATACCTATGAGAGTCTTGTTATCAAGGTTCTACTGTATATTAATGGTAAAAATGGGAAACCCCAATTTTTACCCTATAAAACCCCGTTTCCATAGTTCGATCATGCTGTTTTGCAAACTCGTTTTAATTTTCCAGTCATCAATGTCAAATTTTAACAAAATCCTACCACAATTTCTCAATTTATTGTGATCACAGACAATCACTAGTTATGTAAATTTGAACCAATAGTATCTTTGACTAGGGATATCAAAATGAAAAAGCAAATCGCTCCCCGGCCTAGGTCTTACCAGACTACTTACGGATAATAGCGCCTTTCCTACAGGGGAAATTCGCTAAAAATTGTGGTATCCAAAGAAAATTTTAATAAGGCAAATTTCATATTTCTTTAATGCTTGTTTCATTCTCAGGAAAATCAAAAGGGCAAATAATGTAATTAATGTCCAATATGTAATGAAATATTTAAGTACATTTTGGAAAAAATAACACAAGAATCAAAGATTTTCTTTTGGAATAATCAAAGACACAAAACCATTTAAAATCACACCCCTCCCTCCCCCATTAAAGTTGACTACCTTGCCTCCAGTGTCAAGACTGGTCTAGGTCAACGACTTCATACTTTCTCCTATCTTACTTTCTCATTCACCTTCTTCCGTTTACCTGATCGACTGTCTAGCTACAATCTCGAGGCTAAATTAGACTGAGATAATCTTAAACTATTTATAACAATTCGGTAACACATATTTGTACTTCTTAGAAATTAATGTTTGATGTATTAGCTAAGGGAAAATTCCACCTGGGTGCTTCAAGTTGAGCTATTATTATAAGTTTTGAAAACCTTTATGTGTTTCAAGCACTGAAACAAGAGAAGCAATAGTCATCAAATGGTGCAAAAAGTTTATTTTGAAAATTTGTTTATTCAAGCCTAAGTGTTTCCCTAAAAAGTAAATAGAACTATAAAATATATATATATATTTCCGTGAACACGATAACTTAGGTAATTTTTGTTGGATTTCGATGAAATTAGTTTTAAAGGTGTAATGCGGGATAAAGTTGAATGAGTTTGCGAACCAGTATAATTGGACCATGGTAACAGGGTTTTACGGGAGGGGGGGGGGGGGGTTTATGGGGTAAAAATTGGTACAAAAACAAATCATTTAGTATATCAAAGTGGTTTTGTACGGTTATTGGTAACAGAGAAAATAAAAAAAATTAATTCAATTTAAAAATTAATGTTATTCTTATGGAGAATATTGTAAAATGTTGTAGTTTGCTTGTTTATGGATAAATTTTGATCAAACATAGCCAATTTATTTATTTTATACTTAGCTATTAATCCTTTACTCAAAAACACTTTATTAGTTTCCTTGTAGCAGCAAACCTAGGTACTCGTTAAACCTAATGTTATTTAAATAGATTTAATTGAAAATCAATTCAGACAGATGGAAATTCGCTTAGTCGGCAGGTTTACTGCGGCGGGGGTATTAATATTTGTTACAAAAGGATTACAAAATTAATTTTTTTGTTTACAGTAAAACCAAGCTATAGTTCGGGACAACTTTGAGTGCTTTTCTTTGATAATGGTTCTGTTAAATCAAGGTAGACAAATAAAAAAAACTTTCAATAGGTTTTTCAAATAGTTGCACTCTTAAGTCAGCTTTTTATTTGTTTTTCAAATAGTAGGCCTACTTTGTATGGTTATAGTAATCTATATAAATAAAATTAGAGTTTTGTCTGTACATTGCTCAGAATCATAAAATGCTAGGTTATTTTTACGTGTTATACATTAAAGAAACCGAAACAAGTCTCATCAAAATTTCTGTCTGTCTGTCTGTCTTCCTGTCTGTCACGGCCCAAGAGCCATTTTACGCGGCCTTCTCCTGAAAAACGAGAGTACCTATCAAGTTCCAAATCATTTTAATGTATTCACTGGATTGGCGAGATTGTCTTTAGCCATTAAAATATGGCGTCACAACTTTGTAAATAAAATGACGGACGTTTAAAAACCCAATTTTGTGCGATTTTTGGAAAGGTTTTTCTCAATTTTTATCACAAATTCATCTATGAAATAACGAACAGCTGTTCGAATCAAGATTATTTCTTCTAGCTGTCACTGATATGTTTACATTGAATGTTGTTTACAAATACCGCAACCATTTCCGATCATGTTTTGAAAGCAAATCCAAACCTTACTTTGAAAACGTTAAAATTAAAAACGTTTTTCCTTACATAACGGATTTAATTAATCGCAAATGCAATAATGTGTACGGTAACCGTAAATGAAAATAGAGATTCTTTGTGTATAAAATTGTTCTTGATTTTTGATAACCGGGAAAAAGACTTTGAATTAGTGTTGTATATGGCTGGGAAACTTACATTTTTTAAATGAGCGTTTTCAGTCGAGACTCGGCACACGACCTACGGGCGTCTACATGTTCATAGTAAAACTAAAAGTAGGCCTACCGTGTATTTATGTTTTATTCGTCATGTGTATAAAAGTGTACAGTTTGTGTATGTGTTTCAAAAACTCCTAGACCAAAAAGCACCTAATGGGGAAGCTCAAGACCTTATTAGGACTGATGATGGCGATTTAATTTCGCCAAAATGCATCTTCTGTAATAGGATACATTAAGATCGACCGGCGGACACAGGTAATTAAACCTTGTATTGATTGACATACCAATCCGGAACGAACAACGTAAAATGAAGGTATGTATAATAGTTGGCCAGCATATCTGAAAATATGCAAACCAACTGCTGTTCTTTATATAAGAAGGTTTCAACTGAATACTATAAGATCCCCGTGCATAGGATGGGTACACAGCTAGTGTATAAATAAATGTGTATCAACACAATTTCAGTGCCCGATTTGGGGGGAACACGGCGGAATGGCAATCCGGTACCTATCTTTTG
Source organism: Macrosteles quadrilineatus (assembly GCF_028750875.1). NCBI lineage: Eukaryota > Metazoa > Arthropoda > Insecta > Hemiptera > Cicadellidae > Macrosteles > Macrosteles quadrilineatus. The sequence continues at coordinate 135,742,608 of NW_026542595.1, read as the reverse complement.
GAAAGATAAAAATATTGGCATAAATAGGTAGGCCTACTAAACGTTAAATAGGGCACCTCATTATTTACACATGAAACACTGTATATATATATATATATATATATTGTACTGGAGTATGGTAGCTCAAAAGGTTGTCACCAATTGAATAAAATAAAAAGACTTAAAATGTATAAAAAATAAGCTTTACAATTGAATTTAGTTTTTAATCAATGGTAGATGTGTAAATAGTTCATAAACAAAATTGAATGAACCAAATTTTTCTTTTCCGAGTCCTTTCCCCATTGCAAATGCAAGCAATAACACAACTAACGGTAATCATCACGTAAAATGTATACCCTAACACTGTATGAAAAACGGGTACTCCGCTAAGTAATATTTATAATAAGTAATAACATAAGAGAATAATTAACTATAAGAATAATAACTTTAAAACTTGTAACTTTCTTTAACTTTCCAGTTCAATTACTTTGATGCTCTCTCCCACAAGTCATAAAATGGCTGTAAAATGTATGAATGAAAGATTTGCTTTTACTGATAAGAATAATAACTAGGCCTACACCGTGTTGTTCTCAAAAGTTATGAATTACAAACTCAACAACAAATAATAAACATAACAATAAAACAAAAATTATGCACAAACAATGTCAATTGTGTATTATAAGAGTTTGTAGAGTTTCTATATAAACAAGAACCGCCATAAATTATTTTTTAATAAATAAAAACAAGAGATTGAAAATCTATAATATTAAAACGAAATAATGATAAATTAATTAGGGATCAGGACTATATTTCAATATTTAAATCATTTTGGCTTAAAAGTTTCTGATAAATTTAAATATTTCATTTAAAAAATGTATAACTTAGGTTAAAATGTCAAGCTAGAAATATATATAAATGGTGAAGTCTGAAAATTTAAAATTTCTTTAAATTTCTATACCACTCCAAATTTATAACACAACCAAAATCTACATAAACATTTTTTTTACTCAGCACGCAAATAAAAAACTTGAACAATCAATATCAACACAAACTCTAAATTAATTATAATTATTAAAATTTAAAAAGCAAATGTAGCTCACATTATTGTAAGATATGATCTTGTCGCGTCGACTCATGATGCTGTACTGATAGGGACAAGAGCCGCACCGCTGCTAACACTACACTCAATGCCAGTACTGTACCTGCAGGGTTATATAACTCAATGTCACTTCGTACTTTAACTTCAATACGGGGAAAACTGAAAACAACTACTTCGACTTCAACTAGTTGGAAAATTATATTATTTTATAAATTACCCACTCTCTTCAGCTGTGATTAGATTATGTCGAGTATTTCCGTTCCGCATTTTAATTGTGATATCTTATTATGAAATTTGATTTGGTAATTGTTTGGTTTGTAATTGAGTCTAAAAACTTTCAATAACACTATAGGATGCCAGGCTGTAAAAGACTAACTACCGTAGTTATTGCCTGAAAAATTATTAAGAATGTAAAATATTTTGTAACAAATAAACAATATGCAATCTAAGATGGTAGCCTATTTTATTTAGAATCATTTTTTGTATTATGTGTCTGTAAAACTACAAGCAATTGAATTGAAGGTTCGCCAACAGTCAATTAAATTTATTGTTCCCACCTCAAGTTCAATTTAATACTGTACTATACCAGCTTACAGAACCTACTCCTAATGCTTGATGCGCTTCATGAGCAAGAAATTGCTACAAGAAATAATTAATTGTCATTTGAATAAATATATTGAACAAATTTTTATAGCAAACAATGGTGCTGCTATATTTCAAACAAAAAACAAAATATGAAATCAAATAAACAAAAACTAAAATGGATTATCAAAGTGTTTTTGTATTAAAGTTATTTTGCAGACAACAATCTTGAAGCCAATATAGCAATATACAATTTTAAAATGTTTGGTGCTATCAAATAAGGGAATGGACAAAGTTTGCCAGAGATAACTATGGTGCTCTAATTAAACTGTAAAAATGCTTATATTTAATTTATGAAGACTGGGGGCGTACAGCTGAATATTGTTAGAACGTGGAATTTAATTCTTGGAAGTTCATACAAAACACCAAAGGCCTTAAGCTTGGTAATAAGGAGCAATATAACTTTTTGTCGGGTTTTTGTTAACTTATTAGGGAAAAATGGATTAGTTTTCAGAGAATCTCTGGATTGGACACATCCTATAAAACCGCACAGACAGACTAGTTGCTGGAGAGAGACCTATACACTGAAAAAAAGTTTTTCCAGCAATTATTAATTTTTCTTTATCATCAATTATCAATTAAGATGGGGACGCCAAGGTGTAATACCACTGTGTGTATTTTAACCCAAATAAGAGTAGAGGAGTGTAGAATGAAGTGAGATGTCTTGTGTAGCTTTGTTACTGTCCAGGACCACCTTCATTAGCCAGGACCATTTATTAAATGGTTATCAAACAAAAGCTACACACTTTTCTCAAGGTCGAACTGGCAACCTATTGATAACTCGGTGAGCACTACATTTTTAACCACTCCACTACCCAGCATGGAAAGAAAGTGTATAAACTTTCCTAATTATAAAAGAGAGCACATTAATCTTTCCTCTGCTAGTCCACTTTTCCAAACACATAAATAAAGAATATTATTGCTTCCCTCCACTAAAATCAAAGATATTTTTTGTTTTATTGACAAAAATACACAAAGCAAAAATAATTAGACAGACAATGAATCTCTCTTTGTATCAAAAATTTGCACAATAAAATTATGTCACAAACATGAGCAAAATAGTCGACCATTCATTGTAAACCATTGAACCGGAAGACTGATCGAATGATCACGTCTGCAATATCACGGACATTAGAGCACAACGCAGGTGTGACTTCCAACAAGGTCAACTCTGCTAGTGAAGCGTGATGAGTTACGCTGGACCACAAAAGACTTCGAGGACATTGATTTGAAGGTCAGCAATAACTTGTGCACGCTTTTTGTTTTACAAGCTCATTATTTTGGGTTAATGCTAAAGATATTTTATGTACAATCAATGGTTTTGTTCGTGTCCGTTTTCAATATCATAACTTGACCTGAGATAAGTCAGTGGTGTTTTGATAGTTTGAAACTAAGGCCAACCATCCTTGATCATTAAGCTTTTTAATGGTTCTGACATTTAATGGTAGAACTAGGTATATTTCAGTTTGTTGTGAGGTGGATACTGTAAAAGAACAAGCACATATGCATCACATAATTTTATAACTGAATTTTATAACTGAACTCATTAGAAGATGCTTCAGTTTTTTACATTTGGAAATAAAAAGCCAACAGTTCATTGAGGCACATATTATAAACCTAATATGCACCTACCGGTACCTAAAAAAAATCATTTCCTTTTCAATTAATTTCCAAAACTACGAGAAAAAAAACAATTAAAAATGTATACCATTTGTGCCGATTTTAAATTCAAAGATTTAAAATCCGCGCCAGGCAATGGACAAGTCAGTCCAACATGACGTAACGCGGAAGGATACGAACTGGAAGACCGTTGGGAGCCGTGCCGTGTGCAAACGTCTCGTCGTCACTCGTGGCTCAGTACTCGCGTAGTCAACATGTGAAGTCGCGTTTTGTCGCTGGTGTAGGACGAATTTATTAATATCTCAATTCGTAGCTCGGAAATTAGCGTTCGGGCGGAAATTGTACGTGCATCAAACGATCGCAATTGTCAAAATTTCGTCGAATTGCATTTGGGGGTGTGTTTTATTAGTATTAAGTCGAGACAGTTGAGATGCCGGATTGATTGTTCGCGTTCGTGATGAAAATTCGTACATGCATCATATCGATAGCAAATGTCAGTTTCTAGCGAATAGCGGGTCGTCGTGAAGGTATTTTCAATTGAATCATTAAACGCCAGCTCGAAAAAACAAGAATTAATAAGTCCTACACCAGAAAAAACCGTGTCGTGATATTCCGCTCGGTCAGACAAAAAGTCACAAATTACCACGAGTCAGTTTTTAAATGTTCGGTACGCGTGAAACTTCGTCGGAATGAATGTTAATGTGTCGACATGTGTACGTAAGTAAATGTTTGTGTTATTTGTGTTTTAGTATTAAAATAGTCTTGCCAATCTGCCACATTTTTTCACATGTACCACTCGTTTTACAAGTTATGAATCATGTTTTGTTTGGTCTGAGATTTTCATGTTTCATTTGGTCTACTTAGAGCACATGGTCACGATTCAGGATAAAATGTTTTATTAAATTTGGTCATGTCATACAAAGGATTTAAGTTATAATAGTGAACCTAGTCAAATGAAAATTATTTCTTAAATTGAATTGAAATGGTGTATTAATTTAAAGAGCAATGTTTATCTGTGATATTATTATTTTTGTATTCTATGTAAAGTCAGATTCTATCATCATCAGTATTATTATTTAAAACGTTTGTATTTCATGTGTAGAATAATTTTTGAACAGTATTACATTTTTTAATAGTGAGAGTTTGATTGTGTAACGTAAATGGGGGTAACAGAGTGCTCGGTCGAAGGCTAGGGTTGATAAAGGGTCATGAGGATAGACTCCTATTAAATTCATAAATATTAAATACTAAATAAAAATTATCAAATAATCGACTCAGCAGTCGATTGGCCCCGTTGCACTGATCAGCAAGGAGTGATGTAGATCACAAACCTACATAATAGTCCCTGTTTGATTAAATTGTAAACTGGCCAGTTTGATAATTACGAACATCTTTGGGGAGTCTGGTGATCCAAAACAAATAAATAAAATCATCAAGGCTAGGTTTTCCCGAGACTCTGCAGTTTTAAAAATGAACAAACCGTCAATTTGAACGTTCAATCTTACAATCAACTCTCTCACTCTCTCTTTCAAAATATTATTAAATTGTGCACAAAAAAGAGTATTACATTGTTTATATCTGTTACTTGTACCACAGCTCAATTCAACTCATTACATAGCATTTTTACAAATCATCATCTTATCATTATCCTGTGTTTTGTATTATATTATTAATATCAATCTGGTATAAATTTAAGAGGTAAATGGCTTAACTGAAAGAAGTATACAAAGTATACACAAAGAATATTGATGTTTACATTCTATAAATATATTTTGACAGTACAACTTTTATAGGTTCAGTTCATAATATTTAATATCAAGTTGGTGAATTCATGAGTAATCGGCTTAACCGAATCCAGTATATATATAACATCTTGAAGTCATACTTTTGATAAATATTTCCTGAACAAACAGTTTCACAAATATTTTCAATCAATATTTCAATATTATTATTTGCACTTTTACAGTTTTACAGAGTATCAATTCATATCACAATCTTTCATCAGAACAGCACGTTTTAATTCATGGAGTGATCAAATAGACACATCTATTAGTTTTAAGAAGTGTTAGAATTAAGCTGAAGAAGGTGTGAAGGGGGACAACATATCAGACCTCTCACGGTCCATAAATCGGACTTCTGGGATATTTAATTACAGGGCCCACACTTAACATCTTTATTTCCACTGCGCAGCTCTGTGATTGTAATGTCCTCAGTAGTTCAATTAAAATTGAATTAAATTCATTAAAACCCCACCAGGGGGCAACTTTTTGTTATACTCACACCTGTATGAAATACCTAAATTGTATTACATAAAGGTGTGAGGTGATTTTGCTTGATGGAATGATCAATTAAGTAAAGAGTATATTTTGAAGTAATAAGTAAGTAAAGAACGTTTATTTTTTTCTTTACAAAAAGTGATAGCACTAATTTGAGAGGTCTGGTAACAAGGAAGCAGATTGGCATTACTACCAAGGCAGGTTGGCATTGATAAGGGTATCAGTTGTTATCTCTAAGGCAATTATCCACATTGATATTTCTGTGTTTGTTTACTTGTTTATTTATTTGTGTCATATTCGTACAGAGATTATTTATATTTATATTTACATTTATATTTACATGTGCAATAGTTTTCAATTTTGAGTAAATAGAGTCAAACTGAGGTCAATTGTTTTAAACATTTTCATAATTACATATTTTGAGAAACAATGAATCATCTGAGTCATGTTATGTAACCACTGTGAGCGACATGAAGGCTGGCCAACAGAGGTTACGTTCCAGCTGTGGTGGGGCGAGAGTAGAACCTACCCGCACAGACAGGCAGACATCGGGCCGTTCACCACAACAATGTCCCCCGCCCCCGACCACTCCATCGGCAACAGCTGACTGTCGACTGCGCTACGGGTCAATGAACTGATTGTTGACATCTACTCAACGCTGAATGCTAGATAATTCTACAGTGTGTTAAGCGTGCGCGTTTACACCATTCAAATTGTTGATGGATTGATGCAGTTTTGGTTTATGACACAAGGTGTTAGTTGACAACAATTTTTAATTTCTCAGTACCGACCTCAAAGCAAAATGTTTATTATTGTTAAAGTTTCAGATTTTCTATTTTTGTTATTCAAATTTCAAATGTTTATGTGTAAAATTGTTTCGTGTTAAATGTATTAAATGTAAATCAATGGAAAAATGAACAAAAAAATGTGTCGTATGAATGAAGCGTCTGTTGCCACGTCAAGCGTCGTCGCGCCGGATCGAAATTGTCCCGGGATGGAAAAGGCCTTCGTGCGGACCTGAAGGTCGCTCGGGCCAATTCTTTTGGCAGGGGAGATTTCTGTGCCGATTTTAAATTCAAAGATTTAAAATCCGCGCCAGGCAATGGACAAGTCAGTCCAACATGACGTAACGCGGAAGGATACGAACTGGAAGACCGTTGGGAGCCGTGCCGTGTGCAAACGTCTCGTCGTCACTCGTGGCTCAGTACTCGCGTAGTCAACATGTGAAGTCGCGTTTTGTCGCTGGTGTAGGACGAATTTATTAATATCTCAATTCGTAGCTCGGAAATTAGCGTTCGGGCGGAAATTGTACGTGCATCAAACGATCGCAATTGTCAAAATTTCGTCGAATTGCATTTGGGGGTGTGTTTTATTAGTATTAAGTCGAGACAGTTGAGATGCCGGATTGATTGTTCGCGTTCGTGATGAAAATTCGTACATGCATCATATCGATAGCAAATGTCAGTTTCTAGCGAATAGCGGGTCGTCGTGAAGGTATTTTCAATTGAATCATTAAACGCCAGCTCGAAAAAACAAGAATTAATAAGTCCTACACCAGAAAAAACCGTGTCGTGATATTCCGCTCGGTCAGACAAAAAGTCACAAATTACCACGAGTCAGTTTTTAAATGTTCGGTACGCGTGAAACTTCGTCGGAATGAATGTTAATGTGTCGACATGTGTACGTAAGTAAATGTTTGTGTTATTTGTGTTTTAGTATTAAAATAGTCTTGCCAATCTGCCACATTTTTTCACATGTACCACTCGTTTTACAAGTTATGAATCATGTTTTGTTTGGTCTGAGATTTTCATGTTTCATTTGGTCTACTTAGAGCACATGGTCACGATTCAGGATAAAATGTTTTATTAAATTTGGTCATGTCATACAAAGGATTTAAGTTATAATAGTGAACCTAGTCAAATGAAAATTATTTCTTAAATTGAATTGAAATGGTGTATTAATTTAAAGAGCAATGTTTATCTGTGATATTATTATTTTTGTATTCTATGTAAAGTCAGATTCTATCATCATCAGTATTATTATTTAAAACGTTTGTATTTCATGTGTAGAATAATTTTTGAACAGTATTACATTTTTTAATAGTGAGAGTTTGATTGTGTAACGTAAATGGGGGTAACAGAGTGCTCGGTCGAAGGCTAGGGTTGATAAAGGGTCATGAGGATAGACTCCTATTAAATTCATAAATATTAAATACTAAATAAAAATTATCAAATAATCGACTCAGCAGTCGATTGGCCCCGTTGCACTGATCAGCAAGGAGTGATGTAGATCACAAACCTACATAATAGTCCCTGTTTGATTAAATTGTAAACTGGCCAGTTTGATAATTACGAACATCTTTGGGGAGTCTGGTGATCCAAAACAAATAAATAAAATCATCAAGGCTAGGTTTTCCCGAGACTCTGCAGTTTTAAAAATGAACAAACCGTCAATTTGAACGTTCAATCTTACAATCAACTCTCTCACTCTCTCTTTCAAAATATTATTAAATTGTGCACAAAAAAGAGTATTACATTGTTTATATCTGTTACTTGTACCACAGCTCAATTCAACTCATTACATAGCATTTTTACAAATCATCATCTTATCATTATCCTGTGTTTTGTATTATATTATTAATATCAATCTGGTATAAATTTAAGAGGTAAATGGCTTAACTGAAAGAAGTATACAAAGTATACACAAAGAATATTGATGTTTACATTCTATAAATATATTTTGACAGTACAACTTTTATAGGTTCAGTTCATAATATTTAATATCAAGTTGGTGAATTCATGAGTAATCGGCTTAACCGAATCCAGTATATATATAACATCTTGAAGTCATACTTTTGATAAATATTTCCTGAACAAACAGTTTCACAAATATTTTCAATCAATATTTCAATATTATTATTTGCACTTTTACAGTTTTACAGAGTATCAATTCATATCACAATCTTTCATCAGAACAGCACGTTTTAATTCATGGAGTGATCAAATAGACACATCTATTAGTTTTAAGAAGTGTTAGAATTAAGCTGAAGAAGGTGTGAAGGGGGACAACATATCAGACCTCTCACGGTCCATAAATCGGACTTCTGGGATATTTAATTACAGGGCCCACACTTAACATCTTTATTTCCACTGCGCAGCTCTGTGATTGTAATGTCCTCAGTAGTTCAATTAAAATTGAATTAAATTCATTAAAACCCCACCAGGGGGCAACTTTTTGTTATACTCACACCTGTATGAAATACCTAAATTGTATTACATAAAGGTGTGAGGTGATTTTGCTTGATGGAATGATCAATTAAGTAAAGAGTATATTTTGAAGTAATAAGTAAGTAAAGAACGTTTATTTTTTTCTTTACAATTGCCATAAAAAGTCAGCTCAACAGACACATTCAACTGTATCTCATTAACACATAAAAGATAACGTTTAATGGGGAATTGCGCAATTTTTATCATGCCTGCCTGGTTAAGGTTTACTAAAGATAGCGTTTAAAGTGCAATAATCACTTTGATAAATACAATTATACCGGTCTAATGGATTTTCGCCAATTACAGACATATACTTATTGCACTAATGAGGTCTTAATTTCCTGATAAGAGAAAGAAATTGTCCCAATCCTTAAAAAACATCACATGGTGTTTGTTAATTCATTTAAAGATCTGATTACACAGAAGAGGTTGTAATAATAAAATTAGCCTAACAAATTTTCCTTAAACACTACTTGAGTCTTCAATGCCATTTCATAAAAATACAGTCATAGCAAAATAACATAACCGAAGACATTTTCAATAGCGTTCAAATTGCCAAACTTGGTACAAAGATTGACGATTAGTGCTCCTCACTTACTGTAAGGTTTTTAAGATGTTATTGTATATTTTTACTTTCTCCTCCTATACATAGTCCTATGTAGAAAGTACAGTTGCGTCAACATTTTCGAGTTTGAGTTTTGGGTTAATATATTTGTTATGGGTGCTCATGAAGCCTAAAAAGTAGTTTTTGAAGTGATGTCTGTGTGTGGGTCTCTATGTGTGGATGTGTACAGAGCTACAAACTACATCTGTGATCCGATTTTTATGAAATTTGGTAACTTATGTGGGTTGTACTAATGCATAGTATCCCTCTGGGACTTTTTCATTTTTCAAAAATTTTTATTTTTATGTTAATTTTTTATAAAACCCAAAAATAACAGACAAATTTAACTTTTTCCCTTTAGCTTGCTTTATCCAGTATAATCCGAACATGGTAACAGGGTTTTAGCTATTACCGTAGGTGGCACGTTAAGACCTAGGCCCGGGACGGATTTACTTTTTCATTTTGATGTCACCAGAGGCCAAAACCATCATTCGTTCAAATTTTTATATCAAATCAAATCAAATTTTATAGGGTTTTATAGGGTAAAAAATGGTTTTTCTCATTTTTGACCCTCAAAACACAAAATCTCCCAATTTCTCTCTAGACCTTTTTAAAGAGCTTAAAAAATAAATAATTTAGTATATCAAAGTGTTTTTGTACGGTTATTGGTAACGGAGAAAATTCAAAAAATTTTAAATTTAAAATTCCCATGTTATTCTTATGGAGAAAATGTAAAACGTTGCTGTCTGCTTGTTTAAGGATATATGATCAAACTTGGCAAATTTATTTATTTTATACTAAGCTATTAATATTTTAGGTACTAAAAAATACATTTTTTTAGTTTTCTCTTAGCAGCAAACGTAGGTACTCATTAAACCTCATGTTATTTAAATAGATTTAATTGAAAATCAATTCAGACAAATGGAAATTCGCTTAGTCGGCAGGTTTCCTGCGGCGGGGGTATTTCATTTTTGAACCTCAAAACACAAAATTTCTCAATTTCTCTATAAGTTAGACATTCTTTTAAAGGGCTTACAAAAACAAATATCAAAGTGTTTTTGTACAGTTATTGGTAACGGAGAAAATTGTTTATGGATATATTTTGATCAAACTTGGCAAATTTATTTATTTTATACTAAGCCTTAGGCCTATTAATATTTTACTAAAAACACACTTTATTAGTTTCCTTGTACTGTAGCAGCAAACCTAGGTTAGGTACTCGTTAAACCTAATGTTATTTAAATGGATTTAAGTAGCCTAATTGAAAATCAATTCAGACAAATGGAAATTCGCTTGGTCGGCAGGTTTGCTGCGGCGGGTGTATTTGTTGTTTAGGTGTAGTGGTAACACATTATGGCTATGGTGTATGTGTTACACTATAGCTTCCGGTTTCGTTTATTAAAAGAACCAAATTTTCTCAAACAGTGACCTCTTTCATTGCAAACGCAAAGTATGAGTAGCCTATAACTGCAATAAGCATTTTATACTTATACGAGTCCTCCAAATATAAAGAAAGGTGGGTATCCTGCTAATATTTAAAAGGCAAAGCCCTCGCTGACTCACTCACTCATCAATAATTCTCTTACTTCCCATTTACCTAGGAGGCTGAAATTTGGTACACTGATTCTTTAGGCATTATATAGGAAAACTAAGTTGTTTTTATTCTGATCGGGCTCCGCCCCAGTGGCTCTGGAGTTTCCCATTTTAACCTTATGAGTACTCATATTTAAATGGGAATAATTGAATCTTAACAGCTGTTTCAATTAAACAAATTGGTTCTGTTCTATGATGTTCAATAGCATTAAAGTTACAAAGATTACCAACAGGGTGCAGCACTATTATTTTTTTTTAATTTATGACAACAGCTAATTTGCAACCAAAAGGTGAGTGAGCGTAGCGAACGAACTTCAACCAGGACGTGATTGAGCCATGCGAACGAGATGTAATCCAGCTACCAGGAGGTCACGAATTGTGGATATTTATAAGCATGCACTGTGGATACAATACTCTCTGGTGTGGATTAACTTCTGCACGAGTGAGTACTACGACTATCCTCAATACTTTCCTGATAATTAGACCAATTCATATATACCAAGGCAAAAATGTGATTCGGATTTCACTGTAAACTGTAGGTCCCTTGTTGCCATTAGCTGTATGGGCTATTAATTAACAGCTGTGACTAAGGAATGTCGGCCTTAGTCACTAACAAGACTACAAGATCGCGCCACTCGTCCTACACTCATCTCCATTCATACTTGGCTTAAAATACCTACTTTGTATGGTTGCCATTTAATAAGAAAAGTATTTTAAAAAAGTACCACACACAGTAACTTTTAACAAAGTAATATGTTTTTTATAGTTTGCGTGGTCAGAAACAAAAATGCTTTTCCAAAGTTGGAAACAGTAAGCTAAACAGCATGTTAGTTAGGTAGGGCCTATCCAACTGCATTTATTAATAAATGTAGGCCTAGACCTTAGGTTACCTTATCCTTAAATACATGATATTGAACTCACAGTCTTTTGTCGTTTGATAATTTCTTGATCATCTCCCGGCATATTGATGACTGGAACTAGGAGTATGCCTACTAAGAGTACAAAATAAACAAAGCAAATGTCAATTGTAATTTAATAAGACACAAAAAAATTTCTTGGGCACAATTTCATCAAATACTTCGCTAAATCTTGTAAATCTATTTTAATCGCAAAAGAATGAGCTACCCAACCCCTCTACCACGTCAGACTTACAGATTCTCATTTAATAAATGAATGTTAGTTTATATCCTACTTTCTCCCTTCACTTTCGACAAGCCTAGAGTTAAGAGTAGTAGAGTAGTTAGAGAGCTAGCAGACGATACACTATAGACGGCAATGATGTTGATGTTAAACAAACAAAACAGCTGTTCTGAAATTCCTCAATTTTTAAAGCACATTGCTTAGTCAAAGGTGACAGAAATAAAAATAATAATGTGCTTAAACCTGTATCATAGATTAAATAAACCACAACATTGCATTGGCGTATATGAAACATACTCTCTTTGTAGATTTATCATCCTTATTGATCAGATGAAGACAATTTTATTGTTGGTTCCATCCGGTGCACTAGTAGAGGTAGTTTTAAAATAACGCCTGTGATACTTAGCAATTGCTCGAATTAGGGCAACAGGGACACTAGTGAAAAATGAATACCATTCCCATGGAAAGTCAACTCAACAGACACATTCAACTGTATCTCATTAAACATAAAAGATAACGTTTAATGGGGAAATGAGCAATTTGTTATCATGCCTACCTAGTTAAGGTTTACTAAAGATATAGTCTGTCTAAAATAATTGTGCGGTTGGAATTTGACATATGATTTCCCCACTGAGCTATAATTCTAACTGGATGTAGCACTGAATGTCAAAGATGCGTGTCGCCAGCCGCCATGTTTGCGTGAGGTGGGTGTCCATAAGAAGCCATGTTATTGCTATGACAAAAAAACTCACTGCTATACAACCTAGTTATAAGAAGCCATGTTATTGCTATGGTAAGAAAACTTACTGCTATACCAACCTAACAAAATCAGCGACTCGCTTTTGACAGACTTCTGCCATGGCAGTGCTACCTCCAGTTATAATTTTAGCTCAGTGGATTTCCCTATGGTAAATCTCCCACTCATTTACCTTTTCTACACTGAAATTATGATTGAACTACACACATAATAAAACTAGAAGATAAGATTTATTTGAACAATAAATAATCTACGTATCAATTTTAATTTCACTAGAAGTTTTGTTATAATGTAATATACATAACCCTGTACTAACATTTATCCTTTATGCTTTCGATGGATTCTTTTAAATACAATTTCAGATCTGGCAATGTAACTATACATGATTAAATTAGTTAATATATTGGTGAACTGATTTCAAAATTCTAAAGTGATACTTTTAATACTTAAATACTTTTTGATGAAATGGCGACCATAAAAGTAGGTATTTTAAGTTAAGTATAAATGGAGATGAGTGCAGGATGAGTGGCGTGATCTTGTAGTCTTGTTAGTGAATAAAGCCGACATATTCCTTAGACACAGCTGTTAATTAATAGCCCATCAGTCCATACAGCTAATGGCAACTAAAGGACCTACAGTTTATAGTGGAATCCGAACCACATACTTCACTTCTTAACTTGTAAGACATCGCTTTTAAATCTAAATCATAGATCTTTTTGTTCGAACAATAACCTTAAATATGTAATGAGGTTAAGGATATCTAGATACTTCTACCAGTGCACGTTTCCAAAAAACAGTGTATTGCTTGCATGGAAGTAAATAATTGCATTCGCTTCCTCTGGTTATTCTTTTTATTATTTGATACTAATTTAGATTATATACATATAGGAATTTTATTACTTTATAACACTTTGGAATATCTTTTAGCCTTGTTCCAGATTCAGAAGGTTTCAGGATTTTTGAAGGTGATTCTGTCTGTTTGTACCTTGAAGCAGACGACTTACTTTTACTTAATGTCATCATGATCAGATCAGATCATAATGCGATAGGTTAATTATTTGTCATTTCAGTAATTTAATTGAATGACGATTGTTAATTGTTCTCAAAACTTAATGTACAATACTTTCTGTGATAGTATATTTGTTATTAGTTTGTGTTTTATTCCAAATCAAATGTTTAGTTTATTTGGTTCAATGATGCAGTGTAAAATGTTGTAATGTTTTTGGTTAGGTATTGTAGTGCCAAGGGATAGGCCTACCTCAAAATGTTATTTGCAAGACCCATTAATTTGACAATGTACAAGGGTGCAAAGTATTTTTTAAATCCTCATAGACTTAATTTGTGGCAAGTATGTTATTTAGATCACAATTTAAATAAAATAGCTTTAATATATAAGCCAAAGAGACATATTTCACTTACTACTTGTAAATGTAACAGTGAAAATGGTTTAGGACCATCTTATGTATTAAGGAACAAAATTAATTCAGGAGAGCTTTTGTCCGACGAGTATCAAGAAAGAGTCGCAGAATCTTTGCAAATTGTTTTTAACAATATTCAAGACTATACACCGCCAGTTAACAATATTTTCTCCAAGTTGTTTGCAAAAAAATCCAAGAAGAAAATACCCAAAGGACTATACATTTATGGTTCTGTAGGAGGAGGGAAAACTATGCTAATGGACTTGTTTTATGAATGTGTTGAGGTAAGATATGCTTAACCTTATGTTATCTTATTAACTTAATCTCTCAATAGCCTATTTATTAAAGCTTTTGTCTAGTCCTCTTTTTACATTGTTTGTGCGTGTATATTTATGTACTTTTTTATCTTTGCCTTAGGATTATTTAGATTTTAAAATGCAACTCAAAGGAACAGTCCAATTACTGGTCTTGTTACTGTCTAACGTTGACCTTCTGTTATGACCATTCATGTTAAGCTCAACGATACTTGATACTTGTGTGCTACGTCGCTGACCGACAATGTCGGATAGACTGCATCAATATAATATAGGTACATCAGTGGTTTTTGGTAATATAATTATGCATGTAACTCTCAATGGAATGTTACGACACTCATAGAACTGTGTTGATTGCTGATTGAACTCAACTTTATATATTAATTAACTAAATATGTTTTTCATAATATGTTGGTGCAGACAAGCCTTGTATGGTTTTTGCACCTATTGTATAATATGCATGTATTCATTATAGTTCAATAAATAAATTGATTGATTGATTGATTGACATTTAAAAATACCGGTATAACATTACTATTTACATACCGGTGCATACAAAACTTAACCAGGCTGTGGCGCTAAATTATACGAGTAAAACATTTTTAGGGAAGGGGTTCTAAGTAACTTTTAGGGGCTCTTCACTCAGCTCCTCCAGCAAATACAGTGGCCAAATACTAAGCTGTTTCTAATTGCCGCTTTGAAAGAGGTGATGTTCATATCCCACACCTTATCCGGCAAGGTGTTAAAAATCCTTCTGACATAGCGGGGATAGCTGTTGAGGGTGCGGGTGAGACGACATCGCGGCATGTCAAGGTGTAGTGATTGCCGATTGTCATAGAGGTGATGAACTTCTCTTCGGTCAAACAGATGGACATTATTCTCTTTCAAAAGGATTTGGATGTTCAATACGTATTGACTTAAGACTGTAAGAATGCCCAGGTCTTTAAAAGGGGCCTACAATGTTTGTTGTAGTCGGCTGACATTATAATTCTTACAGCTTTTTTCTGAAGCAATAATATGTCCTGTGCTGATGGTGAATGACCCCAAACTACCAAGCCGTAACTTACATAATATGGTTATGAAATGGAGCATGGTACACAGTTTCAGTTATCAAGAATTGCATCGGGATGATGTTCCGAAGTTTCCTTAGGAGGCAAATTACCCTAGATAGCTGTGCGCATCTATCAATGTGTGAGCTCTAGCTCAGTTTGGGATCCAACCAGAATCCTAGAAGTTTAACCCCTCATCCCCTTTTGTTGAGTGGCTTCAGTGCGCAGAGCAAGCGGACAAGTTTTGGCTGCATTTAACTTCAGGCGGTTTGCTGTAACCCGGATAGATTATTTTAGGCTAGATAACTGAACTGTTTTTCTGTCAGCACTCATTCAATATTTTTATGCTATCATCAAAGCCATTAGGCCTAATAAAGAATTGGGTTTGTTTTAAAGTGCTATTTAATTTGTAAAATAGAAATATTAAATTATAGTAGGCTAATATTGCGTTAGCCTACTTGTCTGGAAAATATGTTTTACTGGACAATTGTGGATATATAAATATTTTGGTTTTCTTTTACAATCCATTCCTTCTGTTTTAATTAAACACATTTAAATTAAAAATTGGCAACTGATCTTGTTTTAGGCATGTTGTGCCCTTAAATATACTAAATTAAAACCCATTTTTGTAGAGCAGCTTCTTTCATTGTATTTCACAACAAAAACCAAAACATAAAGTAAACATACAGTAGAACCTCTTTAATCCGAACTAATTGGGACCAGGGGTAGTTCGGACTATTGAATAGTTCGGATTACCGAACATATTGTTGTTTTTACTTAACAATAGCTAAAATTGACCAACATTATTTTGGGAAAAGTGGAAAAATGTTTTATAAAGTAAAATACAGTGTTTATTACAGTAGTAAATATGATGAATAAACAGTACTGTAAATTAAATACAGTATACAATAAAGAACTACTGTACTGTGTGTAGAGTACAGCAATGAGGGGTTCGGGTTAGTGGACGTTCGGATTACAGGGTTCGGATTAAAGAGGTTCTACTGTATATAAAACCAGGTGACAACCAAATAAACAAACTATTAATTTCACAAATGTATACCTCAGGACATCTCCCTCTTAAAGTTCTTCTATGAATCTCTTGGTAGGTTTAACAATTCTGGTAGGTCTTGGTGAAGGTCTGTGTGTGGTTGAAGGATGATTCTGTAAGTTGGGTTTTGGTGTGGATTGCTGTCTTTGTGTGGTTAGAGAATGTGTCTGTGTATGGGGGATTTTCTCTTTCAAAATTTTCTCTAGCAGGATTTTCTCTTTCTCCAGAGGAGAACATTGGAAATAAGAATTTTGAATTCATTATATTGTAGTTATCATCCTGTTTTTTACTATACCAATTTTTTTCTAGAACAGTCAAAAGAGGAGAGTCCACTTTCACTCTTTTATGATGGATGTTCATGCAAGAATTCATGAAGTACGTAAACATATTGTTAGGGACGTCACAAGTACAAAACCTCAGCCATTCGATCCGATCCCGCCTGTTGCAGAAGCCCTTAGTGCCAAAGCATGGATGCTGTGTTTTGATGAATTCCAAGTAAGTAATTTATTGTTTTAACTTCTACTTGAAGCCATTAACTTCAGCTGTTTAAAAAAAAAAAGTTAGGCCTCAATTTGAATTTGTTGAGTCCTCCTTTTGTAAGTTTTTAGTTCACAACCCTTTTAACTGCCATACAGTACCGTAACGATTTAAAAATAAAGTGGACCAACACCGATTACTAGTTCAAACCTAGTTTTTTTTATACTAGGCTTCCTCTAGTTTTAAAATAAGCTACATTTTTTCCAACTTTATGCAAGTGGTTATAGCAATGGACTTTTGTCCTGGAAGCACAGGTTGAATTCCACCTATAACCAATATGTTACCTGGTAGTTCAGAGTTTAGTTTAAGCTGAAGGTACATCTATGTAGAAAAATAGTAGACTATATTTAGTTGAGGAGAACCTTTTATTTGATTTATGTGTAAATATTTACTGCCAAATAAAGAATTCTGAGTTCTATGTTTTAGAAAACTGCCTCCTATCCTCAAAACCCACACATTGTCTATCTATGACTGTCAGACACTATATCTGTTTATGTTTGTTGATTGCGAGGTGACGGACATAGCTGACGCAATGATCCTCAAGCGGCTGTTCACGGAACTGTTTGACAGGGGAGTGATTGTTGTCGCAACCAGCAACAGACCTCCAGACGATCTTTATAAGAACGGACTCCAAAGATCCAACTTTGTTCCCTTCATCCAAATACTGAAAGACCACTGTGAAATCACATGCCTTGATTCTGGCATCGATTACCGAACAAAAGCCAACCCAGCAAGTGAAACGACTTATTTCGTGTAGGTTGAATCAACATTATTTTGTAGTGATAAATTTGTACGTACAACTAAAACCTTTAATGAGGATTAATTTAAAAGAGACCAAAAACTTACAAAGATAAGAGGCCAGATGGCTTAAAGACTCATAGTACATTTAACCATAGATAAATCATACTCCCTTAGTAGATTTGTCATCCTTATGGAACAGCTGAAGCCAATTTTATTGTTAGTTCTGTACGTCCAACTGTAGAGGTTACCGTATGTTTTGTTATCAATTTGTTTCTTGTTATTTCAGTCATTTAAACCCTCATTTAACCAAATAAAACGATTTAATCATAAACCATAACTGGTCTCCTAGTTATATAACCAAATAGTAAAGCACAAATCATGAAAATAACCCTAAAATAATAAAAACTAAATGTTGTCAACCCCAGCGATCAGTGTGGACGTACATGAGCTAGACACGAAAAACAAGCTTCAAAATTAACAATGGGATGAGGAGTCTACTTGTGTTGCTTAGTCTATGATTTAACTCTACCAAGGCTGAATTAAATAAAGGGCTTGAGCTAAAAATAATATTTTGCCAAAATTTAATAGCTTAAGTGGTTATGTTTTGTATTTATTTTGCTTGAAATAATTCATGGATCATAAACAATTTTCCTTAGCGCTGAACTAATTTTTGTACAGTACAAAAGTTGTGAAGAAACATACTCTATGGCCCAAAATAGCTGAAACAGCTGCTGCAATTATTATTGCCAACAACAAAAGCAAAACTCATTAATAAGGCAGTATAATGTTTATTTTTGTATCATAAACAATCTGTATGTATATTGATTTGTTTTTTGGATGGGTATATCCGTCTGAAGCCCAGAATGGAAATTTCTTGTAATAGATATACACGTTTCCCTCCCAGAACGTAAACGGAGATTGTTGGATATATCCGTCCATAGCCCAGGAAGGATTAATACCGTACATATATTTTACTTATGTTTTGTGTTTTTTTAAATTCCTGTTTTTGGTTAAACTTTAAAATTGACTTTAATCAACACTACTAGTAAGAATGCGGTCTACAAAGAGTAATTTGGTTGTAAAAATACTATAATCTTAACTATCCTTTGTTTATAGCATGCAAATATTACGGTACATGAATTGTGTGGACAATTTTATCACCTCATTACAAAATAATACCAAAGAAGAAAGGTAGGCTAAAAGGAAAATACTGGTACTATCATCTCATTCATGTTTTGGTAAACACCTAAAGTTTTTAAAACCTCTAAGTAAATATTACTACTACCCAGTGTTCCATACTATTGAACTCTTAAGCATATTAAAAGAACAACGAACAAAGTGATTCTTACTGTTTTTGGTTGGCACCTTTGTTCTGAAAATTTGCAAATAAAAAGAGAAATTTATTTTACAAATGTTTCAGGAAGTCAGACAAAAACACTGATGCTGAACGAGGTGTCAATAAAATATTCAAGATGCTGTGTGCTAACGAAAACGACATAATTCGACCAAGGGTGCTGAACATCAACGGACGTAATGTAACCTTCAACAAAACATGCGGCCAAGTTTTGGACAGCAATTTTGAGGAACTTTGTGATCGGGTAAATGTTTTAGTCTAAACACAAACGATTGTAGTCGGGTTTCACCTCCATGTAGGGTTGCCACCTTAGGTAAGGGAAAAAACGGGACATTACCCCCTCCCTCCCAGATTAACATAAGCTTAAATACGGGCATAAGAAACCAAAATTGGGACTATCCCGGCAGAATCGGGACGGGTGGCAACCCTGCCTCCATGCGATGATTAGTCAGATATTAATTGAAAAATATGTGAGGAAAAATAGATTCTGTCGCCAAGATTGAAACTTTGAAACGGGTACTGCAATTAGTTTACTAACTTATGCATGCACTGCTTATTTTTTTGGCCTTTAAAATGAAAAAGTAAATTGGTCCCGCATCTAGATCTTGTCATACCACCTACAATAATAACTTTTCCCTGTAGAAGAAATTTGCTAAAATTGACGCTTGCATTAAGACATATGTTTTAATATTTATTTGCATTTTCCAGCCATTGGGAGCGCACGACTATCTACAAATGTCTCAAGCATTTCACACAATAATCATCAGAGATGTACCAATCCTGAGTTTGAAGAATCGCTCACAAGTTCGGAGGTTTATTACACTGATTGACACGTTGTACGATAACAAGGTAAAAAGTCCACAGTATCAGATATTTAAAAAAATAACCATTTAAGAATAAGATATAAGTTTAGTTAAATTATGAGAGATTCTTCTATTTACTTTTG
The DNA here is from genome assembly GCF_028750875.1 of Macrosteles quadrilineatus. NCBI lineage: Eukaryota > Metazoa > Arthropoda > Insecta > Hemiptera > Cicadellidae > Macrosteles > Macrosteles quadrilineatus. Next base: position 135,722,225 of record NW_026542595.1, on the reverse strand, counting down.
TATACTTTTGATTTTGATCATAATTTTAATGTGGAAAAGCAAAAGACTTAATCAATAAAATATGTGGGAAAATGAATAAAAATCAAATTAAACTTACATTATTTTCTAACAGGTAGATAATTACTAAAACATTTGAAATTTCATCACAAATAAAATATTTTGTGTTACAATTTTTCTTTTCACAACAGATTTTTGTTAAGATAGGCTATATAATTATTTGCCTTCCAGAATTAATTAGGAGTAAAAATGTATTGACTTTTTTCACTTTCACCAATCGTTATTAACTGTTGTTTAAAAGTAATGGTGGAGATATCAATAAGATTGTGGAAGATGCTGTTTAATCCTAAATACAAATTAACAATAAAACACCTTACCTCTGAAACTTTAACACGTTCGCTACCCGACGGCTAATGAGCCGCATCCGGTCATTGTGGTAGCCCGCAATACTAAAAAAAGTCCTTTGCTGTGGCCCAGATATGTATAAGTATTACCACTCCCACAGCCCGGATAAAAAATGTGTTTTATCTATTAGTTTTAATTACATTTAGCTTATATATTAGTCTGGTGGCAAATATGACCTTTTTAGGATTTACGCTCTTTTTAGCTTCTGCTCATGCTCATATATGAGCCACCCGGTCTACAAGATCTACATAAAACATGTTACCATAGTTACTACACGTCTCACCTCAACCATCTACAACACTAAAAACAATTGTTCGCACTGTTTAGGCTAGTTTCCGGTTATAAAAAACTGACCGGCTGCAAGTCAGCTGTGGTTGTCCAGGAGTACCAACATAGCAACACTGTATTTACCATATATGTTAAGAAACCCAGAGACCATACATATAGCCTACAGTATTTGTGGTCGTATCCCTACAGCCTCTAAAATAGAGGGGTATCTCACAAACGACCATTTAGTCGCACTATATGAGACCTTCAAATGATCCTCAACAATACAGCAATCAACAAGTACAAACTTCATGTAATACAAACCAAAAATGTAATTCACAAAACCAATTTAAAATGACACTGACAGAAAAACCAATGTTTGATATTATAGCACAATACCGGCATCATGAATCAGTTGGGTTTGCACATAGCATATCGGCAGACTTTAATCACCCTCGACACATGACAGCAGGGGTGGCAGTGATTTTCAAAAATCACTTTGGGAAACCTGAACCTCATCACCGTGTCTCAAGTCATCTGGCAGCTCAACACCAGAAACCGGGTGCTACCGTGTACAGCCTAATTACAAAAGACAACTATAATGGAAAACCAAATATAAAGGACTATTATGCTGCTTTTAAGGAATTGACAACACATTTTAAGGAACAGAACCTAACACATCTGATTTGTTCGCCAGTTGGTTGTGTTAGAGACAATATATCCTTGGCTGATTTCTTAAATAACCTTACAACTTTTCAAAACGAAACAGGAGCAAAAGTCACCATTGTGTCGTACTTCCAAAAATCATTGAGAAAATTGAGAAATGGTTTATCACACAATGAATTTAACAACCAAATAAAGACTTTTATCCATGGGCATCAACTAAATCAAGAGAAAGAAACAATGAACTTGTCTGATGCAACGGAAGAAAACTGCCACACTGTCACACCACCTATGACAGCCCTCCTGCCATCTCCTGCCCTGGAACCGACGGACGACACTGCGGCTCTGTCTGGCCAGCCAACACTAACTTCAATGGAGGAACCACAGAATGGAGAAGTTATAAGTGTAGTGCCCGGCGACCTCACGTTTTGTGAGGCGCTAAAGCAGAGTACAAGTGAAAGTGCTAAAAGTGTTCCTGTATCTCTCTCTGTAACTAGTCCTGTAAATAGTCCTTGTATTTAACACATCCAAGGTCCTTGCTCATAATGGTACACCTTCATCAAGGCGAAATGATAGTCTTAATATTTTATATTTAAATGTCCAAGGTTTAAAAGACAAGGTTTCAGCTTTGGAGAGTTTTTTAATTAACACAAATATTTATGTTATTTGTCTCTCTGAACACTGGTTGAAGGAAGACGAAATAAAATTAGCTTTTCCTTATAATTTTCATTGTGCCAGCTCCTACAATAGAATCAAACATATAAGAGGGAATACTTGTATATTTGTACATACTAAATTTAACTCAAGATTGTGTGATGTAAGCCAATTCTGTCAGGAATTGGATTTTGAGGTTTCATCCGTATTTATAGATTCTTTAAAAACTATATTTGTTTCTTTGTATCATTCGCCTAATGGTAGACCTTTGGAGTTTTTAAGGATTTTGGATGTTTTTTTACCTTTTATAACTCAGTGGAACAACTATAATATTGTCATCGGTGGTGATTTCAACCACAATTTTGATGTTACTAAAAGCAAAAGAAATGTAAAATACTTGTTAAATCTATTTAAACAGTACAACTTTTATCATTTAAATAATTCACCAACTAGAGGCAAAAACTGTCTAGATAATGTGTTTGTAAACCAAAAATCTGCTAGGCTCTCTTTTTTAAGTTTGTTCAAATTTCCTTTTTCGGACCATGATGGAATTATTGTTAATATGCAGAATGGACCATTAGTTATAGATAATACATCTCATTTAGTCTCAAAAGATCCCATTCAGTTTTATCTACCTATTAAAAGTCATGTACATCTGTCTCTAAAATTGTCTACTTATGATTGGCTATCTTTAATGTCCAAGTCTGAGAGTAGTAGTGCTAATATGCAGTTCCAATGTTTATTTAATATACTAAACAACAATATTAATTATTTTATGGTCCCGAATAAAAATAAAGGTAAACTATTCAAACCTAAGTATTTGAACAAACTGAACAAGGGATGGTATACTAAAGAGTTGGGTCAAATGAAAGAAAGGCTATTGTGTCTGTATAGTTTGCTTAAAGATACTGGAAATGTGAACAATACTGAACTAAGGTATAAATATTTAAAACTGAAATGTCAATATAAAAACTCTTTAAATGAAGCAAAGCTAGAAAACAATGCTAAATACATAGAAGAAAGTAATAACAGATGTAAAGCCGCATGGGAGGTAATAAAGAATAACTGTGAAATAAAAAACACAGCTGATTTGCAAATTGAGCCAAATACTTTCAATAGGTTTTTTGTTGACAGTGTAGACAAGATCAAACAAATTATTAAAATTCCAGGTATAATCACTTCTTGTAATGATTTTTTGAAAAAATATGAAATTGATAGTTGTAATAAATTTTGTTGGTCAGCCATCACACCTAGGTGATATTCTTAGTGCCACTAAAAGGATGAAAAGATCAGCTAGTGTGGATGTGTACAATATGTCAAACAATCTATTAAAAGTTATTATTGACTGTTTGGCTAACCCCTTGGCAATATGCATAAATAACCTTTTATCAGAAGGGGTTTTTCCTGACTTGCTCAAATTTATTTATTTATTTATTTATTTATTTATTTTCCAATAATCACATAACATCATATTCAGACAGGTGATTCGTCATTGTTACAATATTTTATAGTCTCTATTATACTAAAATTATTCTAAAATAAATTTCATTGCTGAGCCTTAACATCTACATAGCTTCCATATATTCCTCCAATGAGAAGAAGGCCTTCTCCAAAAGAAAGTTTTTTAACTTCTTTTTGAATTTAGGGAATGAATCAGTGTCCCTAATTGAAGAAGGTAATTTGTTATATATTTTTGGGCCCATGTACTGAGGAGATAAATGGAATACTTTAAGTCTGTGTTGAACTGGTTTTATATTGTTTTTAAATCTAGTGTTGTGAGGATGGGCATGTTGATCTTCCATGAATGTGTCAAAATCACTTTTAACCATTAAAGCTAGTTTAAAGATATAAGAACTATACAAAGTAAGAATTTTAAACTGAATGAAAAACTCTTTACTGTGAGTAATTCGAGACACTTTCGCTAAGACTCTAACTGCTCTTTTTTGGAGGATAAAAATTTGTTCGGCATGACTAGAAGAACCCCATACCGTTAAACCGTAATTCATAATGGAAGAAAAATAAGCGTGGTATACTGCTAATTGTGTGTCTAAATTTGTAGTATGTCGAATTACCCGAAGAACAAGTATAGCTGATCTGAGTCTCTTTGATAGATTCTTAATGTTTGTTTGCCAATTAAGTTGCCAATCTATATCAATTCCAAGGTAATTAACTGAGTTTTGAGAATATATTGATGTTTGGTTTGAATTTACAACAATGTCTCTATTCTCATTAGCAACTGAAAAGTGAATTAGTTGTGTCTTTGACACATTCATAGATAGACCATTTACTGTGAACCAGTCCCCGAGGAGTTGAAACTCATTAGTAATTAAGTCTTGCTTAAAATCCAATGTTTTTTGTTCGGTGCAGATTAAAGCAGTATCATCTGCATATTGAAAAGTATGCATTTTTGTAACATTACATAAATCATTTACATAAATTAAAAATAAACAAGGTCCAAGAATGGAACCTTGAGGAACTCCGTAGGGTGTGTAACCCCACTCTGACTTATATTTGGTTTGGCATTTCTGTAATATAATTCTTTGTTTACGGCTTTTTAAATATGAAATGAACCATTTTAATTCCACATTTTTTATTCCATGTCTACTTAATTTTTCTAGCAATATATCATGATCAACACAGTCAAAAGCCTTGGACAGGTCACACAGCACACCTATTGTGCGCTGCGACCCGTCCAAGGCCTCCGCAATGCAGTTAATCATCCTGGTAATAGCCTTTTCAGTACTGGATTTTGAGCGGAAACCAAACTGAGATGGATTTAGTAAATTATTTTGTTCCAAATAATCTGTAAGTTGAGTTTTCACAATTTTTTCAAAAACTTTGGAAAAACAGGGCAAAAGAGCAACTGGTCGGTAGTCAGAAGGATTGTTAACATCACCCTTTTTAAAAAGAGGTTTTATCTCTGCATATTTAAGTTTTTCAGGGAAAATTCCTTCCTCAAGGGACTGATTCACTAGTGTGCAGAGAGGTTGTTCAATAAGTTTAAAAACTCTACTAATAACAAAGGGGGAAATTTCGTCCCAACCTGAAGATTTAGTATTGCTAAGACTGGTAAAAACTTTTCTTAGATCCTGAACTGAAATTTTCCTAAATTTAAATTGTAAAGCAGAATTTTGAAGTCTAATTAAATGTTGACTATTGTTTAGTAGCTGAATGGATTTATCTTTATCTGTCATTTGGTTAGCAATTTGTGAAACATTTATAAAAAAATTGTTAAATTTATTTGCTATTGCCAATGCACTACCATATTGGTCGTTTCCATCATTCAATTGGATCTCAACCGGTGTGTCCGAGTTTTTTCTATTTAATCCAATTTCTTGTTTTACGACTGACCAAGATGCTTTACTTTTATTTTTGGACCTTTTAATAAAATCATCATTTGCCTTTAATTTAGCTAATGCAACGACTTTTTTGAAAGTTTTCCTGTAATTGTTGTAGTAAGTTAAAAATTGTGGGTTTCTATTCCATTTAGATTCCTGGTGCAATTTTCTTTTATTTTCTGCTGAAATTTTGATTCCTAAAGTAATCCAATTTTTCCTTTTTTGTGTTTTATTTGATCTTGTATTAACTGTTTTTGGAAAAACCTCATTAAATAAATTTAGAAATGTATTAAGAAAGTTGTTGTAGTTTGTATTTACATTTGGTGTGTTAATATCATAATGTGCATTCTTTAAAGCCATTTCGAAAGTTTTTAAATTTTGTTCTGTAAATTTACGAGTTAGTTCTTTGTTTTTACATCTAAGTATTGGAGAAGACCTTTTCTCAAATGACAATATCAATACTTTATGGTCTGATGCACCGATGTCTACAACTAAGCTACTAGTATTCTTAGCTCCGAGGTTAGAAAATATATTGTCAATGCAAGTACTAGAATTTTTAGTTACTCTTGTAGGTATAAATACATTTGGTACAAATCCAAAACAATCACAGATTTCAAAAACTTTACAGGTACTAGCTTTGTCAGATAACAGATTAATATTTAAGTCAGAAGATATAAAAACATTTTTAGATTTTGCCTCCAATGCCAATTTGTCGAGTAATAACTCAAATTTTTCTAAAAATATTTTATCAAAATTATCTCCAGGAATTCTATATATTGATATAAAGACCGAATTCCACTCCTTAACTTCTATAAATGACCCTTCAAAACAATATGGTTCATTCAGAAATTTCAAGTCATTTCTAATTTTGAAACTTACATTTTTATCTATCATTAAACATGAGCCTCCTCTCGATTGATCAACTCTAGCATAAAAATCAGCAATTTTAAAATCATCTAAACTGTTTAATAAATTTATACATGTTGAATTTAGCCAATGTTCATTTAAAGATATTACCTGAACCTTTCTTTGTTGACTTTCCAGGAAGAAAACTAAATCTAAATAATTATTTAAGAAGCCCTGGATATTAAAATGTAACAAAACAAAACTGTCATCAAGATTCTTTCCTAACTCATATTTTTTCTTGGACTCCTCAACCTGAACTACTTCTCTAAAAAACATTCTGTATTATTCCTAAGACTACTATTTACAATTTCACTCTCAAATACCATGGAATTAATATGTACAGGGGACTCATCTTCATCTTCACTCTCCATATCTACACTCACTTCACCAGACTGACTTTTTGCACTGCACAATACACTTTCTAGTGGTTTGTTGGGCTGCATCGATGCTTCAAGCTGCATCATCGTTTTCGCTGCTGCAACATTCAAGACGTTAGCTGCATTGTGTTCCTCCGTTGGTCTTTGCCATTCTTCAAGTTGATTTGAGATTTCATTATGTAATGCTGTGACAAACGCTTCATGTGACCGCCCCCTCCAAAGAGTTCTTTGTGCTTTTTGGTCATAAGAAACTATGCAGACCTCAGCACCAGTAGCAAAATGAAATCTTACTAGGTTTTTAATGAAGTGACGAGGCTCAATCATATCCCTAACGCAACCCATTGCAGAGCAAAATAACTTTTTTAAACCATTTCTTTTGAAATCTAGTTCCAGGTCACTGAAGGCTGCATCATAGTCCTGATTTCTTGGTTTTCCACAGTAGGAGTCTTTAGTTACCAAACTGTACACTAACGGGCCATTTTCCACCTTCTGGAGAGCTAGATTTTTTGTGACACAGTCAGAGATCTGAGGTCTGCCGTATCGTTCCCTGAAAGCCACTGCCACTCCCGCTGACATGTGTCGGGGGTTGTTAAAATCAGCAGAAATTGTATGAGCCAGTGCTACAGAGGTGTCATTTTGTATTTGATCAAACACAAGTCTCATATCTTTCTGAAGAACTGAGATTTTAGCATTTGGTGGTTTAGCATTTGGGTTGACTGTCTTTAATGAAGTTGAAGAAGAAGGCAGCAAAGGGAAGGCATTTGTGTCTTGTATATTGCCATTAAACTGCAATGTGGCTGGCTCAATACCAGGAGAGTCTGATGTATCTGGGCAGGTGAAGGACGGAACAAAGTTCACCAGTTTGGAGCATGAACTGCGCTCTCTATTGTGCCTAAGTATGGAACTGGTTAGGGCATTACTAAGTTTACGCTTCCCGTTGTAATTAAAGTGAAGTCCATGCTGAGTATGATCCCTTCTATAAAACCTAGTCTTCTCCATGATAACGATTCCAGGGCATCTATTGTGGGGTGCAAAAAAAGTGTTAATGAGATTGTTATTAAACTCAGAAATGCTTTTGTTTTGTGATGTTGTGTCATATCTCAGAGGAATTCCTGGGAACAGAACATTTGTTCTTTTGACGGTATCCAATAGTTTAGTTAGGTCAATTCTCTCTTTAGTACATGGTTCACTGAAATTGTTAGTGCCGCCCAACACTATTATGTAGTCTTTTACAGAAAAATGTTGACTGATCTTTTCCAAATCTTCAATTACTTCTTCAAATTTAGCATTTGGTTTTATGATTGACGATATTGAGAATCTCTTGCCAATTTTGTTGCTCATTAAGTCTGATAGTTTTCTCCCATGACTATCTGAAAGAATTAATATTTTTGATTTTTTAGTTGTAGGTCCACAATTTATTTTGGTTTGACTATTCTTAATCTTCTTGCTATGTGAGGTGTATTCATTTTTTTCATTATAAGTACTGCATTGAGTTACATTTTGCAAGTCAATTAACTTTGTAAATCTATTTTTTAATGGTATGTCTGATGTACCTTTTTGTACAGTGAATGGAGTTGCTGGATTCCATGTAGAGATGTCTTTAAAAAAATCAAGTTCTTCGTGAGCCTTTTTTAGTTTTGATTCTACTGTCCTGAGCTCTTCTATCAAGCTTCGATTGTCGATTTCAAGGACTTGTAGACATGTGTTAAGATCCTTAATTGATTCACCAATTCCATAGTCCGTTTTTTGTGCTTCAAGACATCTGATAGATTCTAGCATCTTAGCTGACTCTTCCTTTAATATCTTGCACTGTTCACATGGACTCTTGCGCAAATTTAATTCATTGATTAAACTGTCTTTTTCTGCTTCAGCTTGATCAATCAACGAAACCTTATGAGCCATCTCTGTTTTGATTTTATGTTCTAAGGCTTTGATTTTCAGACCAAGTTCGTACTTTTCCTTGTTGAAAAGGGAATTGCATTGTTCAAGTTGACTTTCTAATTGGGTAATCTTGTCATCAAGTTCCAATTTGGATTGAGAGTAATTTTGTCTTGCGTTATGCAACTCCTGTTTCAGCTTTTCATTTTCCTTTAGCAAAATATTACCTGCCTCAGCAGCCAGAATTAGTGAACTTTCTAAGTCTTCGTTTTCATCAGAATTCACACTTGTAACCTTTTTCTCTAAATCAACTATGCTGGAACTTTTTTCATGACTATTATGATTTGATGTTGAGTTACAATCAAGACACCTCCAGTCCAAATTTTCTCCTTTATAAATTTCATTATAATCACTATAAGGCATATTCAAACATTTTGTATGAAACCATTTGTGGCATATTCCTTTGCATTGTACAGCTGAAGACCTTACATTTCTTTTACACACACCACATTGGCTCATTTTAAAAACTTTATTATTATTTATATATATATATATATATATATATATTTTAAATAATAATACTAAAGTCTTATTTTTATAATAAATTATCCCATTAAATAAAGGATAACAGTGTCAATTTTATTTCATTAAAAAACCATGTAGCAAATAGTCATAACAAAATAGGTGCTGTAATTGTTTTAAGTCCATAAATAAAGATGATAACAAATCTTGATTAGGTCTCGGCTATGGGTACACTGGAACAAGTTAGTAGTGCCAGTTGTTATCTATTTCAATGCCGTTGTAGTAATTGCAGTGCAGTTATTGCTGTGACCATTTACTCAATTAAATCTTCTGCAGTTTTACTTCATTATTTTAAATCATTGTATATTATGTTATTGTTCAAAAAATAAAATTATGGAATATACGGTGTCAATATTCAACAGCAATAAAACTTGAGAAAATAAAATAGGCTTAAAAAAGGTGACAGCTAATTCCAGATAATTTGCAACAATGATTTAAAGAGTTCTATTGGCAATGTAAACACAGCTGGAGATACTGTATCCAAGGGTCAGTTCCAAGTGATAAGCTGTCTGCAAGTTAGTGATGGGTAGGGGGAGTGGAGGTCCAGACGTCATCAGCAGAAACCTGTTGCATGAGTCAAGTGTAGGTTACTTCCTGTCTTGAGTGTATTATTTAATTTATTTTTGCGAAATATTGCAATAGTCCAACGATTAAGTGTTAATAATTGATAATAATTAATCAGCTTTATAAAGAGTGCATTATATGGTCTTGCAGTTTTCACTAGAAGAATTTTCATTTATTGTTAAAAACATGTGCTTTTTGCTCAGATTAAAGTGAGTATTTTTGTAATTACATTTTTAACTCAGTTTTAATTACCCATTTAAAGTCTTATGTTTCCATTTATTAAGTAATACTTTACCTATAGTTTAAACTATTACTTTAGTCACAGAACTTTTAAAAACTATCAAATTACTGAAATTAAAAGCATCAAAATTTACACACCAACAATATTGACCACTCAGCAGACGAAGAAAAAAAGAATCAAAGTCTCTCGAGTCTGTCCTATTTACAAAAAAGGTCCTAAAGACCAACCTCAGAGCTACAGACCAGTTTCAATTATACCTGTATTGGGAAAACTAATAGAAATACTTATTTACGATCAAATCAGAAATTATTTTGAAAAAACAACATCTTGAACAACAACCAATACGGTTTTAGAAAGGGAAAATCCACTATCAATGCATTGGACAATCTAGTCAGGCAAGTTCATCTCTCATTCGAAAATAAAACTTATGCTCAGGCCACCTTCTGTGACCTCAGTAAAGCTTTTGACTCTGTTGACAGTAATATTCTCATCTCTAAATTACAGTACTATGGATTTGATGGCCCTCCATTATCTTTTTTAAGAAGCTACTTGCAAAATCGGAAACAAGCAGTTTGTATAAAAGGAAGATGGTCAGATGAAGTGTCAGTCGAGTGGGGAGTGCCACAGGGTTCAGTCCTTGGTCCCCTTCTTTTCTTAATCTATATAAATGATCTACCCTCTTCTGTTGATTGTAAAACCATTCTGTACGCAGATGACTCTACCATTTTATCTACTAGTAAAAACTATAAATAACTTGAAAAATTGGCTGATGAAACATTAAATAATGCACAAAATTGGTTTCATAGTAATGGACTTTTGCTTAACAAAGAAAAATCACAAAAATTGATATTTTCCTTAAATTATAATTCAAGAGAGTTTTTTGAGAACAGTGATAAGGGTAGTAAAGTTTTTTCAGCAAAGTTTTTGGGAATATATGTAGATAGTCAGCTAACTTGGGATTCTCATATAGACTATTTAAATACCAGACTTTCTCGTGTAATATTTTTACTAGGTCGTCTGAAAAAATGCATTCCATTAAATTATGTCCGAACAGCATATTTTTCATATTTTCAATCCATTTTCAGGTATGGGCTAATTTTTTGGGGCAATTGTGCTAGGGTAGAGGAAATTCTTGTTTGGCAAAAGAAAGCGGTTAGAGTTATCTCTAATAAAGGACCACCACCCAAACCTCACCTTTACCAACGAGTTTGAAGAAAACAAAAAGATCAACTTCCTGGACCTCACATTAGAGAGAAAAGACAGCAAGATAGAGTTTGACATCTACAGGAAACCTACGCAAACGGACACTACAATCAACAGGAAGTCTATCCATCCGACAATCCACAAGACCGCAGCCTTTAGATCTATGCTGTACCGTGCCTATAAGATCCCACTTAGCCAAGCTAATAGGAAGAAAGAACTGGACACCATTAAGAAGATCGCTCAAGTTAATGGATTTCGAACCAAGACGATAGAGGACATCGCAAGGAAGACGAGGAGGAAAATCGATAGGCAGAATACACTACACAGCAGAACAACATTAGAAGAGATAAAAGAGGAAAACACCAGATATATCACATTTAGCTACACGGGGACTACGACACAAAGGACTGCTAACAGATTCAAGAAATACGGAGTATCAATAGCCTACAGGACTCAAAACACCATGAGTAAAATACTGCATCCGAAAATAGAAGATTTCAACAAATTCAACGCTTCGGGCATCTACAAAATTAATTGTAACGATTGTGATAACTTCTACATTGGACAGACTGTGAACTTCGTTAACCGCTTCAAAAACCACATATCTGCGTGGAGGAACAACAAACCGGAAAGATCAAATGTCGCACAACACCTGTTACAAAATGGCCACTCACTAGGAAAAATTGAGGATAGTCTAGATATTTTAAAGAATTGTAAGAAAGGATATGTAATGAATGCTTGGGAAGAATTGTATATTTATAAGGAAAAATGTAAAAATAGAAATAAGTTGATTAATGAACAAATACATTTTGATTCCAGTTATACTTATAAAAATGTATTGGCCGGTGCTTCCGGTAGCCAATAGGGTATAAGTAGTGACGCCATTAAGATTCTTGTCATTCGCCTATTGGGTCTGATGATGATTGGAGTGTCCAATCGAAATCGATCACCACTTACCATCTGTTTTGTATATTTACCGTCTTGTGAGTAACATTATAAGCGTAAATGTATGTTTTAAGTGTTATAAGACGTTTCTTTTATTTACTTTCTCTAATAAAGGCTCAAGAGACCACAGCAAACCACTTTTTAGAAATCTTCAAATCCCTACTATTATTAACGTTTATATTTATGACTTAATAGTTTATATCTTGGAAAATCAACATCTTTTAAAATTTAGAAACCATACTCATGATCATAATACCAGAAATAAGAACCATACCACAATAGAATTCCATCGTTTAAGTAAAACTCTAAATAGTCACATAGTTTTATCACTTAAAGTGTACAACTTTCTTGAATCCATAATTAAATTACACAATATAAAGGATTTCAAAAGTAAATTTTATTGTTGGCTGACCAATAACCCATTTTATAGTTTGGAAGATTTTTTTAAGAATAAGATTCTTCAGTTGTAATTATTCATTTAGAATATGTATTATAATATGTCTCCCTTTGTTAAGTTAGCTATAAGTATTTTATTAATTAATTACCTGACTATGCTATAATTTTAGCTGTATCTTGACATTGTCGATGATTTGTACAAATTCAAAAGACAATAAAGCATATTTCATTTCACTGTAACAACGGCTCATATTAGAGCCCCCAGGCTATTCGTATTTTTGTATGCATACCGGTAGCAAACGTATTAAGTGTTATTTGTTCCTTTGCCTGATTTCTCAGCATTAGCCTCTCCTATTTTTCCATTTCAAAAGGAGATGGTAGTGGCTTTTGTTTTCTTTACTCTCTTTACTCTAATTTTCTATTGATATACGCTATTTATTGTACTAGTGATTATTTTTCTTCCCAGGTAAGAGTGGTAGTGTCCGCTGATGCGCCTCACAAAACACTGTTCATTGCTCATGGAGACGAGGAACACACGGATGAAAAGAGAATGCTCATGGATGATCTGAACATTGCCCCAGGATCTGTAAGTGATTTTTAACACTCCCCGGACCATACTAAAGTAGTTTTGTCTCAAATCGAGCTAAAACAACCCTCGTTTTGCCCTTTCCTGGTTAGCATAACAAAGGTGTTTTTTACTCAGGTGTTTGGGGTAGCGGCACTATCACTAAGATAAAATCCATGGTGATTTGGCTGGATTGAACCCGGGACCGAAGTCCCGAGCTCTAACCACCTGACCAGCTCGCTCTCCCATAAGTGTGATTAAATTCATATTCATTTCTTAAATTTGGTAATAAAAAAGAATGCAAAATATACCTAGAGAGTAGGCCTGTCAAATGAAATTTTAGGTCTATAGGTCCATATTTACAGCTCAACAGTTCCCTAAAGGGTGTATTTTATAACCTTGTATAGTACCAAACCAACCTTCCATAGTTATAATACATCTGTTTGAAAAAAATGTGGCATACAGTCCTAGTTTGAAATAGTTCACTGATTCGTTGTCAGATGCTACCACCTACCAGATTGCGTTATGACAAGAACATCTCTTCAATCTCAAACCATAGCAATATTTTTTCACGTGTATGAGAAAGGGTCGAGCAACTGCCTTGAAAAGTAAAGAAAACTTGCACTAATCTCGATTCAGTTATTATGAGTATTTCAATGTTGTTTCTGTAACATACTACAATAAGTACAATAAAATGGGTAACACATGATTATGAATCTTTTTACTTGATAGCGTGGGCTGCGCTTACAGTCAAGGTAGGTTCTGAAGCATCAGGCAATGACATTATCTTGTAGTAAACTGTGATTTTCTCATTAGTGGTGTTTGAACTTGAGGCCTTCGGGACAAAAGTCTTACACCCTAATCACTAGACCAGTCTCACCCCTTGTCTTACTATCAATCTAGGTTGTTTATTTTTGTTCTGTTGTAAAATTGAGTAACTACATAGTAAGTAGTCCTCTATACTTTTTCACACAGCCTTTTCCCTATTCAAACATAAGTTTATTCCAGGAAAATGCAACAGCAACAATATTCACTGGAGAAGAAGAGATATTTGCGTTCCATCGAACAGATTCTCGACTCTCGGAAATGCAGACGGAGGAATACTGGAGCCAGTGGGACAAACTGAGATGAACACAAAGTTTTAGTTTAAAATCAGGGTGTTACTTAATGCTGTATAGTTTTTAGAAATTGTATTTTATTGTATTGTATTGGATTGAGATTGGGTTGGACACAGGGTCCATGCACATCAACCGATGCTTATTGTGCATACCCTAATTGCCACTAACTGTAAACGTGGTGTCCTTGCAGGAGCTTTTGTCCAATGTTAGTGGCTGATTCATCACGTAGTTGCTGTAGACCAAACAGGGCCCTTCTATAGCCCCAAGTCTGTTGCAGTGTAGAATAATGTGTTTTGCAGTCTCATCGGAAATGGTTGCAAAGTCGACACTCCTCATTGTCAACGATTTCTAGAGTGTGAAGGTGTTTCCTGAAATAGCCCTGTCCAGTTATAAGAGCAAGTACCTGTTGACCTTCCAACCTTCCTTGATATTGTTATACTGTCCTTTAGCAGCCAGCAAGTGAAGAGAATGCTAGCTTCTGAGAGCAGTTTCTTGCCAAGTGATAGTCCAGGGTATTTACGCCAACACTCTAGGTGCTGTTCCCTGGACCATTTGTTGATTGCATGTTAGGCGGTAGATTTGCTAGTGCGACGGAATGGCTCTGGTCCAAGGAATGGCATGCTCGCACTTTTTTTTGCCAGCTTATCTGCACTCTCGTTGCCACGTATTCCTACATAGCCCAGAACCCAGCCAAGAGTTACAGAGCTGTGTGTAGATAGTTTGCAGGGTGTTGAAACACTCCCGGGCTAGCTTTGAAGTGACTTCATTTGAATCAAGAGCTTTAAGAGCAGCCTGACAATCAGACAAAGTCACTATCTTCATGTCTTGGTAGCGTATGGCTAGTCCTAGGTTGGCACAAGCCAAGATGCCACAAATTTCTGCCTGGAAGATGGTATAGTATCGTCCCAGACTGGCAGAAAGTTCCGTTCAAGGTGATCGACTGTATACTCCGAAGCCTCATTTTCCATCAATTAGGTCAGTGTACTAGACGAAGGTCTCTGTTTCTTGGAGATGTCCTTCCCGACGTTACCACTTATCCCTGGAGCGGAATTCAACAGTGAAGGGTTTGGTGAAAACTGCCTCTGTGCTCAGGACATCTGAGGTCATGTCAAGCACAGGACATACAGCTTCTGTTTTTTTATAATTTGGCTATGACAGTTACTTGATTCATCTTTGCCCATTAGACTACCGAGAACCATAGGTAATTTGAGGCCTTACCACAGCCTCATATAGCCAGAGTGTTACATGGTGTTAGTTCCCATGCAAATCTCCTGGACGTCATGAGCGCCCATTTATCCTTATGCAGTGCATTGTTCAGGTGGTTGTTCCACGTCAGCTTGGAGTCAAGTGTCAGTCTTGAATACTTGACTGTGCTTGACACTCCCAGCGGAGTAGTACCAATTTTCAACCTGGAAAGAGAATCTAAGTTCTTTTTCTTGGTGAAAGGGACTTAAGACTGTCTTAGAGGGATTAATATTGAGCCCCTCTCACAGACACCATGCTTTAACACTTAGGTTGACATTCATGACATCAGCTACAATGTTCGTGAATTTTTCCTGTACCACGAGGACTACGTCATCCGCATAGCCCTGGACGAAGATGCCCTGTTGTAAAATTGAGTAACTACGTAGTAGTAAGTAGTTCTCTCTACTTTTTTCACACAGCCTTTTCCCTATTTAAACATACATTTCTTCCAGGAAAATGCAACAGCAACAATATTCACTGGAGACGAGGAGATATTTGCGTTCGATCGAACAGTTTCTCGACTCTCGGAAATGCAGACGGAGGAATACTGGCGACAGTGGGACAAACTTAGATAGTCACAAAGTTTTAGTTTAAGTAGGCTGTTACTTAATGCTGTATCATTTTTAGGAAAGTGCCTTATTTATTTTATTTATTTAATGAATAATTTAAAAATGTGTTTCATGATTTAGATATGAATGTGGTAGTTACCATGAGTAGTTTGACATTAAACTATTCAGTACAAGGATAGCCATGAAAACCTGGTAATTTTATTTTTGTTTGGGTGTGAAACATGGGTTGGGTTGAATTTGTAGTGTTGAAGAGTAAAAAATATTTTTTCATCCAAGAAATTTAAAAAAGACGACTTTGGTTTAACCCGTAATCAGTTGGTGCAAAGTGACAAAACCCCTTAAATTCTGTAATCACGCTAAAAAAATAGTTTCCTTATAATCAATTCTATAGGTTGAATTAGGTATATTTTTAGGTTTCGGTGGCTTTTAGTTTTCAGATGGTTAATTGATAGAGTTTAGAGTTTGTGACAAAACAAACTTCTATGGTGAAGTATTATATTGTTCTGTTTGAACATTCAGTATTATTTATTTAAGTAATTTCTGTCAATTATTATTATTATTTCATCTTTCAATTTTTTTAGTTTGTTTGTTAGATAACAGTATTGAGCAAGATTCCATACCGAAATCACACAGATTGATTTATTTTTAACCACAATTCCTCAGTTTTAGCTTTTTAACTTTAACTTTGCACTTAACTTTTTTAAATTTGCATTTGATATTGTAAAGTAGAAAATTCCATTCCTATGTTAAATTTATGGCCAATTTTAGAATTATAAAAAAATGAAAAAACATATTTCAATTGAGCCACCTAAACAGCTGCTGTAAAATTCTGTTCTCTCTTATGTAGTAACTTTTTCTTCACAAATAAGTTTGGTGACAAATTATAATAGCATCTTTTTATCAAAATAATGTCATAATACTACAAAATATTACAGAACTAGAGATATAGACAGATTATTATAAAAATATAGAGGATGAAATAGTATTTTTCATCACTAGGGTCTAATGTGGCTCTTTTCGACCCAAGCTCAAGTTTTACGATTGATGCAAAGCCGAGGTCAAAAAATTAGGCCACATACAGATTGGCCAATGGTTTAAGGGTCATTTCTAACATACAGATTGACCAAAGGTCCTAATGAGCAGGGGCAAAAAATGGGGGAGGAGCTTACAGCAGCGATGTCCCGTGGGGGAGGAGCTTGTCTATTCAATCAAGTGTTTGTTAACTTTTTCTAATCTTACCAGTAACAGAGGTGGCCAAACTCAAGAGACGAATTTTACTTTTTAAAACACTAAGTTTTATGTAAACTGTTAATCAGAATTCATTGTCCTACTTCTGGATATTGCTTTAACCTGAAGGCAAGTGAGCGCAGCGAACGAGCTCCAATCTAAAGGTGAGTGAGCGTAGCGAACGAATTTCAACCAGGACGTGATAAGTACACAAAGTACATTTTTTGGGAGGTCGAGTTGGCTACGAAATTGTTAGTTTGTTTGACCTAGTTATAGCAATAAGGATAATGTTACCATTTAAAAGTCCTGAAGTGTTCTTTCAAGATCCAAGTATAAGCATTCTCGTTTTTATGTGTATACACATTGTTTGAAAATTACCTTGAATATCCACCCGTCTTAGTATTTCGCACACGATGTTCATTTTTAAGTTCACAAAACCAATCTAGCAATATTCATTATAGGAGTAGTATTTTAACAAAAGTTAAAAAAAGGAAAAATATATTCCATTGGAAGTGAAATAACCCGAATATAATGTTCTACCACAGAATATAAAAATCTACTCACTTATTCAACATTTACGAAAACCAAAAATTAAAATTCTAAACTTCAAATAATTCTTAACATTTTGCCTTAAAATCCTGAAATAAATAATAATTTGTTATTAATATTCAGTCAGCTACATTTTCAGTTGCCGCTAAAAGAAAATAATAACTCCAAATTGGAGGTATTATTCCGTTTGTATGATATCCCGTGAAAGCATATAACCTCGTCATATTAGCTTTTAAAATTGCATAGTTTGTGCTGAATTCTGTTGTCAATAATCTGAACTTTTTCAAGTTTACAAAGAATTTTTGATTACATCAAAACATATGTCCATGGTACAATTTTGTTTACATCCATACGAAAATTGGGTTATCTGTAAGTCGGTGATGTTTAAGTTAAATAAAGAAAATGTTGTATTTTTTGTATAAAATGTAAAGAAGAAAATGGTTTACGCTAGATTTTGTGTTTTCATAGTATGTGTCATTAGTATTATTAATCTTTCTAAGTTGCCTTGAAGAGATCGCGCACGCAATGAAAATAATAGAGATATGATGAGACATCATGTTATCACCCTTAAAAACTACAATATATCGTAGTACTAATATTGTGAAATTTTGTGAATTTGTTCATTTGTTTGATATCCAATCACGCATTAACTACTGGTCGGATCGGGTTGAAATTTGGTATGAAATGAAGATAGCTCACATTCCCGATTAACATATCTAGACATATTCTTATCCCAAAAATCATTTCGGGCTCTGCCCCAATGGCTCCATAGTTTCCCATGTTAACCTTATGAGTATTCATATTTAAAATTAATTAAAAAATGTTGTCAGCTTTTTCAACTACACAAGTTGGTTCTACGATATTCAATAGCATTAAAGAGACCACCTCTGTATCTGGTAAGATTAGAAAACGTCAACAAACAGTTTACTTGAATAGACTAGCTCCTCCCCCACACACATAACTGCTGTAAGCTCCTCCCCCATTTTTTGCCCCTGCTCATTAGGACCTTTGGTCAATCTGTATGTTAGAAAAGACCTCGAACCATTGGCCAATCTGTACGCGCGCAAAAATTAGCAAGGGTTGAAAAGACTCTTTTTGCCCGTGTGATGAACTATATTTTTCGTCATAATGCACCATTATTTGAACAAACTATGTTACAAAACTAAAATACTTTTAATTTAAAGATAACCTCTAAAAACTTGTTGTAACTTGATTTTAATTTAATTTCCTAATGTAAACGGAAAACGGCAGCTGTTTAGTAAGTGATTCAATCGTTTCTTATATTACGGTTGTATTAGTGTACATTATACTATCGATATGTCAAACTATTTACAATAAGGCAGCAATTTATATATACTTTCGATACATGCAGTTGTTTACAATAGAAATTTACAACTGAGTTGACAATTAATAGCAGATTTTGACTCCCTAGAGGCTAAAACGATTTTTACTCCCTAGAGAGGAAAAATGCTGCTTTAGACCTGCAACACATGCATTAAAATGGCTGTTTTTGCTGCAGTATGACAAAATAGTTTTTTTTTTTTAGATTTCATTTCCCTTATGTCAAATGCAAAGTTCAAAGTGATCAGTGAAATAGTTTTGAGAGTTTGAGGTCACAAGATTCAAGATTGTCTATCTAAGGTTAGAAAAGTTTATGGCCTATATAAGTTATGGTTAGGTCTGATAACAACCTTAACTTCCCTAATGTTTTTCAACATTTCTTGATCATCCATTAGCAAAGCTTTAAATCATAATATTTAAGTGAAATATAGCTATCTTCAAGTCAATTTTTGTCACAAGTCAGCTATTTTAGAAACCAAGTCAATCCGATTCTTTAAGACATGGCTCAATTGATGACATGATATGTTCAATCTGAACAGTAGATTTTTGTTACAATTGGTTCTTTTAGAAACTGAGTCACGTCTCAATTCTTCACCTGATTCGTTCAATCTGAACTGAATTGCCAATTTGTGTTGCAAGTCAGTTATTTTATAACCGAGTTATGACTTAATTCTGAACAAAATTGATTGTATTTGGACTGGTTTTAATTCCTTAAATGATCAGTAAGGAGTTTGGTACTTAATTTTACATGACTTTGGACAGTATTTATAATACTTAATGATAATTATCTACTGTTGATGGTATTAGTAAAAATATCAAGTATTGTACTAGGAACGCTTTAATATAGTTTCTAAATTATTTTTCTTTCACCGGTACTTTATTTAACTTTTGTTTGTATAATCATAATTACACTGACGATCTAATTTTTTCTAAATATTGAAAGTTTCCTCGCTTTTTTAGATATTTCAACTTTAAGATCAGGAAGGTTTTTATGCAAGCAAAAAGTATAGTTTTAATTTCTAAAATTCTGTTGGATGCTACTTATTGTTAAATAAAAATTTGTTGATATATGATTGTTTTAATACCTGTTTATATTGTAAGTAAGTAAAAATAAATATTATGGTTTTTAAGTCCATTAAAACCCTTAGCAATATGGGAGTGCTCCTGAATGCCAGGTAAAATAAATATGACCACTAATAATATGATAAACCTGATATAAATAAATACTAGGTGAATCCGTGCGAATTCGCACGAATAATAAATTAGGATATTATAGCAACGTCGTTAGAAGTTGCGTCGTTGTATCGGCGTTGGTCTTGAGCTCGATCGTTGGCTATATGCATTCTAAGTTCTTTTTGCTGTTCAGTAGGAGTATTTTGCAGGACGGAGCTCATCATGCTAAAAACTTGTACGTATGGATTAATATCAACCAAAGGTTGAGTCAAAATGTGCATGAGTTCACTTTTCCTTTATGGCAGCAGGATGAAAATCCTTCGCCTCGTGCTATTTCTTCTTCTTTAAAATGTAGCGCACCACATTTCTGACATTTTAATGCCATCTTGCCAAGTGAATGCTGCTGAGTTCTTGTATTTGTCAGTGTAATTTTGTAAGTACACGTTACCATTAACTATTCCAACTCCTCGTCTGGGCTCCTTTCGTTTTGCATTGCTTGCCGTATGTTGACTCTCCGTGTCCGACCGGCAATAATTTCTTTGTCGTCGGGTCCTTGGCATGTTTCAACAAAAATAAAATGTAAAACTTCTCCCATAGTGTCCTATAGGTAACATTATTCTTTACCGGGTTTCTAATTATTTTTAAAAACATGCAAACTGTTTACATTTTTTAAACCAAACAAAACAGCTGGGATTTATTTATTTTCTAACTAATGATATCGGTTTCAGAATATAATAACATTCAATATAATAAATATAATAAATCAATCACAATGTTATCCTTATGGAAGGAAATTTGAGGGCAGCCAACGCCCTTAAAAAGATATATTTAAAAAATCTAAAGCCAGTTTGCACATCTACACACCTAGACGAACATTTTGGTATATAGTATGTGGGGTTAAATCTTAAAACAAAGAAGCCTTATTGTTCACAAAGTTTCATGTCGCGTATTAAATATATAGATGATATAATATGGACACTCGTGCATCGCAATTCATATTATTTAAGCGATTACATCTTTTTGGTTTGTAATAAAACTGTTTTTGTAAATGATAAAGTGTGTGTGATCATGATATTATTTTTACGGAAAGTAAATAAAAGAAACGTCTTATAACACTTAAAACATATATTTACGCTTATACTGTTACTCACAAGACGGTAAATATACAAAAACGATGGTAAGTGGTGATCGATTTCGATTGGACACTCCAATCATCATCAGACCCAATAGGCGAATCTATTAGATTCGCCTATTGGGTCTGATGATGATTGGAGTGTCCAATCGAAATCGATCACCACTTACCATCGTTTTTGTATATTTACCGTCTTGTGAGTAACAGTATAAGCGTAAATATATGTTTTAAGTGTTATAAGACGTTTCTTTTATTTACTTTCCGTAAATTTAATAACACGTACAATGCTGATCAAGAAGTTATTTATTATTTTTACTGTTAAACCCAATTAACTAAAACCGAGCAAGGCTCGGTCCCCTAGTACTATATACTTATATGACAGTTATAATAAGATGATTTTCTGTTTGCAATCTGGGTGATGCCTTAATCCCCCCCCCCCCCCCCCCGCCGTTTGTGACGGCATTGCAAAACTCTAATCTCTTTATATATTCTCATCATATTGTGACTTGACACCTGTTTTCATGAGTGTGATATATCCAATTAGGATTGATTGCATTTAAGCATGATGATGTGAAGAGACAATCATTGTTTACACTTGAACTTTGTTGTCTTATTTGGGTACAAACTTTAAAGCTAGTGAAATAACAAATAATGCATAACCAAACACACTCAACAATACTGTCTTCAACTGATCCGTATATAATAATAATAAAACTGCAAGGGAGTATTTATCTATGTTAAAAGACCTGGTTATAGCTGGGCTATATGGATCGAATGTAAACTTCAGTTACGTTTATGGTAAAATTTCAATTTAGGTTTTACTTTTGAATAGACATTGCATCCTTATGTTAAAAGCTGTATCCCAGTTTTGGAATGTTTTATTTGCATGGAACATTTGCTACAGCTGGATCAATATTCAATAGATGAATGTTTACCATAGTATAGTAAACATCAATAAAAGCATAAATAAACAGTCAGCTATATCTTGTTTGTAAATCTGTCATCAAAAGATAACCTCTTGCCATCTAAACAGAGGTACATTGATAGTTTAAAACATCTTAATTCTTGGCTGACTAGACAAAATGTTTAATGTAATTGAATCTCAGTGTGATGTTTTATATCAGATGAGCTGTTGCTTGTAGACTAAGTGAGAAATGAACACCTTTTTAAGATCCGTGGTGAGAAGATTCTCTTCTCTGGCAGATAAAGAACCTGTTAACGATGGAATACCTTCGTTAAAGATCGGTGTTATCGGTGTTCCACTCAGCAAAGGTCAGGTAAGAATACTTCAGATTTATAACAGTAAACTGCCACAGTTAACATTTGGCTGATTCTACAGAATGATTACGTAAAAGAGGTAGTAGGAGTATTTTAAACCTGAGCCATGGTGTTTAGAATAACAACAGTTGGGAAAGTTTTCCCAATAAACCTATAAATTAAACAGTTTTTAAAACATTGAAGTTATATAATTCTTCACATTTTTTATGATAAATCTGGTCACATTGATTTGATTCCATAGAAATTACGTAGGTTGGCAAAAAAATTACTTGAAATAATTTGAAATTACAGTGAAATTACTTCGGCAAACCTTAAGTCACAGAAACAAATAATTTTTTCAAACAGCATCACACAATTGTAACTGTGTGTTACTTTTGCAGTTATCTAATAAAATGTTTTCTGAATCCATCTAGTATTAATAAATGCTAATAAAGTAAAACTTGATTTCAGACCAATGAAGGTGTTAGAAAAGGACCTCAGGTTATCCGTGAGCGAGGAGTTTTGAAGGAATTGAATGCTTTGGGTAAAAAAAGTTGCATTGAATCTTTTTAGGAGTACCTTACAGTATTCACAAATTTATGTCATTGTATGTTCAAAATTATATTGTTTTCATAGTTATTTATCATTGATCAATTATTACTTTATATACAAGGGCTATCCGTAAACTATAAGGTCCCCATCAGCTCATGTATAACAAAGCAAGCTAGTTAAAATCTTAAGACCATCTTCCTTAATATTTAGCCCCATGGCCATTCTACTTTCTTCTGAAGAGGCCCCTTGTAGAGGGGAAATATCAAGTTTATTGTGTTGTGAACTTTCTTTGTGCTAAAACTACCTGGAACTCTTTTCTTAGATATAATAGTTATGTATCCAATATCCTTCTTCCTTAATGATGTAGAGATTAGTTACCAAAAGTATCTATGTAATTAGAATCTGAATCAGAATCTTGCAGCGATTTAGTGTAAAACCCTCTAAAATTTATCCTACAACATTCAATATTTCCGTTGTGTTTACACAGGTCATAATGTAAGGGACTACGGTGATATAACGTACAAGTTCAGCCATGATCAGGTACAAAACACCTCCAACAGCTCTCATGTCAAGAACATGAAGGACTTGGAGGATGTGGCTGCATGCAACAGGGAAGTAAGGACAGTAGAGCTACATGGAATAATTGTTTGATAATTGAAAAGAGTGTAATGTCCAATAGAGGTGCTATCCTCAGTGAATTCTAAGACATGTTTAGGGTTTAGAATGATGTTCTTAAAATTTATAGTATTCTCTCTTAGAAAAATGCTACTGGTGTTTAAACTAAAAAAATATACCTCAAACCTAAGACCTATCGTTTCAAATTATTTGGTGAGTAAAGCTTAAGGTGAAGTAAAGACCCATGGGTCGTTAAATTTCCATTGATGATTGGGAAGACGTTAATTTTAGAAAAACTTAACATATTACAAAACGATAACCAACAAAAACATATTGTTATCGGCTGACTAATTTTCAACTTTTAACTTAACGTGAGCTGCTTAGGTCAACAACCACTGTAATATGCATTATCAAATGACTTTTTCAGGTTAGTAAGAAGGTTCAGGAGATTCTAGCAGAAGATAGTCAAGTATTGGTTCTCGGAGGAGATCACAGTGTTTGTATCGGCTCGGCGGACGGACTCATACAGAAGTACGGAGATATTGGCCTCATCTACGTGGACGCCCATGCTGACCTTAACACAGCTGATACTTCGCCTTCAGGGAATGTACATGGTATGACAGTAAGTACAACTTGTCCTTTACTAACCTAGGGATGACGTTTATAATTTTAGCCGTAATGGGTAGAGAAGGTTATGACAAAATTTCGGGTTGAGAGACAAAATTAGATTTTATAGTACGTAATTGTCGTCTCACCTGAAATTCTGTCACACCTTAAATCTGTCCAGATAGCTTAGTCTACTATGAGATAGTCCAGGACTCTAACTTGGTCGTTAATTAATTATCGTTTCGAGTTTATTGGCTCAGAATATTAATTACAACAATAATGCTTACAATGTTAAGCTTACCTTCAACAAGTGCTCATCATATCCACTCGAAAAATATGTAAAGTTAAATTTAGAATTTTGAATAACCTATCGAAATGCGAATAACCTAATTAATTAGAAACTTAACTAAAACGAGACTCGGTCGTTATACTTGGTAATCACCAAAGTAAACGTGTCGGGGAAAATTTAACTCGGTCGATCACCAGAGTCGGTCCGGGGTTTCTTAAACCAAACTTAAGCAGGACGTTCAGGGTACCGGAATAAGTACTACGGATATCGTTCTGGCAACTTAAATGATTTCCGCAGCTGGTTAAAGACAAAAGGGCAGTGTGCTCGTGCTCGTGCTCGTGAACGTGCGGGGTGCGCGTGACTGCGGCACAATAAAATAAAAATAATAAAACCTCTCTAAATATTAGATTAAACAAAAATAAAATTGGTAGCACACTAACCTGATGCTTTAGGATTCTACCAGGAACGGGGGAAATCTTTAATTGACCAGAATTTCGTAAGTTTCGATTGTTGGATTTATCTCCAAACAGCTAGCGTATTGACGGTTCGGTAGCGGGTGGACAACTGACCGAGAGGTCTGCTCTTCTGGTCCTTCTTCGCCATCGCCCCTGGCGGCGGGGTAGGTAACTAGCGTCATCCCCTCTACGATGACGTAGGACCCTTGCCCCTACGATGCCGCTGACAACACGGGTGCGGCTTACCCCGAACGTAGAAAATTATAATACTTAATATGAAACTTTTAAAAATCAGATTTTTACCCCTTGACAGATTTTGGGTCGTTACAAGGTGGTTCAGATTAAAGCAGGCTTACATAGCATCACATTTTATGGTCAGTACACTTTGCAGCCTACTCAACAACAGAGAATGTATTTCTAGACATTTCCGCAAAGAGATGTATCTCGGCCACCTTTAACCCCAGGCAGCATCCTGGTATGATTGGCAACGTTGCAAGTAGTGTGGTCTAGTGCCAGACGTCCCATAAGATAACATGGCAGACAGATGATACCAGCTCATTAATCTGTGTACTATTCATTTAAATTTTATTAAAAGATTGAACATAAAACCTATAGAATTCAAATATATATTTATTTAAATTTAAAATATATTTTTGCACATTTCAAGTGAAGTCAATATTTTTAGAGCCCATAAACCAAGCTTTTGTATTCTTAAAAAAACAAATCACACAAATACCATTAGCTGCCTCCAAACAAAACAGCTGTTACAACACTACTTGCGATGTTACCTTACAAAGGCCGCAGCCTGGAGTTAAATGTGGCCGTGGCTGTACACAGTGCTCAAAATTCATAGCTAAGAAAATCCAGCTTAATCCAGTAAAAGCTTAGTTGTCTATGAGATTTGAATCGATTCTCTTACCTCATTCAGGGTTGTGCAATGTGCAGTCCTAAAGTAAATGGTGTTAGTGTTCTTAGACTTCCCACATTTCCTACATTGGTTGCCCCCATTGTAGATTCTCAAGCAATTAAGGTATTTTCTAATGAAGGTGGCCTATGACCATTCCTCTAATCTGTCTTTGGTGCCTGGTGCCTTCTGTCTAGTTATATAAAGTTTGAGTCAACTGTAGGAGAAGGAAAGGAGTTCAGGGTTCAGGGGAGACCCAAAACAGATATATCCATCCAAAACTAGAACTCTAAAATTTTGGACGAAAACACTTTGGTTCTCCATTTACTATGTATAGGGGGAGAAAGTAAAAACATCTGGGATGTTGAAAAAAGGATGAACAAATTTTGCACACTGTACTTCTGTATTTTAGTGTACCATTACTTTTTACAATAATTTGCATTTATTTGATTTATGTTCTTATATGTTCCTATTCCTGACAATTTGCACAACCGGTACCTCCTATGTCAACATGATCGTGCATTTGTATTTGTGTTTATACAATAATAAATGTTGATTTGATTTGTTTGATTATTACAATATTGTTCTAGGTGGCACTCCTTGTAAAAGAACTCTACGATTATTGGCCTTACCTGCCTGGAATGGACTGGCAAAAACCTGTGTAAGTACACTACTTATTTGACTTTAATTTAGCTTTAGCTTTTTTAATATAGCTTCTTAAAATAATTTATGTTTGTGAGCTAAATTTTACGTTCAAAAAAATGTTCAGGAGCCCTGAAATATTACAAACCGACACAAGGATTATAAATGTTTGGTTATGGAAAAACATGTAAAACAAACAAGCGTACGTTTTGTAATAATTATTGAAGACAGAAAACTCAGTACGTTTTATATAGAGACATCCATGGAAAAATGTAAATACGGTTTTACGAGATAAAATTGGTCAGAACTTATAGGATATGAACATCTATATAAGTTTGTAGGCAGTGGCGGATCCAGAGGGGGGGCGAAGGGGGAGACCGTCCCTCCCACGGGCATACATAGACATATATTTTTTACTGCATGTAATACAGTAGTGCATACATATTGTGTAAAATAATTTGTCACACTTACTTTGGACAAAGAAATGGTATAAAACTGCCATTTTGGAGACTTAGTTTACACAAATTTTTCGGAGGGGTACCCCCGGTCCCCCAAACCCCCCAAACTCCCTGGTTCTCCCTGGTTCCCCTTGTGACTGTTCTAGATCCGCCACTGTTTGTAGGATCCTCAATAGTATAAATTTAAATATTAAAAATTTATTTTATTTAGTTTCATTGTGATTTATTTCCATGGGACGAAAATACTTCTTTTTGAGTTTGAGTGGTGTTGTATGAGTGGTTTTATTCAGGGATGATTTTTGGGTAAATTAATTACATTGTTCACAATTTTGAATTAAAGGTTTTAAGGGTTCAATACAATTAATTGCTTTGGTAAATTTTTGTCTAATATAACCCTAATACTTTTTTAAATGTCTCAATCCTTATATTTATGGATTTTTCAAAAGTAGTTTTCTCTCTTTCAGATTGCCTGTTAAGAAAATTGCCTACATCGGTCTTCGTTCTGTAGATAAGTATGAAAGGTTTGTACAAGATACCATACATAATTTATAACTAAATTAATTTTTTTAAAATTTAGAGGTTATAGTGTTCTATTATAGTACACCTTTTTTAGTTTTCACTATATTAACTCGTTGACTGCTGAAAACATAAATAATAGTCAACAAATAAAGTCAACTGCACAACAAATAAAGTCAACTGCAAACCTTTCTTTATAAATAATAATATAATGACAATTCCAAGTATTTATATTTTTAATAATTTAGTCTATGTTGAACAAAACATTACAAATTTTACTAAATGTCACTCAATACATAACCACTCAACTAGACAATCAAACAACCTGTACATCCCACCAGTTAGACTTTCAAAATTCACAAAAAGCCATAAATATTAACAATTACAACTTTTCAATAAACTTCCCATTCCATTTAGATAAATTGATAACATAAACCTTTTCAAATCAACATTATCAAGATGGCTAATTAGCAAAGCTTTTTTTTCTATAGACGATTTTTTAAACACAAATAATTACTCTGACCTCTTAACACTATTGGCCACTAGGAGGCAGCCTGCATGATCAAAAATCTTTTTACTAATTTCCTGAATATTTACAAATTGTTTAGTTTTGAGGCATTATTTACTTAAGTTTTTTATAAATTTGTGTTAGAGCATTCAATCTTAGAATTTTAAATTTAAATATTAGGCCTGTATGTACAGTTTATGCAACAAAATGTTCAATGCTTCTTAAGATGATATAGATTTAAGCATGATGTCATATTTGTGTCCTGATTTCTGACGTTGTCTATTGTAATTTTATGTTGCTGAATGACAATAAAGATTATTATTATTATTATTATTATTAACAACGTAAAGGCACTCACCCGTGGCGGGCGAAGTCCCGGCGTGCCACCAAATCAGCAAACGCAATTGGAATTCAAATATTTCAGTCTGACGAATCACAAAAGAGCAGTGGTGATTGTGCTGCGCTACCCCGAGAGTGGAAGTAGTACTTACATAGTTCACTGAAACACCCAAATGAAGCAGCACTGCCTGAATCCGTAGCCAGTGTCTTTGTAATGTGGGCCGAAGAGAGAAAATCAGAGAAACCGGTACAAAAGCATTGCCAGACGGGACTTTACGGGAAACTTTAGTACCAACCTACACCAAAATAAAGCTCACATCCTAAGCTACAAGCTTGCAACGATTATAACGGATTCTGTCTGAGGCTAAGCTCATACTGACTCAATAAATTTTAGAGGGTCTGGAGCCGACTTACGTTGGCGTGTGCCGCATTAAAGTGCTAGTGACGCCGACTAAAGTCGGCTTTTGTAGTCAACGTGTTAACTGTTTATAAAAGTATGTTTTGGCCTATTTTTGTGCATTATATTTTTTGTAGAGTGCTTTTAGACAAGTTCTCAATCCCTGCTTACGGAATGGCTGAAGTAGAGAAGTATGGAATAGACAAAGTAACGGAGATGGTGCTTGATCAGGTGGACCCCAAAGGGAACCGAGCTTTACAAGTGAGCTTTGACATTGATTCATTGGATGTTTTGGAAGCCCCTTCCACTGGGTGTTCAGGTAAGTTAAAGCCCATGTTTTACTTACACAATTTCTGCCAGACAGCTCAAACACAACATTAGTTCCAAGGACATTTTTTGGTGCAAGAACACCATCGTCAGCTGAAGTTATATGTGAAGTGACTCAGTTTGGAAACTGAAAAAAAAATCTTTTTTTCTGATATACAGACCACGGCACAACTACATCTCATTTCATTTCAATAATATTGTTTGTGTAGAACTAAATTCTACATTTTTGGTCTTATCTGCTTTAAACCGATTAAAAACGTTTTGACACACACCAAAATTACTATTTAACAAACCCCCTGGGCTTAACTCAGTTTCAAATTGCTACGTTTGAAGTTTTTGAAAACACGTGTTAAACTTGTAGTCAACAGGGCGGTTTTTTCTATATCTGATTTTGTTAAGAATATTATTTGTTTTACACTAAACACACATACTTTGCAACTGCATTAAGTTAATCTAGTCATCATCCATTAATATAGGTTCTGTGTCTGGGGCTGTAAATTCATCAATGTTCATCTTGAACAACATAAAATGCGTTTGGTGTTACATAAGTGTCCTGATAATTAAACCTGTATATCTAAAAACTGGTGTAAATTGAGCCCTTATTATAGAAGTAAAAACGTAATCAAACAGTTTATGTTTGTTGGAAATAGCATAAGGCAAAACAAATATTGAAAAACTAATTTATCCTAAATTTACATATCACTTTTTAATTGCTTGTTTAACATACGTAGAGTGATTTTCCCGATTGTTTTATTTGTTTTAGTGTATCAAAAAATAAAACAAACCTTAAGTACACGATAGGATGTCTAGTGTAGATATAAAGTCAATGGTACCAGTACTACGTTTCAAATTCCTAGGTTTCATATGTTTTGATAAGTAGTATTAAACTGTTAAAAATGACGAGCTGCTGTACCAGTGTATCATCGGTACACTGCATTTTTGTAATGGAAAGTATCGGGGAAAATCACTGTTCTAAGTAATTTTATATAGTAAGTAGTTCAAATCATTCGGTATACCTGAAAAAATGCTTTGTAAAAGTTTTAAAATAGTTATCAGCTGTTCCTATGAATTTCTCTAACATTTAATTTAGTTGAGATTTAATCGCAGCTGGTCCTTCTTTTGTTTTGATTTTAATCCCATGTTATTTAAATGGGCCAAAATCGTACTTTGAAGGCTTCCCAAGGGTTTATGGGTCAACTCACCGACTTGAGACCCTCATAAGGCACATCTACACGTTAAGGGTTTTCAAACAACATAAAGAACATTAAAATTGAGCCAGTGGTTTGGGCTGTAGGTCCGTCAACATTCAAGGAGAAGGAGGAGAAGGAGAACACAGAAAATTTTTGAATTTTCAAACTAGTTTTTCTTGGCTCAAACACAACCGTTTTTTAAATTCTTTTTTTATTTTGTTGAGAATGAGTGCCCCTATCCAATAGATGAACAATTATTTTAATAGCTTTTAATATGCCGGTCTTCCTAACTAGGATATCTTTGTAAATAGAAACTTAAAACATTTTTTGGTGGGTGGGGGGTAAAAGATATTTACTTTGCAATCTTCTTTACTAGAAATTAATTTGTATATTCAAAATGGGATTGTTTCTGGTGAGTTATGCAGTGAACAATCTGTTGGTTAAAACTGAGGTTTAACAATTGTTCTACTCATAATTGTATTAATTTTTATTATTATGGTTAATTTGCCTAAAAATTATGTTGTAAGTTTATAATTTACAATAATTTTTCTCAACAGTTTGTGGAGGATTAACTCTGAGGGAAGGAATTCATATATTGGAAATTGTCCACCAAACTGGCAGGATGAAAGTTATGGACTTAGTAGAAGTGAATCCAAATATTGGGTCAGAAAGGGATGTGAAAAAGACAGTTGATGCTGCACTTCACTTAATCAAAGCAGCATATGGATTTTCACGACTCGGAAATGTTCCCAGGCATATCAAAGATATACCCACTTACAACAGTTTTCAACCAAGTAAATAATTTTTACTAGTGATTTACTATTTTGTAAATAAACTTTAAAAATTTGGTGTATGTGGTTTATTATTTTCCTAAAGCTAATAGCAATAAAATAATAGATTGGTAATTTGGTGTATAGGTAGGCCTACACCTTGTGCATCCTGGTGGATTATAATGCATCCTGGTTTTCTGCTAAGATACTGGTAGGTATATTTTTTCGTTGGTAGTGACGTTTCCGTGACCATGGGAGAATATGTCTACAAACGGCCGCGAGGGATGATCAGAATATTGCCCCGATCACAGAAGACGGTGATTAAGTTCACACGAGCGCAGGAAAAAGCAAGAATTGTGCCGCGATCGCAAAAGACGATGATGATCTCCACATGACTGCGGGCGGGATTTAACATTTTTCCGCAATCGCAGGAGACGATTGCTATGTCTTTACGACCGCGGGAGACGATTAGGATGTCTACAGGACCGTGGGAGATACAATAATGATTTCTATTGGCCGCGAGGGATGATAAGATTTATGCCACGATTGCGCAAGACAATGATAATGTCCACACGATCGCGGGAAAAGATAAGAATTTTTCCTCATTTGTGGAAGACGATTATATCCATATGACCGCGGGTATAATACCAATTTGCCGCAATCGTGGGAGGTGATTACTATGTCCACACGACAGCAGGGGGGGCATTATAATGTTGACTGGAGTCTTAAACCTTCGCTATATCATCACGATGTTGTCCCCTGGCACTGCGGAGTGGGGGAAGGACAATTTTTATTTCAGCTGCAGTTTTTTAATACGAACAAATGAGAGCATTCTATTGGCTGAGGGAACACCATTACCGCAACAATACGGTTTGAAGCCAACGGCCTCGGTAGATCTAATGGATAGGATAACTTGCCGGGCTGAGAAACTCAGGTTCGAGGTTCAAATCATATCGGTGGCGCTAACTTTTTGTCTAAGATTTTTGCATTGTCTCGGGAAGTTTGGTTAGGTTATGACAGTTTAATTTTACAATTAAAACATAATAAAATTGAATTTGAGCGATTATAGTTTTAGATCTATTTTTTAAAGATGAAATTGAATTTTAGGCATTTCACAATTTTTTCGATTAGTAAACCTTCATTTGATTTTTATTTTAAATATTTTTTATATAATCAGCAAGTTTGTTTGGTTAGGTTAGGCCTAGTTTATGACAGTTTAATTTTATAATAAAAAAATATTTTATAAATTTTTATTTTTTAACTCTCATTTCGTCCTTGTTGAAAAACTGCAATATAGGTTATGTTATGTAAAACAACACCAGCTTGTTTGGGCGCCGTCTAGAAGAAGAGGGGAGGTGGGAGGGAGAATCATTTTCCCCACTCCGCAGCGCCAGGGGACAACATCGCGATGATTCAGCGAAGGTTTAGACTCCAGTTATAATGTTGTCTTCACGGCCGCGAGGGGTGATCAGAACTTGACCAACGACCGCGATCGTGCAAGACTACGATAGCCGCGATCATAGAAGATGATAACTATGACCACACGACCGCATAAAATAGTGTGAATTTTTCCACAAACGCGGAACACGATTAGGCCTACGATGTCTACACGACCGCGAGGGATTATCAGAGATGATTACAACGGTCGCAAGCAAATACAAGCACCATTTCTTTTATTTTCCAATTTTTTGGTGCCCCTAAAAAACCAATTGCCTAGCGCCCTAGGCACGTGCCTATTCGATAAATCGGCCCTGACTAACCTAACATAACCATGCCAAACTTGACTGGGACGGGTGGCGTCGTCCTGTAATCCAGCTACTAGGAGGTCACGAATTGTGGATATTTATAGGCATGCACTGTGGATTCGATACTCCCCAGTGTGGACTAACGACGTCCGCACGGGTGAGTACTACGAGTCTATGCTACGACTATCCGCTGTACTATCCTGATAATTAGACCAATTCGTATAATTACCAAGGCAAAAATGTGGTTCGGATTCCACTATAAACTGTAGATCCCTTAGTTGCCATTAGCTGCGTATGGGCTATTAATTAACAGCTGTGTGTAAGGAATGTCGGCCTTAGTCACTAACAAGACTACAAGATCGCGCCACTCATCCTACACACTCATCTCCATTCATACTTGGCTTAAAATACCTACTTTGTATGGTCGCCATTTCATAGAACAGTATTAAACAGTACCATTTAAAAATTCCGTTTAATAACAGTAAAGGCAAAGAGGAGGATACTAAACGTAATTTTTAAAAATGTTACAGAAAGGTTAGCTTAGAACAGTTTCATTTCAATATATTTTTGACAAAGTCACAAGATGCAGTGCAACTGCCAGGTCATACAATATGTATTCACTTTTAAAACTATCTTAAAGGTAATAGCCCAATATTGAAGAGAGAAATATATATATATACATATTGAAAAATGTACATAACAAGTTAAAAAGGTACAATCACAAATTAAAAACAGCAACTTCTAAAATGATAAAATGTCAAAGAATACTACACCTAAAACTGGACATCTTCACAACTGAAAAAATCGTCCAGTTTATAAAAGGGGTGTCCCAACAACCATAAGTAAAGCTTATTTTTAAATTCTTTTAATGGCCTATTTGCAATTAGCTTTTTGAAAAACATTGTAAATTTTTATAGATAAAATTATGTGGCTACTTGAGGTTGTATTTAAATGATGTGATTCTAAAGCAGCATTATGTTTGTTTCGTGTATTATACCTGTGATTGCCAAATTTCAGATTGTTATGTATCCCAAGGTTGTACATCATAATATCATATATATATACTAGGTGGCGTTCGCAGAGGCATCCACAAAATTGAGCGGAGTCATCAAGGGTTCGCATTATATTGTTTTTGTTAGTAAAATCGGAAACATTTAGCATGTTATAGTCCTTTAAATTCCGAACAAAATTGTACAAATCCCATTTGCGTTATTTACTCTCACCACTTACGCATGATAAAGGTTGTTGACTAACTTATGGGAGAAAGTATGTGTCAGAATGCTGATACCGTTTATTAATGCATGCGTTGCGGGTCTAAAGTAGCATTTTTACTCTTTAGGGAGTAAAAATAGTTTTTAGCCTCTA
Organism: Macrosteles quadrilineatus; assembly: GCF_028750875.1. Lineage (NCBI taxonomy): Eukaryota > Metazoa > Arthropoda > Insecta > Hemiptera > Cicadellidae > Macrosteles > Macrosteles quadrilineatus. The sequence continues at coordinate 135,687,955 of NW_026542595.1, read as the reverse complement.
TGGAGTAAAAATCAGCTGTTGTCAACTCAGTTGTAAATCTCTATTTTAAACGATTGCATGAATCGAAATATGTATCGATTCGTGCTTCGTGATCATTATAACCTACAGTCTACAGTCTCTTCCCATAGCATTTTAGCATTGCAGATACATTAATCCATTCCCACACTCAACACTGCTCACCTATACTACTTCCTTCACCACCCCCTACGTCGTGGACCTGTTTCCCTTTCTTCCCATAGCATTTTAAGATTACAGATACATTAATGCAATTGCCAAAGACAGTTCCCACACTCTGTACTGCAACCCTTACTACTTCCTTCACCATTTCCTACGTCATAGACCTGTTTCCTTCCCTTCTCATAGCATTTAAGTATTCGATACATTTATCTAACTACCCAAACAGTTCCCCCACTCTGCACTGCCAGCCTTTACTACTTCTTTCACCATTTTCTATGTCGTGGGCATGCTTTCATCCCTTCTCATAGCATTTCAGCATTGCAGATACATTAATCTAATGGCTAAAAACGGTTTCCAGATCCCACACTCCACACTGCTCACCTTAATAATTCCTTCACCACTTCCTACGTCTCGGACCTGTTTCCCTCCCTTTCCTTGGCATTATTGGATTGCAAATACCTTAATCTAATCGTCATAAACAGTTCCCACACTCCGGACAGGTCGCCTTTACTACTTCCTTCACCACTTCCTACGTCACGGGCCTGTTTCCTTCCCTTTCCATAACATTATTGGATTGCAAATACCTTATTCTCATCGTCATAAACAGTTCCCACACACCGGACAGCTCGCCTTTACTACTTCCTTCACCATTTCCTACGTCGTGGGGCCTGTTTCCTTCCCTTCTCATATCATTTTAGGATTGAAGATACATTAATCTAACTGCCACAGACAGTTCTCACACTACGGTCATATTTTACTACTTCCTAAGCCACTTCCTACATCGTGGACCTCACTTTCCGTAGCATTTTAGTATTTTAGATACGTTAATCTAATTGCCACAAACATTGCCCACACTCCGCACTGCTAGCCTACTACTTCTTTCACCATTTTCTATGTCGTGGACATGCTTTCATCCCTTCTCATAGCATTTCAGCATTGCAGATACATTAATCTAATGGCTACAAACGGTTTCCAGATCCCACACTCCACACTGCTCACCTTAATAATTCCTTCACCACTTCCTACGTCTCGGACCTGTTTCCCTCCCTTTACTTGGCATTATTGGATTGCAAATACCTTAATCTAATCGTCATAAACAGTTCCCACACTCCGGACAACTCGCCTTCACTACTTTCTTCACCACTTCCTACGTCACGGACCTGTTTCGCTCCCTTTCCATAGCATTATTGGATTGCAAACACTGTAACATTAATCTTTTGGTAATACAGAGTTCCCACACTCCGGACAACTCGCCTTTACTACTTCCTTCACCACTTCCTACGTCACGGACCTGTTTCCCCCCCTTCCCATAGCATTTTAGGATTGCAGATACCTTAATCTAATCGTCACAAACAGTTCCCACAGTCCGGACTGCTTGTCTTTACTACTTCTTTCACTACTTCCTACGTCACGGACCTGTTTCCCTCCCTTCCCATAGCGTCATAGGATTGCAAATACCTTAATCTAATGGTAATAAACAGATCCCATACCCCGAACGGCTGACCTCTACTACTTTCTTCACCACTTCCTACGTCGCGGACCTGTTTCCTTCCCTTCCAATAGCATTTTAGGATTGCAGATACCTCAACCTAATCGTCATAGACAGTTTCCACACTCCGGACTGCTTGCCAGCTCGCCTTGACTACTTCCTTCACCACTTTCTACGTCGCGGACCCGTTTTTCTCCCTTCCCATAGAATTTTAGGAATGCAGATACCTAAATCTAATAGTCATCAACAGTTTCCACACTCCAGTATGCTAACCTTTACTACTTCCTTCACCACTTCCTACGTCACGGACCTGTTTCCTTCCCTTCCAATAGGTTTTTAGGATTGCAGATACCTTAATCTAATCGTCATTGACAGTTCCCACACTCCGGACAGCTCGCCAGCTCACCTTTACTACTTCCTTCTCCACTTCCTACGTCACGGACCTCAAGATAGTGTCGTCATTTGATTATATTTATGATCCATACCGTTTCTGTTCTAATATCTGTGAAATAATGCTATCAGCTATTTCTTTATCTACTGCATTCAAAAGTCAACAGCTGATCATATGTCTTTGTTTATGTGTCAAATACTGCTTCCATAAGGATTACATTGAAACTTTGATACCCAGTGGGGCGGATTCCTGAGAGACTTTTTTAACGCCATATAGATGTTGGCACTCACCGATATGGTCTTTATCACCATGCAAAATTTGAAAACGATTGATTCAGCCGTCTAGGAGGAGTTTGCGTATTACGAAATGCATAAAAGTCGACGTATAAGAGCTTCGCTCGCTCCGCTCAATAAATTAACAACAGTCTGAATCTCCCATTCTATGAACAATTGTTTACAGTGCTCATTCCGATTAGATCTATTCATTATTCTTAAAGCTTTTGTTTGTAATTACAAAATTTTTTTAATTCTCCTGCATCCCCCCCAGAATATCAACCCATATCTTATAATGGATTGAAAGTAAGCAAAGTATGCGGTTTTTATATAATTGTTTGGAATTTGGTGTCTTAGGCGTCTCAAAAGAAAAATGATTTGGGATAATTTTGAAGGCAGATAATCAATGTGGGATTTCCAGGCTAACCGATGGTCAATGAGTATACCCAGAAATTTTGCTGTGTGTACATAGTTTGTGTTAGTTACGGAGAAGTCTTGTTTTAATGTAAATACAATGTTTTGAGTTTTTTCTTCATTTAGTAATAATCCATTTGAATGGAACCACCTTGATGCAGCCAACATTGTCTGATGAGTTGTACTGTCTAGCTCACTCAGCTTACTACCGACATGAAAGAAAGTGGTATCATCTGCATATAAAATGGACTTTTTATTTAAAGATGATGGCAAATCGTTTATATAAATGATAAACAATAAGGGACCCAGTACTGAACCCTGAGGTATACCCCATTTCAAACTTTTTTCTTGAGAGATTTTTCCATTGGTGAAAACTATTTGCCTACGGTTTTGTAAATAGGATGAGAAAAAACTAAGAGATGAACCAGAAAACCCAAGATAATTTAATTTGTTTAAAAGAATATCAAAGTCAACACAGTCAAAAGACTTACTCAGGTCACAAAAGGTGGCCTGAGCATAGGTTCTGGCTTCAAAAGACCGGAGGATTTCTCTTATTAGGTCGTCCAAAGCATTATTTGTGAATAGACCTTTTCTAAAACCATATTGGGATGGGTTTAAGAGGTTATTTTGTTCTAAAAACTTGCTTACTTGCTCATACACCAAAACTTCAATCAATTTACCAACCACCGGAATAATTGAAATTGGGCGGAAACTTTCAGGTTTGTCCCTAGGACCCCTTTTATAGACTGGACATACCCGAGAAATCTTTAATGAATCGGGAAATTTACCCTCCTGTAAAAGTTCATTAATACAGTGTGCAAGAGGATTATCTAAACTTTTTACTGTGTGTTTAAAGAGATTGTTTGATATACCATAAATATCTTTGCTTTGGGAACTTTTCATTTTTTTCACAGCAGACAACACTTGCTTAGGAGTAACCTTTTTCCAACTAAAATCAACATTAACTTTTCCAACATATTTTGTACTGAAATCTATGGGCACAGAGCTTGAAGTTAAAGAAGAGTTTTTAATCTTGCCTTTAATGTCACCAATGGATTCAGTAAAGTATACATTAAACACATCAGGATCAATGTTTGAGTTACCAGTATTTTTACATATATTATTATTCTTAATAATATCCCAGGCTGCTTTGCATTTATTGCTGCTATTTTATTTGCTATTTGATTTGTGGTCTTATAACTTTTTTTCTTTGTAGGTTTTTTGAAAAAATTAATGCTATTAATTCAAGTTTCAAAAACAAGTTGAAACAAGCTCTCAGAGTCTTTACCCCTAAATTGCTGTGACATTTTTAACCAGTCATATGAGGATAGTTTCAAGAGTAGATCATTAACATTCCTTAATGGAAAGTGGAACTCAACAAAGTTTTCAGTTTCAGCATTGGCTATATGTGTGGAAATAAGTTCGAAAGCAGACTCATTTTGATAAGTATACCATCGTGGTCTGAGAATGGAAATTTGAATAAACTGACAGAGGTTATAGTGGCATTCTTCTTATAAATAAATACATTATCCAGACAATTATCGTATCTTGTAGGCCTATCATTTAAGTATTCAAAATTGTATTGATTAAGGATATTTAACAGTTCAGTAACGGTATTTGAAGGTTTTAAAACATTAAACTTATCATTGAGGTCTCCTCCAAAAACAATATTATAGTCTGACCATTTTGTGATGAAAGTTAAAACCTGATCAAGTATGTTCAAAAATTCGTTAGGATCTCCTTTAGGTGAATGGTATAGTGACATTACGATTAATTTTAAGTCATCAATAAAAATAGCAGAGGCCTCAAAAGTAAATTCTTTACAGAAATGACTTAAATCACATACTCTAGAATTTATATTTTTATTTAAGAAAATTGAAGTTCCCCCTCTTATATGTATGTGTAGCAGTTCTACAGTAAGCATCTGCACAGTAAAAATTCTTAGGAAAAGCCATATTAATTCCACTGTGCGAAAGACAGTGCTCAGATAAACAAATTATGTTGATTCCTGAATTAATTAAGAAGCTCTCAAGTATTCCAACTTTAGAGTTGTTGATACCCTGAATATTTAAGAACAAGAAGTTGGCCACATTATTTTTGGATAGGAGCTTTTCCGACTTCTTTCCACTGTGCAGATTCACAGGCATGAATGTATTATCAGCAGAATCTAGGCTAAAGACAGGACTCACCAACAGGTGGTGGCGTATCCACCTGGGACCAATCAGACACACAGCTCTTATCACTGATGTCACTCAACTCGATCACTAGAGACTCACTTTCACTTGCACTGGTCTTGTTATCTTCATGTGGTGGCGTGTGTGGAGATGTAGTAGGTGCAAGGTGATCCAGGGCGGCTCTCTGAGTAGTAACAGCTGGGGTCTTTTGGTCCACTGTCTTCTTGGATTGAAGCTGTGTATTTGCTAAAAAGGTGACAGAGTTCTTTGGTGAGGTTTCTGACACTTCAGTCCCTGGTCCAGGCGAGGTAAGCATCAAGAACACAGATCCATTCTGCAAGTCTCCGTTCTGATAGTCTCGTACTAATGTAATCTATATGTGAGCTCCAAGTTAAATGATTGTCTAAATAAATACCTAGGAATTTAGCATTTGTGACTAAATCATGATTAAAATTATTTGGGGTGTTTTTTCAACTAAAAAGCAAATTTTGTGTTTTATCTGTGTTGAGCAAAGGTCCATTGCATTGAAACCAATCAGAAGCCTGAGACATTGTTTTTGTGACTAATTTATTTAGATCATTAATATTTTTATTAGAATTAAAGAAGGTTGTATCATCTGCATAAAGTGTAATATTAGAATCTACCGCAAATGGTAAGTCATTTACATAAATTAGAAAAAGGAGAGGACCTAGGACTGAACCCTGTGGAACGCCCCATCTTACTGTAACCTCATTTGACCATTGTCCATTAACCAGCACAGTTTGCTTCCGATTACTAAGATACGATTGAAAGAAATCTAGTGTTACTCCTCGGAATCCATAATAATTTAATTTTGTGTTTAATTTATCTCGATCCACGCAATCAAATGCTTTACTAAGGTCGCATAATGTGACCTGAGCTAAATTTTTACTTTCAAATGCCGATATATTATTTTTCTTACTAAGCTATCTAGAGCATCAACAGTGGATTTATTCCTTCTAAAACCAAACTGATGGTTACTCAATATATTGTTGTTTTCTAAAAAAGTATAAATTTGTTCATAAATTAATATTTCTATTAGTTTTCCAATAACAGGTATGACCGATACTGGTCGATAACTGTTTGGTTGGTCTTTTGGACCTCTTTTGTAGATGGGACGGACTCTACAAATTTTAAGAATATTTGGAAAAATCCCTTTATTTAACAGGCAGTTTATACAGTAGGCAAGAGGCTCTGCCAAACTATGTACAGTACTATGTTTTTCAATAAATTATTTGATAAATTATAAATGTCACGACTATCTGATCTATTCATCTTTTTAGCTGCGTTTAAGACATCTCTAGGTGTGATTTGCTGCCAAGAGAAGGTGATGAGACTGTCAATGTTTCTTCTGTTTAGAAACTTAGAGCTTGATTGACTATTTATATTAGGGCTATTCCCAATTTCCTTTTTAATTTCATCAACACAGTTGATAAAATAACTATTAAAGGTTTCAGACTCAATTTGAGTCACAGAGGTGTTTTTGGGCTCTGTATATTTTTTAATAATGTTCCATGCAGCTTTGCACTTATTTTTACTTTTTTCTATATACTTAACGTTATTTGCCAATTTAGCACTTTTTACAGCGGATATATAACACTTTTTCATTTCTTTGTACTTAATATTGAGATCAACATTGGTGTTATTGTTAGGTGAACTTACCACTCTGCTTAGAAACAAAAGCCTATCCTTCACAACAGCCAGATCCTCAGTATACCAATTTTGTTTATTGTATCTTGGTTTAGGTTTACATTTATCTATTTGCATGTAATAATATAAATTGTTCAATATAACATTAAAAACAAATTCAAACATATTCTCTGATTTATCCTCATCAAAATTAGATAATAAAGAGTTCCAATCATAGCATGCAAGCCTATTTGTCAGAGCCGGAATATTTTTATGAGGCAAATAGAGTTTACATTGGTTTACTATCCACTGACTCTCTTTTTGATCACCTTTATTAAAGCATTTTGTCTTATTGAGGTTTACTAAGATACCATCGTGATCCGAGTAAGGAAATTTAAAAATATTTGAAAATGTAATTTTAGCAGATTTTTTATGAACAAACACATTGTCGAGGCAGTTTTGGCCTCTAGTGGCTTCTTTGTTTAAATGGTAGAAGTCATATTGTTTTAGTAAATTTATTAGTTGTGATGTTTTAGTATTCTTTGTTATATCAAATTTAACATTAAAGTCCCCTCCAATAATAATATTGCAATCAGCCCATTGGGTAATGAATGACAATAATTGATCAAAAATATGTAGAAACACAAGGGGATCTCCACTTGTTGAATGATAGACTGTTATTATTAAGGTTTTAAACTTGTCAATAAATAATGCTGATGACTCAAAATTTAACTCTTCACAATAATCGGTTATGTTAAAATGCCTTGAAGTAATTTCATTGAGTAGAAATATAGCAACACCACCTCTTATGTGACGAGTTCTACAGAAACTTCCAGCACAGTAAAAGTTATCAGGAGATGTCAACTTAATTTTATCTTCTGAGAGCCAATGTTCAGTTATGCACAATATCTGTATTTTTGAATCTAGAATAAACTTATCTAGGGCCAAAAGTTTGTCAAAATTTAGGCCTTGTACATTCAAGTAAAGTATGTTAAGGTTTTCAGAGATATTTATTGGGTTTATCAAATGTTGAGAGTGGCATTTTTGGTACAGAGGAAGGCTACTATAAACTATAGACTTTACAGGTGAATACTGACTAAATACAAGACTTGACACTGGTAAGATCTGAGGATGAGGGGATACTAACACTTTTGCCACACACACTGCTTATTTCAGAGACCTCATGCACATCACCACTGACCACATCACTTTCACCGTTGGCTATTTCAATGGATGCTGCTGGTAGCTGGTTTGGGGCTGTTGGGCTTGATGTTGATGCCAATGACTCCGTTGAAGGGACTCCGACTTCAGCAACAGGGGCAGGAGACTGTGTTTTCAAAGAATCTGATGTTTCAAGAGTGTAGTAGTCATCCTCATTTTGGGTTGTAGGTAACAGGTTCTTGATTTTGTTAATGAATTTTTCATGAGATAAGCCATTTCTCAACTCTCTGTGTGACTGTTGAGGGTATGATACGATAGTGATATCAGCTTCTGTCTCTTGTTGAAAGTTAATCAAGTTTGCAATGAAATCTTCCAATTTTACTTTGTCACGCACACATCCAATCGGGGAGCATATAAGATGGTGGAAGCGCCTCTTTTTGAAATCATTCTTCAGGTGTTGAAAGGCCATGTTATAGTCCCAACTGTTAGGTTTGCCGTAGTATTTGTTTTTTGTTATGAGACTGTAGACAGATGCTTCATGTCTGCTGTTTTGTAGAGCCAAATATTTATTAAGGCGTTGGGAGATACTTGGTTTGCCAAAGAGGGTTTTAAAAACTACCGCAACTCCTGCGGACATATGGCGAGGGTCGTGAAAATCTACCGATATGCTATGGGCAAAAGCCACATTATGGTCTGTCTTGTGTTCCTCTATTACCTTTGACATGTGCTTATCGGTGACAAAGATTTTCGGTTTGTCAATATAATTATTGCTAACTTGATCGTTTTGACCGGTGGTCATTTTTACCATTTGGTTTGTGATTAATTCAACCACTTTATTTTTTCCTGTATCATTTAAATGAAGGCCTTGATTTGTAAAATGGTATCTTCTTAGGTGATCCAGATCTACTATGTATACAGACTTCAGCCGAGCTCCCAGTTCTCTGATGTAGTTGTTAACCAGAATGATATCATTGTGTATTGGATGTGTTTTATGCAGGTCATGTCTTGTTGGAATCGTGGTCAAGATTACTGGTTTGGTTTGACTTAGTTTAATTAGGCTTTCTTCTAACGATGAAAATATGTTAGATGTGTCAGCCCGTAATGTATCATTGGTTCCTCCAATAATAGCAATTATGTCATCCTTACAGTGCATTGCAGTTTCAGCAACCTGCAGAAGACATGCATTAGGCATTACTGAACCTATTACTAGGAATTTATTTGGATTACACTTTTCTATTTTAGGGCCAACACTTCTTCCTTGACTGTCTGAGTATACAGATATTTTGATCCTACTATCCTCTTGCCGTTTCAAGTGGTTCTTGCTGCAATCTGGGTGAAGTATTTTTAGATGTCTTGTTTTTGTGAATGTTATTTTTGTGGTTCTGAATGAGTCTACTACGGTTCTTGGTCAGTTGACTTCCAGGCTGGACAATTTCCTGTGTAATTGACTCACAACTGTGTACCATGGCAGTTGGACTTTTCAGGTTTACTTTCAACAGACTGTCAAACAAAAGGTGAAGTAATATATCTTGCTTTAAATGTATGAAAGAATTATTGTGTGTTATTAATGCCAGTTTTGCTCTTTCACGCATGTTGGAGGTTAGTGTTTTTCAAGGAGTCAAAGTAGTAAAACACATTTTGGAGCACATCCCACAGCAACAGACTCCAATGTGTTCCTGAACCTCCAACTGCTTGAATGTTTGATGAATCATTAATTGGAATGAAAACTAACTTTTTGCTATTAAGATTTTGTGGTTGAAGGATGTCTGTATAATCGTTGAGAGTTTTTATGGCCACTGCGATGACGGGATTAAGAAAAAATATGTTTTTATGGACAGAAGTATCATTTAAAATATCAAATATAATCCTAATTGTGTCGTCAGTGATCCACTTGGACTCCAGTAGTGAAAGAGTAGTATTTTCCTTTGTTTCTGCTTCTTTTGACGTTTTGGAACTATCTTCAAATGCAGATATTGGGGTTGATGTGATTGTCTGTAAGCTGGATCCTGTAGGACTGCTTGGTGTGGAAGTAACTTCGGAAATGTCGAGGGTTAAATTGGACATACTGATCTTACTTAGTTGGCGGCTGTCACAATTTTTGGGCTTTGAGTCATTCTTCAGTTCCATGCTGCTGTTAAAACTAAGTTAAAACTTCAAAGCATTATTAAAAAGAGCATTTTTTACTTTAGGTATTCCATGTATCGATTTATTCTCCAGGAATAAACAAATATAATTTTCCTTGACTAAACCGATCTCTTTAGTGCCATAGAATACCACTTTGTACTTCTTAATTTTATCCTTGGACCTATCAAACTCATTAATGACAGCAGGCCAGTATGGATGACCCCTTATTTTGGCAAAAACCCTATCACCTATTTTAAACTTATTTTTACTGTCCATGAAGTGAAAATAAATTTACAGTCTCTACTCACTGTTTGAAACCAGTTTTGTAGTCTTGTAATTTGAATTTATAGATGTGTATATAAATATAATATTAACACAGCTTGATTAACAGTGTCCCAATGTTATATTATTTATTTTTCCATCCATCCCAATTTATTAAAATATATATTCAACCTAGAAAATTTACATTTATATCGAAAATAGATAAAAATATATATATATATTTGATAGAATAATATAAATTATTTGTTAATTTTCATTGCCGTAACAAACAATATAAATAACAACAGCAGATATTTATTCAGAGAATGAAGTTGTAAAAAAGTGTCTAACAGATTAGGAAAGTAGGATTCACTCAATTAGTGAAGCTGAAAGGTCAGTTCCTCAGAATGATCAATGCAGCTGATAAGAGCTTTGCCGATTCTGCTGAGGCATGAAACAAACCCAAGCATGTTTCCTTGGTTCAACAGGTTTCACTGATGCTTTGAGTTCGGTGGTAGCTATCTCTTCTGTTCGAAAATACTAGTTTATTAATTTTGCAGTCTTTTCTTGAAGAGAAAGATTTTTTACTCAGTAATTAGTATTAGAAAAAATAGTGCTTCAGTTAATAAGTGAATAACTATGCCAATTTAATAGTTTAACCTGTTTGATAGTGTCACTGTGAAGTGGTGTTGCAGGCCTAGCACAACAGCTTGGAAAATTGTTTTCAGTATTTTATCACTATTCCGGCACTTCTTTCATGAATTTACTACTTACAAATGTCCCTGTAAGGCTGAATATTGGGTATGTAATACTTTTAAGACTTAGAAAGTACTTATTGATTAAAAAATTTGATTTTAGTGCACTGGGTTTATAACTCTTGCTTACATCTTAAATAGTCAAATCACCAAAAACAATAAAACAATAAGAAACAATAAGAACAATAAAACTATATTCACTATTTTTATCTCACGTTTTCACAAGTTCAATTGAGGACTACTGGTCTAATTGAGTTACATGGGTGACCGAAATTTACGTAACAAACTCATCGTAAACCGACTGATTCTGACCAATTTTGGGTTTTCATTGTTTGTTAGATATTAGATGACAAAAGTTGTAAGAGAATAACAGTTTTGTAAAATTGACTTAACACTTGAACCAATAAAGACAATTTTATTTTATTTAGTAGACTCTTTAAGGAAAGTTTTTTTTTACAATGGTATAACAAAAAGCACAAAGGTATTATAATAATTTTGTTTAGATAAAATAGCTTGATTGACTGTTGTATTGTATATTTATTTTATGAATTGTATCAGTCGTTTGCGCAACACTGGATGTCTCGTCAAGGCAAGGAGAGAGCCGAGGCGAGACCCGGGGCTTGTATCTAGCGAAATTTCAAGCCCCAAGATCCTAACATCGATATATAACTTTGAGCGCCAGAGAGAAACCGGTTTTATGAGTCGACTGTCAATCAAGAGTGAGGACGGCACTACTTTTGCTAGTAGTGCAACGTACTGTTGTCAGTGCCGACACCACTTCCTGTGTCGGGTAGTTTTAGTTCCAACTCGCCCCGTTCGCAGCGTTAGTGTCAGCGAAGATTTTTAATCTGACTCCAACGCCCTCTTAAATCATAATATTTAAGTGAAATATAGCTATCTTCAAGTCAATTTTTGTCACAAGTCAGCTATTTTAGAAACCAAGTCAATCCGATTCTTTAAGACATGGCTCAATTGATGACATGATATGTTCAATCTGAACAGTAGATTTTTGTTACAATTGGTTCTTTTAGAAACTGAGTCACGTCTCAATTCTTCACCTGATTCGTTCAATCTGAACTGAACTGCCAATTTGTGTTGCAAGTCAGTTATTTTATAACCGAGTTATGACTTAATTCAGAACAAAATTGATTGTATCGTGACTGGTTTTAATTCCTTAAATGATCAGTAAGGAGTTTGGTACTTAATTTTACATGACTTTGGACAGTATTTATAATACTTAATGATAATTATCTACTGTTGATGGTATTAGTAAAAATAACAAGTATTGTACCAGGAACGCTTTAATATAGTTTCTAAATTATTTTTCTTTCACCGGTGCTTCATTTAACTTTTGTTTGTATAATCATAATTACACTGACGATCTAATTTTTTCTAAATATTGAAAGTTTCCTCGCTTTTTTAGATATTTCAACTTTTTAAGATCAGGAAGGTTTTTATGCAAGCAAAAAGTATAGTTTTAATTTCTAAAATTCTGTTGGATGCTACTTATTGTTAAATAAAAATTTGTTGATAAATGATTGTTTTAATACCTGTTTATATTGTAAGTAAGTAAAAATAAATCTTATGGTTTTTAAGTCCATTAAAAACCTTAGCAATATGGGAACGCTCCTGAATGCCAGGTAAAATAAATATGACCACTAATAATATGAATATGATAAACCTGATATAAATAAATATGATATAATATGGACACTCCTGCATCACAATTCATATTATTTAAGCGATTACATGTTTTTGGTTTGTAATAAAACTATTTTTGTAAATGATAAAATGTGTGTGATCATGATATTATTTTGACTGTTTAACCCAATTAACTAAAACCTCTTTTCATGAGTGTGATATATCCAATTAGGATTGATTACATTTAAGCATGATGATAAGAAGAGACAATCGTAGTTTACACATGAACTTTATTGTCTTATTTGGTTACAAAATTTAAATGTAGTGAAATAACAAATAATGCATAACCAAACACACTCCAAAAATACTGTCTTCAACTGATCCGTATATAATAATAATAAAACTGCAAGGGAGTGTATTTATCTATGTTTAAAGACCTGGTTTTAGCTGGGCTATATGGATCGAATGTAAACTTCAGTTAAGTGTATGGTAAAATTTCAATTTAGGTTTTACCATAGACTAACCAACACAAATAGACTTCTCATCCCATTGTAAATTTTGAAGCACGTTTATCGTGTCTAGTTCATGTACGTGACACATGGGCGCTAGTGTCGACGAAACTTTGTTTCTATTATTTTAGGGTTAATTTCTTGATTTCTGCTTTACTGTTTGGTTATATAACTAGGAGACAAGTTATTGTTTATGATTAGATTGTATTATTTGGTTAAACGAGGTTTTAAATGGCTCTAATAACGGGAAACAAATTGTAAACAAAACACGACCTCTACATAAACCGTACAGAACTAACAATAAAATTGTCTTCAGCTGTTCCATAAGGATGAGAAATCTACTAAGGGAGTATGTTTTATCTATGGTTTTACTTTTGAATAGACATTGCATCCTTATGTTAAAAGCTGTACCCCAGTTTTGGAATGTTTTATTTGCATGGAACATTTGCTACAGCTGGGTTAATAGATGGATGTTTACCATAGTATGGTAAACATCAATAAAAGCATAAATAAACAGTCAGCTGTATCTTGTTTGTAAATCTGTCATCAAAAGATAACCTCTTGCCATACCCTAAACAGAGGTACATTAATAGTTTAACATATTAATTCTTGGCTGACTAGACAAAATGTTTAATGTAATTGAATCTCAGTGTGATGTTTTATATCAGATGAGTTGTTGCTTGAAGACTAAGTGAGAAATGAACACCTTTTTAAGATCCGTGGTGAGAAGATTCTCTTCTCTGGCAGATAAAGAACCTGTTAACGATGGAATATCTTCGTTAAAGATCGGTGTTATCGGTGTTCCATTCAGCAAAGGTCAGGTAAGAATATTTAACATTCAGAGTTATAACAGTAAACTGCCACAGTTAACATTTGGCTGATTCTACAGCATGATTATGTAAAAAGGAAGTAGGACTAATTTAAACCTGAGCCATGGTGTTTAGAATAACAACAGTTGGGGAAAATTTCCCAATAAACCTATAAATTCAACAGTTTTTAAAACTTTGAATTTATGTAATTCTTCACATTTTTTTATTATGAATCTGGTCACATTGATTTAATTCCATAGAAATTACGTAGGTTGGCAAAAAAATTACTTGAAATTACAGTGAAATTACTTTGGCAAACCTTAAGTCACAGAAACAAATTATTTTTTCAAACAGCATCACACAATTGTAACTGTGTGTTATTTTTGCAGTTATCTAATAACATGTTTTCTGAATCCATCTAGCATTATAAGTGCTAGTAAAGTGAATTTTTATTTCAGACCAATGAAGGTGTTAGAAAAGGACCTCAGGTTATCCGTGAGGGAGGAGTTTTGAAGGAATTGAATGCTTTGGGTAAAAAAAGTTGCATTGAATCTTTTTAGGAGTACCTTACAGTATTCACAAATTTATGTCATTGTATGTTCAAAATTAGTATATTGTTTTCATAGTTATTTATCATTGATCAATTATTACTTTATATACAAGGGCTATCCGTAAACTATAAGGTCCCCATCAGCTCATGTATAACCAAGCAAGCTAGTTAAAATCTTAAGACCATCTTCCTTAATATTTCGCCCCATGGCCATTCTACTTTCTTCTGAAGAGGCCCCTTGTAGAGGGGAAATATCAAGTTTATTGTGTTGTGAACTTTCTTCATGCTAACTACCTGGAACTCTTTTCTTAGATAAGATAGTTATGTATCCAATATCCTTCTTCCTTAATGATGTAGAGATTAGTTATTAAAAGTATCTATGTAATTAGAATCTGAATCAGAATCTTGCAGCGATTTAGTGTAAAACCCTCTAAAATTTATCCTACAACATTCAATATTTCCGTTGTGTTTACACAGGTCATAATGTGAGGGACTACGGTGATATAACGTACAAGTTCAGCCATGATCAGGTACAAAACACCTCCAACAGCTCTCATGTCAAGAACATGAAGGACTTGGAGGATGTGGCTGCATGCAACAGGGAAGTAAGGACAGTAGAGCTACATGGAATAATTGTTTGATAATTGAAAAGAGTGTAATGTCCAATAGAGGTGCTATCCTCAGTGAATTCTAAGACATGTTTAGGGTTTAGAATGATGTCCTTAAAATTTATAGTATTCTCTCTTAGAAAAATGCTACTGGTGTTTAAACTAAAAAAATATACCTCAAACCTAAGATCTATCGTTTCAAATTATTTGGTGAGTAAAGCTTAAGGTGAAGTAAAGACCCATGGGTCGTTAAATTTCCATTGATGATTGGCAAGACGTTAATTTTAGAAAAACTTAACTTATTACAAAACGATAACCAACAAAAACATATTGTTATCGGCTGACTAATTTTCAACTTTTAACTTAACGTGAGCTGCTTAGGTCAACAACCACTTGTAATATGCATTATCAAATGACTTTTTCAGGTTAGTAAGAAGGTTCAGGAGATTCTAGCAGAAGATAGTCAAGTATTGGTTCTCGGAGGAGATCACAGTGTTTGTATCGGCTCGGCGGACGGATTCATACAGAAGTACGGAGATATTGGCCTCATCTACGTGGACGCCCATGCTGACCTTAACACAGCTGATACTTCGCCTTCAGGGAATGTACACGGTATGACAGTAAGTACAACTTGTCCTTTACTAACCTAGGGATGACGTTTATAATTTTAGCCGTAATGGGTAGAGAAGGTGGTTCAGATTAAAGCAGGCTTACATAGCATCACATTTTATGGTCAGTACACTTTGCAGCCTACTCAACAACAGAGAATGTATTTCTAGACATTTCCGCAAAGAGCTGTATCTCGGCCACCTTTAACCCCAGGCCGCAGCCTGGTATAATAGGCAACGTTACAAGTAGTGTGGTCTAGTGCCAGACGTCCCATAAGATAACATGGCAGACAGATGATACCAGCTCATTGATCTGTGTACTATTCATTTAAATTTTATTAAAAGATTGAAAATAAAACCTATAGAATTAAAATATACTAGAGGCCGTCCAGTGGTCGAAACTCGACCAAAAATATACTTCTTAATTTTTATCCCACACTGTGAATAAAACATGTGATTGGAGTTTCTTTCATTTGTTTTGATTTTCTATTTATATTTCGATGTTATTTCGTCACCAGCATGGCAACCAATAACATCCATGTTAATTTATTCAAGATTTTAAATTCATTTTCTTGAGCTTATTTTGAGCCTATTTTAATTTATAAAAGGATTCTGCACTATTAGTTTTTAAAGGGTTTTAAGTTTAGTTTTAAGGCAGTGATTAGGTTATAGTAAAACACCATTTTACTTGAGAAGATAGTCTCTAATTTCTACTAGCAGAGTTGCCAACATTACAACAGTGAAAAAAAAATACATTTTTACATTACACAGAGATAACTATTACATAGGCCTAAATTGATAACATATAGCCTAACAATAGTTTATCCAACACACTCCCTTAATGTACAAATGTTTTTTTTTTTTTACAAATACAGAAAAATAGTGTTATTTTATTAGAACATGATATTATTTTACATAAGAAATTGTTAAGTACCTATCATGTTAACAAATTATAAGTATAAAATTGACTGTAGGCTGTTTATTTATTTTTCTCTAAAAAAATATTTGCCATTTAAAAATAGTATGCTAAGTAGCCTGTATGATTTGTGTAGGCTAAATTATGTCTTTACACATTACTTAATAGCTGACTTGTAAACTTTGAAAATTTTGTGCTGGACAAAGGTTTTGTGAATATGTCAGCCAATTGGTCCTCTGAGCAGCAGTACTTTAAGTCAAATAGTTTGGCATGAAATTGTTCGCTCACAAAGTGAAATCTCACATCAATATGCTTACTCTTTCTGTTCATTTGACCTGATTTGATGAGTTTTATGGCACTTTGATTATCAACATTCAGGGTGGTTTTCACAGTTTTTTCGGTCAGTTCTGTGATTAGAGTCTTGATGTATTTTATTTCCTTGCAACATTCAGCTGCAGATATGTACTCAGCTTCAGCTGTTGATAGAGCAGTTATTGGTTGTTTTTTTTTAACTCCATACAATTGGTGCACTTCCTAACAGCAGGACATATCCGCTTGTACTTTTTCTATCCTTTACATCTCCTGCGTAGTCTGAGTCACAGTACGCTTGAATACTTAGGTCTTTAGAACTTGTTGAAGGAAAAAATATTCCTTTGTTTTTTGTTCCTTTGAGGTATCTCAAAGTTCTCTTGATGTTTTGGACATCCTTTTTTCTCGGATTTTCGGTAGAGCGGCTTTCAAAATTAACTGCAAATGTCATGTCTGGTCTAGTTTTATTAGTCATGTAGAGAAGGCTTCCTATAGCTTCTCTATAAGGAAAGTTAGTTTTTCCATCTTCATCAACAATCTTAGTCTGTTCTTCTAAGGGAGTAGATACTGACTTACACTCTGTCATATTAAAGTTGTTGAGTACTTGATTTGCATAGTTTGTTTGACTGAGATAGATGCCTTCCTTTTTCCTGGTTATTTCCATTCCAATATACATATTTGGATTCTTGTTAATTGTCATCTCAAAATTAGTTCTGAGTTTTTCTAGCAGGTCTTTAAGTTTATTTTGATTTTTCGCCATTAAGATGCCGTCGTCAACATGAATAGCCAAACAAAGTTCATTTTTAATATCCTTAAACAGGCATTGATCGGTTTTGAGCTGTATTAGTCCTTCATCTTTCAGAAATGAGGTTAACTTCTTATTCCACTGACTTGGAGCTTGTTTTAAACCATAGAGGGCTTTCTTGAGTTTGCAAATTTTCCCTTGTTCCTTAAATCCTTCTGGTATCTTCATATAAATATCATTCTCAATTTCCCCATACAGGAAAGCAGTCTTTACATCGAAAGTTTGGATATGTAAGTTTTCTTGAGCAGCTAGTGAGAAAAGAATTCTTAAAGAAGCACTTTCCACAACTGGACTGAAAGTATCTCTAAAGTCCAAATTTCCTTTCTTCTGTTCACAGCCTCGAACTACTAAACGGGCTTTATATGTCCCATCCTCTTTAATTTTAAACACCCATCTACTTGTTAGTATTTCATCATTTTCATTCAGTTGTTTTTCATCTATTATTTCCCAAGTCTCATTCTTCTCTAAGGATTGTTTTTCTTTCTTAATGGCCAATTCCCATTTTTCTTTATCGCTACTAGACATACATTCATTGTACGTCAGCAGAACTTGGCCGTTTTCATATTCTTCTTCATATCTTGAAGGTCGTTTCATATTTATTCTTGGTCGCAGATTGTAGTGTCGTTCATTTTCAATTTCTTCATTTATATCAGGCCTTCCAATATTTTCTTCTTCTAGGTTTGCACCTAGTTGGTTTTCTTGATCTTCTTGAGTTTCATTCATGTGTTCTTCTCTTTCTTCATCTTCTGCAGTTTGTGTACAATCTTCATCAGAAAAATTATTTTGCATCTGTTTTATTTTAATTTGTTCAGAGTTTGCATCTTTGAAAATCACATCTCTAGAGATAAATATTTTTCTTTTTTCAGGATCCCACAATCGATAGCCGTTCATTGCATATCCGACAAAAATAGCTTCTTTACTTCTTGCTTCCAATTTCTTTAAATAGCCTAAGACTTTTGCATAGGCTACTGTGCCAAATATTTGAAGTCTTGAAAGGTCAGGTTTTCTGTCGTACCATTTTTCAGCAGGTGTTGTATCTAGGTTAACAGTAGGGCTTCTATTAAGTAGGTATGCAGATGTTAAAATAGCCTCGCCCCACATTTCTTTATGTAGATTAGAGTCAAAAATCATCGCTCGAGCCTTTTCCATTAATGTGCGATTCATTCTTTCGGCTGTTCCGTTGAGCTGGGGTGAATAAGGTACTGTGTAGTCTATGACAATTCCTTTGGATTTGCAATACTCTTTCAGACCACTGGCAACATACTCACCACCATTGTCGCACCTTATTTTAGAAATTTTAAGATTGAAATGAGCTTCTGCTTCATTTACATATTCTTTTAGGTAGCTAAACACTTCACTTTTACTTTTTAATAGATACACCTTACAAAAATGAGAGAAATCATCAATAACAGTTAAAAAATACTTTTTACCATCGTGAGTCAAGGGTTCAATCGGACCGCAAAGATCAGAATGTATCAGTTTTAAAGGTCTAGAAGCTTTTACTCTAGATGTATTGAAAGGATTCCTTACTTGCTTAGATTTAATACAAATATCACAAAATTCATCTTCACACATATAAACATCAGTTGGAATGCCATTAGTAATTTTTGTCAACTTTTTCATATACGGAAAACTGATATGACCTAACTTTCTATGCCATTCTAAAGCTACTTCATTACGTGTAGTAGGGCTAGTTTTTGACTTTATGATTACCGGTACATTGGTTTGTTTTTGGATAGGTTTTACACTTTCTGTATCAAAAGGTTTAGGCCTACATTCATTTTGATCAAATTTGCTTAGGCCTACAGTAGCGACTTCATTTACACTTTCCGTTAACTGAACTACATACAAACCACTTTTATTTTTACACCCTTCTAAAATGATAGACTTATCTTTGAGAACTTGTACCTTGTTTTTTGTGAATAATACTTCGCCACCGTTTTCGGTAATTGCATTGACAGACATTAGGTTATTACTTAACTCTGGTAGGCCTACATAAGAAACATTTTTTAGTGTACATTGGTCAGAGTCAACATTTCCTACAGCAATTTGCTGCATGCTTTGATTTTTCTTTGCAACAGAAATACTTTTAGTACATGATTTTACATTTTCTAAGATAGAAATATCATTTGTCATGTGATTAGGGGTACAACCACTATCAATAATGAAAGATTTGGTATTAACGCTATCGCATAGGTTAACACAATAGCCTAGTTGTGTAGACTTGTTTGTTGGCAGATTTACATGACTCAGAAAAGATGTTTTACAGTCATCTTTAGGTTTAAATTTAGATTTGTTACGGAAAAAGCAATTCTTTTCAGAATGGTTAGTTTTCTTACATATATTGCATGCTTTAGGCTGCTTATTTTTCAAAAAACATTCACTTTCTACATGATTAGGTTTCTTACAGTATGAACAAAATTTTGATTTTAGGCCTACGTTAGGACAGTTTTGACGAATGTGTCCTGATTCCTTACAAGAATAACATGTTACAACTCTAGGCCTACCTTGAGATTTGGTTTTAAAAGCTACTTGCTCACAGTCACTCACGGTCTTCGCCTCTTCTTGCAACAGTCTAGCCTTCAGGTTCTCGAGGGTTTTCTCGGTTGCACTGGTAGAATCCCACGCACTGGAGAAATGTTTATATTGGTCTGGAAGGATACTCAGGATCTTTGTGAGTAGCATCGTGTCGTCCACTTTTTGGTCAAGTCTGTTAAGCTTAAAAGCAATGTTCTGTATGTAGGCTATGTTTGACATCATGTCCTTTTGAAGATCGAATTTGAAGTTGTAGAATTCTTGCAATAAAGAACACTTTTGCTGTGTCGTATCTCTTTGAAAAAGGCGTTTTAAAGTGTCGTACATTTGTTTGGAAGTGTCACAAGTGACTACATGCATTTTAACTGATTGGTCTATAGTCATTATTATGATGTGTTGTGCTTTTGCATCTAATGACTTCCAAGCCTTCTTTTTCTTATCATCTTCTTGATTATCCAAAGTTTCTGTTCCATCAACAATATCCCAGAGATTTTTGGACTTAAAAAGAATTTTAACCTCGAAGTCCCACATGGTGTACGATTCGACGTCCTTGAGTTTGCCGACATTGTTCAGTTCACTTTCACTCCCGGAACTCATGATAACTTTATTCCTCTTTTTCACAATGGTTTTAATGTTTTTATGGTTTTACTATATATCTGGCCCCATAACCTATTAGTTTTTAAAGGGTTTTAAGTTTAGTTTTAAGGCAGTGATTAGGTTATAGTAAAACACCATTTTACTTGAGAAGATAGTCTCTAATTTCTACTAGCAGAGTTGCCAACATTACAACAGTGAAAAAAAAATACATTTTTACATTACACAGAGATAACTATTACATAGGCCTAAATTGATAACATATAGCCTAACAATAGTTTATCCAACATGCACATCTACAGGTAAATATCTTTCCAACAGTATGCGTAGATTTTCGCTGCGATGCACACGAGCTGAGAAAAAAGGTTTTAAAGAAACATGCTTGCCTATTAATATATAGATATTGTCGGGACCACGTAAGTTTGCAGTTGGTGGCAGCCAATCACAAAACGAGGCTAGTGCGACGTTGCCACATCACCCATTGACAACACTAAAAATATACAAAGCTATATTTTCAAATCAGCTGGTATTGTTAGATTTGGCAACACCACACCGTTCTCATTGGTTCATTGAAAACCATATGGTAAATAGGCTCCTCCCTCAACTGCAAACTTATGTGGTCCCGACAATAGATATTTATTTAAATTTAAAATATATTTTTGCACATTTCAAGTGAAGTCAATATTTTTAGCCCTTACACCAAGCTTTTGTATTCTTAAAAAAACAAATCACACAAATACCATTAGCTGCCTCCAAACAAAACAGCTGTTACAACACTACTTGCGATGTTACCTTACAAAGGCCGCAGCCTGGAGTTAAATGTGGCCGTGGCTGTACACAGTGCTCAAAATTCATAGCTAAGAAAATCCAGCTTAATCCAGTAAAAGCTTAATCCAGTCTTAGTTGTCTATGAGATTTGAATCGATTCTCTTACCTCATTCAGGGTTGTGCAATGTGCAGTCCTAAAGTAAATGGTGTTAGTGTTTTTTAGACTTCCCACATTTCCTACATTGGTTGCCCCCATTGTAGATTCTCAAGCAATTAAGGTATTTTCTAATGAAGGTGGCCTATTATCATTCCTCTAATCTGTCTTTGGTGCCTGGTTCCTTCTGTCTAGTTATATATAGGAGAAGGAAAGGAGTTCAGGGTTCAGGGAGACCCCAAACGGAAATTGCCACCTAAAACTCAGGGCTACAGATATGTAGCCCTGCCCAAAACTAGAACTCTAAAATTTTGGTTGAAAACACTTTGGTTCTCCATTTACTATGTATAGGGGGAGAAAGTCAAAAAATCTGGGATGTTGAAAAAAGGATGAACAAATTTTGCACTCTTTACTTCTGTATTTAAGTGTACCATTACTTTTTACAATAATTTGCATTTATTTGATTAATGTTCTTATATGTTCCTATTGCTGACAATTTGCACAACCAGTACCTCCTATGTCAACATGATCGTGCATTTGTATTTGTGTTTATACAATAATAAATGTTGATTTGATTTGTTTGATTATACAATATTGTTCTAGGTGGCACTCCTTGTAAAAGAACTCTACGATTATTGGCCTTACCTGCCTGGAATGGACTGGCAAAAACCTGTGTAAGTACGCTACTTATTTGACTTTAATTTAGCTTTAGCTTTTTTAATTTAGTTTCTTAAAATAATTTATGTTTGTGAGCTAAATTTTACGTTCAAAAAAATGTTCAGGAGCCCTGAAATATTACAAACCGACACAAGGATTGTAAATGTTTGGTTATGGAAAACATGTAAAACAAACAAGCGTTCCTTTTACGTTCTTTTAACATTCCTTTTAACGGAAATATCTTTGCTTTTGCTGACATTGCTCTTTTTTACACACAAAACGATTTGATGTTGATGGAAAATTTAATAAACGATGATCTTTTACTTTTAAGAAATTGGTGTTTGATCAATAGAATGCAGGTAAATGTAAACAAAACCAAATTTGTTAATTTCCACTCAACCGGTTTTGAATTGCCATCTCCTTTAATTTTTCACTCCTCAAATTGCAGTCCACAACTATGTAATTGCCAGCCGTTAGAAAAAGTAAAATCTATAAAATATTTAGGAGTTCTACTCGATGAAAAAGTCACCTTCGAACCTCATATATTAAATCTACATGCTAAGATACGAACACAAATAAGAAAATTTTATTTTTTAAGAAATTTTTTTAACGAATCACTTTTGAGAACATTATACTTTGCACTAATCAACTCAAGATTGCAATATGCCTTGCCATCCTGGGGAGGAACTTATAAAACCTTGATAAATAGATTAAGAACAACACAAAACTTTTTTATGCGGATAATTTTGAAACAACCTAAAAGAACAAGTTCATTTCCACTCTACCAACAGTTAAAAATTTTGCCCATACAGCACCTTTTTGTTTTCAAAGTTCTTAGACAGGTTTTTTGTTCGAAGTGGAAACAGAGTTAACGTCATACCAAATATTACACACACATACATAACAAGAAGCATTACCAATAATACTCTGAAACTACCCAAAGTAAATAAAGCTATTTTTCGTCACTCTTTTCAATATCTAGGTCCAAAATACTATAATTATCTACCACTTCAAATAAAGAATAGTTTAAATTTAAAGCAGTTTAGCAAAGCAACGATAATTTGGCTTTCTTCTCAGCAGGATATAAATTATATCAATAATATCCTGTTGTAATAACTTTCATTGTTTATTAAAACAGTTCTTGTTTTGTCCATCAGATGCACAGTTCAGGCGGAATTCAATGTTTTATAACAGATGCTAGACCATAAATTACAACGTCATGTTAGACGATAAGTTAGTATAAGCAAACTGGTTACACTACTGGATCAAGTAGCCAGTCATATTTCTCTACATCTGATGTATTGTTACATTGTGGTTTTTTGTGGGAAATAAACTTCATTATTCATTATTCATTATTCATTTTGTAATAATTATTGAAGTCAGAAAACTCAGTACGTTTTATATAGAGACATCCATGAAAAAATGTAAATACGGTTTTACGAGATAAAATTGGTCAGAACTTATAGGATATGAACCGGATATAAGTTTGTAGGCAGTGGCGGATCTAGAGGGGGGGCGAAGGGGGAGACCGTCCCTCCCTCGGGCATACATATACATATATTTTTTACTGCATGTAATACAGTAGTGCATACAAATTGCGTAAAATAATTTGTCACACTTACTTTGGACAAAGAAATGGTATAAAACTGCCATTTTGGAGACTTAGTTTACACAAACTTTTCGGAGGGGTACCCCCGGTCCCCCAAACCCCCTTGTCCCCCCCCCCCCCATGTGACTGTTCTAGATCCGCCACTGTTTGTAGGATCCTCAATAGTATAAATTTCAATATTAAAAATTTATTTTATTTAGTTTCATATTGTGTTTTATTTCCATGGGACGAGAAAAAATTACTTGTTTTTAAGTTTGCGTGGCGTTGTATGAGTGGTTATACTCAGGGATGATTTTAGGGTATATAATGTTGTTTACAATTTTGAATTAAAGGTTTTTAAGGATTCAATACAATTAATTACTTTGGTACATTTTTATCTAATATAACCCTGAAACTTTTTTAAATGTCTAGATCCTTATATTTATGGATTTTTTAAATGTAATTTTGTCTCTTTCAGATTGCCTGTGAAGAACATTGCCTACATCGGTCTTCGTTCTGTAGATAAGTATGAAAGGTTTGTATGGGATAACATACATATATAGACATAGTTTATAAATCAATAATTTTTTAGGTTACAGTGTTCTATTATAACTACACCTTTTTTAGTTTCCACTATATTAACACGTTGACTGCTGAAAACAACGTAAAGGCACTCACCCGTGGCGGGCGAAGACCCGGCGCGCCACCGAATCAGCAAACGCAATTGGCATTCAAATATTTCAGTCTGACGAATCACAAAAGAGCAGTGGTGATTGTGCTGCGTTACCCCGAGAGTGGAAGTAGTACTTACATAGTTCACTGAAACACCCAAATGTAGCAGCACTGCCTGAATCCGTAGCCAGTGTCTTTGTAATGTGGGCCGGAGAGAGAAAATCAGAGAAACCGGTACAAAAGCATTGCCAGACGGGACTTTACAGGAAACTTTAGTACAAACCTACACCAAAATAAAGCTCACATTCTAAGCTACAGGCTTGCAACGATTATAACGGATTCTGTCTGAGGCTAAGCTCATACTGACTCAATAAATTTCAGATGGTCTGGAGCCGACTTATGTTGGCGTGTGCCGCATTGAAGCGCTAGTGACGCCGACTAAAGTCGGCTTTAGTAGTCAACGTGTTAACTGTCTATAAAAGTACGTTTTGGCCTATTTTTGTGCATTATATTTTTTGCAGAGTTATTTTAGACAAGTTCTCAATCCCTGCTTACGGAATGGCTGAAGTAGAGAAGTATGGAATAGACAAAGTAACGGAGATGGTGCTTGATCAGGTGGACCCCAAAGGGAACCGAGCTTTACAAGTGAGCTTTGACATTGATTCATTGGATGTTTTGGAAGCCCCTTCCACTGGGTGTTCAGGTAAGTTAAAGCCCATGTTTTACTTACACAATTTCTGCCAGACAGCTCAAACACAACATTAGTTCCAAGGACATTTTTTGGTGCAAAAACACCATCGTCAGCTGAAGGTACATGTGAAGTGGCTCAGTTTGGAAACCTCATCATGTGGGATTCGAAGAATCACAGGTTCTCTTCCAGAAAATGTGTTCTAAAAACAAATTAAAACTGTTTCTTCTCTTTATTTATGCCTTTTTGTCACCCCACCTACATGAGTATTCACGCCTGGGGTCAGTGGCAGTCCCAGGGAGTGTAGGATGGAAGAAATATACATTCCCCCCCCCCCCCAAAAATATTTTATATTTTATTAGCTAACATAAATACTATTAGCTTGAGCATATTTTAGAGCTCAAATATGTATAAAAATATGTTTTTAGGCTTTAAATTCTACATTTGGATATTCCATACCCCCCCTCCCCCCAGACAAAAAACAATCTCCCCTCCCCCGCCGGCTTGATGGTCATCCCCCCTCCCCCCGAAATAAAATCTGGGTCCGCCACTGCCTGGGGTAGTCTTCTTACTACAAGATGATATGCAATGTTCTTATAAACAATATGCCGGTCTTCCTAACCAGGATATCTTTGTATATAGAAAATTAAAACATTTTTGGGTGGGTGGGAGGTGAAAGATATTTACTTTACAATCAATTAATGAGATTCTATCGTCTATTCAAAATGGGATTGTTTCTGGTGAGTTATCCAGTGAACAATCTGTTATTTGAAACTGAGGTTTAACAAATTGTTCTACTCATAATTGTATTTATTTTTATTATTATGGTTAATTTGTCTCAAAATTATGTTGTAAGTTTATAATTTACAATAATTTTTCTCAACAGTTTGTGGAGGATTAACTCTGAGGGAAGGAATTCATATATTGGAAATTGTCCACCAAACTGGCAGGATGAAAGTTATGGATTTAGTAGAAGTGAATCCAAATATTGGGTCAGAAAGGGATGTGAAAAAGACAGTTGATGCTGCACTTCACTTAATCAAAGCAGCATATGGATTTTCACGACTCGGAAATGTTCCCAGACATATCAAAGATATACCCACTTACAACAGTTTCCAACCAAGTAAATAATTTTCTTATAGTGATTTACTATTTTGTAAATAAACTTGAAATATTCTGTGTATGTGGTTTATTATTTTCCTGAAGCTAATGGCAATAAAATAATAGATTGGTAATTTGGTATATAGGTAGGCCTACACCTTGTGCATCCTGGTGGATTATAATGCATCCTGGTTTTCTGCTATGATACTGGTAGGAATATTTTTTCGTTGGTAGTGACGTTTCTGTGACCATGGGAGAATATGTCTACAAACGGCCGCGAGGGATGATCAGAATATTGCCGCGATCACAGAAGACGGTGATTAAGTTCACAGGACCGCGGGAAAAAGCAAGAATTGTCCCGCGATCGCAGAAGACGATGATGATCTCCACATGACTGCGGGCGGGATTTAACATTTTTCCGCAAT
This sequence comes from Macrosteles quadrilineatus, assembly GCF_028750875.1. Classification (NCBI taxonomy): domain Eukaryota; kingdom Metazoa; phylum Arthropoda; class Insecta; order Hemiptera; family Cicadellidae; genus Macrosteles; species Macrosteles quadrilineatus. The sequence goes on along the minus strand of NW_026542595.1, from coordinate 135,661,153 downwards.
CGCAGGAGACGATTGCGATGTCTTTACGACCGCGGGAGACGATTACGATGTCTACAGGACCGTGGGAGATACAATAATGATTTCTATTGGCCGCGAGGGATGATCAGATTTATGCCACGATTGCGCAAGACAATGATAATGGCCACATGATCACGGGAAAAGATAAGAATTTTTCCTCATTTGCGGAAGACGATTATCTCCATATGACCGCGGGTATAATATCAATTTGCCGCAATCGTGGGAGGTGATTACTATGTCCACACGACAGCGGGTGGGGGGGGGGGGCATTATAATGTTGACTGGAGTCTAAACCATTGCTTTATCATCACGATGTTGTCCCCTGGCACTGCGGGGTGGGGGAAGGACAATTTTTATTTCAGCTGCAGTTTTTTAATACGGACAAATGAGAGCATTCTATTGGCTGAGGGAACACCATTACCGCAACGATACGGTTTGAAGCCAACGGCCTCGGTAGATCTAAAGGATAGGATAACTTGCCGGGCTGAGAAACTCAGGTTCGAGGTTCAAATCATATCGGTGCGCTAACTTTTTGTCTAAGATTTTTGCATTATCTCAGGAAGTTTGGTTAGGTTAAGACAGTTTAATTTTACAATTAAACCATAAAAAAATTGAATTTGAGCGATTATAGTGTTGGATCTATTTTTTTTTAGATGAAATTGAATTTAAGGCATTTAACTATTTTTTCGATTGTTAAACCTTCATTCGATTTTTATTTTAAATATTTTTTATATAAACAGCAAGTTTGGTTGGTTAGGTTAGGGCTAGTTTATGACAGTTTAATTTTATAATAAAAAAATATATTTTATAAAGTTTTATTTTTTAACTCTCATTTCGTCCTTATTGAAAAACTGCAATATAGGTTATGTTATGTATGTAAAACAACACCAGCTTGTTTGGGCGCCGTTTAGAGGAAGAGGGGAGGTGGGAGGGAGAATCATTTCCCCCACTCCGCAGCGCCAGGGGACAACATTTCGATGATGCAGCGAAGGTTTAGACTCCAGTTATAAATAAAGTTGTCTTCACGGCCGCGAGGGGTGATCAGAACTTGACCAACGACCGCGATCGCGCAAGACTACGATAGTCGCGATCATAGAAGATGATAACTATGTCCACACGACCGCAGAAAATAGTGCGAATTTTTCCACAAATGCGGAACACTATTAGGCCTACGATGTCTACACGACCGCGAGGGATTATCAGAGATGATTAGTTGATTACAACGGTCGCAAGCAAATACAAGCACCATTCCTTTTATTTTCCAAATTTTTGGTGCCCCTAAAAACCAATTGCCTAGTGCCCTATAGGCACGTGCCTATTCGATAAATCGGCCCTGACTAACCTAACATAACCATGCCAAACTTGACTGGGACGGGTGGCGTCGTCCTGTAATCCAGCTACTAGGAGGTCACGAATTGTGGATATTTATAGGCATGCACTGTGGATTCGATACTCCCCAGTGTGAATTAACGACGTCCGCACGGGTGAGTACTACGACTATCCGCAGTACTATCCTGATAATTAGACCAATTCGTAATTACCAAGGCAAAAATGTGGTTCGGATTCCACTATAAACTGTAGATCCCTTAGTTGCCATTAGCTGCGTATGGGCTATTAATTAACAGCTGTGTCTAAGGAATTTCGGCCTTAGTCACTAACAAGACTACAAAATCGCGCCACTCATCTCCATTCATACTTGACTTAAAATACCTACTTTGTCGCCATTTCATAGAACAGTATTAAACAGTACCATTTACAAATTCCGTTTAATAACAGTAAAGGCAAAGAGGAGGATACTAAACGTAATTTTCAAATGTTACAGAAAGCTAGGTTAGGTAGAACAGTTTCATTTCAATATATTTTTTTAAATTATTGTTTTTTGATACTGAACAATATTTATTTATCGTAGTTGTCATCGATAACAATGAATGCTCCCTTTGACAGGATCTTTTTACCGATATTTATTAGGCATCGATACTTTTCTTAAGCCATCCCGCTGTCCCGTTTCCAGACGGATGACAAAATAAAGAAGCGTTCGGCCACGGCTACCTTTAAAGAGAGTTAAAGGAGGCCGTGGTTACCAAAATTGGCGGGGGTTGTTGTTGAACTGTTGAGGAGAAGTTATCGTGAACTAACACAAATCACAATATGTTTATAAGAGTTTTTTTTCACGGCCGCCTTTAACTCCAGGCAAGGCCCCACTAGAAAACACGGCTACCTTTAAAGAGAGTTAAAGGAGGCCGTGATTCGGCGGCTAAAATTGGCGGGGGTTGTTGTTGAACTGTTGAGGAGAAGTTATCGTAAACTTAACACAAATCACGCCACCTTTAACTCCAGGCAAGGCCCCACTAGAAAACACGGCTACCTTTAAAGAGAGTTAAAGGAGGCCGTGGTTCGGCGGCCAAAAATGGCGGGGGTTGTTGTTGAACTGTTGAAGAGAAGTTATCGTGAACTACCACAAATCACAATATGTTTATAAGAGTTGTTTTTTCACGGCCGCCTTTAACTCCAGGCCGCGACCTTCGATGAGGCAACGTCGCAAGTGGTGTTGTAACAGCTGTTTTGTTTGGTATCAGCTATTTCTGTATTTACGAAAGATTGGCTACTGGATTATGACAATATTGACTCCACTAATAAATGTACATATAGATTTTTATCGTTTCGTCTTTCAATTCTGTAAGTTTTTTTTTCAATATTTAAAAAAATGTATGTTCATAAATTTAAATCAATAAAGTGCGAATCATTGAGCTGATGTCACCTGTCTGCCATGTTATCTTATGGAATGGATTCAATTACAGAATTGAAAACCGAAATGAATAAAAAAAATCCATATCCTTACATTTTTAAACGGAGTCAATATTGTCATAGTCCAGTAACCAATCTTTCGTAAATACAACAATAATTTTATTAGCTCATTCCAAACAAAACAGCTGTTGCAACACCAATTGCGACGTTGCCACTTCGAAGGCCGCGGCCTGGAGTTCTAACCAACGAGCACGTGTACTCGATGGTTCTAACGGCCGTTTCCGTTCTAACGGCCACGCTTCTCAGCGGCCGTTCCTGAGGCCCTATTTTTGATGAAATGGTTGAGAGTTGAGTCAATCGTCAACAACACTCAACTCAACCAACAACAGGATTTGAAATTTTTGAAATCCAACAGTTGAGAAGTGAGTTGGCAATCACTAGTTGGTGACTCGTTTGGAAATGAAAGCGGCAACACCGCACGAAATACAGATGACGTCATTTTGAATTGAACCAATCACAGTTCTGAGCTCAGCTAACCTTTCACGTTACGAACGGGCTCTTTCTGAGGTTTGGTTTAATGGTTGACAGTCAGTTTAGTTGAGTCAATCGTCAACGTCAACCAACACTCAACATAAACAACAGTCAACAGGATTTGGTATTTTAGATACTGGAACCTCCCGCTCTAGGTACATCCTTTTCCGTTTCCCGACGCGGGTCCATAACGATTTGGCATTTTGGCTAGTGTAAACGCTATGAGTTCATATCAAAGTGGGAAATTGTCAGAGAGGCAACGGGATTTTCTCATATCTTTTTTAGAAGAAAACCCGAAGTTGGCAAAAAATCAAATTGACGCTAATTTCACCAGAGAAATTGCTAACAAAATGTGGCAAGATGCTACTAAACAGCTCAACAGTCTCGGTGGAGCATTCAAGACTGTGAAGCAATGGAAAAGGGTAAGTAATAATTGGGCTAATTTATCTGCATTAACGAGAAAATAGGCAAATACTAAGTTAAGCACCACTAGATACAAGAATGATTTTAACAAAAAAGTAAGCTCTCGGTTTCTTAAAAAAATATTTTACCACTAAGTTTAACTTAGGCCTTTAAACTTGATGATCATGAAAATTGTTTCAGTTTGTGTTACCGTTTTAATCATAGTCCTAGTTTAAAGATGGGCTATGATAAGCCTAAGCTAACTTATTTAAAGCTTAAATATTCTCAAAAGGCTTAAGTTATTGTAACAGTGCCATTAGGACTAGTTTTCAAAATAGGCTATGATAAAAACTTCTCAATAGGCTGTTTAATAGTGCCATTTTATACATAATTATAGGCCTACCTTAGAAATCAGAAATCAGAAATCAGAAACTTTTTATTGCCGTAATTTGCAAGGTACATGCATATGACAAAGTCAACAACAAATGAGGTTCAAGTTCAACCAAGAAAATAAAACTAGATCCGGTAAAACATGAATAGACAAAACATTTGTCTGGGCAGTCATAATAGATCAAAAAATAAAAATGTAGCTATGCAAGCATCGAGCCTATCAGAAACAAGACAGTAAAAATAGAAGTAAAATCTACCAGAAATCTTATGTTCCCAGTAAAACTTAGTTAATTAAGTAAACCTACCTAACTTAAGTTAAAATAGGCCTAACTCATGTGATTTGTTTGTGCGAGTGGGATGATGAACACCAATTTTGTTTTAACTTATAACAGAAACTTATTTTAAATAGGTTCATATAAGTTACTGTAGCCTACATACATACATAGGGCCTACAGCTGACTTAATATTAGTCAAATCCACATATAAATGTAGACAACTTATCCTACTGTAATGAAAAACATACATTGGGGCCGCACACATGTGACACGCGAGCAGTTCGTGGCGCATGTGCCTATGCTCACAACGCACTTGCGAGGCACTGCCGCCAGGCCTTCGAGCATCGTCAGAAGTGTGCAAGTTCGTGACGATGCGTGCCAGTCTGTGGGTAACCGAGGTTGGCGTACATGTTTGCAAACTAGCAGCAATATCGCTGCGTTTAAATCGTGAACGTTTTATTTTTTGCGTTTAAATTCATTTCATATTGTACTAGGTCTGCGCCTGCGTGGAGAGGCTGGCGGCCTCTTTTAACCTTGCATTTGCCCGTCCACATAGACTACAGATCTGTGCGTGGAACGTATCCAGCAAAGCAAGGGGTGAGCCGGTACAGTACAAAGGTGAACTGTACTGATAAAAGTTAGTGGCAGTGACCAGGATCCGAACCCACGACACTACTGCCTTGGGCCCAAAGTCCACGACGCTACCTACTGAGCCACCGACTCACCATTTGTTCTCATTTGATTTGTTCTTATTTGTTTGGTTATTTAAACTTAGGGTACTTCTTTGTTGCGCGGTTAAGATGTCCCTCAATTACCAAAGAAATTTTTGGTCTGAGTTTATTGACCAAAAATAAACTTTAAAGATATACTTTATAGAACTCGGTTAAGCTTTATAGATCGAGACGTGTTTGTGGGATGTGAAAAGTGTAAACTTTTCAAACAAATATTTGCAAAAAGAAAGTATGGAACTATTAATAACAAAATGCAAGGAAGTGTTTCCCGACAGTGATGAAAGACTAAAATTCATTCTTTGAGATCTTCATATCGAGCTAACATCATGTCGAGGTGAACTAAAAAAAGCTTCTTCAATTTAAATTTACAACCTTTATAGGCCTACTCTAAATAAGTGCCTTAAATTCCTTAGTTCTCACTCTTTTTGGTCTCATAAACATATTGTAAACCCAAAAACCATAATACACTAATAACTCAGCCATTGATTTATTTAAATATGACCACGTCTGATGTTTTATTTGAAGGCAAATTTCATTCTATATGATTTATTTAGCTAGGATATGCACATTTAGTAGGACTTTGCTAACTACTAAAAATGGCCCTTAGGCATGTGGCTGCAGTGTGTGGTGACATATGCCTCGAACCGCTCGCTGTCACCCCACCACGAGCCATGCAAGGCACATGCACCCTAGTGTTTGGGCCGCTTAACTCTCAAGTCCCATCCTTTTCCACTTTTCAACGAGTTGAATTGTCAGCATAATCTTATCTTAATTCCATTGCTCCTAAGCAACATTCATTTTTAATTTTCTACCAAAAGTCTCCTTAGATAAGTACTTGTACCTTATGTGTTAAAAAGTTTCACATAAAAATAGCTTACTTACCTTTAAGCAGTTCCCCTTACATTGGTCAAGTTACTTGACTCGAGTCTAATTGGACAAGCAAACTTCGAAACTTGAGTGAACTTTCCCCGTGTAAACCCTTGTTCAAGTAGTTAATTGCTTGTTCATGTAAAAATTAACTTCAATTATCAACTTGATTCAAGTGGTAAGTACAAATTGAACATGTTTAATTTTTCAGTCAAGTTGAATGCACTTTAATAAAGAGTGTAAACCCACAGTCAAATCCGATCAAGAAATAAACCAAACATTCAAGTGCCCCACTTGAATTCAAGGTAGCGAAAATCGTTCTTTTAGCGAATTTCCCATAGGGAATAAGCTACAGTATTACCGTAGTAGGCCTACTCATGGTAAGACCTCTAGACCCGGGACCGATTTACTTTTTCGTTTTGAGGTCTCTAGAGGCCAAAAACACTGTCCGTTCAAATTCATATGTATATATTAATTTATAGGTAGAAAGAACCGTGGCGTCCCCATCTCCATGATTGACAATTGATAATAATTGATAATTGATAACAAGACTCTCATGGTGATTATAAAATAAGTCTGGTTATCAAGGTTGACTTCTTATTGATGTTTTGCAATAACATGGTTTAAGTTAGAGGTCAAATAAATTCAAGAGGATTTGTAAAATACACTTGTTACCAAGAAAGACTTGTTATCAAGGGTCTTCTTATCGAGGTTCCACTGTAGTAAATAAAGTAAAACTGAGCACCCTGAATATTATATTTTTAATATAAGTTACATGTTTCGGACATAAGTCCGTTTGCAAACTTCAAATAACACTAAGTAAAATTTGAAGTTCTTCAAATAACTTACTTAACTTTTTTAAATGCTGAAATATTAAACAGCAACGAGTGTTAAGCAGCTCAACACTTGGCTTTATTGAGTTACAACTGTATTCAGTTGATTGGCACTAGCACATTATAAATTATATTAATTGCCTTAATAAACTATAAATCATGTAATATTGTACTGTAAGTAGATTAAAAAAATGTTTAATATCTTTATAGTAAAATATGGTTACTTTGATAACCCTAAAATCGGTCAAAGCTTCAGAGATCCTGCAATTTGTATCATTATTATCTCCTTTCTCTAGCCTACCTAATCATGTTGTAGCATTAAAGTCTGTTACAAAACCCATGTTTACCCGTATAGTACCTAATATTAGGGCAGAAAATGGACTAATAATGTATACCGGTAGGCCTAATCAATAATATTAATAATCTAAATCTTGTTGATCAATACCCGGCTATTACTTAAAAACTTAACTCAAAATCTGTTGGATTTATAATTTATAGACATGGACTGATCTAAAAATCGCCAGCAGAAAAAAGGCAGCCAACTTGAGGAAGCATAGCTTGAAAACTAGTGGAGGGCCAGATTCATCTTCCTTGGAAGACGATGACACCGATCAAACGGCTATGCCTGGAACCAGTGAAGAACCCGCAGCCTCTATGCCAGCAACTGAGAGAGTGCTATTCCTCCTTGATGACACAACTGCTTTGGAAGGAATCGGAGGGATAATGGAAATAGGGGTAAGAAAAATAAACAAATATTATTCACTCATTTTTTTGTCTTAAAAACTTATTACCAAGTCCAATGACTGAGGGTTTGTTACTTTTACTTTCTCAATTCAAAAAGGTGAAAACATTACACCCTATACTATTTACTACGATATCGGCAACATGCCCAAGATTGAACTTTTAATTTGATATTTTAAATGTTACAAAAAAATTTACATTAATTTGAAAGTTTTTTTAAGTAGGCCTAATTCTTTAAAATTGTAAATAAGATTTTCAAGCAAGTGATTTCTTAACAGAAACTTTTCTATTTCAAGGAAGAGCAGTGTTTTTTCTATATAGGCCTAGGAATTATTTTTAAAAATTAAAAATAGTTTTATAAGTTATATCATTTAGAGTTGAAACACATTTATAAAATAAATAAATCTGAGAGTTGCATAGTTGGTATTAATGAAAATGAGAGGCAGGGCAGTATTTCCCTAACAACGGTTTCTGGGGGCCTCACTTGGGCCCATTTTTATTTTTGAATTTTTCTTGATAAATTTATTTTACCGATAATCTGTTTTGCCATGATTTGTGGGAGACGTTTATGAAATCTGCGCAACCGCAAAAGATCTCCACTATTTCGCCGTTAACGTAGGAGTTGTTGTGTAGGAGTTGTTGTAACGTAGGATGTTGTGACGGAGGAGTTAATGTAGGATTCATCCGCAATCGCAGAAAATGTCCAGGGTTTTATTGCAACCACGGGAGTCGAAGATCATGTCCCCGCAAACGCAGAAGATCTTCACGATTCTTCACAATCGGAGGAGACGAAGATGATGTTTCCGCACTTGCGCAAGATGTTAACTCTTTCAATTCGATTAAAAAATCTTTATTTTATGCAACATCATGCTAAATATTTCACCTCCTCTTGTGCACACGTACGTGCGAAGAAATCTTTATGTACCTGTATTGTTACTGGCAGAGTCTATTCACTGTTAATAACAATACACAAATACAATAACTAATCATGGAATTTAAGCTTACAACAATGACGGAGCGATTTTTTTATTTTACTAGATAACCTGTTGCTCGAAACCGAGCAAAACTGCAGGCTGTAATAAAAGAATAACCAGTAAAAAAATAAACAGCAAGACTTAATCAAAGAGTCACTCTAAAGTAATTTCTGTCTGATTATAGAAATATGAAAATTATAATGTTGTAAAAAAATTATAAAAGTAGTACAGTATATACAATATTTAAATGTAGATCTGCTCTCGTAATGCTTTGGCTATCTCTTATGTAATGTAGGCGGTTGCCATCTATGAGAACGTATATGTCAACCACACACTGTAAAGTGAGTTTTTCAGACTTTTTGTAGCAAGCTAAATCGCTCTCTTGACACCAACCAGTACGACCCGTTCTATAGCATTGTTAAATTATTTGTACCACCTGTATGTCCTGTTTTTAGGCTTTTTTAAATTAGGGGCGCCAACGAAAGTCTCCGATTGGGAACATAAGAGGGTAAGCAAGTGGATCTAACGACGGATCTAGAACGGATTCGCGTTTAACATTATTAGTTTTTGGAAAAAGACCTAAGATTTATTTGGCCAGGTGGTGCTCTGTTTTCAGCTTTAAAAATAGCTGCGACATTTATTTAAGTAGCATAAGTAAGCACATGAATCTCACTTGACTCCTCTGACCTTTCGTCCCTACACATTTCCGCCACAGTTATTAAAGATTAGGCAAATAGTTTGGCAATGTGACCCTATTCCCGCATATTTTTTTATGGCATTTTTTGTTTGAATTGTGTTTCAAGCGCTGTTGGGTTCCAGTGCCAACGTCGTACTCAACTATACCTACATCTGTGCGGGTTCACGATGACCTTCTAAAGGAATTAGATTATTTACTCGGAGATAACACATGTCATGGATCTTTAAATTGTAGATGCCCTGTGTGATCCTCTCATATAAATGAGCTTCAGAGCAGACCATGGCAAAGGCAAAATTGAATTGACGAATTCTATCCAAATAAATTCTAGATCAAAGCCTCGCAGCCCTGTTTTCAGATTGGGAGTTTCCAATAAGTTCCTGAAAGTATAGTGAATTCTGCAGATGAGGTAAACGGATCTTTCATTTATGGTAACAATGAGTGAAAATTTAACTGCTTCGGTCGTCTTTCCGTTGCTTAAAATGTAAGCCACCACAATGTAAAGATTTAACGTTCATTTGTCTGAGGAGATGTATCCATGATGTATCACCACGGTGGTACTGCCACTCTGTATCCTTCAAAATGTTCCATTGGTAGGTTGATGCAAGCGGTCACGTCCGCGTTCCCTCCAGCCACTCACAGTTCTTCATCTTACTGGTGGCTTAATTTTAAATTGAGATAAAATACGGAAGTTAAACAAACAACAGAAAACACTATAACGGAATTTTGATATACATTGTAAATTACGTGATACGGTAATGCAACGGGTGGGTAACTGCACTGTGAATAATCACTTTCAAACATTCACTTATTCATCACACCGAACTGTAACCGAAACTACATGATAATTCAGCAAAATAACAAGCAAGTTAGATGAATTCAAATATTATGAAAAATTTGTTATCAAGTTTTGCTAGGAAACTATTTTATGAACCAGACTTATTTAACAGATGTTTAAATGAAAATATGTATTCCGGCTTTGCTCTGTAAGTTTTAAGTCCTGCAGTCTGTGGTTAACCCTTAACCTTAAAAACTATTTCAAACTACGTCCATATGTTATTTGTAAACAAAGGGAAATGACTTTGATCAAATGTCAACAGATAGCGCCGCCTTCCAAACTTTAGCCCTTAAGTGTACTTAAGCGATGCCCTTTCTTAATATTCTGAGACGTATTTGCACATCTACGTGAAAATACTTTTAATTTGACACCTCAAACAACTTAAAAATCCATCAAGCCGTTATTGAGTTATGACTGTGAAAAGAAAACTGCTTGCGTATTAATATATAGATTTTTATTTTTTATCCTACTAATAATATTATAAATGCGAAAGTTTGAATGTATGTATGTTTGTGACTAGTAAACGCGAAAAACACTGGTCAGATTGGGCTGAAATTTGGCTTGATGATAGCTCACAATCCCGATTAACATATGGCATATTGTTATCTCAAAACTACTTTCCGGCTCCGCCCCAGTGGCTCTGAAGTTTCCCATGTTAACCTTATGGGTATTCACATTTAAAAGGAATTAAAAGGAATTAGGGTTACTTTGTCAACTGATTCGACCAAACAAGTTGGTTCTATGATATTCAGTAGCATTAAAAAGTTAATAGGTTTACCTTTTAGCTGAATCAAAAAGCTGTTATACAAAATGAGAACTGTCAGAGTAGGATATACTATACTATATCTGCAATACTATAGTATACAGTAAATATAAAGAATCAAATTCTTTCAAGCCTTTTCCTCCCCTATTTCAAACCCAAAGCTAGAATATAACTGCAATAAGCTTTTTATACTTATACGCCAACCCCGTACGAAGAACGGGTACTCTGCTAGTAATTTATAAACAAACAAACAAACAAACAAAAACATGCAACAATGAACAATAAAAACACTAATGCTTTAACAAGGGAAAAGGTTGTTTAAATTTCTATGAATCTATATCTATAAAAGAGGAACTATGTATGTATGTATGTGTGTGTGTATATACGTTATGGACTCTGAAACTGCTCGACAGATTTTAATGAAACTTTCAGGAATTATTAAGCATCTGTCAAGGATGGTTCGGGTGAAGTTTGGTGCAGATCCGTCAAAAGGGCTCTGCCCCAAAGGGTTTTAAGTGGGCCAATGTCAGACTTTTTGATCTACAATGTTTACAAATAAATATAATTTAAAAGCAGATGTTTACTTTCACCAACTGTTTTGTAGGTTTGAATAATCACAACATTCTGTATTAGCATTAGTCACGATTTGAAATAGTGCCACAGTGTTTCTACAGAGTGCAGCACAGAAAACTATTTTACTTTAGAATAAGTCCAAATGTATTAAACCCCAATCGCAGCACACCTGTGCACTTAACAACGTTTAAATTCTCCAATGTTAAAAAATAAAAACCTTTATCAAAGTATTATAAACAATAAAAAGGATGCTTTTTTTAAATTTATGACAACAGCTAATTTGCAACCAAAAGGTGAGTGAGGGTAGCAAACGAACATCAACCTGGAGGCGAGTTAGCGTAGCGAACGAGCTTCAACCAGGACGTGATTGAGCCATGCGAACATATATGAAGTTACTAAATTGAAATTTTACCTTTGTCATCCAGCTCCTGATATTATTATCAACTTGTTACAGCCGTTTCAGCATCACTGTGCCATCGTCGGACTGTTCAGCCAAAAGGCGTCGTTAAAACACAAAAATATTTACACGAAACACACACATATTTGTCAAAACGGGGTTTTGACAAATATGCAAGTAGCTGACTCAGCCGAGTCAGCTACTTGCTCAAGTTCGGGAATGTACTATCCTCAACAGGCCTGTTTTCAAAACCCCGTTTTGACAAATATGTGTGTGTTTCGTGTAAATGTTTTTGTGTTTTAACGACGCCTTTTGGCTGAACAGTCCGACGATGGCACAGTGATGCTGAAACGGCCGTAACAAGTTGATAATAATATCAGGAGCTGGATGACAAAGGTAAAATTTCAATTTAGTTATAGAACCAGCTCAGGGGCTAGAAAATATGGATTATAATATATGAAGTTAAACGGGGCAAAGCCCGCGGGTACAGCTAGTTATATAGTTATTTGTGTAACTAGTGGGCAAAGTGGCACTTTGCTGCACACGAGAGCAATGTTTACACACGAGTGTGGAATGATCTTGAGTGCAGCAAAGGCCTTTTGCACTCGTGTTACACATTATATTTTTCCTACAGTCTTTATAAAGCATATAAATAATTAGTCTTTCAAACTATATACAACACGTTTTAAGGTTAGGTTAAACCCAAGCCATGAACGGAATAGGAAATTCAGCTGATTGTAGTTGTAATATCTTTAAGTGTTACTTATTTTCAAGATTACAGGTATAAACAGTAATAATCAGTATAAAAACATAATAAACAAGTAGATTGTTCTTCAAAATATGGCAATAAAACATTTTCTGACAGTTTTGTAACTTTATTACTTACTCGCCAAAGAGGAAATTAAACAGTTTGTATGCTCGTTCATACTTCATTCTTGATTTTTCAGGTAACAGGTTTAATGAAACATGTTTTCAGTTTCTGTTAGTTCTGTTCCACCATGATATTCACAATTACTTTCACTGAGTACATTATTTTTAAACATGTTAGGCCCACTTATAATTCATCTTTCAAATACTACACTTCAGGTTGTCTTCAAACCAAAACGTTGAACGAAAATAGAACATAAACTATAAACACGAAATGACAGGTTAAATCGTAGTTATAATAGTCAATCAGCTGCGATCATAGTATTATTATCTTTAAGTGTTGCCAACCTATTTCTAAGCGTACACGGATTATGTGCATAATAAAACCACGCTGTTTTGTGTTGTTTGGTTAAAATCCTGTTGTGCGCCAAAGTATAAACCGTACGACAAAGTATAAACCGTATGACAAAGTATAAATATGTAGCAATTAGCAGCTTTCTGTACTACAAACAGTACAAGGAAGCCAACTTTGTCGGGTGACTGTAGGCAAAATATTTTACAAAGTTCTTAATTTTTTTCTTAACACTAGTTACATTATAGGAACTATTTTAAAAGGTTAATAATTGTTTCGGAAAATTTATTGAACATCATAACTAATGAGTAGCACAACTGCTCAACAACAACTCTTTTTCCACAGCCACATGAGTCCTTCATGGTTCCGCCGCAAGCGGAGGAGACAAACATGATGTCTCCACGTCCGCGCAAGATGCTAACTATTTCACCGTGGCCATAGGATACGTTCATGATTCCACTGTGATCGGAGGAGACGAAATAGTTACTTGTCCTTTGTTGTAGTTATCGTCCCTTGCAGATGACGAAGATTATGTCTTCGCAATTGCGCATGATGTTCACTATTTTGCCATGAACGTACAATATGTTCCCTATCCTTTTGCGACTTCGCAGATGTCCACGATTTTACTGTGTCCACAGAAGACGCTTACAATTTGGCTGTGGTTACAGAATTTGTATAAAAATATTATAGTTTATCAATTAATATATTTTTAATTAATTATTTCCAAAACTACCCGTTTTTTACTTAACCCAAAAGGAATGAAAAATGTCTGACCCAAACCTAAGACCTCTAATATTAGATCTATTGTTAAAAAAATAAATATAGGCCCTACTTATTTATTAGCTGGTTACCTAGGTCTTTTTGCCAGTTGGATTGCTATTGCTGGAGACAAAAGGTCATTTCATCCAGTTGAAGTAATACACGGTGTATTTCTAAACCCTTAAGTTGCAACCTACGAAGAATCAGAACATGTGTCGCCGGGGGCCTCATCAATTCTAAATACGGCCCTGATGAGAGGACCCCTGCACAATTTTATATTACTTTCATAAGTGTTAACATATCTTGTTTTCAATTGGATATCATTACCTGTTTAATATCATAGTTATTCTCATCGCTCACCCATGATAAAGATTGTGACATGCTAATGGGAGAAAGTATGTGTCAGATCGCTGATACCATTTATTTTATATTGCAAATTCAATTTTATTTTCATAATTAACTGGGTTTAATGGATTTGACACTTTACTAACTTTATCATTTATTGTTGAATGGGTTAAATATTTATGAAAAAACATACTTTCTTTTTTCAGATTGATGAAGCACAGAATGCACAAAGCGAAGACGAAGATGACCCCCTCTCCTCCCTCCCAAAAAGACCTAATCTTAGAACTGGAGGTAAATATTTCACCACTTAATGTCCCACCCCTTCATTTGATTGTTATTAGCAAGGACAACTTATTATTTGACATAACATAAGTTTTTTCAGAATTTTAATAGACACCTGACAGTAGGCTATTCTTCAACTACTGAAGGAATTACTTTAACTTACGGTATTTAGTCTATGACAGGGTTGTATAGGTATATTTAATGATGTATCTCATGAAGTTCTCTGTACTGTATTCTGTTTTTAAAGTTACTTAGGCCTACAAACAAAATTACTTTAGCTTTATTACTTTTAGCCAATTTCCAGCAGTCTTCGTGTTTTCTGCGAAGGCTGCAGATATTTACTTCAATATCCAGTAGTAAAAAACAGCTTAAGCCAAATGATTAAAGGCCAAATTTAAGTGACATACCGTGATATCTTACTAATATTATAAATGAGAATGTTTGTGTGTTTGTTTGTTTGAAGTTCAATCACGCAATAACTACCGGATGGATTTGGCTAAAATTTAGCATGATTATAGCTCACATTCCCGATTAAAATATAGGCATATTCTTTTATAAAAAATCCTTTTGGACTCCGCCCCAGTGGCTCTGTGGTTCCCAATGTTAACCTTATTAGTATTCATATTTAAATGGAATAAAAGAATTTAGTCAGCTGTTTCAACTTAAAAAGTTGGTTCTATAGTATGCAAAAGCATTAAAAGTTATAAGATTTACTAACAGGGTGCAGCACTATCACTTTTTTGCATTTATGGAAACAGCTAATTTGAATTCAAGCAACAAAAAACTATGATATGTAATGTGCACTCTCAAAGTAGGATTGTTTACAGTTACTTTTATGTTTTTAACTTCATGAATCATTTTGTGATATTTTGCGAATATTTAATATTTTTATATTTCTCTATTGTTTAGGTGAAGTGGTAGAATATTATGGCTATGGTAGATGTGTAATACTATAGTATAAAGTACCGTAAATATAAAGAAGCAAATTTTATCAAATCGTGTCCCCCCCCCCATTGCAAAAGCAAAGCTTGAGTATAACTACTGCAATAAGCATTTTATACTTATATGCCAATCCCGTACGAAGGACGGGTACTCTGCTAGTACTTTCATAATTTGATCCCTTAAGGCCCCTGTACAGGTAGCTAGTTTACTAGCAGCTAATATTCGCTATTAGCACTAGCTGGGAACACTGGCACAACAAATTCCATCTACACGTTATTAGCGCTTGTTATTAGCACTAGTCATGTAGAAGTGAAGTGTCTATTGGTCGCAGTTATCATTTCAGTTTGCACAAAATGTCTTCTGTTCCTTTAAATTGAAATATTTTGAGACAAATTACAAAAATTGGTACCTATACAAGAGTTGTGTGAACATGAACTTAATAAAAAGAGACTAACTTTGTGGGTTCGATATTTGTAAAAATTGTATGACCCGGTCAACATTCCACTTCAGTTCACTCGTTTTAACTTGACAGACAAACAACAACTGTACTAGCACTGGCGTGTGGCGAGTGGCGAATGGCGATTAGCACTAGCAGAGGTGTAAACACATTGCTAGTAGTGCGCTAATTCGCTAGCGCTAGTGGTCACATGACCACCCCCTCCACTTATGAGCGCTTGTATTACTAAACATGTTCAAAGCGACTAGAATGTTGTGTTGTTCCTTTTCAATATGTTTTTCATGACAACAATTCAGCTCATTTGGCATGCAATGTTATGTTTATCTGCAACAAACATATTTTTTAACACTTACAGTACCATAGTCATGCAACATAAAAATACATCCATACATACAATCACGTTCAAAATATTTGTAGTTTGATGATTTTAATTTGTTCTGAAAGTTTAGGTTTTGTTAAAAAATATGCTTTGTTGCTCAAAGAACACAAAGATGTAGTTTCATAGGTAAACTTAAGTAATTGTTAATTAATTTTTCAGATCCTCATCCAACTTTACATGTAAATTCCAAGAGGAAAGTTGTGGGAAAGTGGGACAAGAATTCAAAAAGAAAGGTTGAAGCTATGCAGAGCATTGCTTCTGCCCTACATAACATCGCCCATCAAATTGGTAGATTGGCAGACGGTTTTGAAACATACAATAATGCCACAATTGGATAAATAATCAAATTTTGTGAACATTTAACCCTTCCCGGTCGGGTGACGGATATATCCGCCTAAGTCTTTGGCGATAAAGGACAGGTGTCGGATATATCCGCTTATGGTTTTTGATGTTCCGGACGGGAAGCGGATATTTCCGCCTTCTCTTCAGACAGACAGACTCTTCAGACAGGTGCTTTTTGCGGTATCAAGGCGCCACTTTCCTGCTTTCTCCATGGCTGCGCTCACTCCCGCACTCCCCCCTCTCTCCCGCGCCTACGCCTCTCCCACGCCTCCCCCTCTCCCGCGCACCCCCAACCTCTCCTAGCCCCCCCCCCCTTGACGTTTTGCGCTTAATACTACATTGTCTTTAATTATAGTTTACATACCGTATTGTTCTTTATTTATTGCCTAACGTTGTCTTTGTAATTTCTTTAAAGACGGGTGGCGGATATATCCGCTGCTTTTCTACTCATACGCGGATGGGTAGGGGATATATCCGCATAGTTATAAACGAGTTAAAAATTATTTTGACAGTATAAAGTGTTCCATTGTGTTTATTTTATGTATACTTATAACAAAACACAAAAAAGGAAAATTAGTTTTTATTTTTTCCTATACCTTATTTTTTCCCGTTCTATGTTACGATTTCTCCCGTCCGGGAAGGGTTAACACATTGTGTGTCACGTGTGTTTTTTATAGATAGGCTTAACATTTTTGTTAAGTAGTCTATTAGTTAAGTTCGTTGATTTAATTATGAAAGGTTTTAGAGAAGTTAACTTTATTGATTTGTGTAAATAAAACTTTTTGAATGAAAGAATGTGTATAACTGACTTATATTTCCTATTCCATTTTCATCCTTATGTATATTTTTTCTCTGCCAATTTGTGCATTAAAATCGCCAAGTAAAACCTTTTTTGTCATCTTTTGGAAACTTGGCTATTACGAGTATATTCTCCAAGTTTTCCCACAACGGTTCTGTTTGTATAAGATTTTTCTTATTGTCTCCATTTGTAGGAGCATCCATGGACATTAATCATTGTTTTTTTTTTTTTTTTTTTTTAGCACACTGAAATCACACCCCCATAAACCATATACTTGAAATGTTTGTCATGACGAGATACCTTGCGCAAAATTATCCATTTCATGAATCTCCCTTTAAGGTCGTAATTCCAGGGAACTGTCCATATACCTAATGTTAAACAGTACCTCAGCTGTACTTATTTGTATGTTATTCTTTCAATTCATTAAAATCAGGTGTGATTATTTGTTTGTATTACTGTATTCTGTTTTGTTTATTCGAGCCTTACCTTAACCAATCAATAGTTTTATTATGAAGTCAAACGGAGTGAAGCCCGTGGGTAACAGTCATCGATGTCTATTTGGTAACAGCTCTAGTGTACAATAAATGCCATACTGTGATGAGGATAGTGATGGGGCATTCGAATACAGAATCGAATACTTATTCGAATACAACCAAGGTATTCAAAGATTCGAATACTTCTGGCTGTATTCGAATATTGACATTCGGCTGGGTTCAATAATACTTTGAAGCCAAACCAATCTAGTTTGAATAGCCAGAATGAATGAATTCGAATTCGGCCGATGTGTTCAGAGTTTGAATACACTGAATACTAGTGTTATGAATACCTTTTGCTTAATTCACAACAACAACTAATACGTTTAGGTACTTGGAATGGAATCTTCACTGTATCCGACTCAGGAGAGATCAATAAATTGTCTCCTTAAAATGTTAAATTTGGAAAATACCAGCATTTATTAATTATGTTATAAAATAATTCAATGAAATAACAAATAGCACTGTTTTAAAATTAAAATTCACTTCTCACTAAATCTATAACGAATATAATGAATACTTTTGTCTAGTTATTTCACAATATAAAATGATTCATTACCTAATTGAGTGAGAGAGAACAATAATCTATTTAATTTAGGTTTTAGTTTGTTTGAAATTTAACCTATATAAGTTAGAGAAGAACTGAACTATATTTATTTTCATTTAAATGTATTTAGACATGAATGGCAACAATGCTTTGATTTACAATAGACTTGGGAAAATTGAAATTGCCATATTGGTTTATTCACACCATGTAGCCATACAAGTATTCGAATAATTATTCGAATAATTCTAAGTATTCGAACACATGTATTCGAATAATTCTAAGTATTCGAACACATGTATTCGAATTCTCAAAAGTATTCGATTATCCCATTACTAGATGAGGAGCTCATCTTCCAATTTGTTTTTCTGTCTTGCTTTTAAAAATTCTATAATTTTCATAATCAGCTGTATCTTCATCTGTAAAACTGTTTCTTGTAAAGCCAAAATAGCTATCTTTTGTTCGTCAAGTTCTGTAGTAAGGTTTACAAGTTTTCCTGGTTTGATTATCTGGGGTTTGTAAGTTGCCAGAGAACTTTGACTTTCTCTGAAAGGATCATGTAAGTCCAGGTTCCCCAGAATCCGAATTCCTGGTTGCCATCATTTGATGGGTGGATTCTGGATTCGTTACCACCTGGGGTATTATTGTCATTACTTCCACGAGTCATAATTGCTTGTCATCTAGAAGGTCCAGTTTTTCTACTGGGTGTTTATAGAACCAGGAATTGTTAGTTCCTGGAGCATTGTAAACAGCCCACATTCTGTGAACTGAACCGACGCTGACTAAAAGATGCCAGATTATTGTAATTACAGCACCTACTTGCCATGACACAGCAACATCTTAGGGCACAGTGGTTTTTGATGAGTGTGACCCTCACCAGAAAGTAACCCACGTGATGCTGCCGCCTCGGTCCAGGACTGCTTATTCAGGTTGTCCCTTATTCGCAGCGTTCCACCGGAGCATTCGCCATCCGCCACCTGCTACCCACCCTGTACCTGTGGCTCGGATAGGGCAAATATATAATATTCCTGTATGAATTTGAACAGAGGGTGTTTTTGGCCTCAAAACGGAAAAAGTAAATCGGGCCCAGGTCTAGGTCTAACCATGAGACTGGTCAGCCTATTCCCTATATGGGAAATTTGCTAAAAGCGAATTTTTGACTGTCTCTATAAATTGCAAAACAAACATAAACTTAACTATAACCCTTCATAATCAAGGGTCAGAACTTCATAGTCAGAACCATTTAGTTTTTCTCAGGGGAATTTATATTTATACTAGCTTGTACCCGCGGGCTTTGCCCCGTTTAATTTCTTAATTTTCAAGATTATCTCGTTCGCATGGCTCAATCACGTCCTGGTTGAAATTTGTTCGCTACGCTCACTCACCTTTAGGTTGGAGCTCGTTCGCTGCGCTCACTTGTCTTCAGGTTAGCTCGTTCGCTACGGTAACTCGCCTCCAGGTTGAAGTTCGTTCGCTACGCTCACTCACCTTTTGGTTGCAAATTAGCTGTTGTCATAAATGTAAAAGAAATAATAGTGCTGCCCTGTTGGTAATCCTTGTAACTTTAATGCTATTGAACATCATAGAACAGAACCAACTTGTTTAACTGAAACAGCTGTTAAGATTCAATAATTCCATTTCTCATAAGGTTAACATGGGAAACTCCAGAGCCACTGGGGCGGAGCCCGAAAGGATTTTTGAAATAAGAATATGCCTATATGTTAATCGGGAATGTGAGCTATCATCATGCCAAATTTCAGCCCAATCCGACCAGTATTTTTCGAGTTTACTTTTCCCATACACACATACAGCAACCACCTCTTTTTTATAATAGTACTAGCAGAGTACCCGTCCTTCGTACGGGGTTGGCATATAAGTATCAAATGCTTATAGCAGTTATGAGTGAGGACATGGTTTAAGAAATTTCGGTTCTTTTTGAAGTTCGTTCGCTACGCTCACTCACCTTTGGGTTGGAGCTCGTTCGCTGCGCTCACTTTCCTTCAGGTTAGCTCGTTCGCTACGCTCAATTGCCTTCAGGTTAGCTCGTTCGCTACGCTCACTCGCCTCCAGGTTGAAGTTTGTTCGCTACGCTCACTCACCTTTTGCTGTTGTCATAAATGTAAAAAAGAAATAATAGTGCTAGTGCTGCACCCTGTTGGTAATCCTTGTAACTTAAATGCTATTGAACATCACAGAACAGAACCAACTTGTTTAATTGAAACAGCTGTTAAGATTCAATAATTTCATTTCTCATAAGGTTAACATGGGAAACTCTAGAGCCACTGGGGCGGAGCCCGAAAGGATTTTTGGGATAAAAATATGCCTATATGTTAATCGGGAATGTGAGCTATCATCATGCCAAATTTCAGCCCGATCCGACCAGTAGTTTTCGCGTTTACTTTTCCCATACACACACACAGACACCACCTCTTTTTTATAATAGTATAGATAGATAGATAAAAGTATGCGATATCGCCAGCTGGCAGTTTAAAGAGCACTTCTTTCTAGGAACGGATTAAACATATAGTCCAACCCCTTCCCCGTACATATTTTAATCAAATTTAACCAGTTGGAGTCAGCTTCAGTTCCGTGTGCCACTGCTAGCGCTAGCACTACACTGTTACAACGTACTAAGGTTCCTGAAATGTGGGAGTTCAGTGATTCACCTCACCTGGGTGTTGCCTTTGTTTTCTATATATTTTTATAAATATGTCAAGTGATCTGAATCGAATACTCTTAATCGCTTCTTCTATCCTACTAAATATAACAATAATAATATAACATCGCATGGCAAAAATTGTGAGTACAAAAATTATGAGTACACACGTTCCTATAAATAGTATTATGTCTAGTAATTCGTACAGTCTTAAAAAATACAGATTTATTAATTAACCTTGTACAACCGCATACAAGGGGACGATACTTTATCCTTGGACATTGATTTACATAATCAATTTTTGCCGTAAAAATAAATAAATCATTGGCAACTGACATAACACACACTACGCCCAAGGCCTGTCCCAGCATAACGTTACCATAGAAACCAAACCAATTTCATTTCTTCAGTCAGTGCAGTGATTCAGTGAATTCAGTCCAGCTTGAATTCGGATCGTTGGTGTTCTGGTTCTGCGCGTTCTGTTCTGCCTTTCTGGTTCAGGTTCAGTTTTGTTTTGTTTTCATTTCACTTCAGTTCAGTGTTCAGTGTTATTGTGTGTGTGTTTGTGTTAGTGTTTTGGTTTTGGTTATGCGTTGTTTGTCGTCAGACAGAAGTCTTTCAGTATTCATGTGCAATTTATTCATAAATTGACGTAAACTGTATGACATTCGTGTAAATAAGGTCAAATTAACTCTAAGTAGTTTTAAAAACTGATTTTCTTGACTTGGTTGACAGTGACACTTTTTAATTTGATCTCTTTAAAAACCTGTTGCTGTTTCAACCCCAACCTTAAGCGGGCTATCCTTATAAATTACCTCTGGAATGAAAATTAACTCGTTTGTTCTTTAAAACTTTGAAAATGACAGAATTAAAAATGAAACCCAACAGTGATTCAAAAATTATAGGATACTGGATGTCTGATAAGAAGAGTCAGAAACTGAAATGGACAGAATTTGCCAGTGTTTGTAGGTAAGTGATTTCTTTGATCAGACTGTAGAACACTATTCTCCAGTTAAGTTTCACGCAGAGGATACACGTCATCTGGTAACTGAACGTGGTGTCCGGCAGTGATGTCACCGGGTTGCTGGGGCCCGGAACACTATGAATACACCGAGCAGCCATAGGTGTTCGTGGTGTAGTGGTTAGAGTACTCAGCTGATGTATTTATTCACAACGAACCCCAACTAATATTTAAACTTAAGTTACAGTACCTATTGTAGGGCCTAGATGGAATCCTATCGGTGACACTAACTTTTTGTCAAAGATTTTGCTTAGAATGCCGTTTCTTTTCAACTGTAGCCTACATCTTTTGTTAGAATTTGAGGTATTTTAGGCTAATCCATGCCCGGTTACCGGACGTGTATCCTCTGCCTAAGTTGTAAGTGTCTGGTCTCCATCTCGTCTCCACATATTTCGCATATGGACAGTAGACTCCCCTCTTATTTGTTCACCTTTTAACTGGACATCGGTTTAACCGGACTACACTCGGCGAAAATGACATCTCTTTAACCGGTCAATTTTTATCAGCACATTGGTTTAACCGGACTAGATCGGCAGGAAGTGGGCAGTACTGAGACGACTGTTCTCGTGGGAAAGATTTGAGACCAGTGATCAAGTGTCTAAATACCGTACTTAATGCTCTCATAAATTTAAGTCGAATATCACATTAAACAGTCTGTTTTAACGAGTTTTTGCGGACGTCGGTTAAGCCGGAAAACCCCTTTATCCGGACTGGCCTCGGTCCCGAGAAGTCCGGACAAGAGGAGAAAGAGTCTAGGCTACTGTAGCTGGTTTTGGAATCAAAATTTCTTCTTTGAGAAAATCACTGCAATTTCATAATTTTTGACCCTCACGAACGTCATACAGCTGGCCTAACTTAAGGGTCCGCAGGACATCGATTTGGAAATCTCAGCTCGGGCTTCAGTATAGCTATGTTGCGCCATTGAACAGCGCCGCGAGAATCGCTTGCAGACGTCCACGGCAACTGCCTATTTGTGAACTAGGCCTACCCATACATGCTAGTAAAAAAACAATGAGTAGGGTTTTACAGAACAAAGAACAATATATGCGTCTCTGGTTTTAGAATTTTAAGTAACAATTCTAATTAGTTAAAGCAGTTTAAAATTGCCATTTTTTGTCTACATTCAAAGAAGATTTTCAGGCTTTATGGTATGATATTAAAAATATTGAAACCACAACACTCTAGATAATTTAATCCTCTCCAAATCTTTTTTTTATTTTAAAAATACCTATTAAAAAAAAAACTTTTTGTCTTAGGATGCTAGGCATGAGCCCGGGATGGTTTTTTCACATTACTTTAGGCTAGACTTAAGGGCTGCAGCATTATCAATTAAATATTTTTGAAAATCCATTTGTGATTTGGCGTGGTTGGAATACAAATTTTGGTTTTGGATTAAGCAGACTTTTGGATTACCGGTACCGAAGTTCGGATTATCGGGACTTCACTGTATATATCAATTAACCTAGGCCAAAGTTAGCTTATATATAAATTTTTAATTAGGCCTATAAACAATCGATTTTGAAATTGTTTTGTTTAGCCTAGGCCTGGACCTCTTTGTACAAAGTTAATGCTTGTCGTCTTAGGTGTCTTCTTCTTCCCTAGACGACCCTTCAAATCATTCATGTTTGTGTTAGTATTCAATTTCAATTTACTTACTTAACTTAACACAGTAACTTAATGGTGAAAGGGACAATCAGACAAGAGGCATTTCAGTTATAAAATTCAAACAATCGTGTGTAGTTTATTCAGTGTTTGTGACAGCTCAGAAACATTTTTGCATAATTTTTTGTTCAGAAAAAATTTAGTTTTTTAATGATTTACGATAGGTTCCCTTGAACAATACAGATAATTTCCCCACTTAAAACTTATAAAAAAAATTATCGGTTAAGTTATTTGTAGGCCTAAATGCAACTGAACAGATTATTGTTAACTAACTTAAAACCGGGGTGAAGATGAACAAAACTCGGAAAATGTTTATTATATATTTTTTTTTTTAAGAAATCATAAAAAATGAAATAAATAAAACATATTTTATGAATCAGCATCTTTTTGTCTACATAAAACACAACGATCATAACCCCATTGGCGTGTTAAAAAAAAATTATTTTAAGCGACCGTGTTTTTTTGTAAAAAAATTATGTCTCCCTAAATCCATGTTTAATAGACAATTTGTCAAAAAACCAAAAAAATTATATAAAAAAAAATTTTAACCTTAAAATAACTTTATTAGGCCTATGTTCAGTTTTTTGTGCTCTCTTCAGATGTGGGGTGAAAATGAACACTAGAGCAAGGCCTAATGCAAAATGTATTTACAAGGTGTTCATCTTGACCCCAAACCCAGGGTGAACATGAACAGGTATAATTTATTTTTTTAAGTTAGATTTTTGTGTTAAATTTTTTTTAACTTAAGTTATTATATTACCATAAGTCAAATACAATATAATGATATCTTATTTAACAAGAAAGTTATTCAAGAAAAACCTAGAAAAAGTGTTCATCTTCACCCCGGTTTTCGGTAATCAATTATTTTTTAGACATGTGAGGTAGGCAGGTTGGATGTTTTTTGGATTTGTGACTGTACAGTAGACTCCCTCTTATCCGGACTCCTAGGGATCGAGGCCAGTCCGAATAACTGGTTTTCCGGTTAAAGCAACGTCCCCGAAAACTCGTTATGTAACCCAAATAATTTGACTTAAATTTAGGAGAGCATTGTATTTAGACACGTGATCACAGGTCTCAAATCTTTCCCACGAGAACAGTCGTTTCAGTACAGCCCACTTCCTGCCAATCTTGTCCAGTTAAACCAATGTGCAGATAAGAATTGTCCGGTTAAAGAGATGTAATTTCTGCCGAGTGATGTCCGGTTAAAAAGTGTCCGGATAAGAGGGGGTCTACTGGTAATACACAGTATTACCCCATTACACAGTAGGCCTATTACACAGTAATACCCTAGTAATACAGTTGTATTAGGTAAGTGTTTTGAGAAGTTAGGTTAAGTTAGATTAGAAAGGTACCGTAAAATTTAAGTTTAAATACGGTTACTTAAGTTAGGTTATAACAAATCGAGTTGTTGATTAAGTTATGTTATCTCTATGTTTGTGCACATTTGAAATAGCCTAGGTAAGTTAGTGCTTTAACACAATAAATACTAATTAAAAAAATGCTTGAATACATTTCATTAATAACAAAATGTTTAGGCTAGGCCTAAGTTTTTTTAAACTGTAAGGTAAAGTGTATGCTGTGACGCACACAACACAAGGCTAGTTTCATGGTGCAAGACACACATTGCACAAATATTCAACCAGCGCTTTTTGTTGCGAAGCTCAAACACTTTCCTCAAAGATCGACAATTGTTGCCTAACTTATTTTATATTGAATATAGAAAGGTTAGCGCTCGTGTAGACATTTAGCAGCGATTTTTCTAAACTCTAGACCTCTCCAGTTGTCGGTACGGTAATGCAGTGTCGGGGGCGGTTGTGCACTAAGATCAATAATATTTTAAGTTAAAATTATTGGGACATTCTTTTTTATCACCATGCATAATTTAGAAGTGAAGGTTTGATATAATAATCAATAGGTAGCCATAGCCTAAGTATTGTAAGTTAGGCCTTAGTGTAACATTTCCAAAATTAATTTGATTTTCTGTTTTTTTTTTTCAGGAAACACGGCTTCTCATTAGTCAAGGTAAGATAATTACTGTACATTTCTTTTAGCAGATTTCCCTATAGGGAAGTAGACATTACCGTAGTTGGCATGGTAATACCTAGACCCCCCGGGACCTTTGATTTCCCCAGAGGCCAAAAACACTCTTTGTTAAAAGTTTTATTTATATATAGGCTATACAGGGTTAATAAAAACTCTCAAGACCCCCTGTTAATTTTTAACTGCCCAAACTACAAAAACTAAACTCTGCACACCTTTATGACATGTTATGAACTACTTTTGGGGCATAACCGCCACTTCGTGTACATCCCCAAAATGGGGGTTTTTGGTGGAAACTCAAAAATTTCAAACTGTAAGACCCATTGAGTGACCCCTTATTTTGAAGGTCAAGATAAAAGAAAACTAACAATGCAAATTAGATGTCTCTATCTTAACACAGTAAGATATGGCAGTCAATTGAAACCTTAGTCTAAATTCTATTTTTTGCCAGGTTTTCTGCGGCAGGGACATTTAAAATACTGAAACTTTCTCAATATAATTTCACCAATTTTTACTTAACGTTTATTTACAGTGCAGTGCTATGAAATGGTGGGAGGGATGCTGGCACTTCAAACAGCTAAACTATATAGGAGCTATAGGCTATAGGAGCTTTAAACCTGGAATTAAAAAATTAATGACTGTGCAGAAGATTCACGATAAGGAAACCATTGCAATGTTAATTAATTATTTTTACTCATCAGGCATCCAGACATGGTTTACTTATTGGGGTCTATTGTTTTCAATAATTAAATAATAAAATGTGAAGCATCTAGATGTTTTGTACAAAATTGAATGTTTTCAGATTAACCTCGACCTACCGCTAGAGTCTCAGGGACCATTCGCTGTCATTGTTCACAAGCTTTCTGACATCATTGTTCAAACGTTCCACGGAAATACTAAGGTAGCCTAAGTTATGGTTACCAATATGACAAGTTAGTTATTGTATAGTGGTTCTTTTGTTACTTATTGGTTACTAAGTAAAGAGCAGCCTACTTTTTCAAGGCTTCCCTTTTACACAAAGCTATTAATTAAGCTAAATATGTTCCAACTACGTTAAGATCCATATTGTAACGTTGTACATTAAAACTAATAGATTTTTAAGGTCATTTTCTCCTTCCTCAAGACTACAATTTAGTGAAAATTACTTTAGATTGGTTGTAAGATTTTAAATGAGGAAACAGACAAGTTTTGCAATATGATTTGGTGGTTAAAAACTATAAATGTTGTAGCAGACTGAAATTGTATCAATTTATCATTGTAGGAAAATTTTATATCCCAAATGATTATATTTTTATTATCAATGTTTTAGTTACACAATGAAATATGGTATCCATTTATCAAATGTAGGAAATAGTTTAAATTCCAAGTGATCATATGTGTTATTTTATAAAGCTGTTACTTAGGAATTTATTTTATCAAAATCAGCTAACACCAATGAATAACTGTCCCAAGTAATCTTGTGGTTTCCCAATGCCACAATAAGGTCATATTATGGTGGACTCAGTTTCTTTTATCGTTTGCTTTGACTAACAAAATCTTACATTTTTACACATATTTGTTGCAGATTCAACATCAATACTCAATTGTATTTCACATTTAAAATCATTTACATTAAGCTACTATTGCCAGGCATTAGTTGTCAATGTTTATTAAGAACTAAAAAGTAACATGTATGCAACAATCGGTCCAACAAAAAACTAACTAGGTGGCAAAATTGAACAGAGTTTTCAGGGCATTGTATTATTATTGACCCCATCATCAAGCTTCAGAATTATTTTTATCTAGAATTTTAGATGGAGACAATATTTAGATTTAGACATAAAATATTGGGGTGATTAAAATAATGTGCAAAAAGCAGGCTACTATTTGTTTGAAAATAGGGTTTAAAAAATTTTTTTGGATTGGACTGTTTTGTAGATTTTTGATGCAGCAGTTTATTTAAAATTTTTACATATATTGTGGCTGTTAAAAAGTCTGTTAATGGATAATTTTAAGTTCTGTCGATTCCTAGTTCAACAGAAATAATTGTTTAAAAAAAATTTTAATTTAGTTTTGAAAATTTAAAATTATTGTTCCTAATATGTAGGTACATAGATGTACATGCAATTATGTACATCGATTGTACATAGATGTATAGGTACTGTTCTGATTTATATTATTACCCATCTAAATTTGTTTGATCTTAGGCGATGGCAATGATAGAAAATGTCGAGTCTTACATGAAAAACCACCCCGAAGTGGCAGTAATTGACCCGTTAAACAACGTCCGTAAGCTGCTTGACAGATATGTCGCCTACAGAATCATCCACGACTGTAACTTGGAAGATATTGGTGAGCAACTCGTCTAAACTTAGTTTACTAGTAGAAGTCATAAACTGATAATTAAGTTCTAAACCGTCTGATGGGTTTTTTCTGAGTCGGTTTGTTGTTTTATTTTAGCTGTATGTTTTTGAACTTTGAACAATCTGGGATTTAGGTGAGTTACGGTCAAATGTCGACTAATTCATAAACCTCACTGACAAAATCATATTGGTTGTAGTGGACAAATTTACTTAAGATATTGAAGTAGACACTCATCTATGCAGACCAACTAGCTAGCTTTAGCTAGTTTTAACTCTTCAAAATAAACATTAGTTAAAGTCGACTCTTTTAAGTACTATTTTATATTTAAGTTTTTTACACTTTGATAGTCGATGAAGATGTTTAAATAAGTCTTAGTTTATGATATATTTAGGGTGTGGTGTAAAGCCAATTATAGTGGTATGAGGGTTGCTCATGTCACTGGTTTAATCATCGAAAGTCAGTAACTTTTAATGGTTTAGAAATGGACCCAGCCACGTGTGATCATTGGACTTAAATGGTCCTGAGTAATGAAACCGTTGCTCTTGGTCTGTAGCAAAGCTACTCAAGGCATCTCACTACATTCTACACCCACCCTTCATTCATATTCAAGTTAAAATATCCACTGTGTTTCTGACAATGCAATGATAAAAGTGATACTTTATTTGGATTTAGAAAAGTTATCAAATTTTTCCACTCTAGTTTTAAAGCCAAATTAAAAAAGAACTAAATCATTAAACGAGCAAAATAGTATAACTTATTTATAAAGATATAAATAGATGCAATCCATTTGTGTGACGCAAGTTTCAATAATAGATGCAAGTCATGTCCACAAGTCATGTTTAGCTGACAGAAGCAATAATATTGATCCGCGTGTGGAATATAGATGTTAGGGTTTAGCAAACTGTTTGTGGTACTCGTCCAAACTCACGGAAAAATCCTCGGTTCTATTTTTAACTGTGTAACACAACTGGGTGATGAATTGGTTGTATGTGTGTGGGATTCCCTGTTCCACTCGTGAGTTGGGCTAAACAATTGTTTAGACCTGTAACACTGTATTTTTGCAGTTCATTGTGAACTGTAGCATATTTTATGATTGGATTGGTTATCGTAGTGTAACAAACCAACAGAAAAAATAGGACATATAGCATCATTATACAGGTCTAACCATATTAAGCTTTTAATTCAAATGGACCTAGCTACAACATATGTGATCTAGTACATTCATATCACTTTTTCATTATTCTCTGATAGTCAAGTGGTTTATCTAAAGACCACTGGGTTTGATTCCAAGCAAGATCAACTAGACCCAGTTGCCATTTTGTCATTGGATCATTAATATTGATTCTATCTTTAAAATTATTGCTCAATGTTTAGAAAATAAAAAGACCAGAATTTTGATTGTTCTCTTAAAAAAAAATTAAAAAAATGCTACACGAAGTAGATGTGTAAAAATTAAACACTCGTCCTTGTTGCTCTTTGTCAGTTTACTGTCATATAAGGCCCAGTTTTAGTTAATCTATCAGGGTGTTACAACATTTAAATGTGTGTAGTAGAAATACACACAATAGCTGATTAAATACTTTTGTCTCAAATGTTATGTAATATTTTTGCATTGATATAATAACTTTCTTTAGCATCCTGATCAACAGTCCTACAAAAGAAAGGATATAAAAAACTATGATAACTTGCATTTTTAAAATATCAAATTATCATCAATTTTGTTTCCCTTCAACATTAATTTGTTTTTTATTGTTAAACTCAATAACATTCCAAACAACTCCTTATTAAGATAAAATGTGTGTAGTACTCCTTGATCAATACGGGCCCCTCCATGACAACAAATTGTTTTAAATGAGTTTTTGGCCGCTTGTCAACTTGTTCCTTCAAGGTCAACCAAGTGCTAATGTCAAACAGCCTGACTCATCTATTAGGCCGGTGTCCTTGTGGGTGCGAGTCATTGTAGTAGAATCTGGTTGCCTTTCAGATCTATTTTTGGGATCAGACTTTTCATGTCATTTTACAATGTGTTTGTAAATTTGTTTTTTTTATGAACAACTTTCTAGACTATAACTAAACATATTTGTAGTAGGATATAAAAACTATGGATTTTGTTTTATCAAAACTGTTGTGATTATTAAAGTATGTTTTTCCAGTTCCCAAATTGATTTGTTTCATAAGATCCAGCTTTTAAAAAGTAGTTGGATTTCAACTTTGAAAATAAATTGCACTAACTCCACCTTAATAAATTCTGTGTCTTTTTGGAAATGGATTTTTTTTCAAGTGTTCCTCATTAGGGTGTCCTTATGAACACTTCACATACACTTCCCTACACTTCCATGTATTAAGACATGATTTATTAGCTACAACATTAGTGTACAATACTGCAAATACTTTGATTGGGAGTAGAATAAAAATTAACAAACAGAAGGATGAAAATAACTGTACAAAATCAACCCTCCCCTTGTACTTTGAGGCATATAATCATATGCTGTCATAAGGAATACCATAAGGTGAAACATAGATGTGTTAGGTGTGTTGGTGTACCTTCGTGGTGGTAGATAACAGATATTTACAGTATTAAGCGGTACTTACTTAATTACTAAGGTAATTAACTTGTACTTGCTTGTAAAAGCTCAGTTATTTGAGTAACTAATATTAAGCTGATTTATACTCATAATGATAAAAGTAGGCTAACTGTCATCCATATTTCACTTGGAAGAAACCAAAAGTAATAATCCATCACCTTTTTCATTACAGTATCCAAATAAACTTGCCATGGCAAGATCAGATAAAAGATGAAGGTTGTATAACACAGAACTATTAGAATGTTGTTGAAAATCATTTATAATATAGGTAATTGCAAATTTTAAAACATGCTATTAATAATTAATTACATAATAAGTGGACTTATATAGAAACCTTTTTCATTTTAAGGTCAAAAACAAAATAAAATAAAATCACTAATTTTGTAAGAGTAAAACATGCTCACCAAGCCTCTGGTCTCCATTTACAATGATGTGGGGAGTTTAGTAGCAGCGACGTAAGTATAAGGAGTTAACAAATTGTTTGGTTTTTTTTTTCTATGCTGGTGTGCATTGCGCAACTTCAGATGGAAAGTACAGTCTAGTGAGGGGCTTGAACCACATCGTGTATCTTCTGCGTAAAGTCAGGCAACAAATGGGGTTGTCTGTGCTTAGTAATTGTTTAAAAATAGGTTTGTGATTCCTTAATATTCAAGCAGCATTCTAGGGAAGGTCAGACCGAAGATTGGACAATTTAGATTCAACTGTAATAAAAAAAACTGCTGAAATCTTCTAACGCTGATGTGTCTGAATGTTTTGTTTCTTCATGTTTAGGCGTATTCACACCTGCATTTGTAGAATTGACAAGTGACGATGTCCGCACGAATAGTCTCAGACTAAAGAGCTCCGGCGTCAAGTATCCTTTCGGTGAGTGATTTTAGCAATGTTTGCAGTTTCACTTTAGTGGTACATAGTAGATAGTACAAACTGATGTAATTAAATATTCAAAGATACAGTAAACTTAAATATTTGATTTATTTGCTGAAATGATGAGAAAAAACTACCCTTTCATTAGTCGTAAAGTTCTATTAATACCACATAACTTTTTTTGCTTTTGTGATTTTTCCTCTCTCCGTGTAGGTACCATAAGTTTTGAAGAAGATGAAAGAAAATAAACATTTCCATACTTCAAAATATTATATCCACAATAGTAGTTTTCATTACTGGTCTCAAATGTGACTTATTGCGGGGAGGGATTGCATTTACGCGCGAGGCGAAGCGGAGTGTGGAAAAAGCTATCGAGCCCCGCAATGGCACTTTTGAGACGAGTATTGAACATTATTTTTCATTACGATATCAAAAAACTTGAAAACAACATGAATATTTTTGTTAGTTCATCTTATTATAAAAAAAAACCAAACTCATAACGCTAAGTTCCTGTGCTTATGTCAAGTTACATACACACGAAAACTCAGTGTTATGCATCAGCTGATCGGTCTGCACCGCAAAATCCCATAACGGTTACTTTCCGTGCACCACAAATACACAAAAAGTTAACCTTATGTAATTTTGCCGTGCAGTAACAGGAATAACCTATTTTGTTAGCTTATTTCACGTTTTGAAAGTGTACTTTTGTGTGTAGAGTAATTAAAATTCTGATCTGTATTTAATGAAATGTAAGTGTTGTACAATACTAGAAGTGGAAGAAAATTGTTTTATCTTTTTCAGAAGTCGAAAAATTTGAGAAAAATCTCTTATGTCCAGGTCTATAGCTATACAAATATTTGCCAGACAAATTTCATTAATTGGCTGTAAATGTTTATAAAATCTCAATCAAGGGAACTCAACTAGAAAGGGGTTTGTTATTGCCTAAGACTACCCTGCGGACACCTCCCTTGATATTATATTGTAGTTTTTATTTCACTCAAATTTGGCTTAGACCTATGTGTTTCAACTTGTTTTCAATTAATTGTTGAGATATGATAAATTAGCAAAACTAATGTTTCTACGCAAAAGAAAATTTATATAAAATTTTTTGACAAAAGTATCTTTTTCGATGATGATCGCCTCAAAACAACTCGAGAATATTTAAATTATCAAACCATGTTTGAAACATGTATGGAATGTGGCCTTGATATTGTATTTAAATGTTCTTCGCAGTTTCAGTTGACAGTAAGATATGGAGGTGATGCCAGCCACAATTTAGACTTGGTGGCCTTGACCTAACCAGCTGTAGCCTTGAGAGAATTCTCAAATGAGAGATGTTTGTTTGCTTGCTAAAAAAAGTTGTGTTTTTTTCAGTATGCAAAACTTCTATTGCCCAAGGGAAGAGCGATTGTCATAAGGTGAGATTATGTTGATATTTTGCTGGTTTAGTGGTTAAGATGTTGGTTTTTTTGTGTGGAGTGATGTCTTTATAGTGGATTTGATATATAAATCAATCAATAATAATAATTTTTCATTTAAGATTTGTTGCATGGATTGAATTATTAATTATTGTAATCCATGGTGATGGTTTTCGGCGTAAACCGCGTCGTCAGTTGTATATCACTGCCAGACGTTTCGCCCTTACTATGAAGTGGCATCCTCAGTGGCTAGGCTGAGACTAAGTCAGAGAAGTCCGTCCAGGTATACTATATAGCTGGGGTGAGGTCATTGGCGTGCGCGTGGAATGCAGGAATGCATACTCCCCTTGCTCTGGCTGTTTCTAGTAGTTTCTAGTAAACAAGGTGACGTAATACCGGATTCCATGACTGTGGAAGCTTGTAGTTGTCATCTTTATTGAAATTATCTGGATGTTTTTGATTTCAATAGCTTCTTTGATTTTTCTATGGTAGAAATAAGGTTCTTTAGCGAGTACTTTAACTTTGTCAAATTCTATGGCGTGTTTCGTTGTAAAACTGTGTTCTGCTACTGCCGATTTTTCAATATTTTCCTGTTTTGTCTGGCGAATGTGTTCTTTCAATCTAGTTGAAATCATCCGTTTGGTTTCTCCGATGTAAACTTTTCCACAGGAACAAGGAATCTTGTATACACCCGGTGCACTTAGGGGTAATTTGTCTTTTCCATTGGGTAGGAGTGAGCTAATTTTTCTCAGAGGCCTATATACTGGTGTGATGTCGTATTTTTTGAGAATCCTGCCAATCTTCTCCGATGTCCCTTTCACATAAGGAAGATACGAATTGTGTTTTCTCCTACTGTTGTCACTGACTTTTTGTTTATCGGTTGCTGCTACTTGTGCTAGCCTACAATCCTGTCTCTTAAAAGCTCTCTTAATATCCTTTTTACTATAACCGTTGCTTAAGAGGGCCGAAGTTATAATTTTTTCTTCACTAATCCAATCAATCAATATCAATTATTGTATTTACTTGTGTCTTACTCTTAAATCTAAAAGTAAATATTATAAATGTTTAACCAAATCATCAGTTATTGTTATTAATTAGACATTCACAATCGTGCAATAGACATGGTCATGTGGTTTTACAGATAAAATTAACATTTGTTGACTTAAAATTAATAATAAATTTATATAGACAACAGTAAAATTGAATAAACAATAAATTAATATAATCATTATTTTATAATTAATATTAATATTTTATTATTTATATAATTACTAGTTGAGCTATGGACGCCACAAGTAGAAAACTGTTGAAACAAAACATAAATAATTTTATTCAAACACAGCTGCTTTCAAAAGTTCATTTTAACCCACATGGAATGTCCGATGCGTGGAGAGTCGTTGAGTAACATATTGATATATATATTTTTATAAAAGTAACTTTTAGTGAATCAAAGTAAAGTTTATATTTTAAAACTAAGTGTTAACAATTAATCTTTAACTATCAATGGTGGGTGTGTAATGGTTTTACAATAGCTTAAAGCCCGTTTTCTTCTCTTATGTGCTCATACCTAGTTGCAAAGCCTATACTTTATTCTGAAATGGCGACCACAGGATGAAGGTATTTTAAGCCAAGTATGAAAGGAGATGAGTGTAGGATGAGTGGCACGATCTTGTAGTCTTGTTAGTCACTAAGGTAACGCTATTGTATAGGTTTATTGTATAGGTAACGCTACTCATAGCTCATAAAAAAAGAAGAAAAATAATCCAGTTGTCTTAGTGACATATTTTTCCAATATTGTTAACGAATTGTAAAACACGCACCGTTCTGAATTCTTTGTCGGTGGCGGTAACAAGAATGATTTAGTTATATGAATGCTCTACAAATTGACATGGAATGTCAGACAAGGTTGATGTTTGTTAATATGGAGAGAGAATGTCCAAGCGATATTCTCTAAAGAATTTCTTGATTAAACCAAATGTTACGTGGACGGCCAATATATACTCGACAATATTCAACTTAGAATTTCTCGGTAAAATGAAAAGTAATGTTATTTAGATTTTAATAATCCAACTAGAAGCGTGTGTCACTTTGTGACTTCAAAATCCGTGATGTATTTGAATTAATTTACAATTTTCTATTGCTCTGAGTTAACTTGAAAATTATCTATTTTTTATGTGATAATCATTAACTTATCACCGACTTGTAATTTGTTTAAGCAAACCCTGAAAACAACTTTGTAACCCAATACAATATGAAATCACGCATAAAAAAGTGAAACAAACTTACAATATTTAAAAAGCCAAAATCCTATAAAAACGCAAAATCTAACGCAAGTCATTTTCTTCTTAACATTTTATACAAATAACATTACTGTACAACATTTAACTTGAATGCACTTAAACGTCACCAACTGTAATGTCACAGCTGTGCTGCTGTTGATAAGCCCATTTTCGCATAGTTCATAGTTGTAAACAAAATTGTATCATGGCCATCTGTTTTGATGTAATCAAATGTAAACTTGAAAAAGTCCAGATAATTGACAACAGAATTCAGCACAAACTATGAAATTTTAAAAGCCTTGAAGATGAAGAGCTTTCACAGGATATCATAAAAACTCGCAAAAGGCACATCTAGAGGATAAATATTTAGGGGTCAATTTGCTGAATAGAAAAATCCAACAAATTCTTTTAACAATATAGATAATTGTTTGGGTTTGTTAAGTTGCATTTATTTATACCTTATTGGATGGTAAAAGGTTTACCACTTGAATAAAAATTTAAAATCCTTTTGAAGTGCATATGGGTGTATTTGACCAAGTACAGTTTATGTTGAGAGATTGGCCACTTTCTCTGGGGTCATTGACTCTAGTTTCCTCGTCAACCAGGTGTTTAGTACTTAATAGACTAGATAAAATGCTTCAGTTTCAAATCACAGCTTTTAATATTCATTATTATAAGCAAATAAATAAAAACAATCAAATATTTTCATACTAATGCAAGGTAAAAAAATCTGACCCTTAAATTGTAAAAAAATTATGTATAACATATAAAAATATATATTGATAAATGATTAAATGATTTTATTTCCATCAAAAATTTACAAGGTGAACACTTGTAATATTGGAAATATAACTGACCACTTTAACAAGTTGTGTGGTCAGTGGAAAAAATTAAAATAATCTAAAATTAAACATTAAATCAGCCTAGCTCAACATAAAAAATGACACCTGCTCTCTGTGATGTTTGAATAAATACTTAAACTAATACTTAAACTTAAATTAATACTTAAACTAAAAATCAAAGAAAACCATACTTAATTTAAATTTGTATTAAAACTACATTTAGATTAGGTATTTTCATGGACAACATCATGCATCATGCTATTTCCAAAATTTTATTTTTTTCTTAACCTCATTCCCAATCTAAATAATGAAGTGTACAACAAGGATCATGTAAATAAATGAGTGACCTAAATTGCTTTTGTATAAAAAATGCTAATGCGTTCTGCTAAAGGCTAAATTGCTTGGCTAAATGGATAAATTGTCCCCCTAGCTGTCTTAAACAAACTTGATCATTGAAAGGTAAATTGAATGATTTGTTTTGCCTCAAAAAGTTTTGAGCCCTACTAAAATTCACAATTTGCGCACAGGCATTTTTATGATACAATATATCCGTATGACATTTTATTGTACTTCGATAGGGACATTTGCTTATGTTGAAATTGTGAACGTGCAGAAAAGTAGTTGACAATGGATGACGTGGACGTTAATTACAGAAATGAGTCATTGGTGAAGAAAACTAATCTGACTCGATGACACATCTCTTCCGCTTACAACTACTTAATTACTTGGAGTATGTTTCAACCAAATCATAGTTAAAAAGCAACCAAAACTATATGCTTTTAGATAATAATAAACAAAACACAATATATTAGTTGAGATAGGCCTATACTTATTATATTACTTACAATGTATACAATGTACAAGTAACTAAAAAAAATTAACATATGATGGAATGATAGTCTGATATTATGCAAAATGGTTATAAATACCTGGTGTTGATAGTATCTAAATTCTTGTTTGTTCAAGTTGCTGACCACAGATGCAAACATTTATTTATGCAGATATTTAGATTGTTTTAAAAATTCAAGTAAAATACTCTATCTAATACACCAAGTCAAAAGGTCCGTTTTGTGCCTGTTATATGCTTGGTTTGCCTATGCTTGTATGCTACCAGCCGCCTGTACAGGGCATGTAGCAGTGAGTCGTTGCATGCGTCTGTGTGTGTGTGAGTGTGTGTTGTTGTGCGTGAGTGTGGGTAGAAGATGTATGAATGGTTTCCAAGTCCCAGTGCCTTTCACAGTATTATTAATTGAATGAATTGAATTTCTAAATTTGTGTATATACAATACTTGGTTCATCTAGAAATTATACACTGTGTGTTTCAATCATTACTAGAATAATAATTCCATATTTAAATAAGAAATTTGCTATGATAATAATCTGGTAGAACATAAATATTTGCCTAAAATGTATTTTTGCTTGAATTTTCGTTCCACAAGAAATGTATAAATATGTTGACTGCAAGATAAGAATATCTTTAACCATTACTTTAAAGTGAAGTCATGTTTTCTTATCTTAACTTGGATTGTATACTGTGAAAGGC
Organism: Macrosteles quadrilineatus; assembly: GCF_028750875.1. Classification (NCBI taxonomy): domain Eukaryota; kingdom Metazoa; phylum Arthropoda; class Insecta; order Hemiptera; family Cicadellidae; genus Macrosteles; species Macrosteles quadrilineatus. The sequence goes on along the minus strand of NW_026542595.1, from coordinate 135,623,527 downwards.
GAGTGACTTAATTGCCCTACCCACTGGGAAAACTGTAAAATTTAAAACCTGCTATTTTATGGCAATGCTTGGTTTAATTTAAACATATCTCTTTGGTAATTAGTATGAGTTATTTATTTCTACCATTAAAAATGTTCAAGTACTTTTGAAACATTAGATTTTGTATGGATATGAAATAAAAATAAACAGTTCAAGTGTTCAAATAGGTATTCTATGTTAATGCTGTACCTATAAACAAGACTGCAAATTTGTATAAAATATGATGGGCGGAAATTGGTTAAGGTTAAAATAAAAATTTTAATATTATCACTTTTTATTTCAACCAATATGAGAATGGCAAGAGTGAATATTTCATTAGATAACTACCAGTATTGTTTTCTATAAGTTTTGGAGGGAAACATTCCTGAGGTATCAGAATCAGTGTTAGCAGAGTCAAAATTAACTTTGTAAATATATAAGGAATAGTTCATTGGATTTCTACATAAGAAACACAATTTTTTTTTTTTTTAATTAATCTCATCTTTTTTGTATAGGCCTATGTAGGATTTATGTTATTTTTTACTTTAAACATTTTATTTAAATAAGATTACCAAACACAAAATGCTGTGTGGTTATATTATATTTTGTCAGAAAACTCATTAAATCAAGTGTTTAGTTTGCTTCCTCAAGTGCATAACTAACCTCCTCTTACACTACAGCATTTAAAAATAAGGGCGAAATAGAGATTATAGGCCACATAATCTACCCAGATTTATTTTTCGGATCAATTGAGCTGACATGTCTAAAACATTTGACTGGGACGGTGGCGTCGTCCTGTAATCCAGCTACTAGGAGGTCACGAATTGTAGATATGTATAGGCATGTACTGTGGATGTGATACTCCCTGGTGTGGATTAACGTCCGCACGTGTGAGTACTACGACTACTCGCAGTACTATCCTGACAATTAGACCATTTTGTATATATCAAACGCAAAAATGTAGTTCGGATTCCATTATAAACTGTAGGTCCCTTAGTTACCATTAGCTGTAAGGGCTATTAATTAACAGCTGTGTCTAAGGAATATGTCGGCCTTAGTCACTAACAAGACTACAAGATCGCGCCACTCATCCTACACTCATCTCCATTCATACTTGGCTCAAAATACCTATTTTGTATGGTCGCCATTTCACTGAAAAGTATTAAAGTACAGTTGAACCTCGTTTGTACGAACCTCGATAAAACAATAAATAAATAAATTTGTAAATAAATTTGATTATTTACAAAACATTGTTAGCGGTGCATTCAAATTTTGATGACTACATTAGCGAAAACTTTGACCACATATATAACACTAGAATTAAAAATAATTTCCAATATCCGAGACACCGACTGAAGCTTGTAGAAAAAACACCTAAATACATGGGAAAAACACTTTTTAATAAACTACCCTCAGCTCTAAAAAATGTAATTAATAATAAATCTTTTAAAAGCAGCCTTGCTGATTTTCTGATTAGCAAAACGTATTACAGTGTTAATGATTACCTCAATGAAACTAACCAATCAATATGACTCTATTTTGTATGACATAGAAACTAATTTTTTTTTTTCTGTCATCGTTTAACTAATTTTGCCAACTTGTTTACAAACATTTTTTATGCATAAGACATATTGTTGTACATTAGGTTAAGTTAGTAATAATTTTGACAATGTCATCTGTTTTTTAGCTGTGCTATGATTTAAAACGTTGATGTGACAATAAAGAATTATTTATTTATTTATTTATTTAACAAATTCCTCGATAAGACAAATTTTTTTTAATCCCCTTGTCACTTTCATATAGGTCAATGCTAAAAACACCTCTATACAACGTAGTAATCTATACTTATTTAATACGCAAGCACGATTTTTGTGACAATTACTCCTCCGAAACTACTGAACCGATTGACATGTTTTTGGTGTCATTGGAAAGAGCGTAACGTGAAGTTGTGCAGGAAACCTTCTTTTTAAGGAAATAATTAGAGAGTGAGGCCCTGGGGCCCTTTAAAGTTTCGTATTTCTCCATAAGGATAACAAGGGAGATAATTTTTATTTACAGAAACATATGTTTGTTATTTGAAAATAGTCAAAGTCTACTAAATAATAATTGCTATGTATTATGACTGTTAATGTATACTACATTTCAATCAATGATTGTGTGCCTTAAACTTTACTCATAACGGATCTCACTACTTTATTTTCATGCTGGGAATAGTAAAATTTAGTTGAGAATAAGTTACCATATTTAGAAAACTTTACTATAATAATTGATGTATTTAAAATCACAAATCTTTGAAACAGCTGATCGAGAAATCAAACAAATCATCTACTTCATGTGAATAATGTTTTTACACAAACATCGTTTTTTTTAACCAATAACTTGATTCTTTTTTACTTGTGGGTGTATTTTGAGTTTGCAGTTATGAAAGCACCAAGCCAAGTACTTTTTATCTAATTTTCTTTATATACTAACAGTATTAATGAATTACTACATGAAAACTGCGCTTCAGCAAGCAAAAGCCCACCCACGAAAATAAGAATACTCCAATGTAATCTTGGGCGATCCAGGACAGCTGACGCGCTTCTCAGTCAGCTTGCCCTCGAACACGGTGTCGACGCGCTCTTGGTCAGCGAGCAGTACCAGTACCGGAATAGGGTCCCACCCTTTTGGTTCCCCGATAGTCTTGGTACTGCTGCTTTCTGGGTGCGTAATACAGCTCAAGTGCAAGTGCGGGGTCATGGAAAGGGCCGTGGATTTGTTTGGGTTCGGTGCAAGGACGTCACCTATTACAGTGTCTACCTCACCCCTAACGAGGCTATCCATGACTTCCGCGAGAAGATAGACCTCTTGGAAGAGAGCGTGCAGGACACCACAGGGCATGTGGTCGTGGCTGGTGATTTCAATGCTAGGGCCGTCGAGTGGGGACTGACCCTCACTAATTCCCGGGGGAAGTACACCCTGGACTTTGCTGCCAGGGCTGGACTCGTTGTAATCAACGAGGGCAACACGCCAACGTTCCGGCGACCCGGGATGAGGGGAACGATCCCAGACATAACCCTCGCATCTGAGTCTCTTCTGCCAAGGATCACAGCCTGGAGAGTCTTGGAGGATTATACGGCCAGCGACCATCAATACATTATTTTCAATGTCTTAGATCGCATCCCGAGACAAGTTGCTGCATCTCGGGAAGTGCCCGTTCGGTGGAACACCAAAAAACTGGACGTGGCTAAATTCACCGAGGCCATCCTGCGGGGAGTGCCAGCGGTGCCTGCCGCACCTGGCATGGCTCATGCAGAGGCTATAGTTACATAGATGATGGGGCTGATTGCCTCGGCTTGTGATGAGTCAATGCCCCGCAAGAGACTCCGTTGCGATAGGAGACCCGTATACTGGTGGACTGCAGAGATCGCGGATTTGCGCCGAGCTGCTTTGAGAGCTAGACGACTCGCTACCAGGGCCAGGGCACCCTTGGATAGACGCCGTAAGCTGGAGAGCTACAAGGTGGCGAGGAAGTCTCTCCGCCGGGCCATCAACCGGAGCAAACACAATTGCTGGAAAACACTAAGGGATGATGTCGATTCCGACCCGTGGGGCCTGGGTTACAAACTAGTAACCCAAAAACTCACCACTCGCTCTCCACCTTCCGTCATGGAGGGGGCCGCTATGGAGAGGGTCGTCAAATCCCTTTTTCCGGATCTTATTCTGCGCCCACTGCGTGAGTTTGAGATTATGGACGATGTCCCACTCTTCACTCATGAGGAGCTGGAGACTGCCGTTTTATCCCTGAAAAACAACAAGGCTCCTGGACCTGATGGGGTACCTGGCGAGGCTCTTAAGAAGGTTTTTTCAATCAATCCCCTGATTCTTCTGAGCATGTACAACGCCTGCCTAGCAGAGGGGGTATTTCCGTTGTGCTGGAAAAAAGCTAGGCTCGTGCTCGTAGGGAAGGGGAAAGGAGACCCAGAATTGCCGTCCTCTTACAGACCCCTTTGCATGTTGGATACGGCTGGGAAAGTCCTAGAGAAGTTGATCCGTTCCCGACTGAATTCAGCCGTGGTTGCTGCGGGGGACCTGAGCCCTCGCCAATACGGCTTCAGGAAGGGGCGATCAACGGTCGACGCTATTGAGGAGGTGAAGCAAGCCGTGATGAGAGCTGAGGATTTTAATCACTACTCTCGTAGGGTTGTGCTGCTCGTTACACTCGATGTGCGAAACGCATTTAATTCTGCAAGATGGTGCGATATGCTGGACGCTCTGGAGAACAACTTCCACGTCCCGGCATACCTCATGCGCATTATAGAGGATTACCTCCGGTTCCGCCTCCTCATGTATGATACTACAGAAGGCCCGCGGACGATGAGTGTCACTTCTGGTGCTGCCCAAGGTTCCATACTCGGCCCGGACCTCTGGAACGTTGCCTACGACAGCCTCCTTAGGTCTGAAATGCCTGAAGAAACCGTTTTAGTTGGGTACGCAGATGACATTGCAGCTTTAATAGCTGCTCGTAGTGTTGAGCTGGCCCAGCTAAAATTAAACCGAGTCATGCGAACTATAAACGCATGGATGGCAGATCACGGTCTCTCACTCGCGCTGAACAAAACTGAGATCGTGATTCTGACCAAAAAGCGGATTGACACCATTGTGCCGTTGAGGGTGGGGGACGTCGAAGTCCAGTCCGTTCGTGCCGCCAAGTATCTTGGTGTCATGGTGGACTCTAAGCTTAGCTGGCGGGACCAGATATTCCGAACAGCGGACAAGGCCGCTAAGGTTATCTCTTCTCTTAGCCGGTTAATGGCCAATGTCGGAGGTCCTCGTTCCAGTCGCAGAAGGCTGTTGATGTCTACAGTTCAGTCTGTGCTCCTGTATGGTGCGGAGGTGTGGGCAGACGCGCTCAATAAGGAGGTGTATAGGATGCGGCTTGCCAGAGTGCAGCGTCAGGCAGCACTCAGGGTAGCATCCGCCTACCGAACAGTGTCTGAACCTGCCATCTTGGTGGTTGCTGGAGTAATCCCCGTCAAACTTTTGGCGGCGGAGAGGAAAGCGATTTATCAGCGGCGTGGAGAGGACCATGCAAAAATGGAGGAGCGCAACCGCACCTACCAGCTCTGGCAGGAGAGCTGGGAACAGGAGTCGCGGGGACGCTGGACCAGGAGACTGATTCAGCAAGTCCAACCATGGGTTGACCGACGGTATGGTGAGGTGGACTATTACCTTACCCAGTTTCTGACAGGTCACGGGTTTTTTCGGTCGTACCTGTTCAGGATGGGCAAAGCCGTGTCACCCGATTGCATCTACTGCCCAGGCACTCCCGACGACGCGGAGCACACCTTCTTCCGCTGCCAGCGTTGGGAAGGTTCCCACCTGGAGGCTGAACAACATGTAGGGCAGTTGTTGGTGGACACGGTCATTCCGATGATGACGGAGGGTGAGGACAATTGGACCTGTATGTCACATTTCGTCCAGGATATTCTCCGCACAAAGAAGCTAGAGCTTGACCGAGATGCAGTCTAGGTCATAAAGAAATTGAATGCCAGAAACGGCGCGAGCCCTGAGGGCTTAGGTCACACGTTGACCTGACCTGAAGTAATGTGACAAACAATCCCAGGTCTGTGTCCAACAGAGTAGAGGGGGTTTTTTTAGTGAGTAGTCTGACAAGCTCAGGAGTCTCACACTACAGGCTGGCTACCTGTGTGCGTAAAAGCATTTTTACCTCCTCTCCCTTATAAAAAAAAAAAAAAAAAAAAAAAAAAAAACTACATGAACTTTACAAGTTAGGTAATTAATTGTCAGTATGCCAAGGGGAAGAGTGGATCCTTGAAAACAGTCGAAGGCAGAGGCACCCATCTAGAAAATCCAACTGAGTTTTTAAATATAGAGGTCAGTGGATTGCCAAGACACAGATTATACTAATAAAAGGAGTCAGCGGTTTTATTGATATTAATACATCAAAAAGGGGCTCATTAATGGCACGAGGCTTCGTGTGATCAGAACGGTTAACAACAATGTAAAGTAGAAAGTATAGTCCTAACATGGAACAAGTGAGTAGGGACATATTTTGATTTCGATGATAAAAGATTTGCCCGTCTGAAACAAAGTTATCTTTTAAAATGGAAAGATGCTAATTTCTGTTATCTTTGGCATTTGCAGCAAAAGTACTTTAATTAAAGAGCAGCAATGTTCTTAGCCAGACCAATTTCAGTCATGAGCAACAACTATATACTGTATATGTTGTTTTAAGTAAGGCTACATCTTTTAATAGTAGGATAAGCATATTCATTACGGAAAATTCTGACCAGGGTAATATTCCTGAAGGTAACTTTAAGACTAAAATCGTAGTATTTATGGAAGTGCTTTTGTGATAAAAATATTGTTTTTTAGTGTTTATTTTTAAAAGTGTTTTCTTCAAGCAGCATTTTATGACCCTCACATAGGTATATGCTACATTCACTGCCTATTGGTTTGATATGATAAAATGTTTTGTTAAATGTGTTTTTAAGAATCTTAAAAAATAACTACCATGTAACATACTTGAACTTGAACACTTATTAATTTACTAAATATAATACGCATACAGCTAGAAAATGGCTGGATTGCTTCCCTTCTAAGACTTTATTATTACTGTATTTAATTTTCGACGAGTCAATATATAACACGATGAATTTGTTTTCTAAATTTATACAGTATGTTTTTGCGGGGCATTGAGCCGCACAGGTTCACTAGTTAAGTTAAAAACCTCCATAAGACGAATTTGTCTGTGACATGGGCTAGGACTGATTAACCTTTATACAACGAATATTCTTAGCACAAAACCTCTACAAGACGAACGTGACCTCTATAAGACAAATTTATCATAATCTTAACCTCCATAGTACGTAGTTTTCAAAACAAACAGAAGGTTGTCTCAACATGAAACCCCCACCCATCCCTCCTCCTTCCTCAGTCATTGTTTGGAGAAACCTTGGAGCGAAGAAAAACCTCTATAAGAAGAAAAACAGCAGCATTAAACCTCGATAAAACGACCCTCTTTATTAAGAATATCTCTATAGTATGAATATTTCCCGTACCCCTTGAAATTTGTCTTATAGAGGTTCAACTGTATTGATAAATGTAGACCTCCCTTCCCAAATTAAAGTGGTAGCCAGTTTTAGAGTGAAAGTTACTAATTTAATTGAGCTACCAGCAAAGTGATTTGATGTCAATTACTGATTATGGTCAATTACAGGTTTTTTTACGTAAACTGTTTTTTACGCCAAACTGTAAAGTCAACTTATTAAGTATAAGAACTTGTATGCCACATTATCTGGTATGGATAAACGTAGAGAGAAAGTATAACTTTATAACTATCTCTGTGAGTGGCTCATTCAACTGTTCTATTAGAAAAAAAAAAATTACAGCTGGTATTTGTATATGTGATATCAAATCCAAAGAAGAATCCAAAAGTCCACGCTAAAACGCTCTAAAGGCTGATTCACACTTATCAGTCCAGTCACAGTTCTGTTACAGTCCAATCACAGTTCAGTCTCAGTTCCTCAGTCATCTGTCCATCAGTTGGTTTCAGCCAGTCTTCCGTCACTAATATTTACAGTGATGTTAAGTCAAGAATTTTAAATTAAAACACTATATTCTATGAAATTTTCACTGTCCATCTTCTTGTTGATTGTTACAAACAGTACTTAAAATATAAACACAATCATTTACATAACAAAAACACTATTTTATAAACGCCCGAATAATCCAAAAATATCAGGGGAAAGAAATCAGAAATTCGGAACCATGTCGGATGAGTGTAGAGAGCACAATAGAAAGTCCATTAAAGAATATTCTGTGGCTAGATTGATGTGACTGAACTGTGCCGTAACTGGTATGTGTGAATCAACCTTAAAGCTGTGTGTTTTGAGTTTGTTTTTTTCAATCAGTCTCCCCTGTGGACATCTCATGTATAATACAATTATAGTTTGATAACCTAAACCTTAATGTGAATGTGAATGTGATATCCTCGTGATGTTTCAGATGACAGTGATCTTCAACGAGGCAGGCCTAGTAGACTGCAAGCCTCCCTGTGTAGCCCAGACCTTCATCAACCACAACGCAGTCCTCTACAAGCTCTACGTGCTGGGGGACGAGTACAGGGTGGTGGAGAGGCCTTCTCTCAAGAACTTCTACCCTTCAGGTCGGTTTCAGTAATGTCAAATCTTTTGAAGTGGAAGGCTCATTGTAATTCTCTGTGGGGTAGCGGATTTCTACCCCCATGAAAAAACGCCTACGTCATTTTGACGTCACAAAGGGCGGAGCCAATTCGAGAAACTGGCCTCGACTGGAAATCTACCTCCGGAAATCTACCCCCCGTGGTCAGCTCTGCCACGTATCAGCCAATATTCATTGTTGTCTCTTCGGTTAATCATTACCCTCTAATATCTGGTATTAAGCATGTGATATGTCATTGTCTTGATTAACATTATCTATCTTCCTAATGAAATATGCTGTATCAGCCCTTTTCTCACCCGAACTACTTCACCGATTTTTATGATTGAGGTGTAATTTTAAATCTTAAGATCCAGCGCAACGCAAAATGGTAAGTAAAACAATATTTGATAAAGGGCTTCAAAAGTTTGACCCTTAAGCATTTGATTTATTTCCAGACAGTGATTTAAAAGGTTGACCAACTTTCACTTTCACATACAGTAACAGCTAACAGCGCATGCATGAGTGCAGATCGTGAAATTTAATACATATCATAATGAAGGATATATCATTGAAGGAGGTTATTTTCTGATTACTAGAGGTAAAAATACAATGCAATTGTTGATAAAAAGCCTGCCACTGGTTGATCAATATATTAATTAACTAGAAGAGTACCCGTCCTTCGTATGGGGTTGGAATATGCTTATTGCAGTTATACTCAAGCTTTGCGTTTGCAATAAGGGAGGACACAGTTTGATCAAATTTGCTTTTTTAAATTTACAGTATTCTATAGTATTACACATCTACCATAGCCATAATGTTCTACCACTTCACCTAAACAATAGAGAAAAATAAATTATCAACAATTCGCAAAATATCACAAATTATTCATGAAATGAAAAACAAACATAACTGTAAACAATCCTACTTTGACAATTCTCATTGCGAATAGTTTTTTGTTGCTGCTTAGTTCAAATTAGCTCTTTTCATAAATGCAAAAAAATATAGTGCTGCACCCTGTTGGTAAATCTTATAACTTTTTAGTGCTTTTCCATATCATAGAACCAACTTTTTTAGTTGAACCAGCTGTCTAAATTCTTTAATTTATTTTATGATATAGCCCAGTTTCAAGAACAGTTTTAATCAATTACCTTTTTGGTTTTTGTTGCCATGATGTTCTTGTTGATTTTTGCACAGATGGCAAAAATCAACAAGAACATCATGGCAACAAAAACCAAAAAGGTAATTGATTAAATTCTTTAATTCCCTTTAAATATGAACGAGCTGGTGGCCCGTCCTACATACGGAGTTGTCAACTAAAACGGAATAATTCAGAACAGTTTACACGCATAGACAAAAATTCTGGCAGTTGGGGAAGATCACCTTATAAACAAATGTTACGTGACCACCTATTTATTCCATTTGAATATAGACCTAAAATATGGTGATACCTATGTATTTTAAATCCGATAATTTTACCATTAAACAGCATTTGTGTCAATTTGAAAAATCTTGAAGTGAGTTTGGCGACCGATTCACACTGGTTTTGAGTAGAGTAGCTACATGCCACCTCCAATTGCATACTGTACTACTTATGTACCTACTTACCGTACCTTATCTTACCTCCGTGACTACTGAAACTTTTATGAGGATTCTCTTCTATCACCTGCCTCTTCTTATCTAGATCCCAGTCTGAGGATGCATTTCATAACTTGATATTTCCCGTCTATCGTGTGGTACTCCTTGGAATATACTTTTTAAAAGTCTATGCAGAGCCTGTCCATCCAAGCTTTACCTACTTCTGGAAAGCATCCCTATATTTTTCTTAGCTCTCTGTTCTTTTTTATTTAGACCTGCGGGCCGTTATCGTGAACTGGTCTGTATATTTTCTCTGCACTTTATTATCTAACCCATCATTAAGGTTTTTCGGTTCTTTGGTCAGCCCCCAAGTTTCTGAATCATCAGTACTACAGGGATAGTTGGTTTGGTATGAGTCGACTTTGGTTTCTGCTGCACCCTGCAGTTTATTTAACAGTTTTTAGAGACCTACTACACCGATTGACGCTTTCACTACTATCCAAAATTTTTGTATGCCGATATACTCACATTCAAACATACAGAAAAAGAAGCATCAACACGTAAACCACTTATGTCTTAAATAATTAAGCGATAAACTGCTGAAAAATATTTCCCAAATATGAGTTGAAATTTGCAATGCATAAACTAAATACTTACACAGATTGCATTTACGACAAAACTTGATTAAACGCAAGTGTTTGAGATGTTTAGTTCAAAATAACACATTTCCTGATAAAGCAGATACTTCACGGTAAGGGAAGACTACCTATATTTTAAAGTGAAATAGTATGTAAGCAAACACCAACGAACAATATCTTTGTAAACAAATAACTTGTAACATAAACATTTCAATGACAGTTATAAACCAGCTGTTAGTTAAGCCAGCATTAAAAATACTTTAAATTGCTGGCGTCGGCTGCTAGACTTTAAAAAAATTAAAACGTAATTTCTAAAAAACTGAAACCCTAAACTAAAATTATGGCTCCGACATTCCCTAGATCTCAAAATTATCTTTCTTTCAACACAAAAATCATGAAAATCCGTCAAGTGGTTGATTCAGAATCGTGAAATAAAAAACCCCTGTTTCGTTTTAATATTATAGATACTCATAAGGTTAACATGGGGAATTACAGAGCCACTGGGGCGGAGCCCGAAAGGATTTTTGAGATAAGAATATGCCTTTATGTTAATCGGGAATGTAAGCTACCAAATTTCAGCCCAATCCGTCCAGTGGTTTATGCGTGATTGTACTTCAAACACCCATCAAACAAACAAACACACAAACTTTCACATTTATAATATTAGTAAGATTATTTCATTATCAATTCCCCTCTAGTAATAGGAAGTAGCCTAATCCCTTGGTCGTATACACTATCTGGAGTTGTTTACACAAGGAATTAATTGACAAAAAATAAAACATAAACACATTTTATGATATTTGTCAAAGCTGGTTGGGAAATAACGGATAATATGAAGGTAATGTAAAAGGATAAAATGGTGCACTTCGGGATAGGGATGGTATTTTTAACATCAGCTGATCGTTTTGGTTTTACAAATCTATTTAAATACAATTAGAGTTTTGTCTATACATTGCTCAGAATTATGATCTTTTTAGGTTATTTTTACGTTTTATACATTAAAGACGCCGAAACAAGTCTTATCTCAATTTCTGCCCGTCTGTCTGTCTGTAACGGGTCCAGAAGGCATTTTACGCGAACTTCTCCTAAAAAACGAGATAAGATTCATGCATCCATCGGGATTTGATTCAAATAGTCTTTTTGGATTCACTGGTTTGGCAACAATGCCTTCAGCAAATACAATATGGCCTCACTGCTTTTGAATTAAAATAACGGACGTTCAAAACCCCAATTGTGTGCGATTTTGTCAAGTTTCCCCCTAATGTTTACCACATACGTCATTTATGAAATACTAATAATCTGTTTATAAGCAAAATGCTGGAAGACCAAATTACATTTTCTTACCTTTAAATTTGATTTTTTAATGTGCGCCTAAAATAAATGTACGTACTGTAAATTTCTACCGTTATATTGATGTAATAGTTGTATTTTGTATTATATCTATACATTTTTTTTCTTGATTGCTTTAATAAAAACCATGAAACGTGATCGCTCCACTCAACTGGCTTTCACCATGAAAACAATCCTAGTTAACAAAGTTGCACCTAGCGTAAATGTTTATGATTTTGTTTATATCATTGTTGATTGAAATGGCTTGTAGTACAATGTTTAGCTTTCCATGCAATGAGCAAAGGTTTGCAATTTATTACATGCACTATCAAGGTATAAAATTTAAAGTACGTACATTTATTTTAGGCGCACGTTAAAAAATGAAATTTATTTTGATGAATATCTAAACTGTAATAGTTTAAAAATATTGCAATCAGTTACAAGTATTTTGTAGCAGAAAGGGGTTTTTTTAATTTTAAAACTTCTGAGAAAAAACTCTTAGAAAAGGGTATTCACTAGTATGAAGAACATGTTGAGCCGATCAGGTAGACAGACAAACCCTTAAGAAAATTAGAATACTTTCATAAACCTATCAACAACAATCCGAGGAAGAACGGGAAATGCTATCAGGTCCGTTTCGGAATGCCGGGGGTTGAAACTATTTGAACACCTGCGCTGCCTCCCGGGAAAGGTTACAGAGTAGCTGTTGAAGGGTCCAGGGGAAAAACGGGTTAGGTAAATCTTTTTGTAATTTTTGGTTTAAAACGCCATTTTGTAGTGTTATCAAGCTCCACACGATGGTATGCTCATAATTGGGAAATACGGGTCTAGTCATGGTGAAATAAATGCTTCAAATATGAGGCACCTGTGGAAGAACGGGCTAAGTATCCAGTGCATTTAAGAAGTTTTTTTTTAAATATATTCTAAGTATTGAATAGTGTTTAAAGTACTACATACCTTAAATTTAACTATATATGGACATTTATAAGTGATAAATTCCGTCAAGAAAAACACAAATTACAAGGAAATTTGAAAAATAGTTTTCCACTTTCTACAGCAGGCCATAGCACATAGTTACACCATTGACTATACACACTGACTGAAGCAAACTGGCAGGAAAAGTATAAAGTCTTATTAATAAATTATTAATAAAGGCAAAATACATTTTGAACTTAATTTCTTAGCAAAATAAAATAATATTTGTTCTTTTAACACAATGAAAATTTTAATTTGTAATTTAAATTAGGCCTATACAAGAGATACCAACTACGGAACTCAAGAAGCACAAGTAAACCTGTAAACTAAGGATAACCTGTTGGAGTTTGAAACCTGCTTCAGCAGAATCGACAGACTCCTTATCAGCTGCTTTGTTTCCTCGGAGAACTGACTCTTCAACTGACCTACTAATAGAGCTATTGCCGCAATATTCAAATATTTTAAATATTTTATCACTTCTCATTGCAGAATTGAGAACTATTGTTATTTAATATATTACATACATTATTTAACGAAAGCAATTTAATATTTTAACTTTAAATTAATATAATTATTTTACTGGAAATATAAACTGCAATCAAAAGTAGTTTTGATTTTATTTTGTGTTTATGTTTTATACTTTTTGATATGGATAGCAAGGATAATACCCCCCCCCCCCGCAGCAAACCTGCAGACTAAGCGAATTTCCATTTGCCTGATTGGATTTACACTAAAATGTCTCCTTAAAATATCACATTTATTCCCTATTTAAATAGAATCAGTTTAACACATATTTAGGTTTGCTGCAACAGGGAGGGTAAAAGTGTTTTTTATGTAAAATGTTAATAGTTAGTAAGAAATAATTTTAACATTTTCCAAATTTGGGCAAAAATGTTCATAAACAAGCAAACTAAAACAGTTTACTTATCTCCATAAGAATAACATGGGAATTTTAAATTTACAATTTTTTGGAATTTTCTCCGTAACTATTAGGTGCATTATAACGCTTCAATATACTAAATTATTTGTTTTTTTAAGCTCTACATAATGGTTTGGAAAGGAATTGCAAAATTTTATGTTTTTGAGTCAAAAGTGGGAAAACCCCACTTTTACCCCATAAAACCCCCCATAAACCCCCGTTCCCATGATCCGATCATGCTGGTTAGCGAACTCGTTCGAATAAACCTAGGTTTACAGGTTTGTACCAAATTTCATCAAAATCGGGTCGTTTTTGCTCGAGTTATCGCGCTTACGGACACATTTAATTGAATTTGAACGGATGCTATTTTTGGCCTCTAGGGACCTCAAAACAACAAAAAAATCGGTCCCAGGTCCAGGTCTTACCATTAGTACTACGGTAATAGCTATTCCCTATATGGGAAATTCGCTAAAAAATTTACGATTCCCAAAGGGTGGAAAAGAGAGGAAATAGTTAGAAAGAAAGGGATTCATAAAGGAAAAATTGATGTATACATAACCTCACCATCGGGCAAGTTATTTTGTTCTAAAAAAGAACTAGCTAAATAAATTGATGAGAAAAAACTTGCCTACAAAATTGAAGATTTTAATTTTTCTGTTAAGAATACAAATCAAAATTTTCTGTTAGAGCCTCCTGGTGATATAAAGTCTGTTGATATTTCTACTTGTACAGGGTGTTTGTACTTCTGACGACTCATACAGCTTAAGAATGGTTAAATGATGATATGATTATAATTTATCTTGAAATGCTGAATGATAAAATAGTAAACAATGAAAACATCTATTTTATAAACCCTGTTGTAAGCCAAGCAAACAAGTGCCTTGATGATACAGATTATTTAATAACACCTCTAAAACTACAAGAAAAATCATTTATATTAATACCAGTAAACGATGCAAAAGCTGTTTGTGCAGTGGGTGGCACACACTGGAGCTTATTATTATATCAAAAATCAAGAAACACTTTTTACTACTTGGATTCTTCAAAACAATACAACTTGGAATCTGCCAAAGAAATTTTCCTGAAAGTCGGTTGAGTCATTACAGATAGTCCCGAAAATGCAAATTTTCGGTGGACTGTGGTGTGTATCTGCTTCTGTTTGTTGACCACATAGTGAAGGGAATTCTAAATAACAATATTGATCTATCTCTCCAACAGTTTCATGTACTAAAAATAAACAGGACTCAAGTAATCTCCAAACAAGCCACCCTTGCCTACCTAATGTACAACAGTCAACACTTGTTCATTGGAGCACCTGATGTAAAAAAATTGTTCTTTGAGCAGTGCATGCCTCAGACCTGCTTAACAGAGTCTACACCTCAAGTCACAGACATCCAATCCACAACATCTACGGACCCTAAAACTAAAGAAAAAGGATTTTTAATCAGAAACAATAATAATAGCCAAAAATGGGAACAACCTAAAAAAGTGTCAAAAGCAAAGCAACAGCCGAAAACTAACCTTAACCTGAACACCACTACAATACAAACAAACAACCGCTATGTACTATAACATAATCATGGGACAGAATACTTAGAAGATACCAGTAGATCTAAAAACTTCACAAGCCCAGTGCAAAGTACAACAAAAGATAAAAGAAGATCTGCTGTGCCTAAATGGATCCATGCCAGGGAAAATAGTACTAAAATGGAAATATAATTATATGCAGATAGTCATTGAAGACAGCTTCCTGAAATAATAAATTTCTGCAGTACAAATAAAATAACAGTTAGTGGGCAAAAGATGCCTGGGGCAACTACTGAAAAAGTGTATTATGAGGCACCAAGAAGTAGAATTTAGAAACAAGATGCTGCTTTTAATATCGGGCTCAAATGACGTAATTAAAAAGACAACCAATAATATCTATGAAAAGTATCTGAAAAACTTGATTGCTGGAGACAACAGTAAAACAATAATAGTCACTACTATTCCTCACCGCTATGATCTAAATGCAAAGGACTCAGCCCATGATCATATAACCATGATCAATAACTATATCAAAGAAATTGCCATAAGAACTCCTTGTGTAAAAGTTATTGATCTTGACGAGCTAGAAAGGTTTCATTTTACCAATCATGGATTGCATCTGAATCATCGAGGGAAGAAAATGCTATCCTACATGATAACTTCACTCATAAATAAACTTAAGATAAATAATGTCACACATGTTATTGGAGGTGATAGGCCTGTAAATAGTAATTCTGTAAATTGTAAATCTGTAAATAGTAAATCCGTAAATAGTAACTCTCCCAGACAGATAAGACATTCAGCTGGTATTAATATCATCCAAGCAAACATGAAGGACATTATAGATGGATTTCAGAACAACGAGACTGTGGGTTTTGCGCATACAATATCAGCTGACCTGAATAGTGAGAGGAGTTTGAGTGCTGGGTTTGCGGTTACCTTCCGGAATCGATTTGGCAAGCCCCTCCTTTCAAATTGCCTTAGCAGTCACTTGGCATATCAAAAGATAAATAAAGGAGCAAGCATATTTAGTCTCATTACAAAAACTCAATATTTTTTGAAACCTACAAAATTTGACTAAGACTGTGCTTTTGAACAACTGACAAATGAATTTTAAATACCCCCGCCGCAGCAAACCTGCAGACTAAGCGAATTTCCATTTCCCTGAATGGATTTACACTAAAATGTCTCCTTAAAAGTATCACATTTATTCCCTATTTAAAAAGAATCAGTTTAAAACATACTTAGGTTTGCTGCAACAGGGAGGGTAAAACAGGGGCGGATCCAGGGATTGGCCCACCTGGCCCGGGCCCCCCCCTTGGTTCTTGGTTTTTTCAACCCGGTGGCAAGGCCATACACTAAAAACCAGTGGCCTTTTAACTATTGTCACAATAATTATTATTATTTACGTAATTATTTTATTTTACAACGGTTTAAATTTAAAGTATATGTGATACATAATTACATGAAAAATTTGTAAAATCTCATCAAACTGTGGTAACGTAATCTCAACTCAAGAATGCCAACACTGCATGCTTCAAGTTTCGTCCAGTATTCCAGTTCCATTCCGATTCCAGTCCAGAGTCCAGTCGTCCTCGTCCAGACGCTAGTGCAGTGGTGAGGCCGCTGAGTGAGACTTACAATTACAGCTAGATAGCCTAGTAGATACGGCGATACGGGATACCCAGTCTTTTCTTTTGTTCATAGTACGTAGTTGTTCTAGGCACCGTTAAAAGTGTGTGTAAATACTGTCCATAATATTTCCACGTGATTTATCGTCATGCAATGGTAAGAAAATTTCAGTTTAAATATTATTTGGGTTAGGTCTAAATTTGATTTGAAGCTGCCCTCTCGCCACCATTTTTCTTAGACTAGTTGGCCTAATAGTGCGGTTGCGGGGACTAGAAAACTAAAGTTTTCATTTCCATCCAGTTTAATTACAGTCATTTCAGTTTTAGTATAACAGGTAAAAACTGTTATTTTTTCTTTATTTTTCTTAAAAAATTAAAATAAGTCAGACGAGCTTTATCATAATGCAGCATTTTCTAAAACTACGTAGGATTGACTTGAGTTATTCTGTATTTTGACACCGAGTACTTAGTACTCAAAGAAACCAAGAGATAGCAGCACCTACTGGGACACTAGGTTAAGCGCTGCCGTCTGTAGGCAACAATGGGAACTACCAGAACGACTGACTGAAGGGTAGACATTATATGGATGTAGGCCTATGGGTTATTGTTTTTAAAGTGTTTAGTTTATATTCATAGTGGTTTGCAGCAATATAGTTTAAGCTAAAAGATAACATTTTTAAGCAAATTAATTACAATATTTTTAGATTTAACACGGTGTGTGCGAGTGTGCCTGGTCTGAATAGCAGAATTTTTAGATAGATTTATTTATACGAATTATCTGGTCAACTAATAGGGCCTATTTTCTTCCTGCAAATTAATTTGAGCACTTTTTCAATCTCGAATAAGTTACTAATGATAATAATTAAATTTTAAACAGACAAAAGGTAAGAAATAAGCCAAAAAATTGAAGGTAAAATGGTAAAAAAGAATTAATGGATTAATCAATATACAATAATCACTGGCCCAAACTAAAAAACTAAAGGGGCAACTAATAAACACCCTGAGTTGTGTAAAAGGCAGGGGGGCTGAGGGTCTAGGCAGGGGCAACTAATAAACACCCTGAGTTGTGTAAAAGGCAGGGGGGCTGAGGGTCTAGGCAGTAAAAGGTCCTGTACATTATTTTATTATGCTTGAAAATCACAATTGAGCTATATTTTTACACATGATTTCAGGCAGATCAAAGTATGAACAATAAATCTTCAATAAAGAGAAGTTCAACGCAAGCAAAACTATCAGACTTTTTCTCTAAAAGTGTTAAACGCGATGGTGAAAACTCACTTTTAGAAACTCTTAGCGAGGATAAGGAAGGTCATGAAGTTGAAAAAGTTAACTATCTACCACATCAAGTCACAACAAGCTCAGAAATCATAATACCAGAACCAACAAGGGGAACTGTGTATGATATTGGAGATTATATTGGTAAGTCTACTGATGACTTGACAAAAGAACAGCTGTTAATTAATCACTGGAAACCATCGAAGGATTATGTATTTCCATGCATGGTTGTGAAAAAGAATGGAAAAGACAGCTTCAGACGGCCTTCACATGATCTTTTTAATCAGTTTCAGTGGTTAGTTTTTTCTGAGTCTCAGAAAGGATTGTTTTGCGTGTACTGCGCTTTGTTTGCCTCTACTGCAGCTGGTGGCGTCACTTTGAGAAATCTAGTTTCCAAGCCTGTGACAGATTATAAACATCTTTTGGGAAAAGATGGGTACCTTACAACACATTCTCAAAACGCATATCACTGTATGGCAATGGAAAAAGGAAAAGAATTTCTAAGAAGAATTAATAATCCGAATCTCCAAGTAGAAAACCAAATCAGCAAGCAGCACCAAAAGGATGTTTTGGAAAACAGAAACAAACTGAAGTCAATTTTGAAGTGCATAGTTTTTCTCGGTATGCAAAATATACCACTTCGAGGACACCGAGATGATGGAGATTTGTGTTCAACTGGCAATGAGAGTGGCAAAGAGAATAACAATGTTAATAATGATGGAAACTTTCGTGAGCTAATTCGTTTCAGAGTAGAGGCTGGAGACAAAGTTCTTGAACAACATATGGAATCTGCACCTGGGAATGCTAAGTATGTAAGCAAAACTGTTCAGAATGAACTGATTAGTTGTTGCGCTGAAGAGATAACGAAGACAATCATTGAAAGAGTTCAGCAAAGTAAATGGTTCAGTATCGTATTTGATGAAACGACGGATGTGTCACATATGTCACAGTTAACATTTGCAATTCGTTATGTACATGATTGTGATATCTTTGAAGATTTTGTAGAGTTCGTGAATCCTAGAAAAGAAAGAACTTCAGAAGATTGTGCAATTGCTGACAAGCCGCTGACAGGAGAAGTTATTGGGACAATAGTACTACATTTCATGGAAAAGCATGGACTTCCGAAAATGAACTGCGTTGGCGTGGCTACAGATGGTTGTTCTACTATGGTATCTGAAACAAAAGGAGCAGTTGCAGCTATCCTTAAAGAATGTGACAATGCCATACAGTGCATTTGTTTCAACCATGCATTGAACTTGTCCATCTCAAAATCATCAAATGTGATTCATGTGAAGCGATGTTTGGGTGTTATCAAAAGTATTGTTGCTTTTTTCAATGCATCTTCGAAGCGGAACACAGTTTTAAAGGACACTTTGGGAAGGCAATTGATTGGTGTTTGTGAGACTAGATGGATAGAGCGCCACGAAAGCATTTTTCTCTTTCAGAAGGAACTGAACGGAATCAGCGATGCTCTCTTGAAGATTTCCGAGTGGGATGAGACTGACACAGCAGCAATGGCACATTCTTTGCATTTGTCAATAATGGACTCTTCTTTTATTGTCACTGTCATGTGTCTGACGAACATAATGTCAATAACTCTGCCTTTAAGTAGGATGTGCCAAAAGAAAACTGTAGACATTAGTTTTGCTAAAAGTGCAGTAAAGGAAACCTTAGAACTACTTGAAGAAAAAAGAGCAACCAGTCAAGAAGTGTTCAGTATTTTGTTTTCAGAAGCTGAAGAATTGGCAGAATCCTTAAACACCAGCATCACTATCCCTAGAGTTGCGTCAAAACAAACAAAAAGGGATAATTATGCAACAAACAGCCCTGAAGATTATTACCGATTCGCTACATTCAATCCTATTTTGGACCATGTAATTAATGATGTCAAAGAGAGATTTTCATCTGACAAATCCTTTGCCACACACAACCTCTCCATGTTTATTCCATCAGAAAACAATATTCTTAAGAATCTGTACATGACTGGGACTGGCGAGCATGTGCAAAAGTTGTCTGATGTTGTAAAGGATTTTGCTTTTGCAATTGAAACAAAACAGATTTTAGAAGGGGAGTTCCTAAATTGGGCACGAAAATGGAAAATGGCAAAACAATGCCAACAAGAAATTCCAGATAGTGCAATAAGGGCTTTGAAGGAATGCGATAGGGACGTGTATCCCAACATTAATGCTCTTCTACAAATATTATGCACGATACCGGTGAGCGTTGCTACTGCTGAACGGTCATTCAGCACATTACGACATGTCAAAGACTGGATGAGGAGTACCATGGCTGAGACACGTTTAAATGGACTTGCCCTAATGTATGCTCACAGGGACATTGTTAAAGACCTTAGCCATGACAAAATAATAGACAGATTTGCAAAGAAAAACAAAAGAAGGCTAGATTTTGTCTTATAAGTTTAATGTTATTTGCTCTGTGTAATTTATTTGCTTTGTTTTACTTAAACCTTAAACCTTGTTTATAACTATGTATGTTCAGGTATTTACTCAAAGGGAGGTATAGAAGAGCCTTAGATGACGTCAGTGTAAAATCTCTTCTCTTCAGGGAACACTGTTAAATAAAATAAACAATAAGTAGTAATTACATGACAAACACCATTACCGCAACGAAACGAAGTTGATCATAGGCCACGGTGGTGAAGTGGATAGCGAGTCGGGCTGATTTTTGGTTAGGTTATGACAGTTTAATTTTATAATTAAAAAATTATAAATTGAATTTGACGCATTTATAATTTTATTTAATGAATAAAACTATTTTTTCGATTAGTAAAACCTTTATTAGATTTTTTCACTATCAGCAAGTTTGGTTAGTTTGTTAGGTTATGAGAGTTTAATTTAATAAATGAAAAATTATAAGATTAATTTTATAATTGTTCTTATTTTATAATTAACTAATAGTGAAATAAAAATTAGGCACTGTGCTCTCTACTACTGTACAACGCTGTTCATGGACGCATTTTGAACTAAACTATGATGTCATCGTTGCCTCTTTTATACCTCCCGTAAGTCAGACCCGTATATTCATTTCTGTTGGACAAGTAAAAAAGAAAACACAAAAGAAAATTGTCTTTTAAGGTTTTGTAAATGTCAAGGAATAAACCGAATGTGTTATAATATTTGTTTATTTATAACAAACAGATTTTTTGTTGTGTCAAAATTTTTCAGGTGTAAATTATAATGATAACAACATGAGAATGACTTGTAAAAATATAGGCCTAAAAAGCATAATTCTGCCTTTATTTTTCTAAAAATTTTCCGTACCCCCCCTTAACTGGGGGGTATTCCATACCCCCCAGACCCCCCGGTGAGTTGGGCCCCCCCCTTCCTCACATCCTGGATCCACCCCTGGGGTAAAAATGTTTTTATGTAAAATGTTAATAGTTGGTAAGAAATAAAAACATTTTCCAAATTTGGGCAAAATATGTTAATAAACAAGCAAACTACAACAGTTTACTTATTCTCCATCAGAATAACATGGAAATTTTAAATTTACAATTTTTTGGAATTTTCTCCGTAACTATTAGGCGCATTATAACGCTTCAATATACTAAATTATTTGTTTTTTTAAGCTCTACAAAATAGTTTAGAAAGAAATTGCAAAATTTTATGTTTTTTGGGTCAAAAATGGGAAAACCCCATTTTTACCCCATAAAAGCCCCCATAAACCCCCGTTCCCATGGTCCGATCATGCTGGTTCGCAAACTCGTTCGAATAAACGTAGGTTTACACGTTTGTACCAAATTTCATCAAAATCGGATCATTTTTGCTCGAGTTATCGCGCTAACGGACACATATATATATATATATACTAGCTGACCCGGCGAACTTCGTATCGCCTAAGTTATAGGTTTCCCCTAAGACAGACCGATGGAAAGAAAGTACCGTTACGTTTAATTTTCAAGATGATCTCGTTCGCATCGCTCAATCACGTCCTGGTTGAAGTTCGTTCGCTACGCTCACTTACCTTTGGGTTGGAGCTCGTTCGCTACGCTCACTCACCTTTAGGTTGGAGCTCGTTCGCTGCGCTCACTTGCCTTCAGGTTAGCTCGTTCGCTACGCTAACTCGCCTCCAGGTTGAAGTTCGTTCGCTACGCTCACTCACCTTTGGGTTGGAGCTCGTTCGCTACGCTCACTCACCTTTAGGTTGGAGCTCGTTCGCTGCGCTCACTTGCCTTCAGGTTAGCTCGTTCGCTACGCTCACTCGCCTCCAGGTTGAAGTTCGTTCGCTACACTCACTCACCTTTTGGTTGCAAATTAGCTGTTGTCATAAATGTAAAAGAAATAATAGTGCTGCACCCTGTTGGTAATCCTTGTAACTTTAATGCTATTGAACATCATAGAACAGAACCAACTTGTTTAATTGAAACAGCTGTTAAGATTCATTAATTCCATTTCTCATAAGGTTAACATGGGAAACTCCAGAGCCACTGGGGCGGAGCCCTTTTAAGAATTTCGAAACGGGAAATAGTTTACTTCCTATTCGCATACCTACAGAATTTACACACCAAATTTCATAACGATCGGTGAAGTCGTTCCGGAGGAGTTTGCAGACAAACACCGTGACACGAGAATTTTATATATTAGATATATATATATATGAATTTGAACGGATGGTGTTTTTGGCCTCTAGGGACCTCAAAACGAAAAAAAAATCGGTCCCGGGTCCAGGTCTTACCATGAGTACTACGGTAATAGCTTATTCACTATATGGGAAATTCGCTAAAAAGACAGCTAAAGATACTTATATGTTCAGCAATGGGTTGCGTTAGAGATCAAATATGGCCAGATCACTTTATACAAAACTTAATAAGATTTCAAAAAAATACTAGAGCAATTAATTGTAAATATTATGTGCTATTATTAAAACTCAAATAGGCTTTTATACAACGGTGTACCCTATAACTATTTTCTGAAACGTCTACAACAAATTATTGATGTCCATCACACCCAACAGTCTTCGCCTATCAGCGAGCTTCATTTGGAATCACCTGCATCTGTTTCCAATGGATCGACACAAGACCAAAGAACTTCACCTAAGCCGACTCACAACAGCCCAACCTCCACTAGTAACCCTGCCAGTCCAAAAGTCACTCCTGGTGATGTTCAGTTTAGTGAAGTGGTCAAGCTTCCGGGAAGTGTTAAAAAGCAGAGCAGTGGCGCATTAGAAAGTGTAAATATTCAAGTTCCACCATGTCAAATGTCTTTAAATAATAGTAGTTTTTTATGAATACCAATTTGTCATCAAATTTGAAGGGGGTTGGCTTTAAGTATATCATGCCCATGAGTATATCATGTGTTAAAACTTATCCAGAGTTTCCAAAAGAATCCAATTCAATCAATACATTAACTACTAAACAAAGAGAAATTGAAGAAAATTTATCTTACCACAGAGAAATAATTCCTTTAAATGTTGATAATAATTCATCTTTTTTAAATGCTGATAAATCCTCTAATGTAAGCCTTTTAGACCAAGATAACTACTCACCGTATGTAGCATGGTAAGACCTAGGCACGGGATCGATTTACTTTTTCATTTTGATGTCCCCAGAGGCCAAAAACGCCATTTGTTCAAATTTTTATATTCAATTCAATTCAATTCAATATTTCTTTATTCATTGAAGCACAAAGTACATGAATAGTGTCATTCTCTTAAATGTTTTTATATTACAATGTTATATTCTATGGATACAAAGTTCTTAAAATCTAACATAAGTTTATACAAATTACAAATGAATGCTCCTTCTAAAAAATTTAAAGTTCATCAAGGGAATACAATACCTTGTTGATGAGAAATGTTTTAAGACCCCTCTTAAATTCGACCATGCTTTTTGCCGATTTAATTTCATTTGGAATTTTGTTGTAAAATTTGGAGCCGGTATAACTTGGTTTTTTACTGTAAAGTTCTAATCTGTGGCGGTTTAGAGCAATGTTGGTTTTGTTTCTGGTATTGTAGTGGTGGTGTTCACCAGTTAACGCCAATTGAGAAAATCTGTTTTTAACATATAGAATTGTTTCATAGATGTACAATCCATATACTGTCATTATTTTTAATGATCTAAAATGCTCTTTTGAAGTTCTCGAGTCAAGGTCCAAAATAATTCTTATAGCTCGTTTTTGTAATTTTAGGATTGTTTCTAAGTTATTGATAGATGTAGCGCCATACAGAGATATTCCAAAAGAAATAACAGAATGTATGTACGAAAAGTATATTGATTTTAATGTTACTTGATCAAGAAGATTTTTTAATCTAGTTAATGCAAATAGACCAGATACAGTTTTTTTTATTACTTTGTTTGCGTGAGAATTCCAAGTTAAATTTTCGTCAATTTCAAATCCTAAGAATCTAATATTTTCTAATTCTTCAATAGGTTTCTGATTAATTTCTAGTGAAGGATTAATTGAAAGTCTTGTCTGACGGGTCTCAAAATTTATGAACTTTGTTTTATCTGGATTCAAAAGTAACTGATTGTTTTGGAAAAAATTTGAAAGTATATCTAGATTAGCATTAGCTGTCTTTTCAATTTCCTCTTCAGAATTAGCGGTAACTGTAAGATTTATATCGTCTGCATAAAGGTAAAGTTTGCTAGATTTAGTCAGCCCTGGTAGGTTTGTAACATAGCAAATGAATAGAAGGGGACCCAAGATGGATCCCTGTGGTACACCATGTTTAATAGTTCTAATTTTTGACTTGTGAGTAATTTTCATTTGATTATTGAATTGGATAGTTTCTACAAATTGTTTTCTATTACAAATGTATGATTCTAGCCATTGAAGAGATTTATTTTTTACTCCGATGCTTGACAATTTATTTAAAAGTAGATTGTGGTTTATAGAGTCAAATGCCTTGGTTAAATCCATGAAAATGCCAAGAGCCTTTTGTTTTGCATCTAGACAATCAATAACTGACTCTAAAAACTCTGTAGCAGCTGTCACAACTGATCTACCACTTCGAAATCCATGTTGACAGTCCTCAAAAAGGTGATTACTTTCCAGGAAGCTATATAAACGGTTGTACATGGCTTTCTCAAATATTTTGGACATGGCCGGAAGCAGAGCAATTGGACGGTAGTTTGATAATTCATATCTATCTCCTTTTTTGAATAGTGGAATTAATTTAGAAATTTTTAGTTTATTAGGAAAAATGCCTGATACAAAGGAAGAATTTACTAAATGAGCTATAGGTTTTCTGAGGGGTAATTTTGCTTTTTTGATGAGCACCACAGGGACCACATCATAGCCGGTGCTAAATGAGTTTTTAAGATGACTTATTATTTCGTCTATCTCTTTCTCATCAAGAGGTATACAATGAAAACCTGGAATTATATAATCTGACTCAACTACTTTTACACTGTCCACTGACAATATATATGTATATTGTATATATATATATATATGTAGGCTATACATATGTGTCCTGAACACGATAACTTGAGTAATTTTTGTCCGATTTTGATGAAATTTGGTTTGAAGGTTTAAGGCGGGATAAACTTGAAGGAGTTCGCGAACCAGCATGATCAGACCATGGGAACGGGGTTTTATGGAGTAAAAATAGGTTTTTCTAATTTTTGACCCTCTAAACACAAAATTTCACAATTTCTCTCCAGACCTTTTTAAAGAGCTTTAAAAACAAAATAATTTAGTATATCAAAGTTTTTTTGTACAATGATTGGTTACGGAGAAAGTTCAAAAATTGTTATTTCAAAATTCCCATGTTATTCTTATGGAGAATATTGTAAAATGTTGTAGTTTGCTTGTTTATGGATATATTTTGATCAAACTTGGTAAATTTATTTATTTTATACTAAGTTATTAATATTTTACTAAAAAACACACTTTTTTACCCTCCCTGTAGCAGCAAGCCTAGGTACTCATAAAACCTAATGTTAATTAAATACATTTAATTGAAAATCTATTCAGGCAAATGGAAATTCGCTTAGTTGGCAGGTTTGCTGCGGCGGGGGTATTATATGTATTTACCATCTTGTGAGGACAGTGTAAGTGTAAATATATTATTATAAGTGTTATTTGACGTATTTTTGTGCTATTAGGTAATTTAAAGTAGAAAAACTTAGAAGGATTACAGTATAAAGAACATTTAAAAAATACATATAAATTTGTTAAAGAGTTTATAAGCATTTAAGAACTTGAACACTAAAAAAACAGCGACGCAAACTGTGTCCAAAAAATTTATTGCATTATTATATAAAAAATAATTAAACAACAAATTTTAACTTAAAACTTTTTTCTCATCATCATGGCTTATCTTCCTTGGGTTTATCCAAGTCATTTACAATCTCCTCGAACCAAAAAGCCAAACGTGTAGCAATAAGAGTTAACGTCCTTTCACGCTTAGTTTTAGGATATTGCAACGATGTTGTGTTTCCAGTAACATTACAAATATCATTAAGTATCCGTTCGGCAATCCATTTTATTCTTGTTGTTTTTTTAGTCATCAACAAACTGACAATGTATTGTTCAATCCTACTAGCAAACACGTCTGAAAACTTTTTTACCCATTTATGTTTTGGACCGAGATTAATTATTGCCTTAGATTGTTTTTTTACACATGGTGTTGGTTTTCCCACAGTGCTTTTGCAGTCGAAAAAATCTTCAGCCTCCCTGAAACATCTGAAATATTTCAACATTATACAAAATAACAATTACCAATTACACAGTATTTACTTTTACCACAGAAAAGTTAAAAAAAGTCTATCTTTAATATTTCTTTGTCCAACCAAATTGTTTAAAGCTTTGTCATAATTGAAATTACCTCGAAAAAATTTGACGTGTACAGTGCTATAATCTAAATGAGATTGAAGTATATATTACTTACTCAACAGTCATTCCAAATTCACTGACAAGAAGGTCTATCAATCTATCAGCAACTTCTGGTGACATGACGTTCCACATGTCGTTTATAAACTCTTCAGCAAAGCTGAAACTGAAAGATTTATGTTATTTCTAGCTGACTTTTTATTAGGTATTAGTAATACAATGTCATGTGTATTATTAAGGTGGTCATTACTTAGACTAAAAAGTAGTTTAAACTTGCTTTAGGAACTAAAACTTTATGTTTTTTTCCTTGGAACTTTTACCGTTATTTTTTATGTTGGCCTAATCACTATACACTAAAGGTGTTTGTGATTGTGGCCATACTCACATAATTTTATATTTTTGGTTCTTCATTTTTTACCAATAAGAAAACAACTTGTTTGAACAAATATCTTAAATATAACCTGCCAATTTACACCCACTAAGGGTGCGTTCACAAAGAAAGCTGGTTACTAGTAACTTACTTTCAGCACTTGTTCCAAGCGCTTGAGAATGCTGTTGTGTGTTCACAACAAACGCTTGCATTTCAAGCTCAGCGTAGTCTCAGCTCTGGTTGAGAATATATCTTCCTCAAGTGATGAAGAGTTATTTTTTTATTGAAAATGTAGAATTAAAAGGATGTAGAATTTGGAAGGTGTTCATGCAATTAACCGCGGAAGTTAATCACGTTTAATTACATCCTCAAGAAAATTTAATGTGTTTTAGTGAAGTTTTGGGGAGATTGGCAAAAGCAACCTATCCATGCACCAGAACGAATTTTGGGTCAATAATAAAACCTAAAAAATACTTGAAGGGAGTTTTAAACACCCTATGTAGCTGATTAATTATGATGCAAATAATATTGTGAGATATATTCAAATGTTTTAATTTTCTAGGTAAATAAAGTAAAAGTATACAAGTTTCATCTATAAAAAATCCAACACAACACTTAATTAATATTGAATTAAATGTGTTTGTCTATCATATTAATACATATATGTTATATTTGTCCTATTGGTTACGTTATTGAACATTCTAGGGAAAACCCACAATATGTGGGTAGTATATTTTTTTGGAAATTGGAAGCTCTAAACTTTGAGCTATCAACTCATCGACATCCATACTGCACTGTTGTAGTTTGTAACTGACTGGTTCGGTCAACAAGCGCCGGAAAACAAGTACGAAACGTTCTTGCGTGCTTGTCAGAACTTGTAACAAGCGCTTGCTAGCCGGCACAAGCTTTGTCTGTGAACACACACGCTTGATACTATGTTAACTTTTCTCACGCCGGTTCGAGCTTGTAAGCGCTTGCCAACAAACGCTTGTAACCAGCTTTCTTTGTGAACGCACTCTAAACACTGCTGGGAGCTAAAATATTGTGAGTCTTAACATTACAAAACAATAAAACATACTCAACACAGCGGAATTCTTGGCTGGGCACCTCTTCTTCACCTCTCTTGTATTTCTTTTTCTTTGACTTTTTACTGTTTTTTTCATCGTATTCCTGAACGGCTTCTAGCCACGGGTGTCTGTAAAAATGTTTCACTATACACTAAAGGTGTTTGTGATTGTGGCCATACTCACATAATTTTATATTTTTGGTTCTTCATTTTTTACCAATAAGAAAACAACTGGTTTGAACAAATGGGGAGAGTTGCCGATATTGGACTGGTGCCTTGAATGGACCACCGTAATTTCTGGAAACGTAGGGAATTTAGAGTTTATAATGTTGGTCACACTGACTGTCCTAGGGTGGGAGAAACTACCGCGCCTAGTTGTTGGGAACAAACTACTACGCCTCTTTGTTTTATCTGGCGACTACATCTTTGGATGATAAGTATCCTCATTATCAGTTATATCCTTTAAAACTGCAATAATCATGCTATATTTAGGGTTACTAACTTAGAAATTATGTCTAACGGTTTGTGTTGAGGTTAGGTTTTCTTAGCCCATGCGTAGTTGCCGATATTGGACCGCCACTAGTTTCCTTGATTGGACCGGTCCAATCTAGGAAACTGTTTTTACTTCCCCTAAGCCCGATTAAAAAAAATTAATCCTCATTTGTTATTTTAGATATCCTGAATGGCAAAACGAGGAAAATACGGGAGTTGGGGGGAGGAAAACCTATTGCTAGCAGTGGCGGCTTACAGGAACGGGGACTATGGACTAAACGAATGTTCTCGTATTTACAATGTGCCCAAAGCAACAATAAAAAGGCATGCTGACGGCAAAAATGCGAATGCTAACGAAAAAAAAAACTACTGTCCACGAAATATGGACTTTTTGATAAATTTTTGCAATACTTACACATTATTGGTTTTATATTTCATACAAATGAGTTTTTTGTTTTGTTTACCATTTGCATATTTTACACTTTATAACTTTATTTCAAGTCTCTTAAGTGCTTTGAACACTTTTGTATAGTATAAACCTAAATAAAGTGTTTTCTTGTATTCGATTTTGGTCAATGGTCCGATTAAGGAACCTGGTCCAAAATAGGAAACTCACTGGTCCAATCTAGGATACCAGTTTCCTAAATCGAACCACTGACAAGGTGTATGATAATAATTTTTCCCTTCTCTGTTTACATATGTACAGACCTGGAAATGTGTATATTACTAGTAAACCCTCAAATGTTTAAGATGAACTCGTTCCTAAAGAAATTTAACTAAGGAATGAATTTTTAAAAATTTAAACTGAGCAAACGGTCCAATATCGGCAAATCTCCCTATCTTAAATATAACCTGCCAATTTACACCCACTAAACAGTGCTGGGAGCTAAAATATTGTGAGTCTTAACATTACAAAACAATAAAACATACTCAACACAGCGGAATTCTTGGCTGGGCACCTCTTCTTCACCTCTCTTGTATTTCTTTTTCTTTGACTTTTTACTGTTTTTTTCATCGTATTCCTGAACGGCTTCTAGCCACGGGTGTCTGTAAAAATGTTTAGAAAATTAAGACAGCTCAAGATAGCAAAAAAATTCAGTTAAGTATTTAGTAGGATCAACCACATAAGAATAAATAGAATTCAAACATATATCTAACTTACGCCTTTGGAGTACACAGCATGTCCACATATTGTTCAGGAGTCAGGCATTCTTGCTGATCCAACTCAGTTCGGAAATATCGATGAAGACATCGCTGAAACCTCGGTGGTTCATAAACGTCTTGCAACTGAAATATTGAAATACAGTATTGTAATTGTGTAACTGGTTTACTGTAGAACCAAACAAACTTTCAACCATGATTATTTTTAATTTTATCCAATATTGACATTATTAAAAATGGTAAATACTTTTTTACAACAGTTTACAATACCACACCCTGTAAAACATGGGTGTTAACATTAACTAAACGAGGTGTTAGCCCACCCTACGTACGGGAATTCAGTAGTCAGTTAAAACCGTGTACAATTCAGATCAGCTAGTTTACACATATAAAGACAAAGTTCCTTGCAGTTTTAATGTGAACAATCATCTTGTAAACATATGTTGTGTGACAAAATATGTTTTATTCCATCATAGGCCTATACGATAGGTATGCATTTCAAATCCGATAATTTTACAATAAAACAGCAATTCTGCAATTTTTACGATGTGAAAAGCGTTGAAGTGAGATTGGCAGACGATTCGCACAGACGCACACTGATCATAAGTAGCCTACAGTAGAGAGAGAGTAATAGTCAATTGAGAAGTGTATATAGTTGTGTAGAACTAGTCAACGATACCACTTTCCATTGCATACCTGCCTCTTCCATAATTATTATCCCCACAATACAACTACTATACACAATTTCCAGTAGGTCTGAATAGAAACGACCTAAAATAAAACGATACTATCCAATAAAATTGACAGTGCACATAATTTAACTTTGGTGTCCTAACATCAAAACTAATCGTCACACCTATCCTTTATATAAATTGCACTGCATTAATTGCTAAATAAATAAGTGTAAACAAAGAAAAGTAAAAACAATAACAGTCTGTTTTGAAACAGCTGTTTGGTTCAAATAACGTTCATTTGAACATTCATTTGGTCACATGTAGCAGGAATATAAAAAGTAAACACGCTAGTAAAGCTAATGACGTAATTGTCAATGTTTATTATTCATACCATTATCAGTTCTATCCTTGATAATTACCTACCCTCATTGAATAAATGTTCATCATAACTTCCCATATTAGTTAATTTAAACTATAATATATTCATAGTTAGATAAAAGTTATATTTTCAAGTTTGGGGGTGCTGATATAGGCACCCCCAAACGTAACCACAACTGAACACGATTTCATAAAAGGATTGTTTGTCTAATTGCAGTATCCTAGGTCAATGTTGACGTTGTGTTCAATCTATGTCATCCATCTGTTTATCTTTGTACGTATAAAACCCGGCTGAGGTTGTGGTGGTAATATAAAACCGAGATTCCTGATTATTCTTTATCTTTTTTTATGACATCAATATTTCCGGGCCTAATCCAAACAAAGTTAAAGCAGACAAACATGAATTGTAAACAAAAAGCTACAATGCAGAATTTAAAACATGTAGGTATTGTTATTTTTCTATTCTTTCCTTGAAAAGTGGAGCAGTAAAATAATTTGCATTTATCCTTTTTTAATAAGACTCGTGTACAGAGCCTCGATTTGTACTGTGGTTTAATTAATTTTGGTCTATAGTATTTCAAACTGTGTTCTACTAATCTTACTTATTTCCTATAATCAATGACAAAATAAGAGTAAATAAAATAACCTCATAGTTCCATAGTTTATATTTAACCAGCTGTTAGTTAAAACAAATCGAAGATTACAAAGATTGCTTTAAAAAATAATTTGATCATCGTAGTATTTTACTATGTATATTTAATTAATCTGTCATCCTCTTACAGAAGAATTGAACGTAATAATGATTAGCATTACACATAGTATAAATAAGTCAACCCTAAGTATGTCTTTACATTTTTATCCAAATGCTGAATTTGTGACACAAAAGCTGAATGTTTACAGCTGTTATGTTAAGCAAATTATTTTATGCCAAAAGCTAGTTTAGAATCTTAGCGTCGGCTGCTAGACTTTTTAAAAATTAAAACTTAATTTCTAAAAAACTGGGACCCAAAACTAAAATTATGGCTTCGACATTCCCTAGTTCTCAAAATTATCTTTCTTTCAACACAAAAATCTTGAAAATCCGTCGAGTGGTTGATTCAGAATCGTGAAATAAATAAACGGTATCAGCATTCTGACACATACTTTGTCCCATAAGTTTGTCAACAACCTTCATCATGTGTAAGCGGTGAGAGTAAATATACGGAAATGGGATTTGTACCATTTTCTTCAGAATTTAAAGGACTATAAAATACTAAATTTTTATCAAAATCGTTCAGGCCATTTTTGGGAAAATCCGATTTTTCTGTTATTTTATGGGGGTTTTATGGGAAAATAACATAATTTACAATAACTTTTGAACCGTAATTTTTACAGAAATGGAATTAGTACCATTTTGTTCAGAATATAAAGGGCTATAGCATACTAAATTTTTATCAAAATCGTTCGGGCCATTTTTGGAAAAATCCTATTTTTCCGTTTTTTTATGGGGTTTTATGGGAAAATCCCCATTAAAAATAAAAATTTCTAAAAAATAAATAAAACTATCAAAATTGTAAGGACCATAACATACTATGTTAAATCAAAACCAGATTTTTTTCTAAAATTCTATTTTTTGTTATTTTATGGGGTTTTTATGGGAAAATAACATATTTGACCATAACTTTTGAGCCGTAATTTTTACGGAAATGGGATTTGTACTATTTTATTCAGAATTTAAAGGGCTACAACATACAAAATTTTTATCAAAATCGTTCAAGCCATTTTTGAGAAAATCCGATTTTTCCGGTTTTTTATGGGGTTTTATGGGAAAATCCCTATTAAAAATCAAAATTTCAAAAAAATGAAAAAAAACGCCTGGAGATACCATGGATTAGAACCTACATGCCAAATTTCATCGAAATCGGACCACAGGTGTAGTCTCTAGCTCTGTACACATCCAGACACACAGACACACACACACATACCTACAAATGTGTCGGAACGAGATCCGAGTAAAAATCCAGCTGTTGGAGACCCAGCAGAAGGGGTGCTTTTTGAAAGAAAATACGTGATACTCTATTTAATTAGAATGTCTGATACATGTTTGTCATGCCATATTTCAAATAATGCTAAAAAAACTCCATTTGATTTTTCACATTTACAGTGAGATCCAGTATGTAAGTCGATATGAGATCCGCTTTGGCCTTGAAACTGGCTCTAATACACGCGTTTAAATTTCACAGTCAATCTGAGATCCGACACTTTTTCTAATCTGAATTATTTCACTGACATTTGCATTGCTTAAAAGACTTGTTTGTGTGTTCACTGTCTATTTAAAGACGATCACTTAGAGATCACATCTCCAGAGCTGCAACGATAACTGCTCCGGCCCGGAGACCAATCTGTTTGGGGAGGCCAACGTTCATATCCGAGATTCTGACATGTTGTGATGGGTGCAAATTTACAGAAGAAAATGATTTTTTTTCTTCACTGCTGTGTAAACACCTGTTTTTGTTATTTGGTTATGTTTATAAACTGCTAAATCCATCATTAACTTGTTTACTTTGCAACAGTAATGTTTATTGTCTTTTTGGATTTTGCCGTTATAAACAATCAAACATTATGTTATTGTACCATAAACTGTTTAAATTTGTAACGACAAAAACTGTAAAATCAATGTAAATTTGAACTTTATAGAAGGCCTAACCTAAAGAATGCTATAGTTTTTTAAATGTTCATTTTTATGCCTTCTATTTAAAGTTCAAACTCAAATTGATTGTACAATATTGGTTGTTGAAAATGAACATTGAACAGTTTATGAAACTTTAACAAATGTTCGTTTTTTATGTCGGTAAAATCCAAAAAAAGATTAATAACCTATCTTTTGCATTGTAAACATTCTTTTCGCTTCTAATTAGCCTTAACAATGTAAAGATAATTTGTCAAAGGTGATTATTTTGTCATGACATAACAACATAAAACATGAAAGAACAAAAAATAACGAAACTAGGGGACTTAACAGTGGCGAAGCGAAATATACTATTTTTTCGTAGGCCTACTGCAGCAGAAACATTATTTTTTAATACATGAGTTGCGGGTCTAAAAGAGCTCGTTTTTTTCCTTAGTAAAAAACAACAACAAAACAGTGCCTCCGATGTCGTAAACTTTGATTGTAAGCAATCGCAAGTATCGAAAGTAAATATCAATTGTTGGTTGCAGCCTAGTGTTAAATTTTTACCAATAGATACATTACCACCAAAATATAAAAAAAACTGAAGTAGTTTTGATATTATTTTTGCATGAAAAGTATATTTGCTATCTAAACTAGTTTTCTTAATAGCCTAATACTGCAATATTGACAAAAAATATAGTTCGTTACAAAGGCAAAAAGGGTTTTTTCAACCCATGCTTATTTCCCTGAAACTCGAGCTCGGGTTGAAAAGAGTCACTTCCTGCCCTAGTGATGAAATCTACTATTGTTTTACTTCATAAATATTGCTAACAAAGTATGAATAATTATTTTTCACGCACCCAACTACATCTTTTCTCATAAAATAGTATGTAATTTGCATATAAAAAAAAATGATTCTCTCCAATATGTGACGTTTTGCATATACAGTCCTAATCAGTGGCCTGTAGATTTTTGCCATCAAACAAGAAATCTTCGAAATTCCATCAGGGCTCAGCCCCTGTGGCCTTCAAAGTTCCCATGTTATTCTTAGGGAGAAAATGTTTGTTTACATTGGAACAGATGAATACTTAAATGTTGGAGATACTAAATTTGAAATTAATTTATTGAAATATCATGAGCTATAAGGATTTATTAGATTTTTTTTAACGATAAAACTTTAACACATAAAATAGTATATGTAATTTGCATATAAAAAAATTCTGCTCATTGAAGAAAGGATTAGGATTTTGGAAGACTCCTTGTCTTTATAAACTTTTCCATGTTTTTATTTATCTTCAATAATAATAATAATAATCAAAGGATGACACCCGGCATTGAATATTAGGCATCCGTAAAGTTTATAATGGATCTTCATTAAAATACATGTGGTTTTCAGGTCTGGGCGAGCCCACAATGTTATTATTGTTAATTTCTTGTTTATTTTGTTAACACTACTGTGGATAATGTCATCATTGAAGTTTATAATTTATAAAGTTTATATTCTCCTTGGTGGGTACGACTACGTCGGAAAGTAAGAGTGTCAGAAGAGAGGAGACATTAGATGAGTGGAAAATGCAAGGGGGCTGGATCAAGATAGGGAGATGGCCCATTATTGAACACAGTTTCTCATAGGACATGGAAACGTCAAGGCGAATTTCAATTCAATCAAATTTAATTCAATTCAAGTATTCAATTAAATTTAATTTGCACACATAGTGTATCTAGACAATGATTGAAAGTAGGACAAGCATAAGAAGAAAGAAGATTTTTCACGGGGAATCGGCCTGGCATTTAAGTCCCAGATTTGAGACAGAGGTGGTGGTGGGGCCAAGGGGCTTTGGTCTATCATTTAGGTTATCGTCCATTAATCACAAGAGAATCTTTTAATGACTTTCAAAAGAAACTGCAAAAACAGTACGTAAACTGTAAACTTAATTAGGCCTTTTACCATCTCCGCCTAACCAAGAAACCTGAAAACGCTAAATAAAATAGATCAATACAAATCCTTCTTCTCGTACGTCTAGATTTTGCACGATTTCGTGTGCAAGGTTCACTAGTATTTCATTATGCTGAATAAATAAGTATAGGAATAGAAAAATAAACCAACTATTAGACACAGTTGTATCATAAATTGTAAATAGCAACTTTAGCATAAATGAAAACAAGTTGCAAGTCGTTTGAGAGGTTATCTTTACATGAAAAGTATTTTAGCTTTCTAAATTAGTTTGCATAAAATAATGTCTCAGTATGACATAACATATCGTCCCCAAAAATTTATGTTACCCATAATTGGAAACTTGAATATGTAAAACTGATCATGAGCTTGGCTCATAATCTGGTCAAGTTTTTCTCGAATTATGGTAGGCCTATATGGCGAATGACTGGTGCATATCAAGTCCTAGTTAGTTCTGAATTAACGAACAAAATATTTTTTTTAATTCTGTGCAAATAAATTTACCTAACTTTTTAAATGACAGTACCTGTTTTTATTAATCTTTGATGTTGACATATTTGATAAGAAATGGTACTTCTAAAGTCAACTTAAATTTTTTATCAAATTAACTTCAAGCTGGCCACAGGAAAAGCATAACTAGGCTACTTTAAACGCATTTTTCCTTACACTATTACAATAAAACTTCTCATATATTGTTATGCCAATGAAATACGCATAGGAATAGAACAACAAACCAATTATAAGAAACGGTTTTATTATAAATTGTAATTCACTTATAACCTAGTATTAAAAAATTAAAAAAGGTAACTTTCTACCTTGGAACCCTGATGATTAATGAACAATAAAATATCTTGGAGTATGGCTGGACAAGAAACTTAATTGGAACTACCACGTCAATAAAAAAAACTGTCCCAAGGTTATGCACGTCATGCAAAGCTTTTCCCTTTAATCAATAGGAAATCTACTCTGAAGCCAGCTTTTACAGTTCTAATCTACAAATCAATAATTCGGCCCTTGATTACATATGCATCTCCTATTTGGGGATTAGCTATATCAAAAAACAAACTATTCAAAATTCAAGTGATTCAAAACAAAATTCTAAGAATAGCGGTGAATGCTCTTGGTTTGTTAGAAACAGGCATATACTCGAAGAGCTAGGAGTGGAGACTATATCGGCCTTTATTGAAAAAACCACCTCAAAATTTCTGAAATCTTTAAACAATGTTCCTGGTGCATTAACTTTCCATCTTGACGAAGCAACTGAGAGCAGGAGGCTACGTCGAAGGCTCCCTCGAGATCTATTGAATGAATTAAGCATAAAGAAGATTAAATATATTTCTCTAAATTAATTATGTTTTAGGGTTTTCAGGTCTGGGCGAGCCCACAATGTTATTATTGTTAATTTCTTGTTTATTTTGTTAACACTACTGTGGATAATGTCATCATTGAACCAGAAATAAATGCTTAAAAAAATGTAATCACAAAAAATAAAGATAACATAGATATGGTTTACATAATCAAAGATATGTAAAACTATTATTAATGATAATGACCATTTTAACAGGAAAAATGTAATATCGAAGATAAATAAAGTCTAAACAAAAGTATTCTGAATAATAATCAAAGGATGACACCCGGCATTGAATATTAGGCATCCGTAAAGTTTATAATGGATCTTCATTAAAATACATTTACAACAATGTGATTACTACAAATTGAACAATGTAATCAAACATTTGCAAAAGTCTTTGATAACGAAATATAACGTAGTCGTGAGGACACATGGTAAAAGATTTAATGATTAGAAAAGTCAAGACCTCAATCACTTAAATAGTTTTTGACGTAGTAGGCTAACTACTAGACTACAGAGCCACTTGGCGATCGAGCTAATGCAATTTTATATATAGATACA
Organism: Macrosteles quadrilineatus; assembly: GCF_028750875.1. Classification (NCBI taxonomy): domain Eukaryota; kingdom Metazoa; phylum Arthropoda; class Insecta; order Hemiptera; family Cicadellidae; genus Macrosteles; species Macrosteles quadrilineatus. The sequence goes on along the minus strand of NW_026542595.1, from coordinate 135,586,004 downwards.
TCATCAGTGATTCACTAAATTCAACCACTTCACTCCGTAGTCCAACTAGGATCAGACCAGAACTACTCTTTTTTCATTGGTCAGTTTAAGGGATCTCACTGTGACCGGGTGTGTATGATCGGTGTGCGTAGGCGACGCTAGCGCAACGTGGTGCCGGATTTCAGAACTAAACCTAACGCACACGCACACTATAAAAAAACCAGCCCAAATGAGATCCACCTGTTTTCAGCAAACTTCGGGTATTTCCGTGATCCTGACAAGCTCAGGAGGACCAATCAGAGGCTCACTATGCCGTTGTGTAAACAAACTGCGGATCTCGTTTCGACACACTTGTAAGAGCACAGACACACACACACACACAGACATCACTTTGAAAACCACTTTTTTGGGTCCAGGGGGACATAAAATGAATATATCCACTCAAAACTCAAACTCAAAAATTTTGACAAAAACAATACTTTCTCCATATACTATGGTATAGGGGGAGAAAGTAAAAAACACTGTTTCGTTTTAATATTATAGATAGGAGTGTAGTGAAATTATACTTACTGGGGAATACATGCTTTGTTTTCTCTTTGATCTGGTACCAATTTTTCCTGAAAACACGATCATATTTATTTTTCTATTCACATTTTTATTCACCAAAAACAAAGACCTATAAATTACACAAACACAAATCTTGGTAGTGTAGTGAAGATACTATTTTGAAATCAATTATTAATATATTGAAAGAAGACCCATCACTCGTTTGGAACTCAATAGAGCTGTTTGAGTTTTATAAATCCAAGGGGGGTCAAACATAACACGTACAACTCTGGTAAAAAAAATAACAGACATAGTAGGACCTAGCTTGATTGTGTTCTCTTCTCCTGGAAATACTAACATATTTACGTTTAAAAATCAAATGCCATTTGCGATGAAACTGGCATTATCTGATGAAGATGAAGAATGTAGTTTTGGAAAAGAAAATTGAATCATTGAAAAATGGAAAATTGAAAATTGTAGGTGATAATTTCGATACATTATTATCTACACAGAATTGCTTACGCCAAACCCGCAGCATGCCTTTACTTATGACTCAAGCAACTTCTCAGTTAAATGCAATAACTCCATTATTTACATTACTTAAATATACACCTGTAACTGTACCAGTATTTTTATTTTATCATCACGCCAATAAGTGCTATTGATGCTTATAATAAACCGGGAAATTCTCACTGTACCTGCAGATTGGGGGAATACGAGAATGTACAGTGTAATTGTTTATGGGTGGGGGGGGGGGATCTTTGAAGGCACTAATAACAATTATTTTTAACAAATGTTACTTGTACAAATGTATAATGCATAATATAATTCTGTTTTTTGAAGAAATAATGTAATATGTCATAGGTATTGGCACTAAATTACAACTTTATGTTAATAATAGCTTCAATTTCACAAAATTGTGCTAAACCGTGAGGTTTACCAAAAAAAGTGTAAACATCATTTCTGTGTAGTTTTTTATGCTCTACATTTTATGTCTCAACATAAATATCACTAAAATTACCGTTTTCGAGTATTTATCGAAAAACCTGTTTTGGCCACCATTTTTCCAATATGGTGGCGTTTGCCCAAGGGTGCCAAGGTGGCACCCGGCATATTCGTAATCAGCACATGAAACTGTGTCAGAATCAGTCAAAAAACCTTTGTCCACCCAAATTTCCAGGCCCCCCTAGCTGACGCCCAGACTATAAAGCTTTGTCCAACCACTTACCCCATTCTTCTCCAACATTCGCTGCTTCTAAGGTCCAGCCAGCCCAATCTTTAGTATTTTCACTAGGCCTATTTATTGGAGACATTGAGCGGGGAAGTTTCTTTCTTCTAACAGGAAACTCAATACTCTTCACATCAGCCACCTTTGCAGCAACTGTGGTTGAACTGACTTTGTTCACTTCATATTGACTGCCTTCACCTACTGTGATTTCAAACGCTGAACCTTGTTTCTTTATGAGTGATGGTACTAATGACAGTTTAGCCATCTTTGCAGCAACTGTGGTTGAACTGACTTTGTTCACTTCATATTGACTGCCTTCACCTACTGTGATTTCAAACGCTGAACCTTGTTTCTTTATGAGTGATGGTACTAATGACAGTTTAGCCACCTTTGCAGCAACTGTGGTTGAACTGACTTTGTTCACTTCATATTGACTGCCTTCACCTACTGTGATTTCAAACGCTGAACCTTGTTTCTTTATGAGTGATGGTACTAATGACAGTTTAGTTGAAATGTCCCCTGATGGTAAAATATCTTCCACAAAAATATAAACATCATTGGTTTTTTTGTCAATATCAAATCTTACAATGATCAAATTTTCTTTGGCTAATGCTTCAGATCTGTTTTCGATAATATTTTTTACACCCATTTCATAGTCAGTTTTACTCATTTTTACTTCATTTGGTATACGCTTTAACTCTTCATACAATAGTTCTAAGATATGTAAACCTGTCCTTGAGGATTCACATGTGTCATCGACTTTTTCTGCGCTTTCTTTAGATTCCATGATTGTAGGTTCCACTCTGTGCTCCTCTATTTTTTCCTCTTCAACTGTATCTTTATCACCATGATATTCACTTTTCTCCCCCTCAGGTGGTTCATAAACGTCTTGCATCTGAAATATTGAAATACAGTATTGTAATTGTGTAACTTGTTACAATACTTTGACCATTCTAATCGTCCTTTATGAAGGGGAACGAGCTAAAAATTAGTGTATGAAATAAGGAACACGGTGTTGTTCTCAAATTTGATCTAGCTCTTTTGGGTGTGATAAGAGCTTGATGGAGAACCTATATTGATGGTGAACATCTATACTTACTCCCCAGCTCCTCCGTCTTCAGATTTACAACCATTGTTTTCTCTGCTTTTATTTTTACATGTTTTGTTATTGGTGTGTTCTTTCCTGAAATACAGTTATAACTACAGTACTGGTAAGTTACAATGATAATAATTCATACTGATAAGAATAAATACTTCAAAAAGGTCTTGTGACTACATGGGATTGTTTCTTGTGATAAATGAACTAGATTTCAATAATCAAAATATAAAACAAAATAATAATTTAGTTAATTCAAAAGTACCTGGGAACCGAGCTTTGCTCAGGGAAAATCATTACTTTACTCTGAAAGCAGTCTTAGTATTGCAGATACATAAATACATTCCCAAACTCCACACTGCTTGCCTTTACTACTTCCTTCACCACTGCCTACGTCGCGGACCTGTTTCCTTCCATTCCCATCACATTTTAGGATTCCAGATACCTTAATCTAATCGTCATAAACAGTTCCCACACTCTGGACAGCTTGCCTTGACTACTCCCTTCACCAATTCCTACGTCTCAGACCTGTTTCCCTCCATTCCCATAGCATTTTAGGAATGCTAATACCTTAATTTAATTTTTCTAATCGTCATAAACAGTTCCTACACTCCGGACAGCTCGCCTTGACTACTTCATCACCACTTCCTACGTCGCGGACCTGTTTTCCTCCCTTCCCATAAGATTCATTACAATAGCGAATGTAGTGAAATTGCACGTGAAATAATAGTTAAGTCAAAATAAATAAAGCACAAATCTGCTACCCAATAAATATAAAAGGAGGTGTATGAGTTAAAGCTGATTAAAGATTATTCCATCCTCTCGTTAATTTAACCACCATACTCGACATTGACAGAAATTGGTTTTTCAGTTGTAGTATAATATGCTCAATGGGATCATCTTGTTCATTTCTTTTGATTTTTCCTAACTCATTGTTATTTCCTTTTGGTCTGCGTAAACATATGCTACATATTCAGTATAGTTCAATAAATAAATTGATTGATTGATTGATTGATTGATTGATATTCTCGGAAAGTGCTTCAAGAGCTTTCTGAGCATGCGCAAGCTGAGGTGCCTGTGGGTACAGAACGTCACGTTATGTCTTAAAATGTAAACAAAATGACAACAATGGCGGAATGTTTTCTCATAAGGCCCATGTTAAATTTTCAAAAGTTTGTACTCATATTATGGCGAAAATAGGTTTTTCCTGGCTATACCACTGGTCTAGAACTTATTTTTGACACAGAACTTAGTTATTCCGTAAATATAAACGTTTTTGTTAGAGCCGATTCCCAGATCGAGTTGACAAGTATTCAAACTTTACTCGTATTATATATAGGATTTAAGTCTGAAGCATTGTTTTTGGAACAATCATAAGTTACAGTTTTGAAGAGGGGTCAATTCCTCAATGATCCCCTTGAATCGTTGGGTGCTGAAAGTATTAAGATTGTTTAGATGCGTTTGATTGGATGCCGAAACCTAAGGGTATGTATTTTAGATCTGAGATGCATGAAGGATGAGCAATCGAGCATTGAGTGAATGAGGTTACAGCTTTGTCCCTATTAGGCCTAGGTAATGAATCAAATGAAAATGAATATGAATAAGGAAGCTATACTTCTTTAGCCAAGCCACCCGCCGCAGTAAACTAAGCACATTTCCATTTGCCTGATTTGGATTTACACTAAATGTCTCCTTAAAAATATCACATCCATTCCCTATTTAAATAGAATTAGTTTAACGAGTACTTAGGTTTGTTGCAACAGGAAGGGTAAAATGTTAATAGTTTAGTAAGATATAAATGCATCCTACAAATTTGATAAAATATGTTCATAAACAAGCAAACTACAACAGAGTTTACTTATTCTCCATAAGAATATAGCATGAGAATTTTAAATTTACCATTTTAGTGAATTTCCCTATAGGGAAGTAGCTATTACCGTAGGTGGCATGGTAAGACCTAGGCCCAGGACCAATTTACTTTTTCATTTTGATGTCCCCAGAGAGGCCAAAAACACCATTCGTTCAATTTTTATTATATGTATATATATATATATATATTTATATTATTCTTGAGGATTTCTTGATAGCGTTATGATAAATGAGACATGAAACATTGCAAATTTTCGTTTAATACAAACATTTTAAAGCAAAGAGAAATTATAAAATATGTAAAAATGAACAAAACAAACAAATATGAACTGTTTACAAACACAGTAGTTGAATTTTGAGAACATATGATTTATAGATTTATATATATATGTGTGTGTCCGTGAACGTGATAACTTGATTAATTTTTGTCTGATTTTGAGGAAATTTGGTTTAAAGGTGTAAGGTGGATTAACCCTCGTGGTGTCTGTCATTTTTTCTGTAGTGTCAGGCGATTTTTGGGCGTTACGCAGCATTATGTATAAAAATTATATAAAATTTTTTTTTCAGATGAACCATACCATGTTATATATTTTTGTGAAGCTAAATACACTGAGATCATAATGCAGCATAGATGTTTGGGTTTCATGCATATTTGATGAGTAAAAAATGCTTTGAGAAAAAAAAATTTAAAAAAAACATTTCAAATGTTTGTGCCCCTTGTTTTAGAAACAAATTCAACCATATGAAAAATCCGAGATAGCCATTTATTTCTAAATATTATAACAAAAAAGATAACATGCATTTTAGTAGTTTAGCTTAATTTTTAGGTTAGCTATATGAAAAAATATAATACAAGAACAGTTGCGAAATCACTCAATATTACAAGATTCTATGAATTTGCAGACATACTTCAAAACACACATGCATACCACAAAATACTCATTATTTATTGTTTTACATCAATGAATGCATAAAAATAAATGTACTTATCTAAAAAATATTTCAATTACTATCGACCATGAAACTGAAGGGGAGGCGGAAATGTTTTTACTTCAAGTGTTCACTCAACCAAAACAATCAAACAAAGTTATAAAAAAAATTCACTTTTTGTAAAACAAAAATTAACTACCTAAATAATCTTTGGAACAATGTATAAAGAAAACAATTTTTAGGCACAGTAAAAACATTAGTCCCCTAGAAGACAGAAAGAAATTGTGATCACAAATGTTATTCGGAGTCGGAACTTTCTCTATGCAGTCTCCGCTTAGCACCACGAGTTGGCCTCCAGAAGTGCTGTAGGTTATGGTAGCATTCACGGTGCACTCCTATGTTGCATCCAGGGCACCAGAATCTTGTTCTTCCATTGCTGCATACCATACACTTCCTTTCACATTTCCTCGGCAGCTTGTCAAGGCGGTGTCGATCTCCAACATAAATAAATCGGCAGGTCCAGGGACAGGTAGAGGTTCCTGAGGAACGCCTGCTGCTACAAGAGCTTCGATGATTTCTATGTGGAAATCTCTTCTCTCCAGTGGGTTGTCCGTGTTTGATTTGTAGAGAGTATATGCATTTACCATACAAATGTCTATAAAGTTGAAAAAAAAATCTTCTTCCAATACTTTGTGGTAGAACGGTTACAAGTCATATGGTAGACCGACTTATCGTTGACGTTGATTCCACCCATTGATTGATTTTAATTGTGTATCAAAAGAGGCTTTTGGCCAACAAGTCCCTTTTTGCTTTGAACAATTCCATCCTCAGCATTGTGGGCAGTTGTGATTACAAAATCGGGCTTCCGGTTTGCTTTTTGCCTGTACTGTACAAGTAACAGATCACCTTTTCTGAAATAAATACTTTCCACCTAGAACTGTACTTTTGGCGAATTACTATAGCTGAAAGTGAACGGACGTCCCATAAGCGTGTTTTCTCTTTACCTTACTTCTCTGTGCTAAATCAATTAAATTATGATTCAAGAAGGTTATATGGTGTAGCAAAGGAGGTCTGTGTGTGCAGATGATCTCTGTACTGCTGCGCCTTATCTCTTAAAAAAAAACTGTGAATCCTTGGTAAAAATATTGTTTGATAATGGTAGTGATTATTTTTATTTTACCTCATGATTTATGTTAGTGAATATTTAGTTACATATTGGTTTTTGTCAACAGATCGAGCAAGCATTTTCTTCAACAGCCACGACGTGTCAAAACCTGATTCCACATCCAGTCTTAGTATCCTAGATCCAGATGACTTGGCGGAGAGCAAAACTAGGTAACAAAACTACTTCACGTTTCAAAAGTAGCTTTATTATTTTTTTGTTACGACCATTACATTATCTTCACGGGCAACTTAAGACACAAATTTCTTGTTTAGTGCAACTCAGACTCTGTGGGACTCAGGCTAGGCCTACTTTAACCCTTGTTCGTTTCAGGTTCTCACATGTAACTCTGTAGGTAAGCAGGGCGAAACTACTTAGTTTATTGCTCGTATAATTTAGTAGTTAGTAGAATTTTAAGTAGGTAGCACCCACAGAACCATGTAAAAATTATCGTTCCCCCCATAACCTCCCCCGACTAGAGCAGTGATTATAAGCGTGGTGTCTAGTGACACTTAATGTTGTTCTAAGCCATCCTGATCACTAGCGACTCCTGGGATATCCCAGCAACCCGACTTGTGCGATTCCTGGAAATTTGTCGATTGTTTGTGTGGGCGGAATTTCCTGCGTTACCGAACAAGTTTTTGCCAGCAGGATATTTGCGTAACAAATGAGTCTACCCACTCAAACTTGAAAACCTTAAAACTTTGAAAGAGCCGTGAAATTTGTTTGCTGTGATAAAACGTGGAGAAGCCATGAATGTTTCAGTAAAACCTTAAAAGTAGGAATGGGCAATTGCTGATCCTCTATTCCAAAAAAAAAAAAAAAAAAAAAAAAAAAAAAAAAAAAAAAAAAATTGTAGGCCTATTCAAGTTATTGTGTATTTACTATTCAGTGATCATCCACTGCAACTCTGGCAAAACTAAGTAATGATAATTTTCTTTTGGGATCACAATTACATAAAAAAACTACCCAAACTAAACATATAGCTTTCATAGAGCATTTTAATATTCCGAGATTACACTCCCCAAAAAAGGCTTTTCTTATAAAAATTCTATAAAACAGGAATGAAGAGTTCTTAAATTTTTGGCCTTTAAAATATTTTGGGTATTCATCACAACAACATCATGAATATAATCTATTAATGCTGTAAGTCTACTGTCTTAAAAATCTCTGACTGTGACACCATCATCAACCGCAATCGCTGCAGAATCAAAACTTGTTTTACTGTCGCAAAGATAACACATCGTGTCCCACAGTCATGTGAAAATTGTAATCGTCTTCTTTCACATGGGGAATTTTTGTTCACAAAATCATTGCAGACAGTTTCCGCGATCAGGAGAATATAAACTAACTGGGCTCATTTTTCTGACTTGGTACTTGGTCACTCAATATTTAAGTGGCTAAAGTCTGAACTTAATCTTGAATCAGAATCATACCCAATTTGGCTAGAGTCTGTCGATAATGGATGCAGCTACATTGGAAACATCACACCGGTGTCCCTATACTGCTCTCTTGTCTCCGAGGTGAGGTCCGCCATGACACTTTGATTTTGCTACGATTCCGCCCTTATCCGGCCTGATCCCTATCTGTCACAAAAAATATGCACATGTTATCCTGAAGAATTGTTTAAGATCGGGAGGTAGTAAGAAACTCAATCATCAGGCAATTGTGAAAGATGATCACAGATATTTCTGAGTTTGAGGAACAAGAATATGGGTTCGTAATTGCTGGTAATGATCACAATGTTGCCCTTGCTGTGTGTTTGTGGTTTTAAGAGATGGAGATAGTTGTGGTGACCACAGGAGCAATGTTCTCCCATTTACTGTAGTAAAAACAAATTTGTTATGTAATTTTACCACATTTCTGACTAATGCTAAGACCATGTACACATGGGAGCGTTGCAACGCGCGTCCTAGAAAAACAACAATCAAACAGCGCTTCGGCCAACGCGCGCCTTGAGTTACGAAGGTTCTAATGGGACCGTACACATGTTAGCATTGTAACGCGCATTTTGGAGTAGAGAGGAGTACGTTTTATGTATGTTTACTGAGTACTTCTATATACAATACCAATACCTTATGGTAATCACGAGGTTCTCTTAATAATCCCTAACAATGCTCTTAAAAGGTGCTAGACATACTTTAACTTACGTTAAATGAAGCAATGAGCATGCTTTAGTAATTAAAAAGCTTGCGTTTATATAATTAGGTTATTAAATAAACGATTAGGCTACAAAGTAAAACAAACATACGAGCTATACGTTCGTGTAAAATTGGATATCCCAAGTGTTCTTAGGGGATTTTTCCCGTCACGGTTACCCGGGACCGCTTTGGTTTTTCATTTTGATGTTCACAAAGGCAAAAATTCATAATATTAAATAATTTAAATATATAAATGAAGCTGCAATGGGGGTATTTTTACTTTTTTTTGTACTTTATTTTTATGGTACAAATCCCAAACAAAAACTACCTTTTCGACTTTCATGGCTATACCGGGACGTGCCATGTCTCAATAATACGAATTGCTCGAACGCGCGTTGCAACGCTGTCTTGTGTACGCAAAGGCTTATCTGAAGCATGTGACAACGCGCGTTGCAACGCTCCCATGTAGCCTAACAGAGTTAGTTCCTCGTTAGTTTAACTGATGTAATGAGAATTTTCAGTTGTTAGTGTGTGGAAAATAGTCATTACTCCAATACTCACAAGTTTATTGATATCTTGCACACAGTGTAGCTGTTGACCCAGAGAGGCTGGCAACCATAACAAAGACTGTTAGAGAGAAACTGGGTATGGACCTGTTGAGTATTGACGTGGTGGTGGACAACACAACGGGACGTCATGCTGTTATTGACATCAACGCCTACCCAGGTCTATAATATTCACTAGTCTATTTAATTATTTAGTTGCCATTGGCGATATCATCCCAGTTAGACTTATCATGGATCAGCTGTCGCCAATTTTTATTTAAAAGAATATAGTTGAATAAGCCAGTTACAGAGTGTGCTAGTGTCTGAAATTCTATTTTAGTATTTTATACTTTATTTTTTGTTTCTGAGGTAGTTATTGGTAAATAAAAGATGCTATATCCACAGAGAAGTAAGCCACAGGAGGAAATACACTTACGGGATAGCTGTGCACTTTCAGCTCTGGTCTGTTGGGGCGGAAATGTTCTTGTGACGAGCAAGGAAGAGCCCGAATGGCGAGCACTGTGTGGAAATTCCTATCACTGAGGGCTCAGGGGCTTCCTGTGAATGTTGTACATAAGGGCAAGGGGGGAGGTGTTGGACTTTGCCTTAGACGTGTACCATGAGAGTGTATCCTCTGTTCCTTAAATCTCTGTGCTATAGCCTAGAATAAGTTGCCCCATAGTTTTACTTCACTAAACAGTTGGTGTTCTTTTTCAACAGAAATCAGTAATTTACATTAGCGCAATCTGTCATGAGCTCAATTCAACCAAGTCCATTTTAATTTAAAACTAGCAACAGTTTTAACATGGGGATAGAATGACTAGGTCCATCAATAGTCAAAGGCGACAATCCCTAATGTCTAGGTCATTTTTTACTATAACTCTCAGTACTTGAACTAATAAATACAAACTCTGCAATTGTTAGCTGTTTCATTAAGATCAAATATCCAAACTGTGGTAAACTCGTGGTATGTTAATTGCTGAAGGCAATTGAGATACCCACAGTTCTTGGGAAAAAATTGATTGTAGCATCGTTATCTCTCAGTCCATCAGTCTTAGATTGTTGGTGAAACCTATGCTCCGTTCAGAAAAACTATACGGTTTGAGAGGAAGTTCCCTCACTACCTTTTTTTCTTTATATAAATGGTACAGCTGATTGATGTTTTGGCAAACCTCAGCTGTTGAGCTATTATTTCAAAGAGGTAGATTAAAGTGGAGGGGATAGATTTCTTCCCCTAAAACCGCCTATATTTTGTGAACAAAGTATAATAGCTTTAAGACACCCATTTCATTTATTTTATTTATAGCGACATGGTTGTCTTTCCTAAGAATTTCAGTCTTAGCAAGAGTTGGTCAATCCAGCAGTTAAGTGTATTCTACTACTATTACACAAAATCAACATTAATCTGTTTGTTAAGCACTGTTTTTTTAAAGATATTTCCTTTCTGATCCACAGCTAGAAAACAACCATAGTGGGCTGATGTTCCGTTTTCATCCCAAAATTCCTTTCCAATCCTTTCTTGAGAAACCATCATCTTGTCTTATTTGCTTACTTTTCCCGACCGTATTCAAACAGCAAGACTCAATTGATATTTTGCAGGTTACGACGGATACCCCGACTTTTTTGAAGGTCTGATGAGGTGCATACTCAAGCGAATCACCGACCACGAAGCCGAGTTGGCTAGAGCGAGTTTGTCCCCAAGCGAGACAGGAGACGAAGCGAAGGCAGATCAGGATGACTCAGGCTTTGACACAAGCGACTCCAGTGACGAAAAGAAGAGGAAGCAGAGGCTGCGCTGTTCTATCAATAGTGGCGGGAGAACCTCGACCAATCAGGTGATGAGCAAGAAACACGCAGAGCGGCAACATTAGCCAACACGAGTGCTACTAGTGCCTACAACCTCCGGTGTATTGGGGCGGAGACTGATGGTGTTTATTTTTGTAATAGTTCAACGCAAAAAGAAATTAAAATTTACAAATTAAATTTTGTAACGGTCAATTTTTTTTAGTCAACTCTAAGGAGATTTGAATACTTTTTGGTTGATGAGTAAATTATTACTACGCTACGCTAAAATGATGTTAAAAAAATTTGTTGGGTTTTGTAACATTTTTGGAACGTTAATCAGTTTACCACAATAGGGTGAAAAAATACTAAAGCTCTCCTTCCTTACTGATTAATTAACTATGATTCCTTTCTAGGAAAACAAACACAGTCATTATATTTTTGGTTGGTTTAATCCTAATTTTTTACTAATTTAATTTTTACTTTCACAGACACTTTTATAAGGCACACAATTCATTTTTAAAGGTTCCTTGTCCTTACAATAAAGGGGACTTACGGTATGCCATGCCAAGTAGCGTGCCTCCCAACTACACGGCAATACAATTTTTTTTTTTTTTTGAACTGGTTAATTGTCTATACTAGTAGCTGTGTGACTTAAGTTGATATTTTTATCAAAGATGTATGTTTCCCAAAGGCTGTTGAAGATCTTTGTTCGTTAAAACTAATAGTTTTGCTCGGTCCTCAAGAATTAAAAAAAACTTCTATCCACTCTTTCCTCTATATAGTCACAACATGAATGATGTTTCTTTTTTTCAAAAATCACTATTCTTATTCTAGTGATTCTTTTTCCTCTGGAAATATTTTGTTTGCAATTTAATATACAATCAAGATCAATCTGGTTTGTTTTCCATCTTCAAACTAACACATTTGATGGTCAATTTACTCAACTACCAACTGAACAATAGTTTTGGTAAGATGTGTATCACTGAGAAGAAGGTATAGAGGAAATATTCATTGGCACACTTAAGTGGTGTCTAGCACTAGTGTTGGTGTCTAGCACTAGTGTTGGTGTCTAGGACAAAGTCCAACACTGCCCCCCTTGCCATCATGTACTACAACGCACTAGGCGGAGGAAGTCCTTGTGCCCTGTGCAATATGAATTTCCACACTGTGCTCACCGCTCGGGCTCTTCCTTGCTGTTACAAGTATATTTCCGATTAGAGCTGAAAGCGTGCGGTTGTCCCATAAACAAGTCTCCTTTGTACCTTACTTCTCTGTGGTTGTATAGACTACCAGCATTTTTACAGAGGCATTTATTGTATACTGGTAAAAACATGATCCTACTCAGGTAATAGTTCTACTAATTATCATAATTGTAAATTATACCTATTGGTGTCCTACATACACCATTTTGAATGCATTTAAGTTGTATCCTGTGTAAGGTGCCTTTTCTTGTATTACTCTTGGTGATGCAAACATAGAAAACGAATAAATTAAATCAGAGAAGATTTTAGATACTCACAGAAAAAACAAGTAATAATTTGCTGAGACTTGTTGATGTTTTCTAATAATAGTTGATAATTCAATTTATACTATTGCGTCACATTGTTTAGTGAGTAATTTAAAAAAATATATAAGACTTAATACAGAAATCTTCGTAATCTAAATTTAACAATAGGTAAAGAATAAGGTTTTTTAAACGTGATAAACTGTTCTTGTATATTGAGATAGTGCTTTCTCAACTATGCTAAAAATAAGTAAAAACAGCTTGCCAACCAAAAGCGATGGATTCTAAACAGTAACTGAGTTTTCAAATCAGGTTTTGAATTTAGAATGGAGGCTAAAGTATAATAGACATTCTATTATATTTTTATGGATTGTGATTCTGATTTCCTTGAAGGAAACTAAGCAAAATGAAAAATGAAAGGCTCAAGTAGTCAATTATAATTTTGTTAAAACAAAATTGAAAAGTGTTCAACACTAATATAACTAATATTTATTATTAACTACTGTATAACTTATCATCTTCTAAATTATACTACATAATGAAGACTTGATATGAAATAATCGTAAAAGCTGTAACTTTGATTTAAACTCCGTCCCAATGTATTCATTGTTTTACACCACTACAACATATTCACATTCCAATAGATGTGAGATATATTTTTGTATTCTTTAACCCCTTTAATGTAAGTTTGTATCAGTAGCTGCTTTTATACTTAGGTAAAATGGTTTGCTGCCTGGTTTATAAAGTTTTGCATTATCAGATTTTTCAAGGGAAATCCATCAAAGTTTTAACATTCACTATGGATATCGATATCGTACAGAAGATAAGACTTTTTAGAGTTATGACTTGTAGGCTTATTGGTTTGTAAAATGTTTTCAAACACAGAATTTTTTTGAAAGTGACAAACTATTTTTTTGGGATTCATTGACTTTCCTACTATTTTCATCCAAGAACAGCAATTTACATGGTAAAAACTGTACTTCATTTCCTTTAGATAAACTATAAAATCCCTCTAAAAATAAAAAATTATTAGTCTGTGGCCTAAAGGCTCAGAAAATACAATATTTAAAGTACTTCTATTTTTATTGTTATTTTTTTATTTTTCAGTCTTTATCTACTTGTTGTGTTCATTCCCATAGTCAAAGAATGTAAAGACCAGAAATGGTTCTATGTGATCTTTAAAGTATAATTAATGCAAATAAATTGTTTGCTCAATTTGAAAGGCAGCAAACCAAAGCTATGTTATCGCTATGTACGACATGTAAGATTTAACTTTTTACAATCTTCTATAACCGCAATAATATTGTACAAAGTATAATTAAGGTTGGTTAAATTGAATATGCTGTTATTCAAAATATATTAGTCCTATACATTCAATATAATTCATCCAGTATGATAGATATGCCTTAATGTGTTATTTTTACTAATTCATTTTTGCTAAAATGAGTTTTGAGCATTTGTAACTATTTTATATCTTTTAATTCGCTTATTGGTGCCATTTCATTCAATGAAATATTCTGGAATTCTACTGCAGTCAGGTCGACTAAAAATATCCTCCTTAATTTTATATGAAAAACTGAGGTGTTCTATGACAATTATCCTCCTTAATTCGTATTATGATTTTGATTGGAAATATTCTCTATCATTTTTGGGTGTTATAATGTTGAATAATTTAAAGCTAATTTGCTGTTAAAATAATGAAACTGAACGTTCTGTAGCTAACGTGTTTCATTTTTGTAGAATAGAGTAAAGAGGGTAAAGTTAGTTTTCGAAGTAACCATGAAAAGAATAAATTGTAAATAGTTGTTTGTACATTTTGTTCATAAAAGTTATTATGTTTTTGAGGTACCTGAATTTTCATATCAATTGTTTCTTGTTTGTAAATTTTGTTGTTTGGACAACTTATGGCTTGATGTTTATTATTTTTAATACTTTGACCAGGTGTTTCAGAAAAATACCTAAACAATAATCAAAATAAATTCAGCTCAAAAGTTTGCAAAACTTAGCATTTTTAATATAAACATTTGTACGCTTGTATAGTTTTTATGTTGAAATCTTACTTTAAGTAAAATTTTGTTGCATATTTTGTCTCATGCTAGTATATTGTTTCAACAAAAGTTTCTTAGGTTCATTATTAAAATGCCAAATTTCCATGTATGATTATACTCAAGCTATGTGTATTTTCTATTGTAACTTACACCTTTAGATATGAAAACTACGTGGTGTATTTGTTAAAAGGTAAATGGACATATTTTAATACAAGATGTTTACAATTACTTTTGGTCGTTACTTACCAATTCCTAATCGTGTTCGGTTTAAGTGTATATTTTCTTAAAAAAGGTAAATACTTTTCCATAAAATTTTCTTTTGTCTTTCATGAAGTACATTAACAACAACATGTAAGTGTAGTTATTGTGTGTATTTGCAAGATAATCATACTATTCATGTTGAAGCCTTCCGGAATTGGTAATCAATTATAACAGGCTACGTACCTTGACGTCCACCATCTTTTAGTCAAACTTCCGTTGACTAGTTAGGACTACTAAGTAGTCATTTTCATTTTACAGTTCCATTTTGAAAGTGACTACTTTAGTAGTCGAAACTACTAAACGTCATTTTGACTGAGGAATTGTGTTCGTCAAGGTATGTAACCTGTTATAATAATCATACTGTTAACCCACTGGCCCTCAAGTAGTGTCCGTGTTCCGGCTCCTCCCCTCCACGCTCACTGTACAGTACATCAGTCAGGTTAAAACTAGAAACGTCCGTGGAAAAAATTCAGCGAGATAAGATGAGTGTGTTCACTCCCATAAGCCGCAATGCCCCGCGACTAGTTATACGTGGAACGCCCGTGGAATGTTAGTAGAGAATTCACGTGCAATTCAGTTGACAAACACGTTCACGGACGTTTTTACTCAAGTGTGGCCTGCCCCATATACCGTAATGTATCTCTCAAACCCACGTGTAACGCCCGTGGAAAAAATTCAGCGAGATAAGATGAGTGTGGCCCCGGCCTAAGTAGACTCCCTCTTATCTGGACTTCTCGGGGCTGAGGCTAATCCAGATAGTGTTTTTTTTTCGGTTACACTGACGTCCTGTAAAACTCGTTAAATTAGGGACGTCCTGAGAATCATTTGAAAACTAACCCAAATATTTTACTTGACTTTGGGAGATCATTGTATTTTTAGACACATGATCACTGGTCTCAAATCATTCTCACTAGAAATGTTGTTTCGTTACTGCCCACTTCTTGCCGATCCAGTCCGGTTATACTGATGTCACTTCTGCCTAGTGTAGTCCGGTTAAAAGGTGTCTTTTTAGCTCAGTTGGCTTGGACTGACGATTGTAGCATTGAGGTCTTTCTACATGCGTGGGTTCGAATCCCATATATAATTTATGCAATCCATAATGATTAGAATGTGTGGCATACTTGGAGCGGAGGGCCCACCATAAATTAATGGTCTCTTGTGGTTCTTGGGGTTGAGGGAGGTGGGGCTTTAGCCTCTGTAAAGAGGTTTTGGACACAGTTCTAGACATTTAAAATCTACAACTATAAACACACCAAACTATAAGAACACCCCTCCACACTTATCTTTTCAACAAACATACCCTAGCTAAAAAAATACACACTGTGTCCTCGATACAACATTTGAATCATCTTAAGACCCTACTGTACGTATGAAGTAGACATTCATTTCCATCTTAAAGTTGTTGCTAGTTTTAGATTTAAAAACTCTTCCCCGTAGTCCGTAGTTCAATTCACAAAAGAACTAAAAAGTATATTTCAGGACGAATTTTGTTAAAATAGTTAAGGTTCAGGGACTGATGTATTTTTAATATAATTGTTTGACACTATTTATATGTACCTATGTGCATGAAATAAATAAAGAATTTTGATTTGATTTACTTTAATTGAGACGGTGACAGACAGAATGAGCTAGCGGTGCTATAAAATATTGCTCTTTCTTGAACAAACACCTACTTTTTACAAGGCCAAACTGAAAGGGCAAAGCTATGTAATCTTTATGTCCCCATAAACAATAATAATATGAAAAATGAAAGGGAAACACAATTTCATAATAGTACACTCTATGAATAAAAGTTAACACTTTCATTCACATTCACAGTCAGTACTTTGCCAATTAATTACAATGGAGATGCAAATGATTCAAATGATTTTATTGGCCATTCACTTACATACAAACAATAGGCTATGTCAAACAATAACAATAAATAATAAATAAACATGCCAAACTTCTTCTTGCACTCTTGACTAACAAGATTAAAAGCTGAAATGAACACATGCAGGATCTCACTCAATCTATAAGTATAAAAGAGGATGTTTGTATATATATTTGGCAGTGATAAACTCAGACACCGCTGAACAGATTGCCACGAAACTTGGTACATACGTGTAGAATTTCATGGAATAGGTTTATACACCATCAATTTTGTGATCCGTCCAATCGGCTCCGCCCCAGTGGCTCTGGAGTTTCCCATGTTAACCTTATGAGAAATGGAATTAATGAATCTTAACAGCTGTTTCAATTAAACAAGTTGGTTCTGTTCTATGATGTTCAATAGCATTAAAGTTACAAGGATTACCAACAGGGTGCAGCACTATTATTTCTTTTACATTTATGACAAAACAGCTAATTTGCAACCAAAAGGTGAGTGAGCATAGTGAACGAACTTCAACCTGGAGGCGAGTTAGCATAGTGAACGAGCTAACCTGAAGGCAAGTGAGCGCAGCGAACGAGCTCCAATCTAAAGGTGAGTGAGCGTAGCGAACGAGCTCCAACCTAAAGGTGAGTGAGCGTAGCGAACGAACTTCAACCAGGACGTGATTGAGCCATGCGAACGAGATCATCTTGAAAATGCTGTCATTAATAACCATGAATGAAAATAACCATTAATAATTAAGCTAGCATAACCTAGCATTGATATAAGAGCAATAATAAAGAATCGGTTATCCTTTGTACTATATGTGTTTCATTAGTTGTCGTACGTATTTTAATTTAGTTATAAGCACTTCATTTACAATAAGACAATTAAACGTTACGGTACTTAAACTATAAATAGTCAAAGGCAAGACAACGTCTGCCGGGTTCAGCTAGTAGTCAATACAAAACATGCAAAGCAGTGCATGCATACTAAAAATGAAAAAAAATTAAAACTACATGCTGCAAGCCATGCAAGGCAGAGAAAAATAAATATACAATTTTGTAATACCTCTACTGCAACTAGGCCAACACATTAAAACCCGGATATGAATAAGGGATGAGTGCGGAATGGTTTTAGATGCCTTGCGTGGTGTAGCTTTTTTCTGAAGATCAGCTCATCTTTTTTATACAGCTTCAATTTTTTAAAGCCTGATAAAGTACAGCTGGGTCCAGTTTGGAACCATCTGGATTTATGGTTTTTACTCAGGGGAGGTATAGAAGAGGCTACGATGACAGCTGAGGGCTTCTTATTACCTGAGGGAACGCCATTACCGTAACAAAACGTTCGGTAGCCATCGGCCTCGGTGGTCTAATGGTTAGCGTGCCGGGCTGGTATACTGTAGGTTCCGGGTTCGAATCCCGCTAGTAGCATTAACTTTTTGTCCAAGATTTTTTTATTATCAGCAAGTTTGGTTGGTTTGGTTTGGTTATTACAGTTTAATTTTATTATTAAGTCATTATAACATTTTAATTGAGCAATTTCTAGTTTTATTTAATAAACAGAATTATTTTTCTGATTACTAAACTTTTGTTATATTATTTCTTTATCAGCAAGTTTGGTTAGTTCGGTTAGGTTATGATAGTTTAATTTTATAATTAAAAATAGTAAAATTGAATTTGAGGCATTTATAATTTTATTTTATGAACAGAACTATTTTTGCGATTAGTAAACCTTTATTGCCAAAGTGCTCTCTACTACAGCGCTGTTCACGAAGGAATTTTGAACTAAATGCCTCATTTGTACCTCCCCTAAGTCAGACCCTGGATTTATAGCCCAATGCTATAACCTAACAATCTTCAACTTTAATTACCTTTTAAGCTGATTGCTGATTCATCTTGCTTTTAAAGGATAAGCATTCTGATTTAACTGTTCTCTTCTAGTTGTAACTTACCTACAACTGGTAGTCCTAGGCCTGGCCTACTCAAGAATGATAATTCTTTCATTCCTTTTGGAACAAATTCATTGGTTCGAAACTGTTGAAGATCAATTCTAATGTTTATGAAAAGACTGTTTATAAGTATTTGAATTTAGAACATGGTATGTTTTATAAGTATTTAAATTTAGAACTTATGTTATGTTTTTAGTATGTTCAATAATATTATTTGTTCCGTTGTGTGTATGGTTTCAGTCCCCTATTTAGTAAGTTAAAATAAAATCGTTGTTTAAAAACCAAGTTTAAGGTTTCCCAACTTTTCCAACAGTAAAGTGTAACAAAACATCTTGACCAACTCTAGACTGGAGTTAATCAGTGAGGCTTTTGCAGACATGTTGGGGCAGGTTCGGTCATGTCTGAGTGGTATCAGTCACATGACCTTGAGGCAGATATCACGTGACTGGTCGTCCGCACTCCGCAGTCAGTCGTCCGCCGGTGTCGGTCGCGTCCGCACGTCTGTCCGCTAACCGTAACTGCGGACATCGCGTCGCGTGTGTAGTGTCTAGTGTTGTGGATTATCATCTCTGGATCCTATTGACTTGTGGATACTGAAAAGGTGAGTTGACATCCAAAATAAAATTTTAAGTTAAATATTTGTTTATTGGTTTTTGAATTTGTCTTAAATTGGTTTGGTTAAATTTGTAAAGAGAACAACTTGTCCCTTACGAAACGAGCAGAACATCACTCCTACAACACCAGAGGTAAAGACCAACTCGATGTGCCATTCTGTAGGCTAAGTAAGAAGAAAAACTGTTTCCCGATACTAGCAATGAAACTATATAATGCATTGCCAGCTAGTACCAAGGATCTTGATCCCCGCAAGTTTAAGCGAACAATTGAAAAATGGCTGAAAAAAACACCTCTCTTCTCTATTGAAGAATTTTTTGAAGAGGTCAAAAAACCATAAATCCTGCCGCCAATCTGTAAATATTCAAACAGTAAATTCAAGTTTAAGTTTTTATTTTTCTTTGTGACGATGGACTGCATAGTTCTAAATATTAGTTTAGTTAGTATCGACTCAATCTATCAAGCAACTGCTGGTCAAAGATGAAGAAAAGAAGTATGAAGTAAGAAGTATGAAGTAAGTAAGTTGCGCACTTAAGAATTTGTTTGCACTTCAACAATGGTTCTTTTGGAATTTCTGATTGAAATGTGAGTTCTTTATTTAAACTGCACAAGTCAGTAACATCAAGTTACTGAATTAATTCATAGGCTAGTATAATTTCCCTAAGTTAGGTAAAGTATTATTCAAGAAAATTTACCCTCATTTTATCCCTTTGTATCAAACATCGCGGATTCTAATAGCACAACTAATACAATGTTTTTTATTTGTATAGCCTACTGTATATTTGAATGGGATCGTACATCCATTTTAAACAAGTGTACCGTTTGATATAGCCTAATATATGTTTTAAGCCCGGCAAAGTTTAGTGAGGTAATGTTGATTATATTTTCTATTATTTTAATTTTACTGATTACTCTTCATTCTTTGGTTCTAATAACAGAAAACAAGCAATATGCCTAAATTAAGAATAAATCATTTTATTGGGTAACACGTCATGTTTGCGAAATAACAAGAAATTATACTTCAACACATAACTAAATAAAAATTTAAAAATATAGAAACGTTCTTTACGCACCGGACAGAAATATAGCTTTATTATCTTTAGCTGCATGGTAGCAAATATTTAAGAAAGTAATACAAACACTATTTATTTCAAGTTAGTATTTCATTCGGTTATATCGTTGTTTACCACTTTAACACTTTGAGTCCTAAATGACAATATATAGATGTCTTCGGTTAACATGAAAATGAAAACTAATACCGGTACCGGGCTAGTTGTAGATAATACAATACACATCTGATAAAGCAAAATAATTGTCAAGAATCAGCTGGGATGATGTCATGATAACGCTGTGTGATTGGTCAAAGTTCAACAATGCATTGTCGTCCAGTAATTGTGTTGCACTGCTTAGAACCTTAGATAGAACTTGAACTTGTAGGCTATGAATTGAACTTGTAGGTGTAGGTGTGTTGAATTGTGATTATGAATTGTAGGTTCTCTTCTGTAGCTCGTACTTTGTTCTGAGGTGTGCGTTTGCCGTTTAGTGGCCAAGTTGGTTGTAATTTGTAAGTATTTCAAAATTATTGATTTTACCAAACTTTTTTCACTATCAAGCCACTAAGTCAGAGACAACCTAATGCCGCATTTATACCGGAGTTATAACACTACTTTTGTAGTTAGAAACAGTTTATTTTAGTGTTTACAACAGAAATTTTGTTTCCCCACCAGAAGTCGGTAAAGATCAAAGGGTGTCCCAAACCTAAGGAAACATTGGTTTTGGGACAAATGTTTCTGTACTTCTCATCACTTTAATAGACACTTCATCATAACCACTAGCAGGTTTGTTTTTTACATTTTGAATGATGGTTGGTATTTCTTTTTCATCAACTGGTGTTAGCCTTTAAATGGAAAGGATTTTTGATATTATTCCTATCTACTTGATTACAATTTTCATTGGCAGAACCAAAACTATTGCCAGTTAACGATTCCTGTGTAATATTAATGAAATAATCATTAAAAGTATTAGTAAAAGTATAAGTAGCTACATGTAAAGGATCAGTAACAGTGGTATTGTGTGTTTCTAAATGTATGTTTTTTGTATTCAACTTACATGAGCCGGGTTCCTGATGAATTATTTGCCAAACATCTTTACTAATATTTTTTGATCTTATGATTTTCTGCTTGTAGTAATTTCATTTTGTTATTAATGACATTTTTATGATAGTTTATGATTTTTGTTTAATTATTTTACCTAGCATTTTATTTTTGTTTGATCTATAAGTTAGCGCCAGCTCTGATATTTCTATTTTCTTCTATTGGTGAATTATATATCCGCATGTTTCTAGCATTATACCACAGACAATATAATACTCTAATGCACATCAAAGACGAACTCGCTTTTTCTCATTTTGACAGATATTTGAGATCAAATAAGCAATAATATCTAGCAACCAAAAATGTGTAAGTACAAATATTTGTCATGACTCTACATCACTATCAAACTACAATTGCGAGAACATCCAAACACATTTTCTACTTTGTCCTACGTTAAACTAATTGGCAATAGAAATTGGGAAATTTTGTGTTTAGACGGTCAAAAAATGTAACCCTCTAAGTAGAACTCGATAGTTCAAATAAGATGTATGCAGTAAAAGCCCCTTTTACTCCATACATATTGGGTATGGAATAAACAATATTCAGTTTTACAATGTTTGGTTTCAGCTCCAATTCAAATTCAGTAATGACTAAAACGTTGAAAGATTTGGTCTTTTTAATTATGAGTGCACGCTTTACATTCAAATGCATACAAGTATAGGAACACAAAACATGACTTACTAAGATTAAAAAATCTTCTCTAAATCGAAATATTAGGGATACGATTAATTCAACGAGTACGACAAGTTTACATTTAGAAAATGCACACCAGTGATGCCTATTTATTACTAACATGTCTACTCATTTAGTATCTATCTAAATGAAAAGTTATCTACTATGGAGTTATCTACTCATTTTGAAAATCTATTCAACAACTGAATATTATTTTGTTACACTTTTTGTTCTCAATTACTTTTAAAAGAATAATGCAGGTGTTTATTAATAAAACGTGGCTTAAAATGTTACACGTAATTCATGAAGTTTAATCACGAATGATAAAACTTAACTGTAAGTTGTGAGCCTGAAGTTATTGAAACTTTCATAACTGATCACTGGACAACCTTTAAGTCATATTGAATGGAGTCCTGATAAAGTGCATGTACCAAGGAATGAAAACAATGAAAATCAGTTATGCAAACTTGATGGTATATAAATATTAATAATGTTAAAATTGCAAACAGTAACCAAAACCAACTTAAAAAGCAAAAAAATAAATAAATATGTCGGCTCTTGGCTGTTTGGCCGGATTTTGAGAAAACTAGATTAAAAATTGTCCAGGCTTTTGTGAGAGAAGATTGCCAAAATGCAACAGCAGGAGTTGTATGTCGTACTAGCCAAGGCTGTTTGCTAATAGCATGGAAGCCCTGGTACGCTATCGAGTTACAACAGTAAAATAACACAAATAAGTAATTTGCGTGTAGGTAAGCCAGAAACAGCCTGATGCGATTGCCAATTTCAAAACTACCTTTGTACCGTACGTGCCACTACAATGTAATTCATGCCGAAATGTGGTTTGGGCGGGTAGCAAGTTTGGTCGGTATATTAGTTCTGCAAACACGGACGACCTTGTATAACCGCAGGTACTTTTGTCGCAACCGCAACCAACAACCACAACCGTGGTTCGTGAGGTTCTGCCACTTCACAAGCCGTCGGTTACGTCGTTACTTCCAGTGTTTGCGGTGGTCTTTGATGAAAGTTCTATTAAAGTTGCATTCTTTTAGTTTTGAGCTGTTTACTTGCAGAGATTTTGTGGCGCTTGACTAATATTTGAAATGTAAAGAAGCTAGAAGCTACTGACTTTGTGGAATTGGGTCAATGGTATTATTCATATTTTGGTAGACACAACAACACTATATGGACCAGCTACAGCTATTTTTCAAATCAAATAGAAATACTGTAGAACATTGTTTAGTGGCTGTGACAATTTTATTTTATGCCCTAGTTTTTTATATCTCGGTGGTTGATGGGCCATAAAAGATGCTATATTTTATAGCTCTTTGAGCATTGTCCTTTCAATAGACGAATATTATACATTTCCTCTTATTTTAATAAATTCAGAAGTTTAGAATGGTAATTTTATTTTGTACCATAAATTGAATCATTGACTTTGAACACTGGCAACTTGCAAGTAACAATTCTCGTCTAATTATAATATCATTGTGTGAACAATATAGAGAAATAACTTCATCCCCGCTCATACTAACGATACTAAAACGGTCATACTAAAACGATACGCTTAATCCTTTCTTGTACTAAACAACTAGCTACAACTAGTCATTTATTTGTATGCTATTTGCTATTTTAATGTTTTAGTGGGCTAATAAGTAAACAACAAAACCCAAAGGCAAAATACCCTAAAAACTACCTTTTCCCTTATTTCCCATTAATACATTTAATTTAAACACTGTTACTCATTTCCACACGAATATAAACCAACAACATATCACAAGTAGAGTTCATTACATAATCGCAACCAATCACACATTTTTTAGTTCGACAAACAAAAGTTCCGAAAACGATGAAACGATTCATAAACAATACAACCGTTTTGTGGTCAGATGTGTCATTTTAAGTGTCACCTGTCAGTGACACACGCTCGTCTGTCACAAACTTTGTCACATAAATTTACTCTCTATCGTGTGACAAACACTCTTCAGCGCGACCGGTGGGACCGGTGGACATTGCTATTGGACCAATTATGGCATTTGTTCGGTTAGTTAGCAATGGTTAGCAATAAGTGTTGGTATCCGAGTGGTTGTGCTGCTTGCCTTTAACACGTTCACTGCTAAAGGAAATTATAAAATCGAATCGTATTGCTAAAAAACTTTATTGTTGTATATCATTCCTTTTTGTGTCCTTATTGAAATACAATATTATATAATACGATCGGAAGTGAATATGACGTCAAAAAGTGACGTCATAATAATGGGTCAGTACTGACCCATCAGGAGCCAGAGTCAGAAAAAAATGGAAATGCCACTGAATACATTATATATGTTACTAAAAATATATGTTCTAAATATATATGTAGTCATTATGATAAAATAACCAACATAAAAAAGTATATCAATTGATTGGAATTGATTATGACTTCATAATGTGACGTCATATACATGGGTCAGTGCTGACCCATCAAGAACCGGAGTATAAAAAATTTAAATATTAAACAAAAATTACAGATATAAAAGATATGAAATGTTAATATTATTGAAATAAAATAGTTTAAAAAATAATTGAAATTGAATATGACGTCATAAAGCACAAAAAATTAGCAAAGTGAGGGGCGTTCACAGTAATGTGGGTCAGTACCGACCCAGCCGCCACGGCGGGAGCGGGCCGCGGGAACCAACTCAACGGTGAACAAAGCAAGTCACACACTACACGCTAACGTGGTGTAGGTCCACCTTCGACTGACGCTAGGCTAGCACTGAGCAACATATTGATTCACTGCAGTGTGGGTTAGTACTGACCCGGCAGCATGAGCGATTCGATCGCCGTGGGTCAGTACTGACCCACCCGCAGCGAACGTGTTTTAAAGGTCGATTCACACACATCAGTTACGGAACGTCGCTGTCCAGTCACTTCAGGAACGTCACAGTTAACAAAAATATTCTTTAATGGATTTTCTATTGCGCTATCTACACTCATCCGTTGCAGTTCCGTCAGTCGCTCTGCTGGCGTCCGACAGTCGGTTTCAAATTTCTTTCCACCGATATTTTTGGATTGTTCGGACGCCTGACGGACCTGTTTGAGGTTAGAAAAAAGTGTTTTTGTTATTTAAATTATTGTGTTTATATTTTGAGTACTGTTTGTAACAATTAACAAGATGGACAATGAAAATTTGTTAGAATATAGGTAAATAATTTAAAATTTTTGACTGTAAATTAATGTAAATATTAGAGACGGAAGACTGACTGAAACCAACTGACGGATAGTTGACTGAGAAATCGCGGATGCAACTGAGACTGAACTGTTACTGGACTGTAACGGAACTGTGACTAAACTGATATGTGTGAATCGACCTTAAATCGTCTTCGTCTATTCCAAACATGGATGAGATTTTATTATTGTGCTTTCAATTATTGATAAGAACGAAACCTAGCGCTAGTAACATGACCGGGGTTTAGTGTGCTGTGGTTATGTGCGCTACGCATAAAAAGTCGCTTCACACCATAGATAGAGTGAGGACCAAATATTCTTATTGTATGAGCATACGCGACATCTACATTATTTTGAACATGGCAGTAATATACTGTAGAATGAGACGATACCATAGCATGGCTTCCTAGACAATCCACCCCTATCTAGATTGTATGGTTTCATGTCAAGTTAGGTCATTATAGATTCGTGCGAGGTTTTATTGTTACAAATTGCTAGTTAAATTATACTTTTAACAATGGAACCGCTACCAAGATTCACTAAGTTGCTAAATCAGTTATGGTAGAGTTTTGAATAAAAAATTTACTTTGTTGAAAGCATGTACTCCACTGGTATGATTGACTACGTACTCAAGTCCTAGACCTAGGAAAACAAATGATAGGTCCTGTCAACGATCTTTTTTTTCCTGGAGAGAGTCATAAATATTACTTATGTTATACATTCAATGATAGCGGGGAATAGATATTCGATTTAGGGAGATGGAAAAGGGGAGAACGAAAACTCCCTTCTAATGTTCTATGGATTTTGTGGGACACCCTAAATTAACTTGGATTTTATTTGGTTAGATTTGTACGATTCTGACACGTCAAAAGGTGAACTTTAACGCAAATATAAGTGAAGGATGAGTGTTAAATGAATTATATCATTGATTTTTTTATTGACTAGTATCAGTTTGTGATTTAGCCAGGACCATTTGTAAAGGACAAAGGCCCAAATGGTTATGTACAGCTGGATCCAGCTTTGAACCTTCAAAAAGCTCAGTTTTCTCAGATTGAACCAGTGATCTTCTCAACACTAGGCAAACACTATCAATCTAGATTGGGATTACTGCACTTTTTGGCATGTTTACGACTTGCAAATCTCACAGTAACAGTATTTGCCACAGCTCTGTCATTCAGTCCTGGGAGAAATTGAGAGGACAGTACGGTATGTTGTGGGCGGACCCAGGATCATCATGACAGTCGCAGGATGAGCCACAAAAGAGGGTGCGGCCCGTCACAGACTACTGGGCCCAGGACGCAATGGGCCGTGGACTCCGATTGTTTATAATATGCGACATGAACCCTACACGCCTTCGTTTGTTGTCTGTGATCTGACCGGAAATGTTTATTAAATAGATGTCCATGGTGGTCTCGCTTTGGTTGTTGAAAATATTCGGAGGTCTTTAGGGTAGAACGACAGCTAAGTGGACTCCGATGTGCGAATGTCGCGTAGTATGGAATCGGCAATGAGTGGTATTTGAACTAGGGGTCTCAGTACCGAATTCTTACACCACAGCATTGTCTGTGCTTGCACCTAAATTAAAATTATCTATACAAGTTTCGATCATAGGTGATCAAAAATATGCACTGTACAGCAGTCAAGTCATGATACAACATGCAAATAATAACCAATCACAAAACACTATAATCTATAAAAGGTGTATAAAGGGTGTTCACGACCCATATACCGATATTAATGATCTTCATCCCGTTTAAAGGACACATTGGTGCTTGTAAGTTTCGTTTTACAGTTTATATGACACTTTTTTGCTTGTAAGTTTCATTTTACAATTTGTAGGACACTTTTTTGCTTTTAAGTGCCATTAGGACACTGTTGCTTGTCATTTTACAGAGGTGAACTATAAATTGAATACAGTATTTTTTTAGACAACTTAGTTTTGAACTGGTTTCATACCGTTCTTTTGTGCTGAAAAATAAGGAGTCCACGGAAAAGAGACGATTTCTGAGTAGAAGAATATCTCTTATAGTCTTATATCTGTGGTAGAACTTGAAAAGATTAAAAAGAGGGAACTATATGATAACGCGATATCTTTATCACACATGATATTTTCGTCTCGTTGAGTTGCTACGTTGTGAGTTTGATATCAGATTATCTCCAGGGTTTCAGAAACCGGAGCTGCATATGAAACCCACTCCGGACTTCCGGTCGCAGAGTTATCCGACTTCCGGTCATCCTATCATCCGGCCTTCACTTAGTGCATAATGAGACCGACTGTCGCAATCCGCCGTTTGCTTTTAATAGGTTCGACTCCGACTGAAGTCGAGATTAGCAGTAAAGCTTTGACCAGTCTTCCACAGCTTATTAGAACTAATTGCAAAGAGTTCACCTCGACATGTGCTCTTTTATGTGTTCCCGTACGTTTTATTGAGGTTTTTGTGTTGGTTGTGTTTAAGATAAGTGGCTTAAATGTAAGGGGTTTACGTGGAAGATAAATAGGTGTCTGATTACAGTACAACTGTACAAGTCGCATGTAGGATCAATAATACTCTGACAGTTGAGAGGAATGTACATACCTTTCCCAGGTTTAACTAGTTATTGAATTGAATAGTTATAAAAAACATTAAAATTACGTTGAAAACGGACGTTGGTAAATAGAGCAGCTGACAAAGTTTATTGCTAACAATAATCACTGATTTGTATCAAATACCTCAAAATTTGAACCAAACTATACAAAGATAAGCTAATTGGAAATTATAGCATTCCTCATGTCACATTAATAATCAACGTATCTGAAAATAAGGATAAAAGTGTAATTTTAAAAGCATTGTTGGCATTTCTCAAAACTTAATATAAAAAGGCGCTAAGCTAATTAATCAGATACTATACCAAGGCAATGTTATGTTGGTCATCACAGTTACACTATGAACTGTGCAGTTGTTTAATTTACATACAATATATCTGGTTATCGAGTAGTAAGCTGCTGAAGTAGCACAGACTACAGTCTACTCAACTGTAAATGCAGAATTTCCATGATTGGGCTGAATGGGAAACCAACCAACAAAGACATACTTTAGTTTTTTTCTTTTGTTTTTAAGGGGGGGGGGGTTAGAAAATTCTAATGGCGATGTAACTATAAATTAAAATCATGCATATATTTTTAACATTTTGTAATACACGTGCTGCTATTACATACTCATTATACTTTCATTATACAATTAAAAACATATTATTATCCAAATAGCCGTTTTTGTGGACACCGGGTTGTGAAAATCTGGACGAATGACAACAACCCTACTAAGTGATGAACTTGCTAGTAACGATAACAATTTTGATCTACTTTAAGATGTTTTTAGTTTTATTTTAATTAAATTGCATTCTGTATCGGCTGTAGTAAATAGGAGTTGCCTAATACAGAAAATTTGTCCTCGTCTGAGAGACTTATAATTTTCTAGATGTTCCGCAGCTGAAAGTGGGCTCAGAACCATCGTGTTATACCACCAAAAAACATTGGTGATTGGCGGGATTTGAACCCGTGCCCTTAGGACACAAGTCCTGCGCACTAACCACAAGTTCAACCGTGCCTCCGTGTGCACGAATATAACAATGTAAATGTGTATTGCAATTTAATTGACTTAAAGTAACATAGCATATGGCCATAATTTCAATAGATTCCACCATAATGATTCTGTTGCAGAACACTGAAGAAATGACAATTTAATAGTCAAAGGTTTTACTAACCTCTAGCTAGACTGTTGTGTTCTTTTCACAATAGCGACCGTTAGAGTTGTGTTGCTAGTTGCTGTTTAAGGATCTGCACGTGATAGTATTGCTGATGTCCTATACTGTACAGTGTGACACCGTCACATACAGGGCAATGACACTAAGGCGTGATGTTGTTATGGGGCAAAGACAACACTTACTTAACAAATATTGCGAGTGCACTTAATGACAATGACATATTTGAAAGCCTTTTCAAGTAATGTATTTTTGAAAATGTAAATGTAAGAGATATCGACACACAGTTGTTGAGATCGTTAACTTGTCCTCTTGTGCACAGGTTTTACTTCGTAGGAAATCCATACATTTTTGTTGCATAAGACCACGTGCGTGGGCCTTTTATATTGTTGCGATCTATAAAAATGCAATAATCGAGTAAAACAGCTTTTTAAATACCTCTGAACATGTAAATCCTGAAAATTGGTCTATATATGTCGAAATCATAAACATCTCCTTTTCTAGATAGATTTGGCTTCGCAGAAAACCATACACATCACAAGAGCGTTTTCTTCACGTTTTGGATCTCAAATGTGTTCCCTGCTGGTTTTAAGATTATTTTAAATTGTGCTTTATATCTTTGTCGAATGTAATAGCAGATAGTGAGTTCGCATAATGTCAACATTACCAAAATATGAAAACCTATTGAAATAGCCTTTTCAAATCTTCGAAAATATATGTGCAACAGAAATTGGTCTGTCGTCGTGATCGTCAACCTTTCCTTATTTGTGAGCAGGTTAAGTAGGAGACCCTGTATGTCAAAGGTGTGTTTCTTCACGTATGGCATTTTTAGGTGAAATACGTCACTTTATGGGATACAATGAGTTTTCTTCACCTGTGGGTTATGCTTTTGTCGAATTGGACCACGGATTGCGAACGCGCCGCGACCGTGAAATCTCTCAGCGGATTATCAATTGGAGAGAAAGTCCGTGGAAGAAACCAGTGACATGATTGGACACAACAGCACGGTTAGTGTCGGCGAGCTGGGCACAAATGGGTAAAACTACATGGATCCGGAAACTGCCTACCGTTACATAATGGACCTGTAGTAATCTGCAATTGGAATCCGAGATGGCTACTGGCTATAGCGGGATTGAAATTGTAGGATAGTGTCGTAGGAAGAAGTAATCAACTGTATATCAATAATGTCATTGGTAATACATTGATGAGATTTATCATAAGCTGGATGGTAAGTGTTTGCCTGGTAATCGAAGGTAACTGGTTCGATGAGTAAAGTAAAGCTTTTGATGGTTCAACATTGGACCTGTCCGTCATCGGGGCTCAGAAACTTATGGTGTTTTAGGGAAAGAAATCGATCTCCTCCACTTGATCCTACCTAAAACCATAGCTCAGCAGCTGAGGTTTGCCAAAACGTCAATCAGCTGCATCATATTAAAAAAAAAAAAAAAAAAAAACGGTGGAGAGACTTTCTTTAAAACCGCCTACATTTTGTGTACGGACTATAGTATGCGGTCCTGCTTAGAGAAACCGTTAATAGTCAGGAACAAAGCTAAACTAGGTATTTTTTATACTTATATTTTACTCATATACACTCTGCGTTTGGCTAAACATACGCACCGAAGTATCTCAATTTGAATAGAAAGTAACAATATTGATGTGTTAAATACATCCATAATTAATCTTTGTCAACGCATTAAATCAATAATATTTTTTCCAAAACTTCACAAGACCTACGTTTTAATTAGGTGTCAATTTTATCATAAGTCACCCTGTGTCAGTCAATGTATATTACCACGAATACAAACATAATATCAAAGCCTAAGGTATTTTTTGAAAAAGAAAAACTAATTTCTCAGATACTAAAAGATATTAATAGGATGGAATTTTAAAGACTGCTTCCTTGTAGCCTGAAGATACTTAATAGGAAATATTTTTGAATAATTCATTTGGGAATCCTCCCTACGGGCTTTCAAAGTCTGTGTTATCCTCATGGAATTAAAATTCTATCATCAGCATAATAATATTTAACATTCCAATTTTGTTGCTTATAAGTTTGATGTAAAGTAATATTTCACATATATTTTGTGAATTATGAAAAGTATCAATCCATTAAAAGATTAAATGTATACAAACTAATACAATATTTCTCTTTCTTATTCGTTTAGTATGTATTCTGATAAGAAATAAACTCTTTAGAAAAGTAAATGGTCAATACAATGGCAAATGGCCTACGTTCCCATTTGTTTTTCTGTAGTTTAAATACACACGTGTCGTTAATAAGATATCTTATGCAGGCAGTGGTAAGTTTAATGTGAATGTAATGGCGATTGCCGTTTTCGAAGAAAAGAAACATTTTTGAAAATAGGACTGGTCATAGTTGCGACTGGTTAATTTACCTAAGAAATAATAATCAATTAAGTGGGAAAATAATGAAACAACTGGATATTCGCCGGGTATTGAGCAGAAAAAACTACGGAACAAAAATAATATTACCATTTTATTGGTACATTCCAACTGAAGACAGCTGGTTCCTATTTAATTCCAGATAAGCCCAAATCCAAGGCTAACTTGACGTTTTTGTCATCCGAAATGGCTTTTGGCTAATGTGCAAAAATCCGGTTCCACCAGTACATTAGGATTAGGAAGCCTGTTATCAAATAACTTTCTTAATAAAGATTAAATTCTCAGAACATCGAGTTGAATGTGTTTGGTTAAAATACTCGAAAACATTCTGAGAGTTTCTCCTTAATTGAATATTGGAAGTTTGAGTCGTTGAAACCACGGCGTTGACTCTGACCAAATCTTGTGCAAAAACATTTTCATTTATGTATTATATTCGGTTTGATTTATATTTTGGATGTGTAAATACCGATAACTAATAAATTATTGTTTTTTCATGAATATTTAACTAAACTGAACCCAAGAATTCATCACGCTTTAAAATAATACATAACAATCGTGACTATGTTTGACATGTACAAAATTATTCTACCAGTTGATGTAGGTTACTGATCACCTGATACTTCTTTTAAAAGTTAAAAGCTGATCTTATGCCTTTGTCTAAAAGCTTAGGCAATCGTGCGTTTAAGTGCCAAATGCTGCTTCCAAGGATTGCATTAAAACTTTGAGATCGTGTGGGACGGATTCCTATGAGAATTTTTAACGCCATATAGATGTTGGCATTCAACGATATGGTCTTTATCACCATGCGAAATTTGAATACGATTGCTTCAGCCGTCTAAGAGGTGTTTGCATGACCATAGACTAAGGAACCTATTAGTGGTGTTCTATTATCTGTGATATAACGAAATACATAGCCGCTCATTGAATTATTTTTATGATTCAATTTCAGTTTTCAGGCGTAGTGGTACAAAGTTGGTAATAACGTCAACTCATAAACGAACCCATTTAGAATGTGTTCTTCTCAAGTGTATCTAACTGCGTATTGAAGAACAAACGCACCGCTTATGCGTGGAGAAAGTGGCGGGAAGTGCGTTGCGCCTTCCCATTTTGGTGGTAAACGACCGGTTTACCGCTCAGACGTCAGATTCTCTTTCACATCTGAAACTCTGAGAGAAGAGAGAAGTGAGGCCGTGACAGTTACCTAACTTTTGGCGGGGGCGCGACAAAACGCGGGAAAGTGAAATGGGCCGTCAGATTTGGCGCGTCGTGAGCTAAGCTGATAGATCTCACACGCACCAGTCAGATGAGTCTTAAGATATTTTACTTTCGTTTTCCAAAATGTGTCAACTACTGATGGGATGGATTTTGTAAGATTGTTAACCCTTTATTATGGTTGTATAGTATTGCCATTGCCAATTGTTTGACGTTAATATGGGTGAAGGATGGAAGTACTGTAGAATGAAGTAACTGCCTTATGTAGCTTTGTTTACTGACTGAGACTTTTCCAGTCAGTACAATTTATTAAAAGCCCAATGATCAAGAAAAGCTGAGTCCAGTTTTGAACCATCAAAAAGCTGCTAGCTTATATCAGGATCGAACAGTGACCTTTTGATAAAAAGGAAAATACAATAGCCTAATACAAGGCACATGAGTTTCATGAAAAGATTAGTTTAAAACCCAAGATGAGACAGGATCAAAACAAAAAAAGAGAACTTTTTTACGAATCAGGATGACACAACAGAAAGTTGTCACATCAAGATGATTTTGGTGATATTGGTCACGTAAAAAGTGTAAGCAGGAAAGATGGAAAGATAAATCGGTGGAAACAAATTCAACTACTAAATAAATGGGTTGACTTTATGAAATAAGGTCTAATGCTGAAAGGAATAAATTAGTGGCAAGTTGAGTTAGAGGTACTCCTTTCTTTTAGAACTAGAATCAAATCTGTCATATATTCAATTTTTCTTGTTATAAGGCCGTGACGCGAAATGTTAAGGAGTTCGCGAAAGCGGATGGGTCCACTCATCCACAAGAAATACAAAAGTATATGAATTTCTTCGAGTTTACGCAGGTATTTCCATTTGCAGACTCTTTGTATACAGTTATCATAAGCTCGTTTGGTGAGTGTACATCTGTGTAGGTGTGTGTGCATGTGTTGGTGTGCGTAGGTAACAAACATTCTGTTCAGCTGATCTATCGCCTATCACCATCCTGTAAACCTACTCGTCTATGTTTACCAGCAGACACACCTAACAAAAGTAAGCAATGTCGTAACCAAACAACAAAACATATGGCTGAGTCGTTTGAATGGTAATTTTTCTTGTTGGTAATATATCGTTTGTTTGGGTACTGTTGAAACGTATGTTTCCTGAGTGAAAACACACAGATTAACACACTCCTTATGGATTTTTCACCCTGATGGGTTAGTTGAAGACAATTTCATGGCTAGTTTCGTCTAGTTTTTGTGGTGACATTTTGTTGTTTATATTTTTCTGGTTCCTTAACTAATTTAAAACTGTCTTAACCAAATATTATTACCGCCGCAGCAAACCCGCAGACTAAGTTAATTTCCGATTGCCGTCATATTTATAGGTTTGCTGATAAGAGGAAGAGGATAAGTGTTTTTTATGTTAATTGTATAGGATAAATAAATTAGTCAAATGTGATCAAAATGTATTCAATCAAAAATAGAGATAAACAAGCAAACTATATAGTTTTCTCCTTTAAAAATAACATAGGAATTTTAAATGTTCAGTTTTTAAATTTTCCCCTAAACAATTAGATTTACAAAAACGCTTTAGTATTATTTAGTTCACACTAAATTGTTAGTTTTGTTTCAAGCTGTACAAAATGCTTTGGACTTAAACTTCAAAATGTTACGTTTTGTGCGCAAAATATGGGAAAACACAATGTTCCCCCTAAAATTTCAACCAATCACGCTTGTTCGCGAACTCGTTCGAATAAAATGTATGTATACACGTCCTAACAAAATGTCATCAAGATCGGGTTTAATAGTAAAGCAAAAGATCTACCTTGAAATAAGATAAAAACAAGTTGATACTACTGTTTCAAAATCACTAACACGAAACATAAATAGAACAATTCACAGTTTTTACAATACGATGTGTAGACCACTTGTATGTTATTCAACTTTCATTGATTATAAACATACTTTCTTATACTTATACGCCTTATCGATCAGTTTCACTGATGAGTTTTTTCAACAATTGCGTGCAAATAGACAAATTTTTTTTAAACTGTAGGTTGCCCTTGCGCAGCAGGTTTTGAAGTTACAATGCAAGACTTCTATCCTGGAGGTTTTGGTTCAATTCCATCTGATAACCAACTGCTTTTACCTGTTCAAATCATTTATTTCGGGTGACATATAAGTGGTTGATAAAAAGCAAAAAATACTGAAAGATAAGCTATCAAGTAAGGAGGACTTATCAGTAGGAGAAATTATTCTACGGAAAAGCTTTCCTTTATTTTTTCCTCACAGTCAATTTAACACAATCTAGTCGACAAAGGTAGACTATTTGTACCTTTCCTATAATTAATTGTGTTAGAAAGAAGAGCCTCTAGCAAGGTACCTCAGTTTGTAGCAATTACTTTAAAAATGGCTGCGACTTGAAACCACTTCTCCGAATAACAGGCGCTCGCTGCTGGTAAACGACAGCGCGAAAATGACAGCAATTTATTGACTTTTAAGTGGCTTGTCAGCACTCTTTTCTTTTGGGCGCTAATTATATTATTGTTTCATCCGACTGTAAAACAAACACTACTTTAAAATTACTCTAGAATAACTGTTATCATGTGTCATTATGCGTGTGAGAGAATAGTAGCAAAACGTACGAACAGATGTAAAATTGATACCCCTCCCGCAGCAAACCTGCAGACTAATCGAATTTCCATTTACCTGGCTGGATTTGTACTAAAATATACCCTGAAAATTGCTAGATTTATTTCCTATTTAAATAACATTAATCTTAATGAGTACCTAGGTTTGCTGCTACAAGGAAGGTATTGAGGTGTGTTTTTATTGAAATCGCATACCAAAAACAGGGGGGATGTTACCCATTAATAAATGCAAAATTAATGTTGTATCAGTCAGTTAAGACTTACCGGTACACTATCAAAATATTATTAAAATAATTTCTTTAGCTGAAGCTTTTTTGAGTGAATTCATTGCAAATTCATTTCTCCATAGTCAATACATAAAATTTAAACTGACACTAGTTAAATGTAGTTAAACCCAACTCATAAAAATATACGTAAGAATGACCACGGACTGTATACTTTTAAGCGATAACTTCTCCTAGATGGCCTTGGCCTTGGTTATAATCACCAGATACTTAAGTGTCAAAACCAAAAATATGATTGGCTGTGTCACGCACACGGAGAGCAATCTTCTAAAATAATAGCCACTTAGTGACTTGTGTGTCGGAGGAATTCCAGAAGCCACGGAGAATGAATTGCCAAACACGCCATTTTGGTAATCATGCAACAAAGTATGGGAACTGAAACGAGAGAAGGAAAAATTGAAGAATGATCAATTTCCAAAGTGTATACTTTAATTCACTCGGAATACATGTAGCTGACATAAAACAGCTGTTAATTATATCCACGCGACTTTTTTATTGTCATCACTGAAACAGGTTGGTTAATGGTTACCTGTTACCGTCGTCTATCCTATAGTTTTTTTAGTAGGGATGATCATAGCTTCAAGGCATATTGCTCCCATGTCTAATCTTCCATATTCTTATTTCTGCTAAAGATAGTAAGAATAAATAAGGAGTTGACAATGGGACAGCATTTGAAACTATAGTTATCTAATTTATTGGAATGACGACGTTGTCAGCAACCCAAAGTCAGTTGTTGCAATGATCAAGAGCAGCTAGTTCCTGATCATTGGGCTTTAAATAAATGGTCCTGGGTAATGAAACAGCTGATCTTAGTCAGTAACAAAGCTACACAGATCATCTCACACCATTGTACACTCATCCTTCACTCATATTTGCGTTGAAATACGCGTCCCCATCTCAGTTGATACCTTCTCAGCTTTTAAACAGCAGACACATAAGATCAAAACTACCTATACCAAACAGTTATTTACAGCCTAAAACAGTTTCTTTTGAGGTACATGAAAGCATAAATGAAAGCAAAAGGTATCAAGAACAAAGATCAGCCTTGAAGAAAGAAGATGAATTCCAAGTGGGAGAAGAGGTTTTAGTACAGGATATTAAAACCAAATTTTGGAATCCTTGTGTGATTTTTAAAAAATTACCGGAACCTCGTTCTTATTTGTTAAAATTAGAAAGTAATATTGTTTTAAGAAGAAACTCACATCATATAAGAAAAATTAAATCTATGTTAAAAAAGAAGGACAGTCAAGACGGCTAAAAAAGGGAGATGTTTGTATATTACTTACTTACATATTAACTTACAAGTCTTTGTTTAAAATAATTTGTTTAACAGATGTTGTCAATAATAAATTAAGCAATGATATTGAATTGTAAACAGTTATGGAATAAAGAGAAACAACTTGAATGTTAAAAAAATCCTTTTAACTTTTTGTAAAATTAAACATAATAATAACAATAATTATACGCCTATTTCATTTAGTACCAGTTTTCAATCCAGGATGCAAATAATATGAATAGATTGTCATCAGCTTTCCATAAAGGTTCTTCTAGCTGATGGGACTTGGGGGTATTCCTTGCATAATTTGTAACTAGGAGTGTGTTAGATTCTGTAGATCCGTAGATTATTATTAGTATATTAATTTAATGGTGAATATATTGTTTGTATACAATTTATAACAATAATGATACTTCTAGATCAAGTGAGATGTAAGTGTTGTGTGACCATATCCTCCTAAAATAGGCAATCTTTCATTTCAAAGAGACACGAACTCTTACTAGTGGCCAAATCCTAGCACGACCCCCAGGAGACCTATCCTGTGGTAGTTTGTTGGTCTAGGAAGTGTAGGCGGTCGTCCCACCACAATCTCCCACACCACAGTATTGTGGTGTAGCGTACATTGACGTATGGAAACACCAAGACATTAACATTCGTGAATAGATTAGATGCGAACTGTGCGACCGCGGAGGTCAACGTACAAACTGGAAACTTTGTACTGTGGTAATGAAATTACAATTGCTTAAGGCGGGTATACTTGCATTGCAATTGCTGGTGAATTAGTGTGTTTACTGACTATGTATTACGGAATAAAGATAGAAAAATAGGTCTAATTAGGGTAAAAATGTATTTTCTATGGACAATCCTACCCTATCCTATATTCTAATATGAGCTATGTCTGTTTGTCTGTAATATGACTCGAAATCCAGCGGAAGGATTTTGACTAAATTTTGGATTAGGTAATATAGCCTTAAAAACGTGATTGGTGACAGCCACTACCACAGAAAATTCTTAATTAAACTATATCGAACTATGGTACCCCGGTATTTATGTTAATATGACCTTTTTCTTTATATCTCCTACAGTCACATGTTAAATTTGCGTACTTGCTTCGTGTCAAGCATTGGCGAAGGAACTAGTTATTCTATAATTTATAAGAGATCGAGTGGCGGGCGACGAAGAATGAACCAGAAGGCAGTGGGATAGATGCCAAGATATTTGTATAATATTCCTACCAAATCATTGCTCGGCATTCTTGTCAGTTTAGTGTAAACCAGGTTAGAAAATTAAAAACGTAAGTAAAAAAATCCATATATTCTATACATAATAAAGGGTTTCGCTGTAATGTTTATTTTAACAGTTGTTTTTGTTCCAAGGGCGTTATTTCACAGAATTCGCAACTTCTAAGAACGGAACGAAAAATCGCTACTGTATTCAATAGAAATAGAACACTTCATATTGCTTATAGTGTTGCATCTAATGAAAATAACATATCCTAATAACCTATGTATAATTTAATATAGTTTAGTTTAACTTAAAGACATTAGATTATATTATACAATTTTATTGTTGATTTTACTCCATTTTTATTTAAATTCCAATAATCATTGTATCATTGTGAGTATCATTGTAATGGTTTTTAAATGTGATTTTACCTAATTGAAGTTGAAAAACAAGGTATGCATTAAATGTGCATAGGCCAATCCTTACCTTTTATGTAATGGATGTACCCCTTAAAATCCCATCATATACTAGTGGCTATGAAGTAATTATACTGTTGCATTTTATTCTAATAAATTTATTGCTGTTCTAAAGCATTTCACTACACGTAAAATACCTCGTTTAAAAGCCTTACAAAAATGTAATAATATAACAAATTCTTGAGATCTCCAGCGTTATTTTTTTTTTAAACTAAAATGTTTAATTAAATAACTTACTTTTAACACATTTTAATTTAATTTTTAATTTGCAGACTTTTAGCTGTACTCTTCTTTAGATTATTACATTCTTTCAAAATTTCTTGCTAGCTATGAAATAGTTAAGTTTTGCAATTACTATACGTTACGTAAATTTTTAATTAATACTTTTCCAAAATTCAATATCGCTTCAACACTACTACGTTGCTAAAACCTACTTATGAATCAACCCAATCGATTTACGAATCGAGAACAATAAATTTGAATATTGGCCGCTAGCCTACTGAGCGTATTGAGAGATCAACAATGAATCAGCTGATCAGTTGTTTATTCATTGTCTACGCTCTCACACACACACGGAATATTTTGCCAGTTTTGACAAGCGCGTCAAACGGTTTACATTGTGATCCGTGTTACTTGATTGATTAGTGGTTTTCTTCAGTTCAAAGTGCCTGTATTCATCTAGGATACTTGCGTACGTAAACATATGTTACAATTGTTTTTGTGATTAATATGTGGTTAGTTTATATTAATATGGTTCATTTTATTAGAGGTTAGATTGAGAAAACCTGTTATAATAGGCTTGCGTTCAAATTCTGCAAAATTTTCAACTACATACTTAAAAAATAATTTAATTTGAATTCTTTAGTAGTTGACATCTTAATC
The DNA here is from genome assembly GCF_028750875.1 of Macrosteles quadrilineatus. NCBI lineage: Eukaryota > Metazoa > Arthropoda > Insecta > Hemiptera > Cicadellidae > Macrosteles > Macrosteles quadrilineatus. The sequence continues at coordinate 135,546,322 of NW_026542595.1, read as the reverse complement.
ATACAGAACATTCTGTAACCATTTTTTTTTTATATTTATAAAGAAGATACTGACAGTTAAATAAGACTTAGGCCTATGTTATTATAAGTTATTATGACTCTATTTTTAAATATCAATGCATTTGTTTATATTTTATTATCGTTGATTCTTGCTGAAGTCATACTGTGGTTTACAATAGGCGCATTTTTCAGTTTGACTTGGTTAAAATTAACAAATGTCGATCAACATTAAATACACTCTGTCGATGGAGAAGTTGTTTGATTGTGCAATGTCCAACTTTAGTTGATAATCAACCTATCATCCTAGTTTAAAATCTGAAATATGTTTTAAGTGCCCTAGAGTGGGAGTCTACTAAAATTTTCCCTTTTGTTTTAGAATTATTTTACCATCGTTACTTTGTCGTTTTGTCCAAAACCAGAGGACAGACTATGGTTTATTAGTCATATCACTTTATTTTGTAAAACAATTTTTAAAATAAGCCAGTAAGGATGTTAAATCTTTACGGCAATGTTCAAATCTGTAATTAAATTAATTTCCACTTTGTGGTAATGTATTGACAATCAAAGCTAGCTACAATAAACTGCAATTCAATTCACCGGGACTATGAGTGTAATATTTTCCATGAGATAAAAATTATTCAAAATATAGAATAGAATTTATTTTATTTTCTCAATTCAAAAACCCTACAATATTTACATTTTGCATCGTTCACAACTATTGTAGGCCTACATTAAAATTTACTTAACGGAATACAAAAAAAACTTGGTTATGATGAAAATAGTTTTGAAATTTATCGTATGGGACGAGGAGGGATTTTTAGTCAATATGCGGGATTTCTTATCTTATAACGAGAAGAGACTAGTTGACCTTGACTCTTATTCACATCGGCCTTGCAGTCACCTGCTCTGCTATTTCAGTTTTATTTTCATTTTCAGTTTCTTCTTATTGCATTCATTCTTTTTATATTCGCATTCCTATTCCATATTTGAATATGTATGACCACTCTGAATCCAGGTCTATACGTCAATTGGCTGTCAGTGAAGTTTTCTAAAAACTGGTTTTTCTGCTTCTTTAAAAAGTCTATAAATTACAAGCGTTGAAATACAAAACTAGATCTACATTGAACTGTACACTACCTCTTTTAGCTGCTTTCACATGTATCATTATTATTGACTTTATTGCACTTTGGTAGCAAATGTATGTTGTCAATAATTATTGGAGCGTTTAAACATTGATCAAGAATACTGCAATTAAGTGTGACCTTTCTAAGTGTGTTTAAGTCTTATTTTTGAGTTAATTTACACAATTTGCTCTTCTTGCCTTTGGTTATACTGTAATAGGATAGGACAAAGAATCCTTATATACAATACAGTACGTGAAGGCGATTTCTACGAAACACTACTTCTACGTTAATAATGGCCGGATTTTTACAAACGATGTATTAAAATTGTCTCAGTAAAAACTCCTCGTGCTCTGCCCCACAGGCCATCAAAATCACAATGTATTAGGCATACTTATGACGAAAAGATTTTGTTTACTTAAACAGACAAACTATTTGTATTAATCGCATACTAAAACCGCTGTTCTTAGTAAACACATGATAAAAACAGGAGCGTTCGTTTTCAGAGTGAGTTCGTTTTCAGTTTCGATAACTGTAGTGGAGTTTTGATAACATTTTCTTTGAGTTGACTCTTTTAAAGTCGTCCGAAATTATGACTGTTATTCGTTTTGAAATAACGCCTGTAATACTTTGTAATTGCTCGAAATCGAGCAACAGGTGCACTAGTTGCTTATAATAGTCGTTGTTTTTATTCAAACAGTTTTCAGAGTTGGTCATTTACAATATTAATTGCATACAACAAAACACTATTTACGGAAACATCAACTCAAATAATCAAGTTAAATTATTAGGTACTATTGTCTTTAGCGACCATATGCTAATTTTTTTGTGAGTTCGTTTGGTCTATTGTTCGACTAAAATTTATTTTCCTCTCCCTAGGTGCGAAATAAAAACCTAATGCTATTTAAACGATTTACAAAAAATTAGCAAATTTAAATCGTAGCTCTGAGAGTTCGTTGACTTTTCTACATTCACTATCTACCTTAGCATCTCTCGCCATTGTAGATATACAGTTATTCAGTTGTTGTATAAACCCCAATCATGTTTATAGGGGTCTGGTTCCTAATTCGCTTTACAGCCTGTTTATGTGTTTATTGTTACTAATGAGAAGAGCGTTTCTTGGAAGGAACAGTAAACGCGGCGACCGATCCTTGAAATAGCTGTTTTAAGTTTGTTAATATTCGCATTTTGTTAACATTTATTACTTTTCATAGCTAGATGTTTTTTTCAGAGTGATGTTTAATTTAGAAACAACAATCGATGTTTTTGTTGACTTAACTCGACGAGTTGGTTAAAATGAATGTAAAATGAATCTGTAGGCTACAATTAGCAACAATGTGATATTTGTCGTGTGTGCGCACAGTGGGTTAAACACATTACAACTTTTGTGTGAGTTAATTATGTTATTTAAAACTAAAATATCCCCGAAAATAAAAACAATAGAATAACTACAATGTTTACTCCAGTTTTTTTTATCAACTTCCCTTAACTTAATATTTGATTTGATTTACAATCGGTTAACAAAAACCAAAAGATCTCGGTAAAAAAAAACCAAAAGATCTAGTATTGTAGACTATTATTTTTTCCCCTATCATAACTAAAAACATGACAGTTAAGTTAGTGATATGTACAATTGATTTTTTAAACATTAACTAAGGAATAAAAAAAGTTAGTTTATAAGAACCCCTTCAGAATAGATTTTTTCACCCATAAAGACAGATATTTGAAAATTGAAGTGGTATGTTAATTTATCTCACAGTTATTCAACATACCTTAAATCTATACAACCAAAGTTAGCAGAGGGTATTTTTGCAGCAGCTTTCAAGGGGTTATAATGCTACTTTTTGCTCCGTTACAAAACAAGGGACAATCTTAAGTTATTCGAAAGCTTTGAAATACTCAACATTTTGACATTAAATCCATCCCACAAATTTGATGAATGCGCCAATCCAATGATTGAATCTGTTATTTCTTCGGTGTAATAAAATAATCAAAACGTGTAGGTTTTCAATTTCTATGTTATTGATTAATCCAGATCGACCAAGGCGCTGTCTCATTGGCCCAGACGAGGCTATCTAATTTGAACACTGCAGACTCGGCCTACGCTGAGGACCTCCTATTGTCATTGTAATTAATGTGATTAATTAATTTCGTGTGTTCGGGTTTGATTAACCAGGCTTGTCATAAGTTCTACGCAAAACAGATTAACACGGATGGAACGCGGAGTCCGCAGAGAAACAGTAGAACATTGGTTAAATACTGTATGCGTTTGGTTATTAGGTTAGTTAAATTTTTAGGGTAGTGTATATTTTAACGAATTTGTTCGGGGTCAAGATTTGAATGTTGCTTTAGTGGCAATTCGTATAATGAAGTCGTGTAACCATTTGTATATAATATATAATATTACGCTTTCAATAACTGATTTTTGTTGGATACGCAAAGTTTTTACCGGACACCAGATTATATTTTGGCAATGAGTGGTTATAAACAAAAACATAAAGTAAGGTTATGAGTAGTGAAAGATAATTACGAATATATAAGGATTTTTACAGATTTTTTATTGTTAAGCTAGCTTAGAGGTATGGCGTAAGTAAAATATTGTGCGTCACTCGTCCAAAATGTGTTTACCGAACTCTTATGGTAATCTCGCACTCGACTTCGTCTCGCATGGGAATGACCACACTCGTCCGGTAAACGCCTATTTCCAGGACTAGTAACGTAATATAGTATTACACGAATATTTCACTGTTCAAAATATTTAGTTATGTAACTAGAAAAACATGGCAATTTGCTACATTCGAGGGAAATGCTACTCCCCTGCGGTTTCTACGGAATAGTTTCTCAAGTGCAGAGATACTTTACACACGAAATACACGTTATATTTCTTCCTAAGACCACAAAGACAAGAATGAGGGTTTTCTGTTGGTGGTTTAAGTATCTTGTTTACGCGAAAGAAACATGCAGTATGTTTGATCGGATATTTCTCATAGAAGGCTTGACGAAACATTCTTTGAGGTGATATTTATCGCAATTTTCATTGAATTGACTTATGTAATTTTTTGTTGTCAAATATATGTTGTTGTATTTGAAAACATAAAAATAAAAGCACAAAAACTGACATTCGAGTATTTTCAGGAGAACGTTCGTATGGGAAGGAAGAAACACGGAGTGCGGTGGAGAGGTGTTGCTCTAGTCTTTAGACGGGTTTCCCTTTGTGATTGTGATAACTTCTTTATAATTGCCATAAACGTAAAATAAATACGAAAAGTGAATGGATTAGCTATTTTGGTTGTTTTAAACAATGCGAACACAGCTATTTTTGACGGTAGGTGAAATTTAGGTGTTAAAAATCAATTCGCCTTACAACATCCTACAAGGACCAGCTGTTGGACAGTCCGTGTGCGATGGCGGGAACAGCGCAGTGAAAGCGCGCGAAGGCGGATTGACAGATAATCACAGGTTGTTGTAGAGTCGTGGCCAGTTTGGCAACCAGCAACCATCGGCTAGGCGACAAAGGGTAACATTGCAGCAATCCTGGGTACTCATCTTGGCAGACCAACGTTCGATTGTGCACATTCTCCTAGAGATGACCGTCTACGCAGGCGTAAAATAATTGTACGTTTTGGTGATGTCTTTATGATGTGGGTTCCGAACCACTAGGGTATTGGTATTTGTAGTGGAAATTTAATCACTGTGATGTGTATCTCGCGTTGCATTAGGTTAAACTTCATATTTTTGCGTATCTATTGGTTAGACGGTTAGTGACGTAATCTAAAGTTTGAAATTTGTGAATTTAGGATAAAGTAAATTAACAGTAATCTAAATTCTCATCACACATAATTTAAATGTAATATAAAAAAGTTTTCATCATAATCCGTATAACATGAGATAAAAATACCACCCTCTTCCAAAATACTGAAAATTATATTTTATCCAATTGCTTCACTTGATGTGCTTCTATCTGACTGCATCAAAGAATTAAATTCGTTCCCAGTTTAATTAGTTACAGTTCGCGATTCTTGAAAATAATAAAACGCTGAAGACCATAAATAATTTCGAGTTTTCAAATAAAAGTCGACATAGGCATGCACGAAAGACTGAATAGCTTCAAAGGACATAAAAAATGCGACTCGTTTATGATCCCTGTTTTTAATAATTGCCAGTAATTAAAAATGTTGCCAGTGTTGGATTTTATTGTTGCCTACAATAGGACCGCCCCTCGTAAATTCTGTTTCCACATCTATAAAACATTAGTGTTTTGTGTTGTTCCTAAAGGACGTGTGTAGTGAATACAAAGTATAGCATTTTCCTAAACAACAGAGCATAAACAGATTTTTTGTTTCTCGGTTCCATAATTGTTGTTTTGGACAGGTAATTCCTTACTCGAACGTTTAATTTAGCTTTTACATGAATACACTACTTATTAAATTGACTTTTTCACGTTTTATTTTATATTTTTTCTATAAATTGTTATGATGCATATTTTACGAGTCATTACGACTTAATTTAAATTTATTGTAAAAATAAAACCTAAATTCTAAGCTGCTGATTACCCAGCTATTGTAGGATAGTGATATGATTTATTTAGCTTTGATACTGTTTAAGATATGGTGTTTTTCTAACAACGACCAGGCAAAGTTTTCAACCATAAAATGTGTTTACTTAATCGCACCAGTGTATTTCCGATTAGGCGAGCACTATAACCAAACCACTCATATAGGCCTACCAAAAACAAATTCTTTACAAAACTCATTTAACCCGTTTAACCACTTAGTGTAGAAGTTCGCACCAACTTCAGCTTGTTCAGTGAAGATCTAATCCGTTTAACGTTTACACTCCGTTTAGTGTTTGTACTACGCATTTCCCAAGTCATCACGGCTTTCTCCGCTCATTGTGTGCGCCTGTTTTGCATATACTCCAAGGCTACGGGACTGCATTACCCTGTTCGGAGCCTGTTTTTGCCTATTGTGCACAGCGTTTCCGTAGAAAGCGATTTGACCGCACGATCACCTGATTACCCGCACATGTTTGTTCGCCTCACTTTCAAAACCCGTTCGCGGTTGGGCCAGTTTTCCCAAACTGTGGCTGCGGCATTCATTGTTGTGGTTTGTGACTGTTTAATTTCTTTGAGAGAAGTCGCGGAGTCGGTTGAAGAAGAACACATAGTATTTCAAATTGTTATGTTTGATCTAAGAGCGTTATAGGTAATAATGTGTATATTTTTTAGAATTTTATTAATATAGTTTACGTAAGATAATACAAGTGTATTTCATCGAAACCTAAAAATGCCTCTTTTTGAAAATAGCTTTGGTGTATAATCCGAGGTGAATCCAAGGTTGGTAAATGAATGAGGTTCGAAAAGACATTTGGGCTCAAGTAAAGAACACAATTTTGCGTCATACTTTGAGTTCAATAAATTGTCAAAACGAAAACTATTTACCTTTGTAAATTATCTAGCTAAATGGGCTTCTTCTTGAAGGAGAAAATGTGGTTCGGATTCCACTATAAACTGTAGGTCCCTTAGTTACCATTAGCTGTATGGGATATTAATTAACAGCTGTGTCTAAGGAATAAGTGGGCCTTAGTCACTAACAAGACTACAAGATCGCGCCACTCATCGTACACTCATCTCCATTCATACTTGGCTTAAAATGCATACATTTGTATGGTCGCCATTTCATTGAAAAGTATTTAAGTATTTGGAATACATACGAACAGTTGTTACCGCTATGTAATATGCAAATGGTATTACTCCGCTAAAACACAATAGCAACATTAAAATTCTTTAAACTAATACAGAGGTCTAAATTGAAAATAATTTATTACAGTTACAACCTCAATCCAAAATGGATGTTAATCAAAATTACCATGGACGTTAGTGTAGGACGATTCTTGTACAGAGATGGTACGTTGAGTAATAGACTGATAATTAGTAATAGATTGAGTAATATATTGACAATTATCTGTTATAGAAGAATATAATTGTTATCGAGGATAGAAGTCCTGTGCAATCGATTTGCGCGAAAAAAAAACTATTATAATATTTTAAAAACGTATCGTACCAACATATTTTATCAACATTCGCCTATCTTGTCTGATGATGATTGTAGTGTCCAATCGAAATCGATTACTACTTATCATCTTGTATATATATTAACCGTCTTGTCAGTTAGCAGTATAAGCGTAAATATGTTTTCAGTTATTTTCATATATTTTATTTACTTTTCGAATATTTTAAGTAGGCCTAAACGTCATTCCTAGCTAATGCCTATACCCTCAGGGACATTTAGAACTACCAGTTGAAAACCCAGATTTTACGATTGGACAGTTCAAAAGACCGAAAATTTACTGTGAACCTTGAACTCCAGATGGAGGACTATTCACTGAAAACCATCAATGACGCGAAGGCCGGTTCACAGTCGTTCCAAATCTTAGAAAGGCCGAGTCACATCACGACTCGGACCTGCGCACGGCAATTTCCTTTCTCAAACCTTCCAAAAACAAAAGGACAATTATTAATTCCTGACCTTTGTGGAATTCATGACAGCTTCGAGAATTTACTCTTCTACCTCAAACTAGACAAGGTTTTCTTAGAGCTGGGTGTACTTCGATACAAATGAAAACTAGATCAAGGTTGGAATATTATTATTTCAATTTGTAATAATTATAGCAAATATAATTATCTATGGTGTATAAAAAACCTTCATAATCCCCTAGTAGTACTGGCCAACAAGAAGCTGGTCAAAATGGCTGAGCATTGGACAATTTCTGACTCTTTGAAAATCTCATTGCTTAAAATAGCGTTGGGTGAGAACTAGTTTAGTTTGAGTCTGTATAGACCTCTCCGCATAGCCGAAAATTGTACATCACGTGATAAAGTATAGCATCCTATATTCTAAACCTTCCTTTAAATTCAGAATGGTCTCCAGGCTATCCAGCAGATCCAACATCCTTTACAACAATCCACTGCCTGTTCCCGGAGCGTGTACACTAGCCGAGGATGTTCCAGGTCCATTGTTGCCGGAATTGGCAAGACCATCTGTTAAGGTCAAAGTACAAGTTGCTACATCACGAGTTTCAGTTGTATTCCTCCGCCGTTTCATCAAGCCCCTCCGCAGGTCGAAGAAATTCCTTTTCGGTCGCATGTTCCTTGTTAGCTCTTGCTTCATGTTTGGTTCTTGACGAAGAAGTTGCATTTGTTGCTGTGAGAGATCTACATTAAACTTACTCATTCTAAGTTTAGCAAGTTTGTTGCTCCCTTTTTTTGAATTTGTACTTTTAAAAAGTGTTTATGCGAAAAGTATCATTGCACGCATTGAATTACACTTCTCATGATGCTGCTGTAGAGACTCTGGCAATTTGGTTCAACCGTTTACTTACCTTAATTATTGTTTATTCATAAGATATTTCTCTCATTGAAAACTATCTTGTCTACTAGCTCACGCTATGGTACATGTCGGCTTTAGTAAAAAACACTACAAGATCGCGCCACTCAAATAATAATCTCCATTAATACCCGGCTTAAAATACCTTTCCATTTGCATGATTGCCATTTCAACTAAAAGTATTAAAGTATTTAAGTATGACAGAACGAAATGCAATCAATATTGTGACAAATCTAAACCAGCAGACCAAACTTAGCACTACGTCCCAATGAAAGTTTCCTAATGAACACATGCAAGTCGTCGAGTCTGCAGGTTTGCCGCGACGGGGATATTGTTTGTTATTCCACACAGATTCAGCCAAGTAGTCATTAATCAAGTGCGGCTCGAGTGTATAGCTTCAGTCGTAGAGAGTGAGATAGGAGAGAGAAGATATAAAGGTGCGCTCGACGGGTGGACCTGGACCACCGGGACCACCACGGAGGCTTTGTACTTGGTCTATTGTCTACTGGATTGAAATGTCTCGTCGATTCAATCAAGACACTTGCAGTACCTTGGCAATAACTCCAGGAATATTAATTAAACACGCGACAGTTATTCAACTTGTTGATTGAGGGAGTGTTGCTGTTGCTAGCCTAGTGGTTAGCTTCTTGGACTTTGTTACCAGGCGGGCAGGTTCGCTCTTTGACTAGTTCACGAAAATTTGATTGGTTTAGATAGGTTTGTACTTTAATGAAAATTTCACTAAATATTGTACTTGTCAATGACGTAGTTAGATGTTAAGTCGAAGAGTATTTGTTAGTCCTCCTTAGCATAGAAATATAATTATTGGATGGAATCTAAATTTTCTAATCACTGTACTCTGAGACACTATAACCAAACTCCCGTCCAATTTGTAGCCTACTTACAACCGTTACCGTAAGAAGAAGTGAAGAAAACTAATGTAAGTTCGATAAGTGGCACTTAACTGAAGTAAAAAGTTTCCGATTGCACACTACCAACGATACATCTGTCTGTACTGCGACTTTAAGTGCTGTATTTAAAAGGTTTTTATAAAATACTACCCTATAAGTACAGCTTACTTTTCGAAATTGTTAGTTTGGGCTTTGTGGTTTGGTTTCACCATCAACAACAACTTTGATTGATGTAGTGGAAGTAGACATTTCACGTGCAACTTTTAAAGTTTTAATTCCTGTTTCCAATACTATGATGGTTAATATGACATAATATATTCTGTACTTTACAGTTAGTTGTACTTTCAGTTTTACGTGTTAGAATGTTTGTTGTCGCCGACCGAAATCCTTTTACACCCACAGATATTCTAAGCGTTTTCACATTGCCAAAAGTATTCTGATACCTTGACGTTGCACTACGCGAAGCTTTTGCTGAAGGGTTTCACTAATTAACAGACAACAGGAACATAGTTGTGTGGGAATGCGGCAACAGTCAGTGGAACAGTGGAAAAGGAACAGGTCGATCCCACGGCCTTGACCGCCCACCAGCTGATCTCATCAGGGCCTACATTTGGCGGGTAAAATGGGCGGCAACCGATTTGTCAACTCTAATGTTTATACTGTATATTAGCGAGTCATTGTGTGTTTGGTTTGGTAGGTCTAGAGAAACATTACGAATGATCAGCCGAACAAGCATAGTGTTGTACCTAGTATCGTCCCTTTTTGGTGGTACTGTATTCGATACTAAATTGATGTGATAGCCCACTACATTGGATACCGTCTTTAGATTTGATGTAGATTTAGTTTATTAGTGGCCATTAATTAATTTTCGAGAAAAGTTGTTTAATTTGTTTTCTCGTTGTTGGAATTGCTGTTTAATTTGTTTCAAATAGTCAAATGATGATAAAAATCAACACTTTGCTATGCAATTGATATAGAAATCATCTAATTTATAGTGGAGTGGGTGAGTTCGCAGCCTAGATGGTTGGCTTGAGCACACTTCACATTGTAAAGCCCATTAGGCCAATACAGCCAGTTTCTGGCCTCTTGACCGATCAAGGGTAATGCATGGTCTACTAGATATGGAGAGGGGCGAAATTTACATTAGTATTAGCAAATACGAGTATTTGAAGTTCAGGAATTTATTGAGTGGAGTGTAGTGATAAAGTATTTCAATGACCTGATATAGAAACAAGCAAAATGTATGACTTTTTGATAGGCGTAGGAGTTAGTGTATAATCACTCATATTGTATCACGCGTGTATAACAAGACTCCTTTACTAGATATATTTTAAATATTTTAAATAATTACAAAACGCAACGAAGTGGGCTTTAATACCGCTAACTGCAGAGCAATTCCTGTTTAGAATAACTCTGTGTAGGATACTTCTTCACGACTCTTTTCTTCCGTTTAGAATCCGTCAGTTTTTTTAAAACTAGGTTTATGCAGTAAAATGTATTTAAATCTCTTTTATTACATTTAAAAACGGAATATTTGGAAGTTAACAACCTATCAAATACACTTGAAAGATGTATCAAAGGTGGTTGATTTCGACCAGTAACACCGGTCTCCGATTTGGCATCAGTTGAGATACCTACTAACACATCTGGAAGCATCAAACCTAAAACCATCTCAAATTATATAGTAAGCCATACGGTAAAAACTATGTCAATAAAATTTCTGATATATTACTAGAACTGATAGTAAGTCAGCTGATGGTAACAACACAGCTGATAGAACGCTGACGATTGTCACACAGCTGATCGGTGTCAGTCCCCATCATTTACCAATCCATCATTTACCGTTCCACAGAGACCAGAGACGGTAGAATGTATTCCTTGAGGGGATCAACTGCAAATGCATACATCCTCCAAACATTCTATGAGTGAGTAGTTTATTTTTTTCAATTTTCAGTTTTCTTTCAGAATTATTAAGCATGTTATATTAACATGCTGAGGTTGTTTTCAAATTCATTGAAACAGATTAATCAGATAATTAATTAATTAATTTAAAATTGTCATCATAATGGCTTATATATAAAGATAATTATTTCATTATATTTATTGTATATTTATCCATCTATTATATATATTTACAGTCTTTTTAAACAATATAAGTGTAAATGTATGTTTCAAGTGTTATTAGACGTGTTTTTATTTCCTCTCTGTATATTTGTTGTCTGGTACTAATATTTAGGTTAAGTTGTCATTGTAGGTTTACTATTATTATACTGCCTTAAAAACTCATTTAATCATACTCCCATATTTAAAACTATACATAAATAAAAATAACGACACGGATTGTATAATTTACCCTGAAATAAGATAAGCAAATATTATTTGGTAGATTTTTGCGAATATTCTTAATCACGATTAGTAAATTTATGTAGGTCTGACGATGTTTCGGGATCTGGAATACCAAACATGAACTTCAATCATTGAAAAAAAAAAACATTTAAGACCCGCACTCTTAAAAGTAATCTGATTTTAAATACATCTAAAAATACTTAGAATGTATAATTGAAGGTTGGAAAAATTAAACCTTAAAACCTTCATATATTCTTACAGGTTTATGTAAACTCGGTATAATAAATCTAATGTAACACATAAAATAGCAACACAACTGCCTACAGTAACCATGGGAATCGGGAATCACTATGTTATAAGTGGAGCAAAATGTAATCAAGGTCAAGACAAGACGATCAGACACTGACATAGTATCTATGTTAGTATTATGTAAAATTACATGCTAAATGTTTACTTGAAAGGAATTTATGTAATGTGATTGATGGATGCTCTACATGTCAATGCTACAAAGCCAGGCTTAGCGAGCATGCTCGTCAAACAACTGTGTTTACCTTCAAATTAAAATCATATTACCTTGCTGTAGAATTTTAATATTATTACACCTTGAGGGTGATAGAGAGTTATATGTAAAAATGTGGTATAATTGTAGGTAGCTCACTTAACTATGCAAACTTTACAGGGTAGGTCTTTGTAAATTGTAAATTTCTCTATTCGTGTTTCATGTTTGTGTTATTTGGAGTTTGCCGATGTCAACATGTTTCTCTTATTTTAAGGTGAAAATTACAAATGTGATTTGCTGTAGGGCTATAATGATATAGGACAAGCTATTGCTTGAAATTTGAAGTTTTATTTGGCGACTTGAATAAGTTAAATAGGGAATGAAACATTTAACACAAAACATGCTCTATATGGATCAGATGGAACACACGTTAAAATTATTAAAATATTTTTATTTAGCCTCCAAATCTATATAATTAATACGCTACATGAAACTTTGTCGGTTGAACTCCTCCGCCATTTCTTAACCGATTTTATCCATTGACGTCTCATTGGAAAGAGCGTGTCGCATAGATTTGCAAACTGGTCTTACATTTTTGAAAAAGTCCCTTGGGCTCTGCCCCAGTGGCTTTGAAAGTTCCCATGTTATCCTTATGGAGAACTTAATTGTTTACATTTTGATCAGCTGTATAATTTAATTGCTGTTATTTATTTTCAATTCAAAACGCATTGAGTACATTTATTTACTATTTGAGTTTGTATAAACATAACCCCCAAGATTGATGGTGTTAGTATGGTTGTATCTTAAATTTGTGTATTTAGTTATCGTTGTATTGTGTCGCTATGACGGATCGTGTTAGCATGATTGTAACTTAAATTTGTGTATTTATCGTTGTTTTATGTAGCTATAATTTTTTTATTTGTTATTTTTTTTTTCTTTAAAATGCCTCCGACGCGACGACAACGAAACATAGACAGGACGCGTAATCGTGATAACGACCGCAGCTACAGAACAGTGGCGAGTAATAGACTTAACTCATCGCAGTCAACACATGACCCTGGACAATCTCAACTATTAGGTTACAAATGCGCCCTAACACTACCCCAAAACGACTTTTACTTACTTGATACTTACTTGATACTTGATGATGTCCCACTAGCATCGCTCCTGCGACGTGGTCGTCAAAATGGGTAGAAAACACAATAATAGGCCTAATTGAAAAGATCTTCTACTTAAAAATAGGCTGCTTCACATAAATATTCCTTTAACATCTTCTTGAATTTATTGATATTTTGCTCTCGAAAAATGTTCCTTGGTAGCGAGTTGTAGATCTTGACACTACTAAAATATGGGCTCTTGCAGGCCAAAGTTGAGTTAACTTGAGGTATATGTACTTGATTAGCTCTTCTCGTGTTGTACTGATGGACCAGATTGTTTGTGAAATTCGTTCTCAATTGGCCCTCTGTCAATAACCTGTGTTCCTGGACAGCAAGGCATTTTGATAAGGAGAAACCCGGCCGGAATGCTTTAGGTTTATCAATAACGAAGATAAACGTGGTCTGAGATACACACCAGTAATCTTTGAGATGACTCTCAAGAATCAAGAATTTGTATTCATCGTTAACGCTATGTACAATACATGCAATGGATGAACTCTTTTAAACTAATCGTAAATATGACTGTTATTGTAATACTTTGCAATTGCTCGAATTCGAGCAACATGTACACTAGTAAACACAAATGTAAGATGCAAACTATAACACATGATTTATCGTTTTTATAGTGATTGTTTACTTTTGTAATAGTAGTTTACGCAACGATTGCGTTAAGTGAGTCTTTACGACACGAGTAGAAAATTTAAGGCACGAGCCTTGGCGAGTGCCTTAAAAACTTCTACGAGTGTCGTAAAGACTATTAACGCGAGTTGCGTACACTACTTTACCTACGACCGTTTTTTAATTACTATCAATCTGGATTTAATTACTAACAATCACTAATGATAACTTTTTAGAGAGGTTATGTTTTCGTGTATTGTCATTGCCACTGAAAGAGATGCAACGACTTGTTGTATAATCAGCTGATTTCCTGTAATTACGTGTTTGTTAAACTTCGTTAAATATTACATTGCTAGCAGCATTCTTACCATAAATAATATTGTATCAGGTACAATTTGGCAAATATTTCATTTATTTTTGGACTTCCACCAACTTAATTAGAATACGCGAGTATCAACATGAACAAGTCGGATCAACAATTAAATTGGTCAACTGATCAGCTGATCAGCTGATTAGTTGACGTTCGAAGCATTACAATTTTAATTCTTTTCTCTCAATACTTGAACCTCATTGGTCCGTTACCTGTGTGGATATGAGAAAACTATGCGGATATGAAATGAAACTATGCGGATATGAAAGTAAACAGCTGTAAAGTGAAACTTTTCAATTCTAAGAACTGGACTGAAATGGCTACTTTAAAAAACGGTCGTAGGTAAAATTATGTTTTGTTATGTTAGTGAAAATATAAAGAGTTTAACTTTGTAAAAAGCAGTTTTTGCTTTTAATTGAGTAGTTTATAAATGACAGTTGACTTTAGCGAATCCAAAACGATAAGGGATACATAATAAGGGATGTATAATCTATGGTGTTTGTCATTACATTACGACTGTAGGTCTTCTCACTTTTATACCTTTCTATTTAGAATCGCTGTAGTTAATATAAAGCAATCGATCGCAATAAGTGGGCAGCTTCGTTCAGCCCCATTACATCTCAATTACAGGAACCGCTGCTCGAGCTTGAGTGGCAGGCAAATTTCAGACACATTAATCTTGGTTTCTTTCTATTTCCTGGAAAAGGATATGGACACTAATATCTTGTGTTACAACTACACGTATCGTATATTACGTCCACTAACCTCATTTGCTAGACTGCTTGTCTCCGACGACGGGCTGTGACGTCAGCTGTTGTCGTCATCGGTGGTCAGTGTAGCCAATTCATAAACTTAAATTCCTCTTGCTACTTTATTTTAATAATATACTACACTCGCCCCAACTTAAAATCAAGCTCTTCCTTTAATAGGCCTAAATAATAGTCCTAGGCCTAATACCAAAAATCATTAACCAATTTCAAAGTCCATAGTTCATTGCATTTAACTTAAAACTTTCTTCAAATAACTCAAAATAAAAATTACTTCGTCCGTTACACAGTCGACTGTTTACTTAAAGATCAAGCCTCCTCGGCTTACGAACGGCCCGTTGAGACCGTCTAAGAAGTTGCGGGCTTGACTGCACTTCATGTCTTTCTTCAAGTCTTGGTAGAGGGCTAGATGCTTCTGGCAGGCTTCGCCTCTGATGTGAGGGCGTTATCGCCGCTGGCTGAGGGCTAGGTATCTTCACTGGTGAAATAGGCCTAACCGGAGGTGATGCCTTGACTGGTGATGGCTGTGGAATTCGCCTATCCACCAAAGTCTCCTCTTCGTCTCCCAGAAGACTGGAACGCAGATGGTCCGCATGACAGAACCGGACCTTGCCTAACACACTTACAACATAAGTCGCAGGGCTTCTTTGCTCCATCACTTTTCCCGGAACCCAGGACACATGCTCCCCTCTGACCGTCTTCACACACACCTTATCTCCTTTGCCAAAATGTCTAGCACCACCTCGGATGCTGTTTGCAGCTGAACGTTGCTGTTCCTTCTTTTTATCAATCACTGACAACAAATTAGGCTTAAGTAGGGTTAATTTTGTTCTGGGTTTCCATTGGAGAAACAACTCGGCTGGTGAGAGTCCAGTTACTGTGCTGGGTGTGTTCCGGTACACAAACAGGAAGTTGTCTAATTTATGCTGTAAGGTAACACCTTCCAATTGACTTTCTATCACTTGCCTCTGCAGATTTTTCTTTACCTCTTGCACACATCTTTCGGCTGCGCCATTGGACGCAGGGTGATAGGGGGGTGACAAGGTGAATTTTATACCATTCCTACTCAGAAACTCCCTGAACTCGGCACTCGTAAAATTAGGTGCATTGTCACTTACCAGTTCTTCCGGCAACCCATAAGCAGCAAACAAGGTTCGTAATCTTTCAATGGTTTTGAATGATGTAGTTGATTTCATAAGAAATACTTCAAGCCATTTTGAAAAACTGTCAACTACAACTAACAGCTGTTGTCTAGTTTGCGGATCTTCCGCATAGTCAATATGAATTCTCTGCCACCTGTTGGTAGTTCTAGGCCATTGATACAATGGCACCTTAACGGCAGCATTTCTAGTGCACTGACAAACAGTGCAGGTAGACACTGTTTCCTCTAAATTTTTCTCAAGACCAGGCCACCAGACGTAGCTCCTGGCTAACATTTTCATACGCGATATTCCTGGATGCTGGTCATGTAGTAATCGGATTACAGCACTCCGAAGCTTTTCGGGCACGACTACTCGTGCTCCCCAAACGACACAATTGTTGTCAACCGACAGTTCATCCTTCCTTCTGAAATATGCAATTAACTCAGGTTCATCGGCTGAACGCCAACCGTGCCAAATAAAGTCCCTTACTTTTGATAACACAGGATCCCTATCAGTCAATCTAGCAATATCTTTAGCCGTAATAGGTGTGTCGTCACTCACCAATTTGTAGCAGCTAAATACTTCCACCACATTTTCCACGTGAGAGAGGTGATTGGCCTCCAATTCCATGGTCTCATCATTGGGCAGCGGCAATCTTGAAAGGGCATCAGCATGAGGGAGATCCACCCCTCGCCTGTACTTCACCTCGAAGTTATAGGCTGACAAAATCAACGCCCAGCGTTGAAGACGAGCCGCAGCTACACACGGCACTCCTCGCTTACTTCCAAAAATGGCAACCAAAGGCGCATGATCTGTCTGCAACACAACATTTGAACGACCATAAATGTACTTATGGAACTTTTTGACTCCAAACACAAGCGCCAACGCTTCTTTGTGAAGTTGAGAGTAATTCTTTTCACTTGCACTCAAAGATTTTGAGGCAAACGCAATTGGTTTTTCCACACCGTCAATGAGATGAGAAAGTACTGCTCCAACACCCCGTGGGCTCGCATCACATGTCAAAATCAAAGGTTTATGCACGTCATAGTGAACCAATACATCAGTAGACAACACCCATTGTTTACTCTGCTGAAAAACCTCTGAACACCTTTTAGACCATACCCAAGGTTCGTCCTTTCTAAGTAGGTCATAGAAACAGCTTATTTTATCTGACAGGTTACAAATGAATTTACCATAATAGTTGATTAGGCCTACATAGGCCTTGAGCTCTTCCTTACACGTTGGTTCTGGAGCGTCACGGATCGCTTCCAAAATACTTTCCTGGGGACTAATTCCCTCTGAAGTCAAACAGTATCCCAGATATTGAACAGAAGGCTGTAAAAATTTACATTTGCTTTGGTTTACCTTAACTCCATAGCTTTGAAGTCGCTGCAGAACATGTTCCAATCTTGTTAGAGCCTCCTCTCGGGATGATCCACCAACCAACAAATCATCCAGGTACGCCACTGTACCTGGGAGTCCTCCAATTATCTTGTCCATCGCCGCCTGGAAGAGGGCCGGGGCTGACGACAAGCCATATGGTAAGCGACGTAGCCGCACGAGACCTTTATGTGTCGCCAATGTCAAAAGTTCCTGAGACTCCTCTGCAACAGCAAGCTGGAGGTACGCCGCCTCCAAATCCAACACAGAAAAACATTTACAGCCTGCTAACGAGGCAAATATATCTTCGGGCTGCGGCAACGGATAATGTTCTGACTGTATAACCTGGTTCAGAGTAACTTTAAAGTCCCCGCACAAGCGGACGCCTTGTTTCTTTTGTATAACTACTATTGGGGTAGCCCACTGTGAGCTTGTAACAGGGTAGGCAATACCTTCGGATATCATCCGATCAATCTCTTGTTCAACAGAAGTACGCAATGCATACGGAACAGGTCTATATTTACAAAACTTAGGGATATAGTTTTCTTTTAAGACTATCCTAGCCTCAACATCTTTGATCTCCCCCGGACCACCTCTAAATACAGAGACATATTTTTGTTTTAATGCCTTAACCTCATTAGGTTCTATAGAAACCTTTCCGGTTAGGTTAGGTGAAACCCCATCTTTGGCTGCCTCATTAGGCTTGGGTTCATGACTACCAGTAGCGGTTGCGCTAGCAAAATTACATGAGAAAATTGATTTCCAATCTAAATCAATGTGCTTAATCCAGTTCCTTCCTAAGAGTATTGGTTGGTTAGTACGATTTATTTTAACCACAATCATAGGCAAACAATAAGAATGGTCCTTGTAGTCAACATTGACTTGAGCTTGCCCAGTTACTATGACTTCGTTGCCAGAATAGGTTAACAACTTAATATCTACAGATCTCAATGGAACGTGAGAAAAATATTTCTTAAATATTTCCTGAGGACACACTGACAGTGCCGAACCAGTGTCAATTTCCATAACTACAGGCACATTCTCTATAGCTAGCCTTACCTTGTAATCAGAGTTACTTGAGCATGAACCAATATTATATAGAGACAAATTTTCCACTTCCTCATTTATATCTAGGCTAGGCTTCCCTTTATCTTCCAGTTGATGCACCTTATACCTTCCTTTTAGGCTTTTTGCGGCAGTTTCGCCTTTAGATTTGCACGCCTTGCTAAGATGGCCTACTCTTCTACACAAATTACACCTATAATTACTATAAGGACACATATGAGCCTTATGATCCCAACTTGTGCAACGATAACACTTTATCTTGTTATCATTATTTTTCTCTTCAAAAGATTTTAACTTGTACCCAGCAGGATTCCCACTTTTCACAGGACCACGTGCACACTTTTTCACACTAAATTTGGAAATATCTTGCACAGGATGATTCCCGAATAAGCCTGTTTGCCTTTCAGCCTGTTCTAGCATGAGCGCTTGAGCAAAAGTTTTGCTCAAATCTAATTCTTCGGAAAGCAACTTTTGCCTTATTCCATCATTACTAATGCCTGATATTAGTTTGTCCCTCAAAGCATCATTTAAGAATGTACCGAAATTACAAGTACTGACTAAATGTTTGATAGCGACCATAAATTCCGCTATTGACTCTGCCGGTTTTTGACAACGACTATAAAACGTATATCGTTCCGCAACAACGAGCCTTTTAGGAGCAAAATGTTCTTCCAATGTTTTACTTAGGCTTTCTAGTGCAGTAAAAATAAGAGAAAAATTCCATAAACCTAAAAAAAATTAGCACAACCGGGGAATTTGGTACAGATGTTGGGTGTACCTTCCTTTTGAACATACTAAAAGTCCCCTAAAATTGAAGCTGTGCTACGGCCGCCATATTGGAAAATGGCGGCATATTTCTGTATTTTTCGCTATAGTGACTTTATTATTAGAGATACAGGAAAAAGCTAAATATACAAAATGTAGGTCATCTAAAAATACACATTTTTTGTATTTACCATCTTTCTCTAAACCCAACGGTTTTTGAGTTATTTGTTATTAAGTATAGATAGTTTTTTCTATTTATCAAAAATAGGTGAAACACATGGAAATTGTCCGTTCCTTTCAAGGATTATGATAATTTATCCAATTTAGTTAAATAGTGTGATACTATAAAATCTTAAAATGTAGGCTTATTTTATGAGTAAAACAACTCTGCCACAGCAAACCTGAAGACTCAGCAAATTTCCTTTTGATTGGATGTTTTATTAATTGTATTTAAATAAAATCAGATTCAACAGGTACCTAGGTTTGCTGCTACAGGTAGGTTATTATAGTGTGTTTTTTTTTTAGTAAAATATCAATAACTTAGTATAAAATAATTAATTTTCCAAGTTTGATCATAATAAATCTATAAACAAACAAACTGCAACAGTTAACTAATTCATAATAATAGCATGGTAGCTTAAGATTTACAATTTACAAATTTAAATATAAAAATTTTGGTTGTGTTTACTAAAAATATGGCTATTATTCGTCACGATTCGAATACTAACCGAAGGGGTTTTCAAAAGGAGATGAAGCAAGTAATTTAAGTACTGTAATATTAACTCGTACCAAATATCGGAAATATTGTATGGAGTGAGGAAATCAACCATATTTTGTAAACTACGTAATAGTCATATTAATATTTTATACTCATTTGTACCCATTTAATAAATTAACATTTTAATATTTTGATGGCACTACCACTATCACTCTGATATCAACTAAGTGGGATGAATAATTGTCGTAAACCTTGAAAGTAACCGTCGATTGCGATGGGTTTCACTGATTTTTGATAAATAAAACTAACTATACCATGCTTAATTAGTCACCAACATGAACTAGACACGAAAAACACCCTTCCAAATTTACAATGGGATGTCAAGTATAGTTAGTTAGTGTGGTGGTGCCATCAAAATACTAAAATGTTAACTATTAAATGGATAAAAAATAAGATAAAATATTAATATGACTATTGCGTACTTTACAAAATATGGTAGATTACCTTACTGCATACAATATTTTCGGTGCTTGGTACGAATTAATATTACTTAAATAACAGGCTCCATCTCCTTTTGAAAACCCATTTGGTTAATATTCTAATCGTGACGAATAATCGCCGTCTTTTTAGTAAACACAACCAAAATTTGTATATTTAAATTTGTTTATTGTAAATTTAAAACTCCCATGCTATTCTTATGAATTAGTTAACTGTTGCAGTTTGCTTGTTTATAGATATATTTTGATAAAACTTGGAAAATTACTTATTTTATAGTAAGGTATTGATATATAAAAAAAAGAAAAAAAACACTATAATAACCTTCTTGTAGCAGCAAACCTAGGTACCTGTTGAACCTAATTTTATTTATATACATTTTTTAATAAAACTTCCAATCAAATGGAAATTTGCTGAGTCTGCAGGTTTGCTGTGGCGGAGTTGTTTTACTCATAAAATAAGCTTAAATTTTTAGATTTTATAGTATCACACTATTTAACTAAATAGGATAAATTATCATAATCCTTGAAAGTAACGGTAAATTTTCATGTGTTTCGCCTATTTTTGATAAATAGAAAAAACTAAATATACTTAATAACAAATAACTCAAAAACCGTTGGGTTTAGAGAAAGATGATAAATACAAAAAATGTGTATTTTTAGATGACCTACATTTTGTATATTTAGCTTTTTCCTGTATCTCTAATAATAAAGTCACTATAGCGAAAAATACAGAAATATGCCGCCATTTTCCAATATGGTGGCCGTAGCACAGCTTCAATTTTAGGGGACTTTTAGTATGTTCAAAAGGAAGGTACACCCAACATCTGTACCAAATTCCCCGGTTGTGCTAATTTTTTTTGGGTCAAAACATATTTTTACTGTACTATTCGTATGTTTCATCGTCAATCTTCTTAGGGGATATTAAGTCCATTAACACCGCCAAAATCTTAGGCCCAATCACTGGACATCGTTGGCCTTGAAGTAATGCTTGAGTCGTAATAAATACGAACTGATGTCCTCTTCGTGGGGATTAAATTCCGAGACTCTACCGATACTCGACATTTCGCACTTTTGCGGTTTTAAAGAACGCACTTTACAAAACTTTCACTAGTTTTACTGCGACAAAACCAATATTTAATCCGGCGACTGCGCCATTATTACAACTACACGTATCGTATATTACGTCCACTAACCTGTTACTCATTTGCTAGACTGCTTGTCTCCGACGACGGGCTGTGACGTCAGTTGTTGTCGTCATCGGTGGTCAGTGTAGCCAATTCATAAACTTAAATTCCTCTTGCTACTTTACTTTAATAATATACTACATCTTGCATGTTCAATATGCTTGGATATAAGGATATGAACACTAATATCTTGCATGTTCAATATGCTTTGATATAAGGATATGGACACTTATATCTTGCATGTTCAATATGCTTGGATATAAGCATGTTAGGTAACTCTGTTGATTTTCATCGAGTCCGAAACAAATAAAAGTTAATGTTGTAGTTTTCATGTGAACAATTCCAAGTGAATTGGGCAATAATGTTTTGGAATAATACGATAGACAAGAGTCTATAAATGTTTTGTAAGGCTTTGGAATGTCATCACAACATGCAAATAGATACATGTAACGGGTTGACTGAAGTAGTATTATAAACTAGAGTATAAATGACTGATTTGGTAACTCCAGTAGTTGAAATTTAAGCGAGAAATTAAGGTTTTGAATTTAGTAAATACAGAGTGAAGAATTCAGTTGATTAAGGAGAAATGCCAATTTAAATTTGTTCGCACATAGGTAGCCACATTGGTCAGTAGGACAGCCAATTTAGTATTTGTTAGTCATAATAATCTTAGGATAAAGAAATATACTTAAATAGAAAGTCGGTAGACGGTCCACGACAGACGGTAGTGACGAAATGGTAGCGGTAGCGGTAGCAGGTTGCCGGTTGGCGGTAGTCTAGTCGGTGTCGTTCGTTATTCGTAATCGGTAGACGGTTGACGTTAGTCTGCATTCCACATATGGACAGCGTTATCGCCGTTACATGCAGGTTGCTGCCGTATGAGTCGCTGCAATTGCACCAATTACTGAATAGTTCATATTCAGTTCATCATCGCATTCCTTAGTAGAGATCTCGAATCGTTAGATTTGCTATGTGTACACAGCCTCCGTGTTAACCTATAGTATAGATCACCCATACTTGTCTAAATAATCAAATTGTATCTATCAATAACATTTTAGCTTTCCCATGTTCATTAGGACCCATGTTCATCCCCATGTACATGTACTAGTGTAAAAGATTAAGATCCCCATTTAGGTTCCAAAAAATAAACTTTATGTTTGTAAAAAGTTATAAATACACCGTTAGCTTGGTAGTGAAAATGCTACAAAATGTACACCTCCTCCATTCGTTCAGAAGTTATTCATGCCAGGAAACTTTCATACAAAATGTTGATAAATCTTACCTTGTGTAATTCTTTAACAGTTTTGTTCTAGTATATAGTAGTTAAATTAGTTTCCTTTTATTGTTTTAAAAGGGTTAATCATATTTAATATGAGGTAATCGGGTCGTGCAAGTATATTACGTCAGTTTAAGATTTTGTTAAACCATGATTCATTGCCTTACGCTAAACTTATATTTCATTTTCAAAATGAATGTGCTATGTTTAACATCCAAACTCTTTTTCAGGGTAAGTCATCAGAAACCAGGCAAGATATTTACTACAACCATTCGGGGGAGATGTAAGTTTGAAATTGCTTTAAAATAATCTTACTTACCTTTATATATTTGATTTTAATCTATAATGCCAGACCTAGGAAAGCTTATCACCTTTACGATTTCTATTACTATGTTATGCCATTTTAGTGCATACCACATTACACCCAGCTAACTGACATATTTACTAGTATACCTAAGTACCTAACATACCTTCACATCTGCCAACCAACGCCTAGCTGTCCAAAGACACGGTCACCTATCTTGTCTGCTGTTCGTTCGCAGGTGTTTATTTGTGTCTGGGCCCAGACTGAAGTGATTAGCTCCGCACTTACCTTCCGCTCAGACCATCATACTCCATACTCTATACTCCACCTTGGTCTGACCTTGGCTGGAATCTGTGCAATTACAGCCGTGCTCTCGAAACAATTGACGTTGTCCAGGAGCACGGGAACACAGAATGAGAGATTGTCTATAAAAAAATCCAAAGTTGTGCTGGACTGTTCTAAGCACACAAAGTTCGAGATATAGGTGAAAAGTCAAGCTGAATCCATCAATAAACGTGTTAGGCAAATTAATGTTATTTTTAAACTGAGAGATGGTAAGTGTCAGCAACCTAAGTGTCATGGATTGTTTGACGTTTGGTGCTGTATTCGCGTTGACTTATGTCGTCAAAAGATTTCTGTATGGATTTTCCATCAATGTATAGCATCCCAATTACAAACTGTGAATCAGGAAATGAAAACTATAATTGTATTACTAGTTTTTACCTTGCACCGTCGCGAAAAGGTTGTATGGTTGTATGGACTTCGTAGATTTCAACCACTGATAATACTGTTTCAAATATACTAGATGTCCATTGGTTAAAAACTTGACCAAAAATATGTTATGTACACTTTTTATTTTCACCCCACGGTGTAAATAAAACATGTGATTGGAATTTCTTCTTATTGATTTTCTGTTTACATTTCGTTGTTATCTCGTCACCAGCATGGCAACCTATAAGACCTATGTAGATTTTTAAAATTTTAAATTTATTTCTGTGCTTATTTTTTAGCCTACTTTCATTTTAATGGGATTCTGCACTTCTACAGGAAAATATCTTTCTAACAGTATGCGTTGATTTACCCTGCAATGCATACTGTTAGAAAAAGGTCGCGAGTTGAATAAAAAGGTTTTCAAGAAACATGCTTGCCTATTAATATTTAGGAATACTGTTAGAAAAAGGTCGCGAGTTGAATAAAAAGGTTTTCAAGAAACATGCTTGCCTATTAATATTTAGGATGATTCCAGCGTCAATTATATGAAATAAGTTAGTTTGTTTCCCAACAATCCAGTAAATAAGTAAAAAAAAAAGAATGACCAATGAGTTGCAATAATGTCTACGTATGTTAATTTAGTCCAATCTTAAATTTCGTCATACACATCGGAAACCTAGTAGCCGACTAGGCCTATTCCATCCTTTGACTACCGAAATTCCACTCGCATTCCCCGGGAGTCAGACCAGAACGGCGATTTTCGAAATAAGAGGGAAGTCTTCGGCACCGGAGTCGTATCGGGATTCCAGAGTTATCTGGAATTGGTCTAATTGAAACCATAAACTAGAGATTCCCAGATACATTCCTGGACGAAGTGGCGACATGCGGACGACGAGGATGATCGGTGACTGGGTAGAAATATGTTGGATCAAATCCGGTTGTCTGGTAAATGTCAGAAGAAACACCATGGGTTGTCCGGAAAATACCAGGAAAACATCACAAGTTGTCAGAGAGATGACTGGAAATCTTCACTGGTTGTCTAGGAGATGACATGAAACATCATAGGTTCGCCGGGAGTATCAGGGAAATATGACTAGTTGTCAGAATGATGACATGAAATGATGCATGAACCATCTTAGGTTTGCCGGGAGTATCAGGGAAATATGACCAGTTGTCAGAATGATGACATGAAATGATGCATGAACCATCTTAGGTTTGCCGGGAGTATCAGGGAAATATGACCAGTTGTCAGAATGATGACATGAAATGATGCATGAACCATCTTAGGTTTGCCGGGAGTATCAGGGAAATATGACCAGTTGTCAGAATGATGACATGAAATGATGCATGAACCATCTTAGGTTTGCCGGGAGTATCAGGGAAATATGACCAGTTGTCAGAATGATGACATGAAATGATGCATGAAACATCTTAGGTTGTCCGGGAGTATTAGGGAAATATGACTAGTTGTCAGAATGATGATATGAAATGATGCATGAAACATCTTAGGTTCGGCGGGAGTATCAGGGAAATATGACCAGTTGTCAGAATGATGACATGAAATGATGCATGAAACATCTTAGGTTTGCCGGGAGTATCAGGGAAATATGACCAGTTGTCAGAATGATGACATGAAATGATGCATGAAACATCATAGGTAGGCCGGGAAATATCAGGAACATCGAGTACATGGCTACACGTTGTAGAAAAAAATGGCACGAGACTGTTCAGGTTGCCTTGGATATGACATGGAAATATACACACCAGTTTTAGGTGAAATGACATGGAATCAGGAGATTCTGCTTTAAAGTAAATAGCAACTAGTAGGATAATGCCATTTTTTATTTTGATGGTAAATAAATGCAATCATTTTCAAAATTAGGTTTTTTTCAATACTGTACGAGTCGGCAAAACAAAATAATGTTACCATTCAACCCTAAAATAATCAATAGGTTAATTTAAAGTATAGAGATGAGTATAATTTTATAAGATGTATTAACAAATTAATGAAGCTTATTAATGACATAAATGAAAGTTAACTAAGCTTTTCAATCGCGTTGATTAATTTATCTGGCAAATTTATCAGCCCATTACAGGATATATTCAGTACATTTAGAACAAACTGAATTTAAGGAAAGTTTGCAATTTTTTGAATCTGATGAACTAATAAAAAAACTACACATACCTAAGTGACTTACTACATTAGCTATACTTATTGATTTTAAGTCTCTTTTAGAGCCATGTGCTCATTTCATGTCAAGTAATTTTGTAAATATCTTCCTAAACAAATTGAAAACAATTATACCTGTATTTTATAAACATAATTGAATGTGCCCAGCGTAAATTAACATAAACAACGTTAAACGATTAGTCGCGCCGAAGGGTACGACAAACCAGGTAATTAATACAATCAAAACATTCACACAATTTGCAAACAATGTTTTGTAGATTGTCGTTGTATGTACGTGGTAAACACAGCTATCAGCAAGACGAATGGCGTCGGAAGAGGTGGTAATTTATCGGTACAAGGTGGAGGAAGGTGGTAATGGTAATGGTAATGCAATGATGTAGAGACTGATGCAACTTTTATGCTAATCCACCTCGTACAACAGGTCTGTACTATCGGGCAAGGTTAATTGTTGGTTAGGCTTCAACGAAGGTTTACAATGTTGCTGGGTTAATAGGATTTTATGTTTACTCACATATTTTTTATTACTCTATAAATGATACTATGTGTGAAAAATACTCCAGTTAAACTTCTATGCAAGTGTTGACGTTATTTTGATTACTGTAATATGCAAAACCAGCTAGCATAAATAAAAATAGTATAATTCAAAGTATTATCATCCAATGTACTGTACTACTGTTCAAAATATCCATATTAAAATTACTAATATCTGAAATACGATTATGAGTTATAGTAAGATCTAAGCGTTTTCAAATACATTTTTCGAAACATGCTAAAGTAAGTGATACAAACTTTAAATATTGTTAAAGAGTTGATCAAATTGTACAGTTTTATTTGATACATTGGGATATCACTGTTTGCTTTGACAGATATTCTTTTAGATCGAAGCATTCCAAGTATTTTCAAACACACTGAATTTAATTTTAAACATACCAACTATGTAAATAAATAATTTTTATTCATGAAATACGAAACATGATAAATAAATACACAAAATAATTAGATCATAAAGGTTGTCTATAATAAAGTTCGACCAGGTCAAGCGTGAATTAAGGTTAGTTAACCCCGCGCCGATGACGTCGTGGGATCATGTGTCAATTATCTCGTCCAGTGATCTGTCACTAACTCTGAAGTATCTGATATTGGACAACACGAGACAATCACTTGTCACAATTAGAGTTCAATCGTGATTCCTTCGTAGGTGCAATGTGTCGAAAGTGTTAAAACAGAAATTAACTATAAAAAAAAATGTTGTATGATTTAGTTATTATTTGTTGTATCTAGCACATCCAAATGAAAAAAAGTGGTTTGCATAAGAGGATATAGTTTTTGTGTGGAGGTATGAAAGCGTTTCTCTCATTTAGGAGGCTGAGTTAGGTATTTAGGTTAGGTTAGGTTAATCAGTTCAGGCCTAATCCAACCAAGCAACTCGAACAGAGGTTTGGCCAAAGTGAAGGGTGTGTATTTGGCAAATTTTTACCCTCGTAATTCCATGAGAAAGTACTGGACATAATTATTAAAGCATGTCTACAGAGCTGAGCAAGTGATCGACAAACTTTTTAAAACTTCAGTGCCCATCACAACCAGTATGTTAGGTTGGTAGACTAACTCATTTGGCCGACCAAGTTTGCAATCCTTTCTGTTATACACCGTGCTAAAACTGTTGTATAGAGCGCGCTTCTAAATTAAAGTAATTTTTTTCTTACACTTCCCGAAAATCAGGAGAGTTCGCCTGTTGAAAATCAGCACATGCCCTGTTTTAGCTTTGAATCGTACTGATATTGTAAAAATGACAAATTTGTCAAAGTTTTCTATTGGATACTTTGACATGCTTTCAACGAATTTGGTGTTATGAAAAGCAGGCGTATATGAAAGAAGTTAATCAAAAAAGTGTATAGTTTGATCAAATATTTGCAATTAATAGTAGTGTTTTGACCTTACAAGATGACGACATTAGTTGTATTAACAACAGTGCGTTTTGAGAAATGTCTCTTTCAAGATCAAAACTTTCCCCTCAGGGTGGTAGATAACATCACTAGCATTGTGATTTTACTACGCATCTCTACAATCTCTGCGCAGGTTCACAGGACCTTGAGCTCGGCGCACGCGCAACAACAAGATGTACCAGTAGGTCAGCGATAAAACTGGGCGGTCACCTTCCCCCACCACTTCTGGCGCTTCTGCCTGCGTGATACGAGCAACTTGTAATACATTGAATACATGCGGCCTAGCCCTGGGAACAAATACGATGATTAAGTCGATAAAACTATTGAGATCGCTTGAAATAAGGTTTCGAGTTGTTTAGATTGGTGATGCCAACGAACACTGCTCAGTGAAATCAGTATTTTTCATTATATTTTTTCTACGTGTAATGAAGGTTTATAACACATCATTTGCTCAGATTTTTGCTTTACGTACAAATTAATAATCAATAAAAGAATTGTGCATTTTTGTAATTATTTGTCATACAACACTTAGAATTTTGTTCATGTCTGTGTTTATTTTGTTGTTATTGCACACTGATTGCTATAGTTTGAACAAGCACTGTTTCGTATACTAACTGTCTATTATCCATTGCATTTGCATATTTTTATGGTTATTTTTTCATTTACTTTACATTGTTCTTTTCATTAAACGACTGTTAATTTATATTGATTTTGCAAATCGTATGCTTTATGTTCTAACCTAACATGGATAACATACTCACTTAACTTTTATTGCAACCGAGTAAAATCTCGTAATTCGTCAACGTTTCTGAGTGAATAAAAAAATACATACCTAACTAAGAAAATGTATTACGCAAGCAGAAATTTAAAATACATTTTCGGAACTCATTTGTGTTGCCAACAAATTTTACATTACGAGTAGTTTCAGCCACCCAAATATTCTTGTAAGCTCTTTTATATCCCGAAGAGGAGTATTGATTGGACCAAGAAGACCCTCACTCTTGTTAAGCTTCTCTGGTGATTCTGCAAGCCAGAAATAACTTTTGTTGTTCATCAAACTACACAACAACCACACTATCAAACTGGACCGATTCTGGATTCCATTGGTGAGTCACACTACAAACTTAGCTCACTCCTGTTGCGGTAGTAAATTTAAAACGTTTTACAGAGCGCAGAGAAGAGCATTACACATAAAAATGAGTATTTGGTAACAAGTTTGTTTGATTGTGTAAACGTTTTCAGCCGTCTTGATTCAGTATCGGGAATACATTTGCGTATGAACTCCTTGAACAAGAATTCATAGCAAACCACATACATGTGTTTGATGAAGTCCCAGCTTTGTTGTAAACTGTCGTAGTTAATATTATATCCCAGTTTACTGTACAAACAGAAATCCTATGGTTATCAAAACCTGGCTTGCTCACATTTTAAAACCAAATATGGACGGTAATAGGATTATCTGCTAAATCAAAAAATGAAGCATTCCAAAGGAGTAGTTGACTTTCTTAACCTCAAGTTGTGTATTTTTTCAAATGATTTTCAGTTTCAAAGAGAGATGTGCTATGTTTTTCTTTACATAATCCGATAATTACAGCTTATGGTGGGCTTCCAATCACCGGGTCTTGGTATTTCCACGTAACAAACCCCTTTGGTCTTTGGTAGGATTTGAACCCAAACCTTTAAAGCAGACATGATGGCTCCAATAGTCCAGTCACGCTGCTGGCAAAAACCCGTACTGTACAACAATTTGCAACCGCTAAAAATCACTATGTTCCAAAACACGTCAATCCCTCATCCATACTTTATTCCAAACTTATTTAAATTTTGCTTTAGTAATGGCATATATTTAACTATACGCTTTGAGGAAGAGGGAGTTTCCATAAACAAGCTCTCATCAAACTCTTATATTATGATTCGTTAATCCTCAGGGTTAAAAAAAAAGAAATTGTTAGAATCTAGAATACTATAAAACGTGAGTTAACATAGACCGTATCTCACTTTAATTGTAAATGCACGACTCAAGCTGTCAATGTTGAAGCATTTCTATGGTTTCACTTACACTTCTTGGCAATCTTTCTTCAGACTCCATCATGATCTTGCCAAAGTAACAATCGCGTGCAAAGGTCAGAGGGAGAAAGTAACTGAGGAATCAGGAGTGACAAATGGAGTTTCTTCCCACCCAAGGAGATCTTTGGTCAGGTGTATATTCGCGATTTTACCCTTAGGCCTACGGACGATAGTGGATGTCTAAGTAACGGGTGGGGTGACTTTTCTATAAGACTATCATGGAGCTCTGGAACTTTTAAACACACTGATCAAGAAAGTTTCCTCAAGTTCAATGGATGGAGACCTTAATTTACCGACAAATCTCGTTCAATATGAGTGTTATCTGTCTGTGCCTTTGGCGTTTGTTCTTGGTGAATCCAAAACATACATCCTTCTGGGACAGTTTTCTTCAATGCAAATCATGCGTTAGGTCAATAAATATGCCTATTCATGGCTTAAGTTCTTCGGCCTACGCCTTGTAGACGTTTCAAGATTTGAGGTGAAGTTTTTGAAAGTTAGAATTGACTGCTCATGGAAACAAAAATAAAACACACTGTTTACATTCTGTCTACTTACATTAAATTGTTACCAATTTCGATCAAGCAATTGAATTGAATTTATGAGAATTTGACTAATTTCATTACATTTCACCGAAACCACAAAAATGTGCAGTTAAGTTTGATTAGATGGTTGATGTCTAAATATTACCCTCATATTGATTAAAACAACAACATTATTCTATTCTTATTCCTCACACCGTGGATGAATTTGAATGGAACGGGAAAATTTTCAGTGTTAAATAGAACGACTTTTGTAAACTTATAAGCTGTTTCATAATAATTGTACTTTATATATACAACGTTAAACAGTTACGTTAAAAAATACAGTTTGAATTGCACACCTTGAGGTGTCTAATTTCGTATATTAAATGGTATGTACTAACCTAGAAGTACCGTTTAAAGTGGTGTTGTTTTTAGGATAGTTTGGAAATATTGGGACATCTCGATAAAATATAGTTTAATCGTGTTTGGTTAGGTGGAAATACTGGCAAATCACAGTAGAAGTAGGAATATACTCAACAGCTACGGTAGAGAATAGTAAAAAAATGTACTTCTACCAATGAAGTGGACATATTTTTACCATTAGGTATACCTATGTACGTGTAAGAACATCCAAGGCAAAATGTGATACGTAGGTTTTAAAACATGAATTTCGAATGATGCTGCAAATATGCCTCTTTTTTTACTTACTACGAATCATGAATTACGGTTCACCATTTCATATAGGTAGGTACGAAATTAGACACCTTAAGGTGTGCAATTCAAACTTTTTTAACGTAACTGTTTGGATATTTTTAAGCGTTTTCAGCAAATAATTACCTCCAGCTGCGCTTTCAGAATACTAATTACAACTGCAAACTCTCACGTATCCATTGACCTTAGGATCTTTACTGTATTGAATAGCTGGGTTTCATGCTCAATTGGCATTTGCGGTTAATGAGAATAAGACGAACAGCTCTCCGTTTCTCTGACGATAATCGTTTTGAAATAGGGAACGATTAATCTTGACTTACTAAGTGGTTCTAGTCGAGAGTTATTATGAGGTTTGAAGTCAAAATTGATCATTCATGTTCATAGGAAATGCATATAATGTTAAATTATAGCACAGAACAAAGAGCGGACTCACTGTGATCGTAGTCAAGCTGTTATGTTGGTTTGTAGTCGAAAGTTATCTTTTAGTTTCTTAGGCAAGAGTTATTACATTGGTTTTTGGTCAAAATATATTTGAGGTCGTATTTTGGATCATAGTCAGGGGATATTATTTTGGTTTGCAGTCAAAGTTCTCATCTAAGGGTCGTAGCAAGATGTTTATTATTTTCCACCACTTCCTTTATTAAACTGTTAAATCTTTAACAATACACCCATAATGCGCGCAAAACATTCTTTCCTGAAAAATAAATTAATTGTAACGAACGGATGAGTGAATTAAAAGCAGTTTAAGCTTTAGAAAGTTTCAAATCAAATAAGCTTCGTACTACGCACAGTTTAAGCCAAGGTGTGCACCGGTTGAATCGAGAATGGAAATATGAGAAAAAAATAATGCCCTAAAATTAAAGGGGCTTTATTAAAAATAAACAAAATAATGAGTATATAAATTATTATTATTAATTTTATTGACAGAATATATCAATGAGGATATTAGGCCTACTTCCATCAACTTGCAACTACAAAACCTCTGGAAACATATGTTTTAGTAATCCTAAACAGTATGATTGATAACCAAAGAAAATGTCTTAGAGGCTGTCAATTTGTTTTACAACAATACATAAATGGCGTTACCATTGTTGTATTTGTAACAGTTTGCGCAAACGAGCCAAATGAGCCATTGACCATTAAGCGCGCAGCGACGAACAGCTCAGACGAAAGACGAAACACTTTCACTTGATGAGCTTACAAATGCGAACATTTTGTATTGAAAGCGTTTGCCGGACTTATGCAACGATTCCGATGAAAATATCTAAAAGGTTTTCCGTGTTCCAGTCGAACGCTTGGATTAGGATTTGAGTTTAAATGTAGAATTGTAAAAACAACGGATTGCGAAACAAAGAGAGTTTTACGGTTTTACTTTTCACCGTATTTCTTGTTAAGTGATGGATTGATGTATTTAATGCATGTTTGATTAAATTTTATCTAATTGTATCGTCCGATTCGTTTATTGCGTATTGGGATTCTTTTGTTTGGTGTCATAATTATAGATTAAATTTAGATCTTGATATATTTGTTGTTTGCTTTTCCACAACTCCAATGTGCTCTCAACGTTTTCATTGTAAGGAAGTTACTTTCTGTCGATTCCAGAAACGGATTAAGTATATCTTATATACTGAAAAACTTTTGTAAAACTTACGACAGCTAGCCTGGCCATACTACTGGACCGAATTACACGTGGTTGGTACCAAATGGAAGATATTTTCCTGTAGATGTGCAGAATGCCTTTATAAATTAAAATAGGCCTAGGCTAAAAAATAAGCACGAAAAATTAGTTTGAAATAAAAAAACTAAGATGGGCCTTATGGGTTGCTATGCTGATGACAAAATAGCACCAAAATATAAACAGATAATCCAATCAAATTTTAATCACATGTTTGATTTACAGCGTGGGTTGAAAATAGAGAAAAGTTTGCACAATACATATTTTTTGGTCGAGTTTTCAACCACGGGGCGAGTTCTCGTTTTATTTCTACTCTACCTACATGCTGTGTACAGATATATTAAACGCAGTACGTTGTCTTACATGGTATACTAGTGAAGGACTGCAGTTATTGCTGCAGACTAATTGATATCTCCCTACTCGGTTTGTCAATATCTCCACGTCTTGGCAAACACTAGTGTGTTTCATGTAGCTGCAAATTCGATGTACATATTGATATTGAGCTTGTATCAAACCAGTTCAGTAATGACAAATAATATAACACTATATTGTTTGATCCAGTGGAAATCAACTACGGCACTGACTGAATTCGATTCTGTTTACACTATTTACAAAAACCACCTAAATGAATGAGATCCAGTTCCTCGAAAGCATTAAAAAGGCATTTAAAGGCCGCATTGCCTAACACGCTTTTGTCCATTAACTCTTTACAAGAGTGGAAACTTTGGCTATGCGCTCGAAAGGAGAGTAACAATTGTAAACTTTAATTTGAATGAAACTGAATTAAATCAGTAAGTTAATAAGTTTAGTCTGCATTATATGTGATGCATGTATTAATGTATACACATATTTGTTGTCAGCCAACTCGTTAACCTCACTGGGCTCATTATTGTATTTACTTATGGATTTCACCACATAAAATGAGTAATCATGAATTTATTTGCACTGACTTTAGACACCGAAGTAGCCGTCCCATATATGTGACCAATCTGTTTACACTAGGGAACTAGGGAAACATTTGATTGAGCTTCTCATTAAGGGATGCTCTAATTTCTCATTTAGTTTTCCACATCATAGTTAATTGGGACATCAGAGTTGCTACGGTTTAAGCTGATAAAATATAGCATTAAATAGAATCACGTTCTTTCGACGACTCATGAAGTCAAACAAATTCTCAATCCCAAACTTGAATGTCGATAAGATTAAAATTGTTCAGAGGATTTCAAAGACTTTATAATATACAATAAGTTGTTCTTCATGTTTGGCATGGTTATATAGTTGTTGTTGTTTAAGTAAGATATTACATGTTATTACAGTAAATAGGAGGCTTAATTTAACCAAGTTATTTTTATTAACCGACTTCCCCACTACCACCAAAAGGAGGAGGTTCTCAATTTGTTTGTGGCGATGTTTTTTTTTTTCTATGTATGTTCCAATTTCTCTGTGATTCTTTTACCGATCAGTGTGGTTCCACCACCAAAATAACCAGGAGAGTTTCTATTTGGTACCTTATATATTATGTTTAAGTATAATATTTGTTTCGGTGAAAAATTCTGAAAACCTTAAATATTCAACATTTATTTTGTTTACATTTGTGCAGATTGTTTACATTTGTGCAGAGAAGGCAATAAATAATAATAACATTCCTACAGCTGTTAGTTGAAACCATTTAAATGAAGCTACAGACAATTCTTCATGAAACAGTTGCTTCATATTGATCAATAAACTATTTCTTGCCATGGAGCCTAAATTACATTGAGAAAAATGAATTTTGTTTTGGTTACTATAAAAAATGTATTTTAACGTTTGACCTGATTTGTGTATAAAGTAATTCTGCTTTTATTAGTATTGAATATTCTGACTTACAAAAACATATATGTTTCAGTGAATAGCTGTGTGATATTGACAAATAAAGGTGTATTGTGAAAACCAAAGCATTCGTAAAACAGGTCTAAATATAAATCAAATGAAATTATTCCTTACACGACCTAAGAAGTGTGACAGTGCATAATCGTCAATTGTCTTAAAAGTGTTAAATATTTTAATTACTAAACATGCATTTGCAGATAATTGATATTCTCTACCCAGTTAATAATCAATAATCAATCGTTGAGATGGGGACGCCACCTAGGTGCGTATTTTAACCCAAATATGAGTGAAGGATGAGTGTAGAATGGTGTGTGATGACCTGTGTAGCTTTGTTACTGACTAAGATCAGCGGTTTCATTAGTCAGGATCATTTATTTAAAGCCCAATGATCAGGAACAACTATATCATATCAATACTATTATGCCTGCTTCGGAAAGTCCTAGAGGAAGATGATTTGCAATTTCGACTAGGCTATATCTTGATCAAACAAAACTACATGGCTTGCACCACTTTTAGCTGAACCAATCTTTCATATACATATTTCATTTGCAGATGTGGAATGTTTATTAATATTCTCTACCCAGTTACTATAACATATCAATACTATTATGCCTGCTTCGGAAAGTCCTAGAGGAAGATGATTTGCAATTTCGACTAGGCTATATCTTGAGCAAACAAAACCCCCTACATGACTTACACCATATTTAGCTGAACCAATCTTTCATATAATATTTTCCAAAGGTACTATACGTGTTAACGACCAATTTTCCACTTTTGAGAGATTTTTAGTGCTGGTGGCTGAGGAATAACTTTCATATTGTTCCAATTAAAAGGCTTGAGACGTTACTGTATTTCTTTTTATAATGTAGAAGTACACTGATTGCAGGAAACGATGATGTCTGACATTTCAATGTATCTAGAAAAGACAATTAGTTTTTCATTAGGCCTAATGTAATGGACAACTCTTTCTTTCTTAAGGAATATCTAAAAATGTTTATTTTCATACCCATTGATATAATAGAATGTAGAATGTAACCTGTTCGTAATGTGTTGTAATGTGTTGTTTTTATGTAACCTGAACAGGTGACTCAAGCAGTTTTAAAATAATGATTGTTCTGTGGAACTTTTGATTGTTTCAAACAGTTTTGCTTATCAAAAAACCTCAAGTAATTAATACATAAAAAATTATACAGTCACTAAAAATCATGAAATAATTTATTTTTGTAAAAAAAAAATACAACCGACTTCAAACGCTCTAAAAAGAATGAAATAATTTCAATTAAGTAAAGTTTTGTATTAGGCAAGCTCACGTATTTCAAGTCGGCGCGGCTCAAACTGCAAATATGATTGAAATTAAATATTGTGTGTGTATTTTGAAAATCAATAAATTGTAGCTGGATAACATAAATATATAAAAACATACTGAACTGTTTTGTTTATATATTAAAAGAAATTTTCTTGTATTTTATGTTTACTTCAGAATAAATGCATAATGAAAATAACACACACAAATGTTCTATATGAATAGGAAAATAATTTAGTTTGATATTATGACAGGGAAAAGAAGCTAGTTTAGAATGAAAAACATTACTTTTCCAAGTTAGAAACATTTAAATGCGTTATAATCTTTTTAAAGATACTCGTTAATACCACTATAATGCCGATCTCTGATTACGGTAATAAAATAACACTTAACGCATAACTATGAAAAAGACATGCAGATTAACACCTTTAGTTATAGATAGTCACCTGCAATATGGACACCCTCTTTCAATGTTGTATCAAAAATCATCATAGAGCCGCGCCGACTTAAAATACGTGAGCTTGCCTAATACAAAAGTTTACTTTATTGAAATTATTTCATTCTTTTTAGAGCGTTTAAAGTCGGTTGTATTTTTTTTACAAAAATAAATTATATTTATCTCACTGTTTTGTTGTTGTACAGTGTATTTTTAGAACACGGTGCAACAATAGTCGTTAATCATATGGCACACCGTAACTTACTAAGAAACCTTTTCAGTAGCTCCAGATTTGTATGAATTTTTATGTAAAAACTTCGTCTTACCTTTTGATTTGTTGCAACGGGACGTCTTTAAGTAGACAAACGCAAAAAATGTTTATAACTCCTTTAGCGACAACCTCCCCCCCGTCCCTTTAGCGTCTTCCTAATTTAACCTCGTTCCATGATTTACAAAGCAACATTTTCAGATTTCCATATTTCTTTCCTTTGTGTTGGAGTGAATCTCCGCATAGTTCGCAGGATTGTTGCTAGGCGTTTTATAGCAGACAAATACAACATTGTGTGACTCTTGCGTGCCTCTGAGGGCCTCCTATCAGCAAGACGAGGTCATGATGTAATGTGAGTTTTGAAGGTCCACCATTCACTGGCTTCGTGGCCTTGATGACTTACGATACGTGCGGCTTAATTCACCTGTTATTCGGCGGACAACGCTTCAAATTGTTCTAGTCATGACTCGCAAAAATGTTTCATAGAAGAGATACTTTATATTTTACATAAACTTAAATTGTCTGGAAGATTAAGAGGTTTTTTTTTACAGCGTAAGGAATCTTGCAGCCGCGGCAGAAAGTTAAGTCGTATGTATTACTGAATTACTGTCCAAAAAGCTTATTTTATAGAAACTTTAAAAAAAAAAATGTGATCGATATGTAAACCTACTCTCAACTGAGCCTAGGGGTGCCCTTACTATAGTAAAATACTTTTATCGCAGGGGGCAATGAAAGTAACAGAATATCAAGTAGGAAAGATCGAGATCGTAGTCTCGGACCATTTAAAAATGGGAATTTCGACATAACTTTCTTACACGAACGTGCATTGAACAAATTAATTAAAAACCTAACGGAGTGAGTAGAGCTTCTCTCTCATTTCCTGAATTATCGTATCTAGTTGCAACCTACGACCTCTAAAAAACGTTAAGTTAATAACCATCCATAGCATAAATAAATAAATAAATTTAGGGTTGAAATTGAGATAACTTTCGAGATACAAGCAACAAAGAACGAAATATACACGGCGTAAGGTTTCGGCTGTTTCATTCATTGTCAGTGACAAATTTGTCACGTAGTTCTAGATGCATTATGTTTTTGTCACTTAGACTGGTGAATGTAAGAAACAGAGCATTTTGCTCCAGCTGTTGGATGCAACAAGTAGTCAGCTGGCGGGACAAGCTACATCCGACATCCGGTGACCGCTGCAGCCTTCACAGCTTCCGGTCAGTAGATTACCCGCGAAAATCACACCTCGCAAACCCGCCTTTAATGAAATTTTGTATTTGTTATGTTTTGTGGGGAACTGTTTTGCTATACTTCAGCTCAGTATAAGGTGAAAATAAATGATAAGGAAAGATTAGGGAGAAATATCGTTCGCTGAATCCCCTCAAGCTGAATGAGTCGTCGTATTATATTCTCATAAGGGGGTCTCTTCTTAATTAAGATTTATTACATGCTTAACGGGAAAAATACAATTTCGTTTACAAAAATGTCCACACAAAGTTTCTCAGCTTACTAAATTTCAAGTACCAGATACCTAATAAATTTTGAAATACGTTAAAACTTGTGTGGCCGAAAGACCATTGAAAATACTATAATGTAACACTATACAAATACAGGTTTATTGTAGGCTTATTTGTGAAAGATAGACAAGAGCTTTTCTAGTCACAATGTTACAAAATACATAAATAAGCAATGATAACGTTGACACGATATAAATTTTGAAACACTACCAAACCTATAAAATTTATCCCCAAATAGATTACGAACCTTTAAACAGTTTTAGAGCCCTGTTCGGGCGGCGTTCATCAAAGAGCACACACAACCACCCAAGTATTGAGCCTGTTTCTGAGTTTACCTTGTTTGATGTATGCGGCAATTCATCACAAAAATGAGCCAATGTGTTCATTCTGTGGGGGGGGGGGGGGTTGGCGTCAAATTAAATGACGCAATCAGTCACTCAGCGATGTGTCACGGACATCCACCTAGGCAGACGTTTTTGACAAACAATTCTTCAAAGGAAAATTTGATGGGGATATGATATGAATGACAATCTTATGCAACTTAGGTGTTTTATAAAACTGGCTTTGTACGAGTAATTATAGGATTTCAGTCAGCGTGTCGGACAATCCTTGAAAGTTATGTCATGGGTTCTCATCTTGTTGACGATACTAAAATGCATAAGCGTACTTAATTCTTGCAATGCATCGGATTACGAATTGCTTGCCTTTTACATTTAGGCAAAGGGTTGGGGTCAAAATGTGGTTGGACAGATGGAAAATTGAAAGAGACCGACAATCTCTTGCATAATATTGGAAGAGAAATTGCTGTTTGTCCTAAAAGGACAAATGCACTTTTTATTCCAATGGGGCTTTTAAGTAGTTTACCCTAATTGTGAGTTTTACTATGTAAAAAGGCACTCGAGTATGTGCGCATGGAAAAGTGCAAAAGTGTCTACTGTATCTATATGCCAAATATTAGTTTGCATTTTTAATGCAATACTCAATGCAATGATTTAAATGCAATACTGTACTCATGATGTGTAAATACATTATGTGTATAAGGTTGATTTACGAATTTTATAATGTTCAAAGTTGATATTATTTTTGTTTGGAATTATTCAACGAGTTTATTAATTTGTAAGTGTTTAAAACTATGTTTAATTTAAAACGATAAATTTGTTTATGTAAATTCACCGTTTTAAATTACATTAACTAAAAGAAATGTTGTTCAACAAACTACTTTAAAATTTTTATCTAAAGCTTGCGTTGGTAAAATGTGTTCTGAGTTTAATATTTACATAAATGTTTCGATGAAATTAATGTTAATAATGACGTAAGCTAACATAATTTTTCGTGTGTTCTCCACTAATCGGATTATCAGGCAAATTGTTTAATTAACGAATTGTTTCGAACAAAAACACTTCAGTTAGGCGTGGGACAGGAAATGCTGTCTGGTTGGTTTAACACACATCTTGTAGTATTTCGTGTGGATTAGCTAATTAGACATTGAGTCTCTTATTTTTTTACTAATCTTTATACTTTTAACCACCTAAAAAACAAAGAGCGCTCTACGTAACAGATTAGCACGTTTAGACGTAAGAAAGTTGTTCTACGTTCAGATTAGCAAACAACTTACGATTCGGTGTGAATCATCGGTGAAATCCATTCACACCCAGGCCGACAATTAACACAGGCTGTGTAGGTTTAATTCAATTTAGCAACAGGTTATTAAGTAGTTAGAGCCTCCCACTAGTACGCCCTACCAATACCACCTCGGTCCGCGAACGTAGAATGCAAGCTGTGCGATTTACGCAACGTAAACTAACTTGGCGGATAGTTTATGAGAGAAAAGGAGTGTTAGGATAACAGTTTGAACCTTAAATTCCATATCCTGTCGTCAGTAGCTTAAACGTTGACATAGTTTTCATAGTTTGCGGGGATTTTAAAACAAAAAATGCCCCCTTTATGTTTTGATTTACTGTGATTGAAGTTTTAATCAGGATGTTGTATACCCGTGGAGTCATGAGTTATAGAAAGTGTAATAGGTCATATTAGTTCTAAGTATGATTGTCCAGTATGTCATTTTAGTCCAGATGTTTTAGCGTGATCGAATAACAAATAAACATACACAATCTCAATTTGGTAATATTGTAGATAACAATATAACTTACCATTACTCCATACTTTGCCTATAGCAAAATCAGAGGGTGATATAAAAAACTACATCTGATCGAAATTTCATTGCTAAATATTTTCACGATTTAAAAACCTCACCCACCTGTACGTAGTTACATTCAAATTACCAAAAGTGTGTTATGCCAAACGACTAGCACATGTCACGCACGTACTACCATGCCATTAAGGACAAATTGCCCAGCGGCTCGTAGTGGAAGGACCTTCTAGAGGTCCTGGGGCCGTGTTGAGGTGCTCCTACAAGCCTCAAGGTACAAGGTCGTGAAACTTGGGAGTGTAGAAGCTCGGTCACTGCGATAGATACTCTAGACTATATCAGGTCAGATTACAGGACATCACACCCAGAGGTGCGGTTAGGGACGATATTGGGTAAAAAACAAATAACATGATACAGCTTTCGTCTTCCAAGCCTCCAATAAACCCTGCTGCACATGAACCCTTATTCATAAAAAAATTGTTTATAATGATTATTAACTTGTTTAGTAGAGGGTACAAGGGCATGCTTAGAATTAGCGGAGGGAAAAGAAGAGGATTATATCTGACAACTTCGTATTCATCCTATGGATTTTACCTTGTACACTATAATTAAGACAAGGAAATCCGAAATCCCAACCAATCAAGGAACATATTTTGTTAGTACAGTGCTAACATTGACTATGTTCTAAGCGTAAACAATGAGCGCCCATCTAAATAATTTTATATAGGAGTAAGGGGGTCTGGGGGCACTTAATATTTTCCGTAAAGAGGGGGTCGGAGCCTCCTCCGGAAAATAGTTAAAATATTTATATTCTAATGTTTGATTTTACGCATTTCTCACAATGCGTGGATTATTAGTTTTATGTTTTTAGTGCACAATATAAAGAAGTTGGTTGATTCAAGGTCTTATAGAGGGGGGCTTGAGCCCCCACTAGCTTATATTGATGGATGCCCATGGCCTAATCAAGTTCCTGTAAAACTAATACCCTCAATAGTAGCCCAATCTATGATAATCCACTCCTATCTCGTAGCACCATCTGCAGCTGGTCCATAAATATATAATTTTCATTGTACAGTTCATTTTCATTTTTTTTTTTTTTGAATAATTGATAATAATAAATATTTACTCTCTGTCACTTTATCCACTTTTATAGCATTATACCTTAGACTTTGGTTCTATGAAATTAACTTAAGGAGATCAAAGGCGTGGGAAAGCAAACGGGAAAGTTTTGATCTGGCTTCCAAACCTTTGGCACTTCTAAAGACTCTCCGAGCTTCATCGCAAATCTAAAATAGAATTAATGTAAAAAGATGGAGGTAACCCCAACCAAATGTGAGTTTTTACAATGTAGTTTTGCTGCTTCTTGTGATATAAATATATAAACTTTGCTATGTCTGCAATGTGTAAAATGTTTTATACTAACTTTTAATTATTTATGGACTTGTAAGCTCAGCAAATATGTACACATTTAATAATATAAGCAAAATAGGTGCTTCTAACCATACCTATAGCAATTAACACTAGTTTGGGTTGTTGAAAAAGTTATAAATGTGGTAATCAGTGAATGTAGTTTTCTTGGGTTATCGTGTCTCTACATTCAAGATACTCAAGACAATTCATTGTGCACTTAATAGATAAAAGTTATGTATTTACAACCCACTAGGTCCATATTTTGCCGTGATATCTCAACATTATATCACAGTAAAAGGCGTACCACAAACATTTAAAAAGTTACAAAAACTTAAAGGTAGTATTTGTTTATTTTTTTTTCTATAAATAATTTTTTTTCTAAATAAAATAC
Source organism: Macrosteles quadrilineatus (assembly GCF_028750875.1). Taxonomy (NCBI): domain Eukaryota; kingdom Metazoa; phylum Arthropoda; class Insecta; order Hemiptera; family Cicadellidae; genus Macrosteles; species Macrosteles quadrilineatus. The sequence goes on along the minus strand of NW_026542595.1, from coordinate 135,503,650 downwards.
TCACCTTACTGATTAAATTTCTGCCTAATAGCCCCAATCTGCTGCAATTTTCCTACCTTTAATGTCTTAATTGCCACGTACTGTTTTCTTAAATCTCGATTAAGTATGTTAATAATGTGTAAATAATATGTGCATGAGACTCCCTATATAATTACATAAATTTGTTACACTTTATCAAGGAGAACAAGTACGTAGAAAGGATATGCGTAGTATATCAAATTAGACAACAGTAAAGTTGTATCTCGTGCCGTGTTAACAAAGTGTTCGTACACAATACGTTAAACAGTATATTCATGGTACATCCATACAGTATACAATACGTTTATAACATGTGTATGCACATTGGATATACACATGGGAAATCCTACAGGATGTCTACCCGGTGTGTACTATTTGCCAGTCAGGATGATTAATTCAGTGAGAACGGCCTTGGCTGTCAAAATATGTCCTGACCTTCACGCTGGAATTACTTAGAAGGCATCCTGAATCGTTTTATTATGATTACATGTTTTTAACCAAGTTTTCCTATAGCTTGTAATAAAATAAAACACCTCACCGGAGCAAACCTGTAGACTAATCGATTTTCCATTTAACTGGTTTTATTATCATTAAAAAATTCTCTTTAGCCCTTTGCGGTTCCGACTGCTCTAATGGCAAACTATACTCCGTGAAAAATGGCAAAACAATTTGACCTCAATAAATTGTTAGATTTATTTTCTAATTGAACATTAATTTTAATGAGTACGTATATTTGCTTAATAAAGTTAGTAAAGTGTGTTTTTCATTATTGTGATACTGATCGTCAATTTCATTGATGATTATTATTTTAGAGATGTATTAGTGTCATTTAACTTGTCACGTTTGAAAATACCATTTTTTTAGTTATACTATAAATGTTTATCTGGTTATATGGCTTTCATTATACTTGTTTTAACAGTGTATTGTTATCTATTCCAGATGGTCGCAGGAGAAACGATGTACAGATGACTCGGTAAGAAACCTTTTTCACTTCTTGTTAATGATAAATGTGTACAAAACAAATTGTGTCCTCATCCCTAATACTTTTTATACTTTTAGTACTTTACAATGAAATGGTTACCATACAAAGTAAGTATTTTAAGCCATGTATGAATGGAGATGAGTGTAGGATGAGTGGCGCGATTAGTGACTAAGGCCGATATATTCCTTAGACACAGCTGTTAAATAATAGCCCATAATGGCAACTTTTGGTACAACAATTGGTATTAACGAATTGGTCTAATTATCAGGATAGTACTGCGGATAGACGTAGTACTCACTAGTGCGGACGTTAATCCACACCAGATAGTATCGCATCCACAGTTTGAGTACGGTATCAAAACAAATTTGAGGTTTGACTAAGTTTTTCTGCATTTACTAGAAGAAACACGGATGGTCTGATTTTTATAGCTCAGAGCTTCTGTAATGCAGGCTCGAATATACATTCACAAAACACCAAATACCTAAAGCTACCAAAAGAGACCAAAAGCTATGTAAAAGTGTCATGACCCGTTAATTTAACAGAAGTTACTTTGCGCTGCAGATCCACTTGAAAATATGATATTCCTTTAATGTGAAAAGGACTTTTTATGAATTCGACAGCTCCTTCCATCCAGAGGTGAAAGATGAGTTTGGTGCGAGAACGAGCTGGTCGGGAAGATCTTGATTGAATTATTAATGATTAAAGGACCTATGCCCTACAATGACCGCCCTTGTGAATAGCACACTTTACTTAAAGTATGAACACGTGAAAAATTACAATACACGAAAATACTAGGGTATAGAATCAATACTTGGATTGTTTGTATGGGGTTTTGGATGTTCTCCAATACAGTATAAGCATTGAGAGACCACCTTTTTGTTCTAGGTAATGCACTTACAACTAACCTCTGTACCAGCAGTGATAATTTTAATCCTCAAGCATAATTTTTTTTCTTTGGCTATTCTTAACTTCTTGTGATTTAAAAAGAATAATTGAACTTTTTTAATTGCCTGTCTTCATCCCCTTAATTGCTATTACATTAAAGTGCCCACATTTTTAAGAGACCAGCACTTAAATTACTAAACCAACCGTGATGATATTTAGTAGTTCAACAGGAAAGGATTTTAGAGCAGTTTATCGAGAGGAATGTTACTCAAGCTATTGCAGAAACTAACCTTATTAAAATCTATTGTAAAATACACTAACAATTATTTGAAAAATATAAGGACGTCTCAAAATGGACCCTAGACACACTATGTTTAATGTCTTAAAAAGCAACCTCTTTGGCGTAACAGCTATGCTCTTCACCAAACGTATCAACCTTAATTTTTAAATGAATGTCTTCAAATCTTCTTAAATACATTGAACACAAACACAACACGTACACGGTAGACATTTAACATAGTTGGCCGGCCGGCGCACGTCACTGAACTGGTCGACGATGACTGTTTACCACACACAGGGGGTACTATAATAAATGTCTATCGTGTTCGTGTTGTGTTTGTGTCCAACTTAATTTTTTGTTGAAGAATAGTAGATTAAATATGTGTCTAGTACCCAACGAATGGATAGCGAACTAGGGGTACATCGCAATTCATTTCCTAAGGTCCCGAGTTAAAATCCAGCCAATCGCCAATGAATAGTCATGTAATCATTTTTACGTCATGACATTCCACGTCCCTCAAAGCATAGTCTGAACATACAAGTAACGTGTGTCTCAAGTACATGTAATATAAAAATCCAGGCTAGAAGCCTACCGTCCTAGGATGTGAAGGTAGGATAAAAACATCTTGCCAAACAACATTCCTAAAATCAAAAATAGTCCAATAAACTTTTTACTCAACCATCTATTTTCCTGGTTCCTAGGAATACCATCCTTATTGCTCCAATTATCGGTTGGATTAAAAACATCTTCGCCTACCTTAGTGACATTTCCATCTAGTCCCGGAGACAAAGCCGATGGTTCAGCTACGCTCAGCGCTGTCTGAGCCAGTTTTTGCTATGTAGCCTAGATGCCACTACATGCCGCCTATCCTGTCCTGTGCGTGGTCTGAGAACTAACTAGTGGCTCTAGGAACTGGCTGATCCTTGTTACTGAATTGCAGGAAAAACTGGTGTGAACGTTTATAGTCCTCGTCTTTGCCCAATTACTGGAAACAGTTATGAATCTCTGCTGAAAAGATGTATATTTATGCTGACGTGTGTAGGGTTGTACAAAATTCATCCTATGTGGTCGTGATGGTTTAGTAGATGATGAGTCTATTGTAATTATGCTAGTTATGTACTCTTCAGCATAGCTACAATATATGTTGAAAGGAGTGTTTAGACTGCAGAAAAGGCTGAGGATAGTTTCGGAATTGCGGCTGAGAAAATTGAGTAAACAAAGATTTGAAGGAGTTAGGCTTTCTCATGATACACTTCCTCTAAACCTGGATGTAACAATATACAATTTACTATTACTACTACATTCATGAAAGTTTATTTAAGAAAAAAGAGGCAGAGACAATTATCAAACTCAACTACGTCGACAAGTCGAGTTCAAGCATTTGCTGTCTCACATTCCGAGAAAAAAATCCTTGATGACATTAAATAAACTGAATTAAAAAAAAATCTAGACCTAAACGATTTTTGGTGGCCAATGCCCTGTATTTAGCCGACAATTTCAAAACAACATCTGGGATATCAACATTTTAGAAAATTTTTCGGAAATCATTTAGACAATAGCAATAAGTTTGTTAAAAAAAAGTGTAATATAACGTGGATTGTCTTTCCCAATAAAGTATGTATTTAAAGATTGTAATGCGATGCGATGCGACTTAAATAAACGAATACTTTCGTTTTGCTTCTTAATTAACGTTAATCCATTGATTATAAATACTTAAATTCGACGTTTTTCATTCTGATGTAAATGTTGAAGCATTTTTAATGACTTATCGGTGATCTGTAGTGATAGTAAGTATGTAATGTGTTCTATTTGTCTTTTTACAAACAATCAATGTTCATCGTAATTAAATTTAGGTTTTTAAGTTGGTAGCGCTGAAAACCCGCAGTTTATTATCTGTAATGTAGGGTTTACGTGAAAAGAAGAATAACAAGAGCAAAGAATAACAAGCTATAAACAAAGCAGATACCGCAATTGGATTAAAAGTAAACAATCCGCGGAGTTTGCATGACAATTCATCACAAATGTTTATTTTGGGAAAATATTTTTCTGTTCAAAACTTTTGAAACCGTTAATGAATCAATCACCGTTTTGTGTATCATTATATTTTGCTGGTCATGTTTTACAAATTATCAAAAGTACTGTAACCCTTATCTGAGTTATATTATTTATCCTTGCCCCATTATGGTGTAATCCTTATCCTTATTCATAATACTGAAAATAACTATTTTGTAGCCTATAACTGTGTAAGTTATTATGTTTACAATTTCTGCGAATCCATCATATCTCATAGTAAGACTTGGTCCCAGGACCGATTTACTTTTTCGTTTCGATGTCCCCGGAGGCCTCATTCATTAAAATTATCATTTATATGTGTCCATTAAAATGATAACTCAAATAAAAATTATGTAATTTTCATGAAATTTGGCACAAACGTGCAAACGTCTGTTCATTCTAACGAGTTCGCGAACCAGTATGGACGGACTACTTAACAAGGGTTTACTTAAGATTTTATGGGATAAATATTATACAACCTATTACCATCAATTAATTACATTACAATTTCAAATTACCTATTTTTATGTCATACCAGCCACGCCTTCAATGGACCGTTTTCGCTATGTTTATTCACACCAATCAGGTGAGATCTGCAAGTCATCTGTAGTCAATGTAATCAGCATACAATACCGGACCCGCCCACTGCGGCCGTGTCCTTCATACGTTAAATGGATTCTTCCATCCTGATAACATTGACTAATCAGAAGGAAATATACTAGAATGACAGACCAAAAGTTGATTGTTTGTTTTCTTTTCTGTTTTTATTTATTTTTGTATGTTTTGCGAATAGAACTTGTACATCTAAAGGCATAGGCATTTAGATACCTAGATAATAGCTTTGACTATATAGTCAATGATAATAGCTAACAAATACAGGGTGAGACAGTAAAACGGCACAATTTTGAAAAATCACAAATAATTCATTTAGAAAAAAGGACAGTTTTTTTAACATAAATCCAACATGACTGGAAATTAATGTTCCACCTTAAAAAGAATTATATTTCGTAATACAGTGTCAGTAAAATGGCGTACTTGGTTTTGTACACATTGTTGAATTATGAATTGAAATCAGCCCATGACGTTTTTAGCGTTTGCATAACGTCTGCAATCGTTTTATAGCGCTTTGTCGTGCTAGCAGTGGCTTCAAGTTCTTCACCCAAAGCACAGAAAACGTACGTTTTCTGTGCCCAAAGGAGAATAGCTTTCCTGGATTGCACGGAAGCCCACGGCGATAGATTGAACTCGCAACGGTTAGTGCGCTGAGCACAAACCATAATCCACTATTTTGTAATATGCCTTTACAGCAAACGCGTGTTGTGCAATCGTCCAACGCTACATGACTACTGAAATTTCCACTTTTTTAGACGCCTATGTTCGTTTTCAACGTACTCTAACAGCCCCCAATTCCTTGTCAGCCGGTATCGTAACCGTGCCGTTTCACTGCCTCACCCTGTATTAGGTGGCGAGAATTAGTTCTTCTAGTGGTTAGTTCTTAGAATTGAAATGATTCACTTTACAGAATTATTTACTTAATTTACAGCTTTCGTTTTCTTCACAACACTAGTAACGGACCAATGAGGTTCAAGGATTGAGAGAAAATTGTAAAATTGTAATGCTTCGGACGTCAACTGAACAGCTATTAAGACCAAAAACGATCGTAAGTAAAATAGTGTACTCGCGTAAGTAGTCTTTACACGATCGTTGTATAAAGTACTATTACATTTCCGTAAAATGAACTCAATTTGGAATTAAAGTACATTTGAACGGTTCCAAAATATTTTAAAATGAATAAAGAAGTTTCGTTCGGCCACATAAAAGGTTGACATATCACGATTGCCGTTTTGTGTTACTGGATGTTTGATGTTTGAGTGTTTTATGTCACTTAATACAATCAAATAAAGAGGCATATGCACATGTATTTGATTCAAGGTGTCAAGAATGTGTTTCCAACACTTACGTGAAACTATCTTTAAAAAATTATTAAAACTTACTAATTTACAAATAGATTTGAAGGTGATATTTGTTGATTATCATCTTTTACCTCCATTAAATATATTTAAAAAAAACTCAATGGCTTGTATTAAATCAAACCATTTTCATGGAAGTCATGTGAAGAGAAATCATGAGTTAAAACAGCAGTCAGAAGAGACATTAGTTAAAAGTTAAAGACCACTCCGGTGACCGCAGTGCGTCCTTTTAACTATTCACTTCTTGGTCATTTCACTGTCGTTTCTCTGATTCCGGCGGGAAAGTGTAAGCTCTGTAATGAACAATATTGTTGAAACTTCCTAAGTATTTTAAATTGTTTTAACAAACGGCCAAGTTAAAATCAAAATTATGTATACTATGGCATTTTGAGCCTCACCGAAGAAATTTGTTGTTAGAAAAGGTTGGAGTCAGGAAATAATATAATTCATGTAGAGCATGCTTACATGATGTTATTCATAAGGTTAAAGTTCACAACAGAAGTACACAATGCATGAGTAAAACTTATGTAAGTATGAAGTACCAGGAGACCGAGCAAGCTCGGATTGAATTAAACAAAAATTTTAGTAGATAAGTTATTTTACTAAATTAAAGCTATTTACTATGTACGTTTACCAATGTAAACCAATTTTATATTATAAAATTAAAATATTTTGATACATCTTTATAAATACTGTACATAGATTGCTATACAAATTACATGCATCAGCTTTATTAACAGCAGCTACAAAAAGGTATACTAAAATCGGTACTTTAAAGGGTTGTATTGTGGAAACTTGACTTTCCCAGCCTTGTGACCAACTCCAATCGATTTCTCGTGGCTAAATACCCCATAATAACAGAATAATTTAAAAATCCTCGGACGAAAATAAATGTTTGTCCGTACACGCGCTTGTTATAGATTATAGTACATGATTTTACTTAAATAATAATGAAATATAAACAAAAATGTTGATACGCACTGTTACCTGTTGTATTATTGAGCTAAATATATCCAATTACTTTGTCAACATTTAGTGACTGGGAGAGGTATAACTTGTTTGAAATGAAAGATGAGAAGACAAAGTATGATGGGCGAATCATCGCTGGTTTAAGGTATAATGGTGCTATGGGCTCTCGGCCAAATGTTTTCTCTTCCTGACGGGATAAAATGTTTAGTGCTAACGGTTGTGTGCTGCCATTGAGAAAGTTATACTCGAAATACAATAAACTATACTGAAGATTGAGTTGTAACATCATATATGAAAATTTCAGCTCAAATGTTCCTTTTATTTGTCATAACTATTTCAAATAAATATGTTTAACGCTTAAGCAAATACAATCGTCAATTGACTACAAAATATCTTAATTTTTGTACGAAATTTATGTTCTTGATTTTAAGTAAACTCATCATTAAAAATATTCGACGGGCGATAGTTAGTTTAGTTCGCTGTTTTCCTCGTGTATAATTGGAAGGTAGTTTTTATCTCAAAGTTTAATGAGGTAAAGTTTGTGAATACAAATATTTGAAAAGGTTATCAGATCGTCAGTAAATCTACAATCCTCTTAAATATCCAGTTGGTGAACCTTGGTAATTAGCTATTAACAAAAGTAAGTGTCATGTCGTCGAAAGGGTGAACCACTTCGTTTTATATTGTAATAATATATTATAATGTAATTGGTTTATAGCTGTACGATACAGTTTATTAAAATATTATGTTTTGGTTATCTGAATTAATTATTGTGTACTGTGTACAACGATGTAATATTACCTGCATATGACAGGTATATTTATTATGTATTTAGCAATAAGTTGAATTAATTGATAAACAATTCAAACATAAAGGTTTCGTACTGAACACAGGTTTCAGAAAATGTAAACCTTAAGTGCAACATTTGAATCAGTTGTCGCCATCGAAGATAATGTCGTACTGATACTTGCAGAAGACAAGTAAATCAAGATGATGGGTTTTCAATAGATCAAATCATTTTTTGATATATTCTCTTACCTACAAGAAATTGTTGTATCTAATTTGGAATGTCAAACAATTTAAACAGACCATTACATATTTATTTGTCCTAAGCTTATAGGGAAGGTGTTAGGTTTTAAGTTCGATTACGGATTTAAAATTAGTTACGATAACTTTTTGTATAAGAGATACACCCCTCCACTAAGAGCAATGTGTTAATTTTTGTTTGAGTGAAAGTTTTAAGGTCTTTAAATTAGTGTAATGACTTAAACCTATTTTGAAATGTCGACAGAGTTTATTGATTTGAGGTTAGTGAAAATACTTTAATCTCAGGTTTTCCCTTAAACGGGTCAGTCTCGTGAGGATAAAAATTTCATCCCCATTGAAAGAGTACAATCTGCCCTTAATTTAACCGTTTCTTGTCATTAAAATTTGATAAATTGAGTAATACAAATTATGAATTGTGTGACGTCGGTGGCTCAGTTGATAGAACGATCAACCTACGTCCATTGCAGCGATTTCTTGAGTTCGTGTCCTGTTGTTCGCCACAAAGTTGAATCAATATTGTTCACTTTTAGCGAATTTCCCTATAGGGAAGTAGCTATTACCGTAGGTCTCATGGTAAGACCTAGGCCCGGGACCGATTTACTTTTTCATTTTGATGTCCCCAGAGGCCAAAAACACCATTCGTTCAAATTTTTATATATCTATATATATATATGTGTGTGTCCATCCGCACAATAACTTGAGTAATTTTTGTCCGATTTTGATAAAATTTGCTTTGAAGGTGTAGGGCGGGATAAACTCGAACGAGTTCGCGAACCAGCATGATCGGACTATGGGAACGGGGGTTTACGAGGGGTTTTATGGGGTAAAAATAGGTTTTTCCCATTTTTGACCCAAAAAAAATAAAATTTTGCAAAATCTTTTCAAACCATTTTGTAGAGCTTAAAAAAACAAATAATTTAGTATATTGAAGTGTTACTATGCGCCTAAGGGTTACGGAGAAAATTCCAAAAAAATGTAAATTTTAAATTCCCATGTTATTCTTATGGAGAATGAGTAAACTGTTGTAGTTTGCTTGTTTATGAACATATTTTGATCAAATTTGGAAAATGTTTTTATTTCTTACTAACTATTAACATTTTACAAAAAAAGTTTTACCCTCCCTGATGCAGCAAACCTAAGTATCTGTTAAAATAATTCTATTTAAATAGGAAATAAATGTTAAATTTTTAAGTAGACATTTTAGTGTAAATCCAATCAGACATATGGAAATTCGCTTAGTCTGCAGGTTTGCTGCGGCGGGGGTATTTTGTTCTGTATCGGTCACCCTTTGCTGGATACGTTCCACGCCCATACCTCGGAACCATGTAGATGGGCAAATGCAAGGTTAAACAAAAACATCAAATCTCCTGAAACAAGTAAAAATATTTAAATACATTGCGGTACACGAAAACAACGTTGCATATTTTACAACATATTTCAGGTGTAAATTTGATTCGATTTAACAGGTAATTTTAAAAGCTTTTTTTAATCATATGTAAAACCAATCATATATAGACAAAACAAATAATTTAAACAAAAGTTAAGTAATTAGTATTTATTGGAGTTTAAAATGCCTAAGTCCGAAACATTTCACTTCAAGTAGTAAATATTTTAATTTCAAGCGTTTAGTTGTTATATTTTTAATTTACTACCTTAATTTGTTAGCGGCCCTATTTAGTGAACATCAAAATCAAATCAATATTATAATATCAATATCACTATTAGTAAGAGTATACTAACGTTTATCAAATACGTACTGATGTTTACGCAATTAATTGTGATGAATTCCCTGAATGATACGTACAATGAATAAATCTATTAGCAACGTGGTGTAGGATATAAGTATTTCGAACTCCTTTATGCTAAACTGTAACCAACTATTTACAAATAGTTAATTAATGCAACATTGACATTTACACGTCACATAAAGGGGGTTTACCCTCTAAACAGTATCTGACAAGCTGTCAATAACCTGTGTGACCGTGAGCTTCGCCTCTTGAAAGTAGTTTAACTCTAATCGCTTGTCAACGGTAAACTCAGCAGACGTCTCCTGGGACTTGACAAACTTACTTCGCTTTGGAACAAAGTTTGTCAAGTGGAGTTTGGTCTGTTTACGAATTATGGTGAGGACATGTTATTGAAAATGTGTTAAATTGCCAATTGAATTGTAATTGCAGTTTTGATGAGTTATATAAGCAGCTTTTAGGTTTTGATGGAACCTTGTTACGATTGTAAATTTTACTAAACTATTATGTGGATTTTCGTTTCCCCAGCGTTCGTAGTATTTAGTTTCTAAGTCACTTTTAAATGGAATGGAATGTGTACACATTGGAGTAGCTGGATATTGTAAGGTAATCCTGGTTCTGGTTACCCTCCAACCAGGTAATTAAATATTATTAATTAATCACTTGAAACTTTTGTGATACCTACACCGATTTATATATTTGTGATACAGTACGTACATATTAGTCCCACGTAAGGTGTCTCAAATTGATTACGGACGAACTGCTCAACGTAAAAGGATGAAATAAAATTATTTCCCGCTAAATAAACCCCGAAGAATAACGCAATGTTTTCAATTTTTTCTGATACAGGGTGTGCCGAAAACTGAGGGTCGCTAGTTCGAATCTTGGAATTTTCAAATATAAACATATGTCATGTTAGCCGCCATATTGGAAAATGGTGGCCATTTTTGAAACATTGGAATTAATATTTTTTTGAATGTCATTAAAAACTAGTTGAAGTTCCCTATTTAATGTTTTCTCTAAATGTTATAGTTTCTGAGATACTAAGTGTGGCACAGTTAACTTGTTCACCGAATATATTCAAAATATTTTTTTACCAAAAAATTCCGTGTAATTAATTAAAAATTACAGGTAACATTGCATTAATTATCAAACTAATATTAATTACTCAAGAATATTTCTAAGAAAATAAATTGCTTGGTGGTCTGAAGTCTTCAAAACCTAATCAACTGTCGAGACTGGTTTTGTCGAAAATTTCTTTCAGCTCATCTAAGTCGGAGATAAGAAGAAGAATTCGCAACTCATTTGTATCTGCTTCCGTCTCATAAAAACATTTTCTTTCGATTTCCTGTCTAGCTCGAGTAATGAATATTTCAAACGCTGAAGTATTTTATTTTTTAGTTTTAGCAGAAAATTAGATTGCCAATTTTTTGCCAACGTTAAAATGCATTGCGATAACGATGACCGTATTGCTACTGATCGAAATTCAACTAAAAGATTTATTAAATTTGAAAAATTTGTCGAAAATGTATTCGATGAATTCCAGAATATTTAAAAATTGTACTATTCAAGAAGTTAACCAAGGATTTCTTTGGCAACCAGGTATTTAATCTCTGATATAGTAGTTTTAAGCTCAATAGTTTATTAGAATACTAGCAGAGTACCCGTCCTTCGTACGGGGTGGCATATAAGTAAAAAAATGTTTATAGCAGTTATACTCAACTCAAGCTTTGAACTTGCAATGGGGGAGGACACATTTTGATAAAATTTGCTTCTTTATTCCGGTATACTATGGTAAAAACACATCTACCATAGCCATAATATTCCACTACTTCATCTAAACAATAAAGAAAAAGAAATTATTAAAAGTTCACAAAATATAAAAAATTATCGATGAAATTAAAAACATAAACACAACTGTAAACAATCCTACTTTGACAGTTCTCATTGCATATCACAGTTTGTTGTTGCTGCTTAGTTAAAATTAGCTGTTTTCATAAATGCAAAAAAAAATATAGTGCTGCACCCTGTTGGTAAATCTTAAAACCTTTAATGATTTTGCATATCATAGAACCAACTTTTTTAGTTGAAACAGCTGACTAAATTATTTAATTCCCTTTAAATATGAATACTCATAAGGTTAACATGAGAAACTACAGAGCCACTGGGGCAGAGCCCGAAAAGATTTTTGAGATAAGAATATGCCTATATGTTAATCGGGAACGTGAGCTACCATCATGCCAAATTTCAGCCCAATCCGTCCAGTAGTTAATGCGTGATTGAACTTCAAACAAACAAAGAAACAAACACAAAAACTTTCACATTATAATATTAGGAAGATTGTACAGGGAAATGATAATGATAAAATCTTAGTTTATTATTGAGATCTCATTGATATTAGAATATTGTACAAAATATTAGATATATCAGTAGAATATTGTGTATGGGAATTGATGATATGATATATAATATATAATATGATATTCTAGTTTACACAAAAAAACTTAGTTTACTATTGAGATCTCATAGGTAAAGAAATTAAATTAATGATACGAATGTCTCGTGGTCAAAAATCAAGCGTTTATCTATAACATTTTACCATAAATCACAGAAAAACATAATAAATAAATTGATTACACAAAAATCAATTTAATTGCAATTTGGTCTCTAAATAAAAATTGTGTTAGCTTTAATCAAACCATTTGTTACAAATATGTAGGAGAGTTAGTTTAATTCACTAATAATAGATGTTTATTTATTATGCACGAAACTAAAATTTAGTTACAAAATGCTAAAGGCCAGTATATTATCGCAATATCAGCTGTTTCTTTTCGTGCATTCAACCATTGTCGCCAATTTTTTACTATAAAAGAATGTAGTTGTCTGAGCCAGTCACAGATTGCTCCGGTGTCTAAAACTCTATTTTGTACCTTTTTTTTGTTACTGGCATAGTTGCTGGGTCACAACAGTTGCTAGAGCACATAATAAGTCATCAGTTTGACTTGGTAAAAGCCATCGTGTAATTGGCAGAAATCAGTAATTTAGATCAGTGCAATCTGTAGGTGGCTCACATCAACTGAGAAACCTGGCTACAACTTTAACATGGGGATGGAATGTCTAATTCAACTTTGAAAAAATGAATAAAAATTCATTAAGTGCCACTTTGACCTGCATTCCAACATTACCAAGGGACAATATTGGTTCAGTTCTAACAGCAGATGAGCCTTTGGAGCACCGCTGGCCCATTAGACCAATGTTGTGATTGTGTGTTTGTTAACACTGAACAGTAGTGTGGCACTTACGCAACGCCGTAACCACAACGTGTTACTCTATGTCGAGGGAAAAAAATTGTGAAAGCGATTTTAAGTCTGTAAATGATTTAGAGACGATTAAGAAGAAATTTTAGTTTGTATTTTAAACTATAACAAATTAACTATAATAAATTACATAAATGTTTGTATTTTAGTTTTTCAAATACACACTTTGGTAAGAGTAGCGCGTGTGGATTGATAAGAACATTATCTTACTTTATGGCATCCAAGGCATGTTTAGTCCATGGAATATAAAAGAATATTATTATGTTTGATATAATCATGATTTTAAAGTGAATAGTTTAATAATTACTTTTCCTCTAAAAACATTGACTAGAATGAGTTTAGGCCTAAATGAGTTGTTTTGGTCAATATTATAAAAAATAAAAAAACTATAGTGAGTTTTAAAGTTATTTTGAAGTTAAGAGCTATCATAAAGATATTTAAGTTGATATTTTTGTTAATTAGTTATATTTAATTGTGTCTATTATGTTTTGGTAATTTAGATTTCCTACCACGAAATGGCGGGACATATAAAATAATGTGTAAATATAAAATAAGGGTGATTTTAATGTTGGATAAAATGTCATATACAAAAAAGTAAGAACGTTTTTAACATCTTACTAGCATTTTAAATATATTTAATTACATCCTATGTATATACAAGAATAGTTCTTGAAAACCTCTTATCTCAACTCGTGTGCATCGCAGGGCTAATCTACGCACACCGTTAGAAAGATATTTGCCTGTAGATGTGAAGAATCCCTTTATAAATGAAAAAAGCTATCAAAAATTAGCGCAAAAAAAGTAAATGAATTTAAAATTTAAAAAATGAACATGAGCCTTATGGGTTGCCATGGTAATGAAATAGAAACGATATTTAAACAGAAAATCAAAATAACTAGAAGACTTTTCAATCACATGTTTTTTTTTACACTGTGGGGTGAAAATAGAGAAGTCTGTACATAACATATTTGGTCAACGTTTCGACCACTGGACGACATCTAGTATTATTTATCAAGTAATTAGCGTAATTTAAATTTATATCCAGCCGAAACTGAATCATGAATATCCTATGAAACAGTTTTGTCCCAGATGTTAATATAGTGGTTACTCACTAAGTCCCTTAAGCCACATCAATGAGTTGGTACAAACATCAATATGGTTCTCAGTTTTTCAAGTTTATTTGTTCCAATCAGTAAAAGATTTGCAAGTCATCAGCATACAATGCCAAACCACGCCTACTCGTTTCTCGAAATTGCAAAGAGGAATTCGTCTGCATACAAGCAACTAATCAGGAACCATTTGGTGAGATAAATACTAAATTGTACACTTCCTTCCTTTGATACAACGATAGTTTATTGTGGAGAATAATTGCTGCCAAGTCATGTTTACAGTGCGTGATTACTGTCTTGAACATGATTAATTGAATAGTTTAAACATTCATTTGTTTATGTAGCTATTCGTTAAATACATAATTACGTGGTTTTTTTTTAATTAAATCAATAATGATGAATATTAAATGCATTTGACTCTTTGTAATGTATGTCAGAATGTTTTCGTGGCAATCGGGATTGGTTTTGGGCTAGGATGTAATGTTTTACTTAATTAAAGTGATACCAAATTAATACGCTGTACAGTTAAAGGTAGACGTTATATGGTAAACAACTAGCGATTGCGCTGTTCACGCAAAAACTAAAAAAATGCCTTAACTAACTAAAAATGCCTTTAAATGCCTTTAACTAAAAAAATTGAGTTAAATAACACAAAACTACAAACCAGACGTAGCAGTTAATTTATATTTTCTAATACTTGTATCTTGTAATCTTGTGCTATTCCCAAAAATGTTTTATACTTGGAAACAATTGATCTAAACCCCAAAAACTCCTCAAAAGAGGAGATAAAATAAACCATTTAGGACGGAGTTGTGATCAATTAAAACAAATGAAGGTAATTGATTTAATTGGGAAGTTGAGTTTGGTGTTTGATACTGATACACTTCTATTAAGTTTTTATTTTATTACTGTACAACTATTTTCAAATGACTTTTTAGTATTTCATTTCGACGATTTAAATTGGCTCACTTAATTATTTCCTCCGAAATGGCATTTAAACCTTGTTTATTTGACAAAATGCATATGGAACTGCAGATTAAAATAATATTTAGTTAAAGTAAGTGCTATTGACCTGTAGTGGGTATACAAGATAGCATCAAGTTTAATGTACCACACTGTACAAACTTCAATCAAAAGCCTTTGACAAGCGTTCAATATACTCAGAGCCTAGCATACAATTACACAACTGAAGCCTAATGTATACAGTATATCAAACTAGCATGCTATATTATGTTGCAATTAATTAGATCGTTCTTTTATTAGGGTTTGATTTGGATTCATACAAAATTAAAACAAGGTGCGTTAGTAAAAGTTTATAAAAATATTGTACACGATTTTGTACAACGTAAAGTGGTGTCGAGGGATCAGTGAGGATTTTAAACTCACTCAACAACAGTAGTTTACGCAACGATTGCGTTAAGTTAGTCTATACGACACGAGTAGGAAATTTAAGGCACGAGGCTTGGCGAGTGCCTTAAAAACTTCTACGAGTGTCGTTAAGACTATTAACGCGAGTTGCGTACACTACTTTACCTACGACCGTTTTTTAATTACTAACAATCTGGTTTTTAATTACTAACAATCACTTCTCATAACTTAGAGAGGCTAGGTTTACGTTTATTGTCATTGCAACTGAAAGCACCTGAAAGTGATGCAACGACTTATTGTATAATCAGCTGATTTCATATAATTACGTGTTTGTAAAACTTCGTTAAATAATAAGTTACTTTTTTCAGGCAATAGTTTCTGCTAGCAGCATTCTTACCATTAATATCAGGTACATTTAGGGAAATATTGCATATTTTTTGGACAACTGAATAATATAGTGAAACAGTTAATTTACAGTTAGATCTCAGCATCGAATATGTGGTCCACAACGAGTTGGGTAAAAACATTTTTAAGAGGTTTTCAAAATAAAGAAGCACATTTTCATTTATCAATTTAACCTTATTTTGTTTCGTCCGTTTAATGAATTGCTGGTATGTACTTTCTTACCTTTGTTTCGATTTTGGTGGCAAAAGATTAGCACAAACAGTTTGTGCTCTCATTTCCATCTCGTCAACTTCACTTTCACTACCTAACTGACATTTTTAAATCAGTTTAATCTGCCATCCTTTAACCACCAACTTAGGTTAAGAATACGCGAGTATCAACATGAACAAGTCGGATCAACAATTAAAATTGTCAACTGATCAGCTGATTAGTTGACGTTCGAAACATTACCATTTTACTTCTTTTCTCTCAATCCTTGAACCTCATTGGTCCGTTACCCGTTTTGTTATGAGAAAAACTATGCTTTATGAAATGAAACAATGCTGTTATGAAAGTAAACAGCTGTTAATTGAAACTGATCAAATCTGAGAACTGAACTGAACTGGCTACTTAAATAAACGGTCGTAGGTAAACGTTTTTACGGAATTGATGGAGATCTTAAATATATTAAACGCATAATCGCATTGGTAAATTTGAACATTGTAGTTTTACCTCTACAATAATAATACACACACAAAGAATAGTTAAAAAAGGTTAGAAAAGGTATTATCTATGACCAAGTTTCAAGACTTTTTCTAGTGCACAGTTTGAACCACCGTTCTATTTTTACGACAAGAATCATAGGCAAAAAAGACAAGCTAAACCTTTAAATTTAACCA
The DNA here is from genome assembly GCF_028750875.1 of Macrosteles quadrilineatus. Lineage (NCBI taxonomy): Eukaryota > Metazoa > Arthropoda > Insecta > Hemiptera > Cicadellidae > Macrosteles > Macrosteles quadrilineatus. The sequence goes on along the minus strand of NW_026542595.1, from coordinate 135,486,625 downwards.
TTCATTACGTTTTAGTTGATGTAATCATTCATTAATAATCTCAGATTATATCAGTGATGGTTAATTACAGGCTGTGTATGGAGCAAAGCTAATACCAAGGGATTTAGCATCAATGGATGCAACGTCGGTGGCCCACAGTTAATATAGATTCATTAAACTATTAATATGTACCCATATATAATAGAGGTTAGGTGTAAACAAACATTTAAAAGTAGTGTATAAACGTTTGCGTTATACAGAAATGCTTTTAAATTTCAATTACCCTTTATTTTCTTATTTGTTATGGGTTTCTAATGCAAAAAATAAAAAGATTATTTGTAAGATATGATGAATTCGGATTTTTATACTGCTTTGTAACCGCTAAAACTAGAGTTTGGTTTCTTATATGCTCATTAACAGAACATATTTTGAATATGCCGAACGTTTGAATGTTTACTTAAGTTAAATTGATAGATGATTGGTTAAAAAGAATAGAATGGTGATTAATGCATGTAATTGTTAAATGACAAGTGAATAATATAAGTACGGTTAGATGTATGATGTACAAACCAATGATAATGGATAGGTGAGGTTGTAACTTAAGGGATGAGTGAGGAGGAATAGTAATTCGGCCGAATAGATTACATATGTCTATGGATAGATTGTGTTGTTGTTTTTTATAATTGTGGATAGACAACTGATGTATGGATTGACGGATTTATTGATAGTCGATGTGAACCATATGGAGAAACAGCTGATTAGTTTGCTGTCTAGATGGTTTAAAAGGTAGTCATTATCATTTATTAAGCATGAACTATTATTGATTTGTTATCCGTACATTTCAGAAAAAAAAACAATTTTATGTTTTATTGCAATATAATACATTTTGCTAGCTATTGCTATTGCTAAATTGGACATACTATAAACTTGGTATACTATCAACTTTCAAATCATACAAACCATGTACTAAAATTACTGATATTTCCCTCACGCGCCTAGTACAATCCAATAAAGATATCACGTAAAATTCTTGCACATTATAAAAAGTGAAAAGAGTGTGCATCGATGCCCTTTAGACCTACCAGTTATGTAACATATTATAACGATTATAACATGCTTCAGATTGTACAATGGGACGAACAGTAAATGGCATTTTTTGGAGTATGAGACAGAATTCACGTGCTTAATATCGGTTCTTAGATAATACTTCGAGAAGACTTTTACTAAAAAAAGCAAGATCGAATCATACCACTATTTTGGAAAAACTCCTGTACTATGGAAAATATTTAACAGTTTAAAGATCAATGAAACCTGAATAAATACGGAAATGCTGGTAAAAACCACTTACTTGATTGGCCGTGTTCTGGTCAATAGAACTGATTGGACAAGAGGTTCTCATGTGAAGTGGTTAGTTACATCAAAGCCACTAGTTAGTGTGGGACTGTATCAAAGGCGATGGTGGCTAATGGAAGTGGAGGCTACAAACATGTACATTACCCGTATGTGGTAAGTATATGCAGGGTGTCCATACTGTCCAGGAACGGTCTTGATATTTTTCGTGAACGCCATTTTCATTTTGTGAAAGAATTACACATGCTTTAGTGGGAAAGTGGTTGAATCACAAAAAATGTTTGCGGACGTGTAAGGGGTCCAGCCTCTAAGACAGCAACACTATTTTTATTGGATAGTTTCTTTGAATTTACACGATGGTTTTCTTATGGTTCGTCAATTTGGATGCGTGTGCGTTAAACTCCGTTGATGATCATAATTTTTAACCCACGACCCTTTACTACGTTACCATAGAGCTTTTTTAACCTGTGCGGTATATATAGCACAATTTTTTGTGTCCCACCTTCACATCCTTGGACGCTAGTTTCTAGCCCGGATCTGTTTTATACGTTACTTCGGGCTATTCCAAAGAGACTCGTGGCATTATTACATGGTTGAAGTCCATTGGTGATTGACGGAATTTGAACCCGTGACCTCGGGCTTGAAGCCCCGCGCTCTACCACTAGACCGACTCGCTCTCCACAAAGTACAGAGTCTAAGCAGTTTTTCTCTCTGGCCAGGCAGTAGTGCATAGTAAGTTTTTTTGTGACCTGGTTGTGTTACTATAACCGTTACTGTATGAGTCACATAGAGGTGACAGTTGGAATATAATATTAGTATCAAGTTTAAGTTTCAAAAGTACACATTTTTTTAACTATAGGTATGGTTAGCTAAGAGAAATGCCGTGGTGTGGTTTGGAGCGTAAATTAAGCTAAAGATAAAGTAAAAAAGTATGTATTTTAGGTGAGGAGAACTGTCTTGAAGATTGGAGATCTCAATGTACGTAAAGCGAACTTGTTTTAAATTATGTACGAGTTGCTAAAAAAATTCCGATACATAAAATAAATTAGATTTAGACCTATTGTTAAATTTATCAAGTAAGATATTTTAACTTGGGTAATAAGGATGCGATATTGAACATAACAATAAGATGTCAGAATATTTTACCAAGTTAATGTGATGTGGTTTCATTTACCAAACTAATAAAACAATATACGCTCTCTGAAAAAATTACTTCCAATTTCTGACCCAACGTTATTTATTGCCCGCGTCGTGGTGTAAAACAATTAGTTGACAGACGCAAGAAGGTAATTTCTCTGCCACAAATTACTCATAGTTGACAAATGTGTCCGGTGACAACATATCTGACACGGCGACAAATTACAAAAACTCCCCTCGTCACGGGTGTCACCTTTGTTTCCATCTGCAGTAGTCCATCGGGGAATTAACTGGATACTTTATGCAGTTTGTTGAAAGTTTATTATGTTTGTCATTTAAATCGAACGTAATGTTGTTTAGGATAGTTAGTTGAAATTTAATTTTGCTCCACTCAAGATTATATGTATGGTTCATTAATGGTTCTTGTTAGTTTAGGGTTTTTAGCATCGTCATATATCTCTTCTTTAAATATACCTCTTATGAATTAACGATAATAATATGGCTTAGCACACGGGTTTGATTTGACTGAGATATTTATAAATTTAATGGAAACGATATTATACGTATTTTTGAATAGAATATCTCAGAAACTATTCGATGTATGACAGCCTTAAATCAAAGATAGTTAAAATTGTGAGCTTAAAATGGAAATATTCAGTCACCATTGTGCTTTATAAGTGGTTAATTAATTTAAAAATATATAAACTAAATCCAAGTTTAAGGGGTTGGTGTAGAGCTAGTAATGGTGTGGGCAAATGTCTAGATAGTTGTTAGGGTACATGCAGATATGGGTAGATTTACAGATATTAAGGGAATATATGTAGGTTTATATAGTGATTGTTTTCGTAAATGTAGAGATAGTTAAGGCTTGCAGATTTTTATTGTAAGGTTACGGATAGATGTAGAGTTAGTATTCTATATAGGAAGGGTATGAGTATTTGTATGTTTATATAGTACTGTAATGGTATGATTAGTTGTAGCGGTAGTTCAGGTTTGATTACATACTGATAGATGGTTTAGGATATGAGTACATGCAGATTTTTATAGTAGGTTATGGGTAGATGTAGATAGCTAGGGGGAGTATACATTCAGTAAGGGTGAGCGGTAGTTTAGAATTTGCAAAAGTAGATTTGAGTGTAAAACTAAGTGTATTCAATGACATAGGGTTTGTGAATGTGTTAATGCACCGTTGCCAAGAGAAGGGGTAGTTGTAGAGACAAGGGATGGTGTGGAGTTTGATGATGGAATAATTGAGAAGCTGCAATGCGACTCTTAACTAACATCCCACCCTGTGTCCAACGTGTATTGCTCCCTCTGATACAACCTGTTGGCTGTGCCATGCTGTGTGTTAATGCACAGTTGCCAAGAGAAGGGGTAGTTGTAGAGACAAGGGATGGTGTGGAGTTTGATGATGGAATAATTGAGAAGCTGCAATGCGACTCTTAACTAACATCCCACCCTGTGTCCAACGTGTATTGCTCCCTCTGATACAACCTGTTGGCTGTGCCATGCTGTGTGTTACCGTAATCAACTTAATTTATTGTGTGTGTTTTATTTTATAGCTGTTTTAATTTGTATTAATTTTTGAAAAAAAAATGCGTTGCCTTCAAAATTTGGCAATGAATAAGTCTCCGATAGTTACAAAAGTATCACCAGGCAGTAGAACGTTAATATAGACATTTGTGAGTTTGATAATTTGCTTGATGATTGAATTTCACTCTGACGTATTCTTTCCTGTTTTACTAAATCTCTCTTTACCCTATATTTTTACTTATTGTCAGCATTTAACACTTGATTTGACATTTATTTACTTTTTTCATATTCAGTGTCTCACCCTTGACTTTGACAGCTCATCTTTTCTAGTACAGTAATCCCAACCTTTATATTATCTAAATACTATAATCCCGCATATGTAACTCACTGGGGGATACAAATTCTAGACCACTTCTAGATGAGCTAGAGACTTGAAATTTTCGGTGTTTTGTAGGTCTAGTGCCCAAACCCCCGGGAAAATTCCAAAAAGTGACATTTTTAAATTTTAACCCCCCCGAAATTAAGGGTTTCCCCCCCATGTTATTCTTATGGGGAATAACATTAAAAATGGCCGACTTTGGTGTGCCCCTCTGAACGGTTTAGAAACGTGCTAGAGACTTCAAATTTGCGTAGTATTGTACTATGGGATCTTAAATTAACGGTGAGTTTCGCAAAAGTCCCATTTTCCAATTTTAACCCCCCCAAAAATCCAAAATGGCGGACCTCTGAAAACGACAAAACACGTTTTTTTCAAAGGGATATAGCTCGAAAACGGTAAGAGATAGAAAAGATTTGAAAGTATATCCAGGAACAGGAATTAAATTGTACACAAAATCCTCTTTGGCGTTTTCCAAAAATCGCACTCCTTTAGCTTCAAAAAACGCCCTACTTTTAAAATTTGGTAAATTTTTATTACATTTTTACCGCTTTTCGCCATGTTATCATACTTAAATAATTTTGTTTTTCAAAAACTATTATTGCTTTGTATTCTCCTTACTTTACTTTAAATTTTACTCATTACATGTTTTTTCGTAACTTTACTCCTTGACCCCCAAAACTTAATTTTAATCTCAAAATTTGAAGGTTTTTCGCCACTTTTACGTGCCCCGTGTTATTCTTATGGAGAATAAGATTGAAATATAATGACTTTGGTATGGTCATATGAATCGGTTAGAAATGTGCTAGAGACTTGTAATTTGGTAGTATTGTAGTAAGGGATCATAAGCTAATGGTGAAATTTTCAAAAGTCCCATTTTCAAATTTTAATCCCCCCAAAAATCCAAAATGGCGGACCTCTGAAATCGATAAAACACGTTTTTTTCAAACGGATTTAGCTCGAAAACAGTAAGAGCTAGAAAAGATTTGAAAGTATATCCAGGAACAGAAATTAAATTTTCTACAAAACCCACGAAGTTGTTTTCCGAAAATCGCACTCTTTCGGGTTCAAAAAACTCCCTACTTTCAAAATCTGGTAAATTTCTTTCAACTTTTTACCGGTTTTCGCTATTTTCTCATACTTTAATCATTCCTTTTTGCAAATACTATTATTGCTTTGTATTCTCCTTACTTTAGTTAAAATTTTACACGATACGTGTTTTTTCGTAACTTTACTCCTTAACCCCCAAAACTTAGGTTTAATTTCTACATTTGAAAGTTTTTACGAGCCCCATGTTATTCTTAAGCAGAAAACATTTACCCCTTAAAAACCACCATAAGTCCCCGTTCCCATGGTCCGTTCATGCCATAGATTTACTCTGGTTTACTTAAGGTTTTATCCCCCTATCGTATTTACAACCCCCCCCCCCCAAATATTAAATCCCCCCAATGTTATTCTTACAGGTGCATAAGTCTAAATCACGTTTACACATTTCTAGATTAACTGGATATCTGAAATTTTGCATGATTGTAGATCTTGCGCCCTTTCCGAAAAGTGATATTTTACAAATATAACTCCCTCCCCCACGAAATATAGAATCCCCCCCCCCAATGTTATTCCTACAGGTCCATCGGTCTAAATCAATTTTACCCACTTCTAAAATAGCTAAGGATCTGATATTTGGCTCAATTGCAGGTCTTGCGCTATGGCCCATTTCGGTAAGAGATAGAAAAGATTTGAAAGTATATCCAGGAACAGGAATTAAATTTTATACAAAACCCTCTTAGGCGTTTTCCAAAAATCGGACTCCTTCAGCTTCAAAAAACGGCCTACTTTCAAAATTTTGTAAATTTCATTCACATGTTTTACGGTTTTCGCTATTTTTTCATATTTAAATAATTTCTTTTTGCAGATATTATTAATGCTCTGTATTCTGCTTACTTTACTTTATATTTTACTCATTTAATGTTTTTTTGTATCTTTACTCCTTAACCCCCAAAACTTAGGTTTAATGTCAAAATTTAAAGGTTTTTTTACAACTTTTACAAGCCCCATGTTATTCTTATGGAGAATAACATTGAAAAATGCCGACTTTGGTGTGCCCATCTGAACGGTTTAGAAACGTGCTAGAGACTTCAAATTTGCGTAGTATTGTACTATGGGATCTTAAATTAACGGTGAGTTTCGCAAAAGTCCCATTTTCAAATTTTACCCCTCCAAAACTCCAAAATGGCGGACCTCTGAAAACGAAAAAACACTTTTTTTTCAACCGGATGTAGATTGAAAACGGTAAGAGATAGAAAAGATTTGAAAGAATCTTAGCGAAAGGAAATTAAATTTTCTACAAAATCCTAAAAAGCGTTTTCCAAAAATCGCACTGCTTCAGCTTCAAAAAACGCCATACTTTTAAAATTTGATAAATATCTTTCAAATTTTTACTGGTTTTCGCTATTTTTTCATACTTAAATAATTACTTTTCGCGAATATTATTATTGCTTTGTATTCTCCTTGGTTTACTTTAAATTCTACTCCTTTAATGTTTTTTCGTATCTTTACTCCTTAACCCCCAAAACTTAAGTTTAATGTCAAAATTTGAAGGTTTTTTACCACTTTTACGAGCCCCGTGTTATTCTTATGGAGAATAAGATTTAAATTTAATGACTTTGGTATGGTCATATGAATCGTTTAGAAACGTGGTAAAGACTTTGAATTTGGTACAATTGTAGTAAGGGATCATAAGTTTATGGTGAATTTCGCAAAAGCCCCATTTTCAAATTTTAACCACCCTAAAAATCCAAACTGGCGGACCTCTAAAAACGACAAAACAAATTTTTTTTCAATCGCCTATAGCTCTAAAACGGTAAGAGATAGAAAAGATTTGAAAGGATTTTCATGAACGGGAATCAAATTTTCTACAAACCCTTATTGGGTGTTTTCCGAAAATCGCACTCCTTAAACTTCAAAAAACGCCCTACTTTCAAAATTTGGTAAATTTCTTTAAATTTTTTACGGTTTTCGCCATTTTTCATACTTAAATAATTTGTTTTTGCAAAAATTAATATTGCTTTGTATTCTCCTTACTTAACTTTAAATTTTACACATTACGTGTTTTTTCGTAACTTTACTCCTTGACCCCCAAAACTTTGGTTTAATGTCAAAATTTGGGGCCCCCCAATATTATTCCTACAGGTGCATCGGTCTAAATCAATTTTACCCACTTCTAGATTAGCTAAAGATCTGAAATTTTTCTCAATTGTAGGACTTGCGCCATGGCCCATTTGTGGTTACCCCCAACCAAAAAAGGGGGCCTGGGGCGTCGTATTTTCACCCCCCCCCCATTTTAAATCCTCCCCCCTAATGTTATTCCTACAGGTGCATAAGTCTAAATCACGTTTACACATTTCTAGATTAACTGGATATCTGAAATTTTGAATGATTGTAGATCTTGCGCCCTTTCCGAAAAGTGACATTTTACAAATATAACACCCACCCCCACGAAATATAGAATCCCCCTACCCAATGTAATTCCTACAGGTCCATCGGTCTAAATCAATTTTACCCACTTCTAAAATAGCTAGATCTGAAATTTGGCTCAATTGCAGGTCTTGCGCCATGGCCCATTTCTATTTACCCCCTACCAAAAAAGGGGGCCTGGGGGCGGAGCCCCCAGCGAGCCAAAGGCGAGTCTAAATACTATACAGCCGCATATGTAACTCACTGGGGGATACAAATTCTAGACCACTTCTAGATGAGCTAGAGACTTGAAATTTTCGGCGTTTTGTAGGTCTAGTGCCCAAACCCCCGGGAAAATTCCAAAAAGTGACATTTTTAAATTTTAACCCCCCCGAAATTAAGGGTTTCCCCCCCATGTTATTCTTATGGGAAATAACATACAAAATGGCCGACTTCGTGTGCCCATCTGAACCGCTTAGAAACGTGCTAGAGACTTCAAATTTGCGTAGTATTGTAGTAGCAGATCTTACATTACCCCCATTTTCAAATGTCCCATTTTCAAATTTTAACCCACCCACAAATCCAAAATGGCGGACCTCTGAAAACGAAAAAACACTTTTTTTTCAACCGGATGTAGCTCGAAAACGGTAAGAGCTAGAAAAGATTTGAAAGTATATCCAGGAACAGGAATTAAATTTTATACAAAACCCTCTTAGGCGTTTTCCAAAAATCGCACTCCTTCAGCTTCAAAAAACGCCCTACTTTCAAAATTTGGTAAATTTTTATAACATTTTTACCGGTTTTCGCCATTTTTTTATACTTAAATAATTTTTCTTTTCAAAAATTATTATTGCTTTGTATTCTCCTTATTTTACTTTAAATTTTACTCACTACATGTTTCTTCGTAACTTTACTCCTTGACCCCCAAAACTTAATTTTAATCTCAAAATTTGAAGGTTTTTTGCCACTTTTACGAGCCCCATGTTATTCTTATGGAGAATAAGATTGAAATTTAATGACTTTGGTATGGTCATATGAATCGTTTAGAAACGTTCTAGAGACTTGTAATTTGGTTGTATTGTAGTAAGGGATCATAAGCTAATGGTGAAATTTTCAAAAGTCCCATTTTCAAATTCTAACCCCCCCAAAAATCCAAAATGGCGGACCTCTAAAAACTACAAAACACGTTTTTTTTCAAACAGCTATAGCTCGAGCACGGTAAGAGATAGAAAAGATTTTAAATCATTTTCATGGTCAGGAATTAAATTCTCTATAATATACTCTTCGGCGTTTTCCGAAAATCGCACTCCTTTCCCTTAAAAAATACGCCCTACTTCCAAAAATGTTAAAAAAGTTCTCTATTTATTACGTGTTTTTTTTAAATTTTCGGACATAAAGTTTTATTTTTTATGCTCCTAATTTTTTTATGATGAAAAAAAAATACTCTAATACACATTAAAAAACTTTCAACCTTTAAAAAGATTAAAAATTGCGGATTTTTGGTAAAGCAGTACACACAAGTCGCTAATGCAGTATAATGAGTTGGTTCTCGCTCTTATTTCTGCTACCAAATTTGACTACACATGTTCAAGTTTCACGATCACTTCTAATCCTATTTGGACTATTATTATTCCGATTTTTGTGATCTATACTTGTTATTCGCTTTAATTGTTGGTATGGATCACTCTTGTGTTGCTGTTGGGTCTTTCCATCAGGGAGATCTGAGATTCACTGAGAGCAACAATGCTCAGTGCATGGCTAATTCAGCCTGTGCCCTCGCCTGGCAAGTGTTCTGCGGGGGGTTCAGTACTAATGCCATTGACGAAATACTCATGGCCGGCGACCGTTTGTACAATCAATCCCGCCGTGAGTATAACGTCATGCATAGGTATCTCTTCCCCGAGGACCTTGCCAGGAACTTCGTGGTTGCAAACCATCATGTAACCATAGAGGAAATTTCCAATGTTGGTGATGGATTGTATCCTCGTTTCTACGCCGAATTGGACGATGTGACCACTTCTTTAACAGCGATGTTGGAAACGGCCATGTCCGGCGACTCTGTTGATGGCGGCTTTTTGTTCACGGGTCAATTGGTAGCAGTAGCTTTTTGGCGTTACCAAGGGCGACTCTACCTCTTCGACTCACACGCAGTGAACGAGAGTCGTCGTCGAGACATTGATGAGGTCAATAATAAGGCTCGGCTGTTTGTGTGCGACAATTTTCCTTCCCTGGCCTCCCTGTTATTGGTAAATTCGGCGTTCGTCGGTGGACAGTACTCTGTTACTAAGCTTACATTTTCCGTCCATCAAACTGTCCATACGATCGGATGTCCAGACAGTGATTTGACCCACGTTTTAGAATCTCCCTCTGAGGTAGTTGATAAGGGAACCAAAGGTCCTGGGAGACCAAAGAAAATTAAAAGAGGTCGTCCAAAAACTTTAGACACTACTCGGGAAGAGCAGGTAGATGCGGCTAAGAAGAGGTATAGAGAGACGCACCCTGAACAACACAGAGATGAGAATCAGCGGTACTCACAAAATCACCCTGAAGTGAATAGAAGGGCTGTTCGGGAGTACGACTTGCGTCATCCTGGTGCTTCTGCCGAAAGAGTTCAGATTTTTCGACTGAAAAATCCGAAACTGTCTGAACTCCAACACCTGCCAGGTCCACTTGCTCGGTCCGTAGTGCAACATGGCCCACTGTCTGTTTGGAGTGGAGAGTTACTAGAATCAATAGAGCCTTATAAATTAAAGAAGGTCAGCCTCTGGGTGGAAGACATATTCAGATGTCGTCATTGCCACGCACGGCTCTTCGAGGAAGAGAAAAACAGAAAACAATGGTGTTGCGGAGAGGGAGCATTCAACGTTCTTGACCTCCCTCCTCTGCAAGAACACTTTTATGCTGATCGTAACTTCCTGGAAAGAGCCCGTGCATACAACGATATGTTTGCTTTCTGCGCGCTCGAAGTGTCAGGCGGGTATCGTCATCCCAGTGGTCTTTCTTTTTTCAAGATCGAGGGAAGAATGTACCACCAGGTCTACAATCTGGACGCCCCAGGACAAAAGTTCACCACTCGTTCTAGGAACGTTCAGTTTGTGAATCGGTCCCGCCTGTACATAGACGACGGCGAAGAGCGCCGTAACATTGCGATGGGTAGATCGCTTGATGCCGAGATCATCGACGGTATTGCTGATTTCCTCTCGAGGGAAAATCCTTACATCGAGCATTACCGTCGATTGAGTAACGAGCCTTCTGTTACAGCTCACTTGGCTTTCGAGATAACAAGCAGGTCTACCCATGGCCCTGTTCTCGGCGATCGGCAAACAGGCGTTGAAGTGCACGCCGTGCTCAGCAATGATGAGACCGACACTGAGCCCCGGAGACTGACAATTTGGAAATCTGGTTCTGACAGACCTACATTCATAGATCTTTTACATCCCCTGATGGAACCTTTCCAATATCCCCTACTCTACCCACAAGGCACTGTGGGATGGCACGTTGGTCGTCTTGACAACAAGGGTGCTAAGCTGACTCAATTTAAGTACTCGCGGTGCCTCCTACTTTCGGAACCTCGCTTCTCTCACCTAGGCCGTCTCTCACAAGCTTGGCAGGTTGAGATGTTCGCGAGGTACGAGGAGGAGAAACTGCGTTATATTAAGTTCACGCAGCTGAAAAACACCGATAGTGCCTTGCGGGTGGGGCCGGTTGACGAGATTCGGAATGCACAGCAGGTCTTGAACGACATCGCTCGTGATGAAACCGTCCAAGGCGAGGGTGGGGTGCAGGCGGGAAAAGTCTACCTCCCAAGTTCGTTCACCGGGGGGCCCAGGTACATGAAAGTAAAATACGAAGACGCTATGGCAATCGTATCGCGCCTGGGTTCCCCCACTTTCTTTTTGACGTTTACGTACAACGCGACTTGGGAGGAGAACAAGAAAGCTTGCCCTCGTGGAGGTACTCGCAGTGACCCTAGCACTGCTTGCAGAGTTTTTAGGATCAAACTTCTGGAACTTCTCCGAGACCTGCGCAGCGGAGCAATGTTTGGACGCTCTGTCTATATCGTCTACGTCATCGAGATGCAAATGAGGGGCCTTCCTCACGCCCACATTGTTTTCAAGATTGACGGAGACGGACCAGTTCAGGCGTCCGAAATTGACTCCATCATCCGCGCGGATATTCCCTCGGAAGAAGAGGCCGGAGGCCGATTGAGGAAGTTGGTCCTAAAACACATGATCCACGGTCCATGTGGTAATGATCATAGGACTGACTTCCTCTGTTGGGACTCTGCAAAGGGGTACTGCACCAAATACTTCCCCAAGCCCTGCTGTGAAACCACCCACGTCGACGAGAGGGGATTCGTCCAGTACAAGCGAGATTATAGTAATCAGGGGACAATTGTTTCAAGAAAGAGAAACATCAGCGTTCACGATGGCTGGGTTGTGCCGTATAACTCCGCACTTTTATTGAAATACGAGGCCCACATCAATTTGGAGCTGGCGTCTACTCGCCGCGTGATTAAGTACCTCTTCAAATATCTTATGAAGGGAGGATCTCTCCAGAACGTCACAGTTACTCCCTTCAGTAAGCAAGATGATGAGGTACAGCATTACGTGACGAAGAGAATGGTGGGTGCCAGTGACGCGTGCTGGCGCTTATTAAACTTTCCAGTATCAGAATCTGAGCCGGCTGTTGAATGTCTTCCCGTCCATCTGGAAGGCAAGCAGTCCGTCCTGTTTAGACCTGGCCAACTGGCAGAGGCAGCCGCTAGGAACAGCTCTAAACTCACCATCTACTTTGACCGGCCTCGTATTTCACTGTTTGACGACGTGACATATCAGGGTTTCTATGAAAAGTTTGTGGTTCATGTCAAGCGCCCAAAAACTGCGGAGATATACGAGCACCCAGACGGCGTCCATTATATCACTGCCCGACAGCGTGGGGAGAAGGTGTGCAGACTGTTTTGGGTCTCTCCGAGCAGGACAGAACAGTACTACCTGCGTATCCTGCTTATGACTGTATCTTGCCGTGGTTATGCCGACCTCCTGTCCCGCGGTGGACCCAACTGCCGCACTTTTCAAGGGGTCGCGCGGCATCTTGGCTTGGTGCAAGACGAAAAGGAGTACCACTACGCACTGCGCGAGGCCGCCACTTTCATGACTGGCCCGAGACTTCGTTCTTTCTTTGTGATCCTCTGCAACATGGGGGCTCCTGCAGCTCTTCTGTGGGATGCTTTCCGTGATTCTATCTGCGAGGACCACATAGAGCGTAATCCTCTCGATGTTGAACTGGCCTACAAGCTAAGTCTCATCGAGATTGATCGTAGTCTCCGTCGGCAGGGCTCTTGCGTCGCAGATCACGGACTCCCCGATGTACACGATGACACGACGGAGTTGGGCAGAGAACTGCTCTTACACGGCGAAAATCAACAGAGAGCGTTTGTGGAGGAGTGGGTGCCAAAGCTCTCTGAAGACCAAAACCGTGTATTTGAGTACGTTACCTCCGTTCTCAATGCCCCAGCCAGCGGAACGTCGTCGAAAATCATTTTCCTTGACGGTCCGGGTGGCTACGGAAAGACCACTCTTATTCGTGTCATTCTCGCATACGTGAGAGGTTGTCGTCAGGTTGCACTGGCAGTCGCCAGCTCTGGGATCGCCGCGGGTAACATGCCTGGTGGGACTACAGCTCACAGCATGTTCCGGTTGCCGCTCGACTTCGGTGACGGCACCGGCTTTTGGAACATTACCAACGGCTCCCAGCGAGCAGAGCTCATCAGAGCCGCAAGGCTTATTGTCTTCGATGAGGCACCGATGGCACATCGGTTCGTTTTCGAGGTTCTCGACAGATCCCTGCGAGACCTCATGCGTTCCAGTGAGCTATTCGGTGGTAAAATCTTCCTCTGCTGTGGTGACTTCCGCCAGATCGCACCCGTCGTCGTGAACGCTCGAACGCCATCTGATATTGTTTGCGTTTCACTTCGGGCCTCCCATCTCTGGCAGCACTTCAAAATCTTTGCCCTGACCACAGCTCACCGAACTAGTAGTTCCACGGCCTATTCAGATTTCCTTCTCGGGGTAGGCAACGGTACTGTTAGTTCGACAACTTTCTTGGAGGGACGGAACGAACAAAGTCTAATTCCGTTGCTCGGAATTAGACAAGTGACGTCTTTGACTGATTTGGTCGATTCCGTCTTTCCTGCGAACGTCCTACTCGACTCTGATCTGTGTTCGCGACGCGCAATCCTCTCGACTCTGATAGTGAACGTCAAGGAGATCAACGACCACATCTTGAACTCCCTTGACGGTCATCTGTACGAGCTGAGGAGCGCCGACACAGTGGACAGAGAAAACGACGATGGCCTGGATGTCGACGTACAACTCCTGAACACGGCTACTGGCAAGGGCGTACCAGACCATGTTCTGCGGCTGAAGATCGGCTCTGTTTGCCTTATTATGAGGAATCTCAACATCGCTGAAGGACTCGTCAACGGCACTAAAGTCATCGTAATCGGCATCACCAACCGGCTGATTACAGTGAGACTTCCCGGACAGACGCAACCTATCGGAATTCCCCGAATTACGTTTACGTTCGCGTTTGTCGAGGGTTCGCCGTTACGTGTTCGTCGACGTCAGTTCCCACTGATGTTGGCCTATTGCATGACCGGACACAAAAGCCAAGGTCAGACAATAGATTCAGTCGGTGTTGATTTACGGACCGATTGCTTCACGCACGGGCAACTGTACGTCTTGCTCAGTAGGGTCAGACATCCCGACCATATTGTCGTTCTCGTCCATCCCGAACGTGTCCGAGATGGAATCGCATACGCAAAGAACATCGTGTATGGCGATCTCCTTCTCTAAACCGGACTTGACACCAGCAGTAGGCTAGGGGATCTGCTTCATCAAAACTCCCCGTCGTGACTTGACAACACCGGCAGTTGTACATAGGGGGCCTGCCTTACCAAAAGTCCCCGTTATTGTACATATTTCCATTTAGTTATTTTTTTTTAGAAATAAGTCGTTTTTTTGTGTGTTTAGTATTCTAGTTTGACAATACGATAGCGGGCCTGACTTATCAAAAGTCCCCGTTGTTGTATATTTTTTCTTTTTTTAGTAGTTAGTTTAGTTTTTGTATATATTTCCTTTAAGTAGTTAGTCAAGTTTACTAACTTTTCCATTTGTAAATATGGTTCCGACGTTTCCTGGCCTCCTCGTGGCGGAACTGGATATGCCATAAAGTTTATGGCTAACCGACAGGGAAACAAACATTACTTAATCTATTTTCATAAATATATACATGAATATCTACTACAGTCTATTTACTTCATATAACACTTTACTATTATTAACTTATCAATCAACATCAATCTACTTATCTTATACAGAAGTTTACTAACTTGTACATTTTTAAATAATTGCAAATAGGGTTCCGACGTTTACTGGCCTCCGATCTACTACAATCTATTTACTTCATATAATACTTAACTATTATCAACTTATGAACTTATCAATCTCCTCTTATATATTCATGAAATCGTTATTACTTTAATGTAGATTTTCACTATAACGAACCCTACTCTCCTTATATTTGTACTTCGCTCGACCAACAACTTAACTCTAATCTACTAATGACGACTAACAGCTAGCTGGATTAGCTGTATACTAATGACGACTAACAGCTTGCTGGATTAGCTGTATACTAATGACGACTAACAGCTAGGGGGCCTGGGGGCGGAGCCCCCAGCGAGCCAAAGGCGAGTTAGACTTATATTGGTATTTAGGTGTTGAACATTGTAATGCTGTGTATAATAGTCAGACCGTGGTATTACAATGGTTTAAAAATAAACACTATTCAGTTCAATTAATTCATATAGCCAAATTGTTGATTTAGAAAAGTAGATTTTGTTAGTTCTACTATGGTTATTATTTTTTCTATAAATATTTAGAGGTTTAACTGAATCTATTCTTGTAACTAAAATTATTCAGCTTCATAAGTTAACACTCGATTATTCAGTACTCATATCACAGAAAAACTTAACAAATAAAAATTGGATATAGGCTATTTTGATTACTTAAAAATAAAAAAAAACACCAGTAAGTGCAAAAGTAGGCTACTGGAACGATAACACGTGCTTATTTCAGTGGGAGTGTTTTCTTGTTGGTAAAACTTTCATTATTGTATCTGTTTAAACTTGAATTATTAGTAGTATGGTCTACAGCGGTGTACCAATTACGTGTTTTTCATAGTTCAAACCGCAACGATCTATAAATGAACGGCTAGTTACGTTCAGTTGGTCGATTGATTTAATTCAAATATAAAATGCCCTTACGTCTGCAATCTGGCTGTAAGATGCAAGGTGTTTGTGATGCAAGTAGCTTGTAGTGAGTGTTTCGCACAAACAATCTAGTCTTGAACCTTCGTTGCATATTCATCTCTGGTTCGTAACATTGGCCGAGAATATAAACGTAGGGAAATCTCCTAGTTCAATCTGGTCTCATGCTCCTTACAGCATAATGTTAACTTAATTCTCCTTGTTCATTACCTGCTATGATTACTCAACATGAAGGAGTGTTTTGCTCGAAGATTCTGATTGAACCACTTGATGGATTTTTATGATTCTTGTGTTGAAAGAAAGATAACTTTATGAAGGAGATAATTTCGAATCTATAATCCTAATTTTTTGCTTCGTGTTTTAAGACTTTAATTTTTAATTTTTTAAATGTATATCAGCCAACGGTTACATTTTAAGTTTGATTCAGTGCGTTGGGCTTTGGGATACCGTACAGAAGTTTTAACAGCTGGTTTTCTTAACCAATATAATTTAATGACAAACTAATAGAGTGTGTCACTGTCTTAGTATTTACTTGATAAAGATCCTTTCCGAGAACTGTCAAAAATAGTTTACTTAAGTTGTTCACAAAATATCGTTTACGTTCATTAGAAATGTAGTTTTTCCTAAAGTAAAGGATTTGCGTTGGAAAAAGATACTGGTTATTATGACTGCTATATTTTATTAATTTAGGTTTAGGTTTAAGTTTAGGTTTCATAGTATGTAAGTTTTAATGTTTCATCGATTAATGAAATATATCAGTTCTCAATGCTCACTGGATTTGATCAAAAATATCCTTTACGTTTTCTATCTTAACAATATAATTAAAAAGATATTTCAGGAAACTTCTGTTATTAAACTAATTACGTACATTTATATTTACGGATTCATGTTTAGACAAGAATCCATTTTCCTTGTCAATCACAGCACATAATCTATTGTACGTACGTCCAGACTGTCTGCATTGCCCCAAAAACTTCGTCGCTAAACTTTAATTACGGTTGTCGTGAGAGTGATTTACTCTTGCACCACTTTCTCCGACTCTTAATGCTGCGGATCTTAGACAATCACTCTTGAGTGTATTTTATTGTGTCAGAGTGAAAAGTTTGTTATGTGAAAACACGAACGAACTGCATTTATTAAATTTGTAACTATGTTTATTATAGCCTTTTAAAGTGGTCTTATTTGTTCAACAGTCTTCTTTTTGTATATTAAGTGTAAGCACAACATTCATTTGTTGGATTGGCCGAGAGGTATATTTAAAAACTCTTGGTTAAGGCATTGTTAAGGTAACTAAAATATACTGTACAGCCACCTTGACCTCTTTTAAAGATTTTGGTAAATTGAATTTCAACATTTAAAAAAAGTTGCACGCGAAAGACAATTCTTTGGAAAAAAACTCAAGTTTGATTGAGGAACCGGTCGAAGCCACAATTTCTCTTAAGTTTTCTATGTTTTTCTATATAATTTTCCTTCGTCCACACCGAGCTCAAAGTAAAGCTTCTTTTTAGTTCAGAAAAGTTGACAAAGCCTTAAAACATTCGGAAAACGGAAAACATATTTACATATACATAACGACGATTAAAACTACTGTAAAATATGTTCATTTTCGAAAACATGTTAAGAAGTAGGCCTACTGAATTACTTTTTATAACAGATAGTAGACAAAAGAAAATAGTAGGCCTAATGAGAAACAAAAAGCAACACGAGCAGTATTAATTCTAAAATATTTTTAACATAATTTTGTTAAACTGTTCTATACATACGTTTTAAACAGAGTATATAAAAATGGAAATGTCAACGATAAAGTATGTGAGGTGAGATTTTGTGATGTTTGGGTGATGGATGCACGAATGATGGATCACACTTTAAATCTCAACTGAAGAGTTTCCAGATGTGAGTTTCGTTGCATTACCAAAATTGTTTACTTTTCACCCAGCGATCACACAACTTCCATGCGTGTGTTGTGATCCGTCTTACGTTCATCCTTTACGTGTATTTTTTGTATCCTGAAAAAAAAAAACAAAGACAAAGAACGTTCAAAATCCTTCTTAGTAGAATATAAAATAAAAAGTGTAATTTAAAATCCATCCACTATTAATAAAAGTACGTAGTAGCAAGTATTCAAATGCTTGCGTGATTCTAATCATGTATTTTTATAGATTTTCTGGCAATCTATAAAAAAATGTTTACACGTGTTGAAATAATAAGTTTTAAATAAGTTAAATTACGACAGAAAGAATGGTTTATTTCTTGAATTAATCATTTTTATTTTTTCAAACATATTTGCTTTTTTTTCAGATGTTTCAACGAACGATTAACCATTCCTACAAATGGTCCCTTCTATGGTACCGGTGAGTATTACATTTCTATTTTACTACTACTATTATCATTTCTAGGATAATTCTCTAATATAGTTCTAAAAACAAATTACTGACATATACAACTGATTCAAGTAAGGTATTTAAGTTTCTTTTATAAATAGGGATGGTGATAAGAATACAAAAAAATCCATCTAAAGGTGTGCTAAAGGAAATTATTTTCTTGTTTTATGTATGTATCTGTAGAAGGTGTCAGGATTACTAAAAGTACTGAATACTAACTTTAATATAATGTCACCCTCCACAAGAAAGCGTGGGATTTATAGTTTATTTTAACTCTTCCTTTCCTGTTTACCAACACAATAAAAGAAAGTGCAAAACGATAATTTGTCAATAGTTTTTACAAGTGAACTAAACATTCTGAAGTGTGTAAAATATCTAACTTAACACTTGTCCAAGGTTTTGTATAACAAGATGGTCAATTTAAAATTATCAAAATAACTGGAGTAAAAGTTTATTTAAAATACGGATAAATATTGTATATATTATATGTAATATTATATTTTTAATTATAAATCATTGTCATACAATTCAGTAGTTATTTTATGAGAACTTAACTCATTTCGCACACCAATTGAATTTATTTCATTTACATCAAGCTATAAAATAGATAAAATATTCAAAACAATAGATCACACCAGGGAGTTAGAAATGTATATAAGTTAGAGTGAAATACCCACGCTATTTACATTCATTGCTGTTTTTATTGCCTTCTTTACATTTATATAGCCCAAGCCTGGGCACACAATTCAATTAGCACTAGTAATCCAAGCAGAAATTATTACCAGGGGAAATTGAGATACAACGCTTAGCGTAGGAAATTTTAATTATTTTGGAGTATCAACGTTCCTTATTAGTACCCTTACCTTTCTATATTTTACCATTTTATTTCAACTTGATAAAAAACTATTGGTATTAATATTGAAAGTTATTAATTTAGGGCAAGTTATCCTTCTGTTTGGGGTTTTCAGGAGACACAAAATACCCAAATAGTTTTTTTACATGTTGAAGTTGGAAGTTACATACGAGTAGGCGCTTGATTTAGAATTAATTAGTTTTCGTCGCTAAAGTTAGCAATGGGTGTTGGAAAATATCAGAAGCGTTTGAGAAACATAAACAATAATAATAGTATTAAACTTAGTTTATGTTTTTAGATTATTTTGCTTAAGTTTTTCGTTGTATTTAAGAGTCACAAAAGTACATTGAGTCTTGGAATTGCATAAACATAATAAGATAATTAAAATATTCAGAAATTCTGCAGAAATATTTTCACGCCTAGATAGACTGAAGTCTTGAATAAAAATATAAATGTCTTTCATAAATATATAGATACCTGAAGTGACTAATTTATTACACATAAATTTTGTATATCATCAATCATCTTTCAACTTTGTCTACAATGGGATAAAAACAGTCCACTTAAAACAATTCCAATAAAAATTCGTCTCCATGCTCACTACTATCACAATAAAAATATCAAGTCTTTTATCATAACAAATAAACTGAATTTGTAGTCTTAAAAGTGAGGAAAGAAGGGTAGAATATCTCAAAATACGACTGTGAGAACCGTACTAAAATACGCTAGTATCTTTGGTATGGGCTATCAGTGGTTTTCCATTTGGTCGTATCGTTGCCTGGGTTATTGTAAAAATAATATAACGATTTCAAATATAAATACTAGAAAACGTATTTTGTTTTTATTATGAAGATAAAACATACGAGTTTATAACAAAAGTAGAACCGGTATTAACAATTGCTAAACATTTTTTTATGTGTGATTTTTATTTAATATTATCACTGTAAAATAAATAAATAATAAAAAAAATGTCTTTATTTAGCCAGCGTTTTTCAGATACAATTCTGCAATCCGATTGACGGTTTGGTGATGAATTCATAAAAAATACATTTATAAATGTGATTTCGTCCAAATAAACTGGATAACCTTGTAATTTATTTATACATCCATGTGTTTATTGTATGTATAAGAAAAACTTAACGCAATCTTTTTACGACAGGAGTAGGTAGTTCCTTCACTCTGAACTGCTGCAAAATACTTGCACCTGTAGCAAGATTGCATTCGCCGGAAGCAAGGCGATTTTATCCACGCTGTCAGTAAACGGCTTGATGCAATGATGTTAGACATATCAACACTGATTAAATATCTATACTATTATATACAAATCTAATGGTGTCTGTCTGTATGTGTATTACTAATAGGTGCAAAAACTACTGAACCAACTGGGCTTAAATTTTACAAAAATATAACTACCATACCAAGGACCATTATAGGACTATTCACATTTCGGTACTGACCGTAGGCTTTGCCCCTTTGGCTTTAAAAGATCTGAGGTGAACATTTTAAAAGTAAATATTGATTGGTCTCCATGGCTGCGATGAGAACACTTACAATGTTTGTTTACATTTGCTTTGACATTTAAATATAAACAAGAAGAACTGCTAAACTGCATATTTCACAACTTCAGACAGCTGATACAAAGAAATTAAATATAATATTTTCCATAAACATGAGGTAGCTTTATTTTAATCTAACCTTTTATCATGGATTATTTATTCTAAAACTATGTTAATGATTATAGAAAAAAAAGATTTGATAACCGTTGATGTATCAACTCCGGCTCTGCTTTGGATTTTTTTAAAGCGTCTTGAGTTAATAATCTTAAGTGAAAATAATGTTATTGATATGTTTTCATGAATTTGGAAGCTACTTTAAATAAATTCTAACTGCTTCACATGTGTTAAATTAACTTAACATAACTTGCACATCACATTGTTTTTTATATGTATATTTAGGTAAATTAAGTTATTGTGTTTTGCTAAACCTATGCTTAAATTAAACTAAAGAATATCTTCAATAACTAAATTGTCGTTGATTTTTGTTTTCTAAAATCTGTTGTATATGTGCAACTATATTTAATTATCAAATGGTAATACAACATACTCTTATTTTATTTTAACATAGCTTTCAGTTCACATTTACTTTATTTGATACATTTAGTATTTGTGTTTTGTCACACCACTGATTACATTTAACCAAGGAAAATATCATAAAACTAAGCAGTACACAGTGTTCTTTTGTTTCTAAAATCAATGAAATATCTGTTACTCTGTTTACTCAATTGGTAGTGTGAAAATGTAAAGGCAATAGACGATGGAACTAATTAAAAGAACTGGTTTGTATATTAAGTTGTTTGTTGATATTTTTGTTTAGTAGAATCAGAGATGCAATGAAACATATACTGTAGTGTATTTGCTATAACATTTTTTAGTCCTTGATGCTTTGATAATCATATTAGTTTTGCCTGCTGTCTTTAATGCTTATTAGTACCTGTAGATATAGTTTCATTAATATTTCAAAAGACTGTATTGATAAGGCACAGCAATATTTCTAAAGTTTATAACAGCTGACTTAGTTTTGCTAATGATTTATTGAGAGTAAAAAAAACTGAAGATGAAAGGATTTGTGATTTAATATAAAAAAGAGTTTAATATAAAGATATTTAAATAAATTTAATAATTAGTATTTTGCAACGTCAAAATTAAATTTAAAATGTCAATAATAAATTAAAATATGTGTAATTAAGGGAGATAAAGGTAAATCTGGTAAATCATGTATGTCAAAGTTTTACTCGAAGATTTGGTGAGTTTTTCTCATAACAGCCTACACAAGAATTAAAAATTAATCAGAACCAAAATGGTGGTATCCACTACTTACCAGATTTAAATGTCATAACTTAAACGTTTCTATTAAGGCCATAAAAGTTGAATTTTGTTTCTAAAAGCGTTGGCGGACGTGTAACTATTATATACAAGAGATAAAGATTAAAATGTTTCTATTGTGTGTCCTCTTCCCGTTGCAAAGCACGGGTACAACAGCTAGTCTTTCATATTAATTCACTGGTGAACATGGTTCATGAAGTGTTCGTGCTTTTGGTCTGTATCAAATTCACAACATTTATTACCATATGTTACAAATAACAAAATTGTTAACTTTTTGTTGTCACTTAGTTTTCACATGATTTAAGTCAAGTTTCGTTTTACTAAGTTGTACTTTTTAATTGTATAACTGAATACACGTCAGTTCAAGTGTTAATATATTCCCTATGTAGTGTTCGAAAATTTAACTGTGCATGTTTACGGTGACAGTATAATAGTTTGAGGTCTTAATATCTCAAAAATCTTTTCCGATTTGGTAAAAAAAACACGGCTGAAAAATGGATATTTAAGTTTTTTTCTGAGATAGTGTTTTTAATTCTTTGAATTCACGTTTTTATGTAAGAATTATTTTTTATAGCTACACAAAATAAATACAGATATATATATATATATATATATATATATATATATATATATATATATATATATATATAAAAATGCGAAGAAAAGAAAAACAGCTTTTATTATGTGTATGTATAAACGCATTACGTAATTATATTTACAATACTATTATTTCAGTCGGTTATCTATATATATAATTCTGTAAGACCAAATTTTTACCAGAAAATTGTGGACGTCTGGTAAGTCGCAGAAAAGTGGGAGGGGTCTTAAATTAAAGTTCTTGACCCCACGGACTCGGGAAAAATAGCAGAATTCCCATAAAATTACCAGAAAACGAGATATAACGTAAAATATCCACCATAAGAAATGCATGGGGACTGAAAAACGTCTGCATTCTATCAGCTGTTGCTTATTTTTTTGCAATGTTTACATTTATTCCGTAAGTCAATGTTGGTAAATAATGTTTTAAATGAGTTGTGTTTAATTTTTTGGTTTTCCGTTTTATAATGAATGAAGTAGCTAGACAGGAAGACTTGCAAGACGTGGAAGAGTGTCCAGGAATTCAACAGACTTAAGAAATGCCAAAGAGAACGTCATGTAGGGCCTAACTGCGAAAGAAATCCAGAAGCTGTTTTACAACCTGTCTTTAGAAGAACGCTGGAAAATGAGTTGAGTGTTGTTTCTCACAATCTATGTCCTCTTAAAGCACTTGCATGCATTTTGGCGCATGTCACTTCGCAGAGGAGGCCACAATGGACATTTCAATGCATGTTGCCACAATGGACATGCCACAACCACAAGTAAATGACGAACTAAAATACCTAACTGTTTTTACATGATTCGAAATTCATAAAAAACATAAGGCAATAAAACAGTAAGATGGCTTTTGTGTCGCTTTGCGCTACACAAAAAGAGATTCCGGGAAATGGGCCTTACTGTCTTAAAATTGAAGGACAAATTCATAGATATATTTCTGACTTACTACCGCGAAATGGGGAATTGCCTTCATAATAATTAATAATAATTTTAACCTTTACATTTGGTTCTCAAAATGGATACTATAACAGAATTCGTAAGATTACAAAACAAATTTTCAATTTCAAACTAAAAAAGATGTGCAATGTTTGGATGTATGATTTCAGCTCTGATTCGTCGTTCTCCGGGCTCAGGCCAAACCGTGTGCACGTTTCCATTTGTTAATACAGTATGTTGTGTTATTGATTTAATCATTATTTTACAATTGTATTTCATTGACACATCAGAAGCAACTAATATACGACTACAACGGAAGGAAACCCAAGATATAAAACAAGATACCCCCACCGCAGCAAACCTGCAGACTAAGCGAATTTCCATTTGACTGATTTGATTTACACTGAAATGTCTACTTAAAAATATAACATTTATTCCCAATTTAAATAGAATTAGTTTAACAAGTACTTATGTTTGCTGCATCAGGGAGGGTAAAACTGTTTTTTTGTAAAATGTTAATAGTTAGTAAGAAATAAAAACGTTTTCCAAATTTGATCAAAATATGTTCATATACAAGCAAACTTCAACAGTTTACTTATTCTCCATAAGAATAACATGGGAATTTTAAATTTACAATTTTTTTGAATTTTCTCCGTAACCATTAGGCGCATAATAACGCTTCAATATACTAAATTATTTGTTTTTTTAAGCTCTACAAAATGGTTTGGAAAGAAATTGTTAAATTTTATGTTTTTTTGGTCAAAAATGGGAAAACCCTATTTTTACCCCATAAAACCCCCCGTAAACCCCCGTTCCCATGGTCCGATCATGCTGGATCGCGAACTCGTTCGAATAAACGTAGGTTTACACGTTTGTACCAAATTTCATCAAAATCGGATCGTTTTTGCTCGAGTTATCGTGCTAACGGACACACATATATATATATATATATATATATATAGATATATATATATATATATATATATATATATAAATATATATAAATATATATATATAAATATATATATATATATGAATTTGAACAGATGGTGTTTTTGGCCTCTAGGGACCTCAAAACGAAAAAAAACTCGGTCCCGCGTCCAGGTCTTACCATGAGTACTACGGTAATAGCTTATTCCCTATATGGGAAATTCGCTAAAAGAAACACTGTTAATTTTAAGTAACATAAAATTAAAATTGATAATTTTAAAAACATATTTCGAATATTTGTGTTTTTATATATGTTTTTTTTATTGTAGTCTAAATTAGGGGCTATGGCCCCTACAGGCCACTAGTAACTAAGTAATTATGTTTCAGCATGACACAGCAGTAATTATAGCAAAATGCCCTTTTATTAAGGTTTCACGCTTGAAACCCCAATTACATCGACGCTCTAAAGTATTGTTGTAAATAAATTAAATGGCGTTATTAACCGTATAATGAGAAGTTATTATTCTCTAGATGAATACTACTTTATATCCTAATATTTATTTTAAAATAAGATGAACGCGGTGATAATAACAACAGTGTTAGCTCATTCATTCGCTTGTGCTGAGCGCAGGCCTATACTTCACTGGCGCTTAGAATAATCCTGTAATTTATTCTTGGTGAAAACCCTCGAGTAATCATCGTGAATATTTTCAACGATTTATTATATTTTGTTTTGCCAGATATATTAGTTCTTAATTTGGAAAATGTTTGAGTCCTCTAGTATTTTACGTGCCAAAAAATCAACTTATAAAATTCTAGTGTATAATTAGTACACATACACTGAAAAAATAATACAAATATATGAATAAACTGTGTTATTGTTAAATATAAGAGTAAAAAGAAGAAATACAATGGTTCGTGATAAAATAGAATAGTTTACGAAAATAAATAACTAAACAACACAAATAATTGTGCTAATCTATACTAGAAGAAAATATAGATAGTGGGTTAAAATTATCATTTGAGGATATACTGATAAGTTGATAAGAACATTAAAACCACTCAGTTGTCACTGATATAGATAAACTGGTTATATAGCCACGAGCCCTTGATAAATATAAACCCAATAATTAGATTGGTTTTTAACCTCGCTAGCTTATAGACCTATTTTGTTACTAGTTAAAAGAATTTGTTTTACAGACAAGTATGGTTATTCCCATGCGAGGCAAATTCGAGTGCGGGAATACCATACGAGTGCGGTAAACACATTTTCGACGAGTGGCGTATATATGTTTTGCCACTTCTAAAAATACTAACTACTACTAAATAAATCAAACTAACTACTAAACTAACCTAAAAATATAAAACCACACAAATTCGTTACATATTCACACACACTATATGGCTTAACAATCACTACTCATAACTTTTAAGAAACGTTATGTTTTATTTTATAACCACTCATTGCCAATTATTATAATCTGCTGGTGTCCGGTAAAAATTCATTACAGTACAGTAATACCATTGACTATTAGTCAAAGGTAGTACCTTTGACTATTAATACAACAACGTAGTACACATAAATTCCATTTGAATAATCAGGCGGCAAACAGTTTTTTTCTGGACTAAACCCTTGCGTAGGAATCTCGTCAAAACAGTGTAGTGCTCGTAAAGTCCATTAAAACAGTGCTGTATGGCATAAAAGCTTTTCACTTTTCTCAATATCGATTTGGCAACATCAAATTACTAGGTAATTGTATCAACTAACCGATGCACATTGTACACTTTGGCATGTGAATTCACAACTCTGCAATAAAAACATGTTACATTATAAAAACAAATGTTTAAAAATAACTTTCCCTGTTATTCAAGAGGATGTACATAGGTAGGCAGCTTAAGGGCATCGCCTCCGCAGAGAGAGGGATACCGCGCAAAGTGTTGTTTCATTTCACTAAGCAGCGCTAAACTGATGAATAGCCGTTATAACGCGGCTTTAGCATGATCCTCGCCGAGTCCTTAACCAGGCTAAATATCCTGGCGTGCATTACCTTCATTTATCTAAACTTGTATTTTCGTATTTAATAGCGTATCCAGCCAATGTAATACTTAACAGTCCAAAGTGTGATAAGAGGGAATTTTAAGATAAATCTCTAGTAAAAGTTTGGACTTTGTGGTGATTTTGTCTATATTGTTGTTAGTTAGTAAATTGATTGTTACGTACTAATGTCTTGATAAGTATTAAATGCATTGATTGAATAAGAACTCATTTTTAATTAACGGAACATTTCCATGAATCATTATATCGTTTAGACTAATAATATTTCTATTGTACTTTAATTCTGTAGTCTATTTCCTATGAATTTATGTTATGTCGTGTTACGGGTAATGCGTTATGTAAGGAAATAAAATATATCATTTTTTTTCATCAGCACAATTTCATATATACTTATATAATATAACATTCTTAGAAAATTTCATGAACAATATTAATCCTTACTATATTTTTATTTCTAAAAAATCGTGTTTCTTTGAAAAATATTTTCTGAACGAAATCTAGCACAGTAAATACATATTTATAAGGAATATCTTGTATTAGATGGTTAGCCCTGTTGTAAGTGAGATATAAACTGTCTATAAATAGAAATATAACATAGAAGATTGTAACAAATGTGATACTTCATCTACAAAATCAATTGTAACGATTGTGATAGCTTCTACATTCGACAGAACGTGAACTAATAACCAAAAAACCTCATATCTTCGTGGAGGAACAACAAACCGGGAAGATCAAATGTCACACAACACGTTTTACAAAGGCAACTCAATAAAAAACGTTAAAATTAGTTTATGTATGAAAAAAAATGGATATGTTATGAGTGTTTGGGAAGAATTGTATATTTATAAGGACAAATTTATAGATAAGCTAATGAACAAGTAAGTTTTGACTCCAGTTGTTTATAGTAATGTGTTGGCCGATATTTCCGGTAGCCAATAGGATATAATCAGGGACGCCATTCAAGAATCTTGTAATTTGCCTATTGGGTCTGATGATGATTGGAGGGTCCAATCGAAATCGATTGCTATTTTATTTTATTTTATTTTATTTCAACGGACATTCCATTTTGTTTGATGTGGTACTAAAGATAACATTGTCCATTAACATTACATAACCATAACATTGCTATTACCATCTTTGGTATATATTTACCGTCTTGTTTAAAACCGTATAAGTGTAAATATATGTTTGAAGTTTTATTAGACCTATTTTAATTTACTTTACGATTAATGTATTGTGATAAATATACAGTTCGCAAAGCCCGAGGTATCGCACAAGGGCGGGAAGATTTATACATTCCTGTGAGTTGTGAACTCAATGAGAGGAAATCCTTGGCTTCCGTTGCATTTGTCTCTGTTATGGAATCTTCTCCAGAAAATAAGTGTTTTCTCCTATGTATTCCACAACTGGTTGTTGTACAAATCCTCTTGTGTAGTTTAACTGTTCAAATAATGTTGGAAATCAACTCAAAATTATACAAATGTACATTTTTAAGATTTTTAACGTTTGAATTAGTGATTAATAAAAAGGTTCAAATTTAAACTTGTAATACCTGTTGTAGACTTACGATTTCGTTAAAACCTTAATCTATAGTACTTACATTTTTTGTACAATGAATACAATGAATACAATGAATTTATTTGGCCAATCAACAACAACATTGTTACAGGCTATGTCAGTGTACAAGCATAATGTACAAGCATAAAATAAAATAAATATCATGAGTTAAAAATCAAACCAACCAAAAATCGATCAAAACCAACCATGTGAAAAAAAAAATATGTTCAAGACCATGCACAAAAAGATACAAAGCAAAACAAATGCAGTTCATCAAAATGCATGCACCATGCAAAAACAGCAAACAGGTTGTTTAGAGGAAAACTTAGGCTACTCAACTAAATACAGTTTCAAAAAACTCTTTAAATTTGAAAAAAGGATTTTCAGTTAGCCAGTCTAATACTACGGTTTGGAAGTTCTTTCTTTCCAGATTTCTCACATGACCAGGAAGATGATTGAACAGTTTTATTCCTGAAACAGGGTATGACCTAGCTCTTTTATCAGTCCTGGACCGAGGAATAACAAGCTTAGAACTAAACCTAGTGTCATGATTGTGCACTGAACTGGTTACATGTAAGTCATTCATGCTGTTCTTAATACTAACAAGGCATTGGAATATATACATATTTACAACTGTCAGAATTCTTTGTCTCTTAAACAAGGGCTTACTGTGTTCTTTATAGTGAGCATGACAGAGAATCCTTACTGCCTTCTTTTGCAGTCGCAGGATCTTTTCGACATTGGGTGAGTGGCCCCACAAAATTAACCCATAGGATATGTGAGGTTGGAAAAATGCAAAGAAGGACATTCTAAGGGTACTCTGTGGCAATTGGTCACTTAGACGTCTTAAAAGATGTACTACTCTACTTAGTTTAGTACAGACTTGGCTTATGTGGTCTTTCCAATTGAGACAGGGGTCAAGGGTTATACCAAGGAGTTTGACAGGCTCTTGGAAAGGAACAATCTGGGAATCACATAGGCTAAATGTTATGTACTGTGTTTTCTCATTATTGAGCACTAATTTATTGTCAACAAACCAATTTGAGGCTGACTCAAAAATCTTCTTAACAGACAGCTCTGCTTGTTCACGGGTCGCTTTACATGATATAAGGGAAGTATCATCTGCATACAACATGCAATTACCTTCAAGTCTAGTATAGAGGTCATTGATTGTTACTAAAAATAACAGAGGTCCCATAATGGAACCTTGCGGAACCCCGTGTCTTACAGCTAATGGTTTAGATGTAATACCATTCCAACTTACAACCTGTTGGCGATCACTGAGGTAGGATTTGACCAATCTCAGAGCACTGCCTTCTAGGCCATATTTTCCCAATTTCAGGAGCAAAATTTCATGTGACACGCAATCAAAAGCGCGAGAGAGGTCACAAAGTATTACGGAGGTAGATTTCTTAGACTCAAAAGCATCAACAATTAATTGTACAATAGAATCAACAGCCAATATAGTGGATTTGGCTTTCCTGAAGCCAAATTGACCAGGCACCAGAAGGCTGTGTGCTTCAAGGTGGTCGTACAATTGAGCAAACATAATAGCTTCAAACAGTTTAGAAAATACAGGAATCAACGATATTGGTCGATAACTTGCAACATTGTCACGGGACCCTTTTTTATAGACAGGCACAGTTCTAGAGACTTTTAATGGAGCAGGAAAAATACCAACTAAAAGCATACATTAACCAAATGGGCTAGTATAGGTGCCAGTGCCCACACAATGTGTTTCAAAAGATTAGGTGTCATGCCATACACATCTTTACTGTTAGAGAGTTTAAAGCCCATAACAGCATTAATAATGTCTTGGACCGATACATGTTTCCATTCAAAAGTAGGTGCACCATCAGGTATGCTTGACAGGATCACAGGAGAGGATTGCGTTACATTTGGAATGGTTGACAAGATGGACTCAACAGACTCAACAAAGTACGAATTGAATTCATCAGCAGACGCAAAAGACGGATCAAGAATATCAGACTTTGTTTGAGGTCTATTTTGATTTATTAAATTCCAGCTGTTTGCTGTTTATGGTATCATCAACCATATTTGCTGCACATTTTGACTTTATGGGATCCAATGTCGGACTGATAGGAGTAATAGCAAAATATGTTGAATGTCTTTTAATTTGGTATAGAAATCTATAAAAAAAACTCTTTGGTATATTTTTCTTCAGTTACTAGGTGCGTCCAATCATGACCATTTTTATAAACTACGTATTATTATAGTAGGTGCGATAATCAATAGCATTTTTATCTTAGCAGAAAGTACATATAAGACTATTTGATTACTTCGTCAAAGACGTTACATTATAAATTATATTTCGTCACATTCATTGTCTGCTTTATAATATGTATGACTCTCACAATGACCCAACAATAGCAATGATGGATAAAATCATCTTTACGACAGAAGTTGAAGGATCCATCCATTTCCTGTTTGCAACTCAGTAGGAAATGACGTCATCCCTCCTTCAACACTTCATGGCTTCACTTTATGTGCGTCATAAAATGAGATCAATGGTAATTCAAGAGACAAAGACTGAATTTAACTAGAGGATTACGAAAAATTTGATACATATTCTCGATTGTAATTATATGATCACAATATGTGAAATATATGCTTAATTACCACCAGTCGTCACAATGAATGTTCAATGATTGTTAAAATTACATCAAGAGTATAAACAAATCTATTGTTTTATCAAATACGTTTATGTTAAAAAAAAATACGTTTAATTTATGAATCCTGATCTACAGTAGTTGGATGTATTGGTGTATTTTATCAAAACTTTAGTTGCACTATCAATATAAATTACAGTCTATTGGTGTTCAAATAGTTGTCGATTGTTCGATAAAGTGTCTATCTTGTCTTGATCTACACAAGGTTTTAGCGAATTTCCCTATAGGGAAGTAGCTATTACCGTAGGTGGCACGGTAAGACCTAGACCCGGGACCGATTTACTTTTTCATTTTGATGTATTTATGTTTAGTCACTCCCCCTAAGCTAAACTAACTTGGTATTTTTGAGAATGTTACGTGATATTTGGTGAAATGTTGATAACAAGATGACTAGTCTAGTAAACTGTTAATGACATGTCTGTAATAACAAGAACGGTCAGAAAGAATTAAAGAAATGTTAAGTACAAAATCATAAGTATAGAATATACAAACTACAATTATAATAGCAAATCCTTATGTCAATGATTGTATTACTTGTCATACTTTACTAAGCTATTAAAGCAATAAAACAGTTTGTTTGCTGTCAAAACAGTTCTAAAGCAAACAAGGATCTCACTAAAGACTCGTGGAATTGACAATATAATACCTTATAAGAAGGTTTTGCAGCTTATGACGTCAATGCTTTATACCGATGGACAGTGTTGTAGCTTCTTATACCAGTTAAATACCTTACTCTAAGCTTGTAGAATGTCTGTTGGCAGTTTCTGCAAAATATTTTCAGGGTTGACATATACTTCAATAATATTATAATAATGAACATATTTTTACTACGATTAAAGTTCTGCGATGAAGTGAAATGGTAGGAAAACAAATTGTCAATGATGTTTTATGAAGTTTTAATATTGTTTACTTGGGCAAAGAATTTTACTCACTTAAAATACTGTTTGTGTATATTTTAGCTAGTTTGTAGTTAATCATTTAAAGAATCTATATTTTTAATACAATTAAAATAACTGTTGTTACATCTTAATAGATTTATGGTCCTTATAGATCTACTGAAGACTATTTTATACTTGTAGACGGATTACCTGGAGGTGCTTTGTTCATTGATAGGCCTATAGTAT
The DNA here is from genome assembly GCF_028750875.1 of Macrosteles quadrilineatus. Lineage (NCBI taxonomy): Eukaryota > Metazoa > Arthropoda > Insecta > Hemiptera > Cicadellidae > Macrosteles > Macrosteles quadrilineatus. The sequence continues at coordinate 135,454,465 of NW_026542595.1, read as the reverse complement.
TTCCCCTCACTTAAAAAGTTTATGTATATTTTATAACAAAAAATAGATCATTGAACTTGAACATTTTAGAGATAACAAAAGGAGAACAAAGTCCGCTGCTGAGACGTAATTAACACAAACGGTTTCCTATGTCCTATAACATGGTGTCCGGTCTGTGTTGACAACGTTGTACTAATAGAGAAGTGAATCTCAGACGCCTAGCAGCATCGGTCCTCCCGCTGAGGCTAAAGTCGGGCGCGGTATATATGCCAGGGAGAAGCGCAATGATTCATGCGAGAACCAAATATTTTAATGTAACATTTAATCCTAGTTTGGTGCTATCGTCTTTTCTTGAGCACGTATTTGAGTTCTTCTTATCATAAAGAGTGTGTAGATAAAAGACACAATAATAATTAATGTGACTTTGTGTAATTGAGCGGAGCGAGCGAAGCTCTTATACGTCGACTCTTATGCATTTCGTAATACGCAAACTCCTCCTAGACGGCTGAATCAATCGTTTTCAAATTTTGCATGGTGATAAAGCCCATATCGGTGAGTGCCAACATATGGCGTTAAAAAGTCTCTCAGGAATCCGCCCCACTGGGTCTCAAAGTTTCAATGTAATCCTTATGGAAGCAGTATTTGACACATAAACAAAGACATGATCAGCTTTTGACTTTTGAATGCAGTAGATAAAGAAATAGTTGATAGCATTATTCCACAGATATTAGAACAGAAACTGTATGGATCATAAATGTAATCAAATGACGACACTAGCTTCAGGTCGAGGTGGTCCGTGACGAATCAAGTGGTGAAGGAAGTAGTGAAGGAAGTAGTAAAGGTAAGCAGTCTGGAGTGTGGAAAATGTTTATGACGATTAGATTAAGGTACTGTATCAGCATTCCTAAATTTCTATGGGAAGGGAGGAAAACCGGTCCGCGACGTAGGAAGTGGTGAAGGAAGTAGTCAAGGCGAACTGTCCGGAGTGTGGGAACTGTTTATGACGATTAGATTAAGGTATCTGCAATCATATTATGCTATTGGAAGAGAAGGAAACAGGTCCGCGACGTAGGAAGTGGTGAAGGAAGTAGTAAAAGCGAGCTGTTCGGGGTGTGGGATCTGTTTGTGACCATTAGATTAAGGTATTTGCAAACCTATGATGCTATGGGAAGGGAGGGAAGCAGTTCCGTGACGTAGGAAGTGGTGAAGGAAGTAGTAAAGGCAAGCAGTCCAGACTGTGGAAACCGTTTGTGACGATTAAATTAAGGTATTTGCAATCCTATGATGCTATAAAAAGGGAGGGAAACAGGTCCGCGATGTAGGAAGTGGTTAAGGAAGTAGTAAAGGCAAGTAGTCCGGAGTGTGGGAACTGTTTATGACGATTAGATTAAGGTATATACAGTCTTAAAATGCAATGGGAAGGGAGGGAAACATGTCCGCGACGTAGGAAATGGTGAAGGAAGTAGTCAAGGCGAGCTGTCCGGAGTGTGTAAACTGTTTATGACTATTAGATTAAGGGATCTATAATCCTAAAATGCTATGGAGGAATTGAGGGCGTCGAAGGAAAACAGGTCCGCGATGTAGGAAATGATGGAGGAAGTAGTCAAGGCGAGCTGTCCAGAGTGTGGAAACTGTTTTTTAAAATTAGATTAGATTAAGGTATCTACAATCCTAAAATGCTATGGGAAGGGAATAAAACAGGTCCGCGATGTAGGAAGTGGTGGAGGAAGTAGCCAAGGCGAGCTGTCTGGAGTGTGGGAACTGTTTATGACGATTAGATTAAGGTATCTGCAATCCTAAAATGCAATGAAAAGGGAGGGAAACAGGTCCGCGATGTAGGAATTGGTAAAGGAAGTAGTAAAGGCAAGTAGTCCGTAGTGTGGGAACTGTTTATGACGATTAGATTAAGGTATATACAGTCTTAAAATGCAATGGGAAGGGAGGGAAACAGGTCCGCGACGTAGGAAGTGGTGAAGGAAGTATTCAAGGCGAGCTGTCCGGAGTGTGTAAACTGTTTATGACGATTAGATTAAGGGATCTACAATCCTAAAATGCTATTGAGGAATTAAGGGCGTAGGAGGAAAACAGGTCCGCGATGTAGGAAGTGGTGGAGGAAGTAGTCAAGGCGAGCGTTCTGGAGGGTGGGAACTGTTTATGACGATTATATTAAGGTATCTACAATCTTATAATGCTATGAAAAGGGAGGGAAACAGGTCCGCGATGTAGGAAGTGGTAAAGGAAGTAGTAAAGGCAATTAGTCCGGAGTGGAAGGGAGGGAAACAGGTCCGCGACGTAGGAAGTGGTGAAGGAGGTAGTCAAGGCGAGCTGTCCAGAGTGTGGAAACTGTTTATGACGATTAGATTAAGGTATCTACAATTATAAAATGCTATGGGACGGGAGGAAAACAGGTCCGCGATGTAGGAAGTAGCCAAGGCGAGCTGTCTGGAGTGTGGGAACTGTTTATGACGATTAGATTAAGGTATATGCAATCCTAAAATGCAATGGGAAGGGAGGGAAACCGGTCCTTGACGTAGGAAGTGGTGAAGGAAGTAGTAAAAGCGAGCTGTTTGGGGTGTGGGATCTGTTTGTGACCATTAGATTAAGGTATTTGCAAACCTATGATGCTATGGGAAGGGAGGGAAGCAGTTCCGTGACGTAGGAAGTGGTGAAGGAAGTAGTAAAGGCAAGTAGTCCGGAGTGTGGGAACTGTTTATGACGATAAGATTAAGGTTAATACAGTCTTAAAATGCAATGGGAAGAGAGGGAAACAGGTCCGCGACGTAGGAAGAGGTGAAAGAAGTAGTAAGGTGAGCAGTGTGGAGTTTGGGAACTGGAAACCGTTTGTAGCAGTTTTAATGTATCTGCAATGCTGAAATTCTATGAGAAGGGATGGAAGCATGCCCACTACATAGGAAATGTTGAAAGAAGTAGTAAAGGCTAGCCGTACGGAGTGTGGGAATGTTTGTGGCAATTAGATTAAAGTATCTAAAATACTAAAATGCTATTGGAAAGTGATGAATACAGGTCCACGACGTAGGAAGTGGCTTGGGAAGTATTTAAGTATGAGCATAGTGTGAGATCCGTCTGTGGCAGTTAGATTAATGTATCTTCAATCGTAAAATGCTTTGAGAAGGAAGGAAACAGGTCCCACGACGTAGGAAGTGGTGAAGGAAGTAAGGCTGGCAGTGCAGAGTGGGGGAACTGTCTTTGGCAATTACATTAAAGTATCTGCAATCCTAAAATTCCATGGGAAGAGAGGGATACAGGTCCACGACGTAGGGGGTGGTGAAGGAAGTAGTAAAGGTGAGCAGTGTTGAGTGTGGGAATGGATTAATGTATCTGCAATGCTAAAATGCGACAGGAAGAGACTGTAGACTAAAATGATTACGAAGCACGAATCGATACATATTTTCGATACATGCTATCGTTTACAATCGAAATTTACAACTGAGTTGACAACAGCTGATTTTTACTCCATAGAGGCTAAAAAGATTTTTACTCCCTTATTATTAAAATGCTACTTAGATACCCGCAACGCATGCATTAAAAACGACTGTTTTTACTGCAGTATGACAAAAACAATATACTATGAACCCTTGATGACTCCGCTCAATTTTGTGGATGCCTCTGCGAACGCCACCTAGTTAGATCAAATACTAGGTTTAGCCTACCTTATTTATTACGACCAAAACCCAAGTAACCCAAAACACCTGTGATAACAACTGATATATTTTCGCTGGCCCAAGTATGTTGAAACTATATTAAAACTAATAGAATGTGTAACCTATTTGTTTTTCATTCAACAATTTCGACTTGCTACGAAAAAAATAAACAAACTCCATTACTATCATAGGTTTTTCGTTGCAGAATTTTGACATTTAGTGATAAATAGATGGCTCTTTCGTGCGACAATTAATATTTATAGTGAAATTAAGATATTTTGTGCGATTGCTTGAATGATTGGTGGAGTTTTGATTGGATGATTGATTCCCGGGATGAATCTCAGCATAGTAAAACTGAAAAACATAACAGTTTTGGTAAAAAAAAAACTAAATAAATTAGCCGAATTTTTTATATAAATATACAGACTGACTAATCCACCTATTCATATTCATCTATTCAATCAAAAAGATAAGTAAATACATGAATCGTAAATGCAAAAATTAAAATGAATTGTACTTTTGTTTATAAACTGTAACAAGAGCGGCACGTGTAAAAGTTTAAGAGCTTGGTGATTATTCTATGGCTAACTAACATAATCCCAAATAGTATATTTTAAGCTGAACACAGTTACTATCGGTCCTTAAACCAAATCCACTTACTATTGGTCCCCGTTATAGTAATAACCATTGTCAAAATCAACGTGGTCAAAGTATAGTATTCTTCGACGCTTACTTTGTATTTGATTATTGAATTATATACTGTTAGTAAAATTCCCATCCTATTAAAATGTAAAACTTTTTAGCGAATTTCCCTATAGGGAAGTAGCTATTACCGGCACTGTAAGACCTGGAGCCGGGACCGATTTATTTTTTCATTTTTTTGTCCCTATAGGCCAAGGATTATATATATACGTCCGTGAACGCGATAACTTGAGTAATTTTTGTCTGATTTTGATGAAATTTGGTTTAAATGTTTAAGGTGAGATAAACTTGAATGAATTCGCGAACCAGCATGATCGGACCATGGGAATAGGGTTTTACGGGAAGTTTTATGGGGTAAATTTTTTTTCTTATTTTTTACCCTCAAACACAACATTTCACAATTTCTCACGAGACCATTTTAAAGAGCTTAAAACACAAATAATTTATTATCTTTAGGTGTTTTTTATGACTATTGGCTATGGAAAAAATTTAAAAAATTCCAAATTTAAAATTCCAATGTTATTTTTATGGAGAATATTGTAAAATGTTGTAGTTGCTTGTTTATGGAAATATTTTGATCAAACTTGTCAAATGTATTTATTTTATACTAGTCTACTGATATTCAATAAAAGAACACACACTTTATTAGTCTCCCTGTAGCAGCAAACTTAGGTACTCGTTAAACCTAATGTTATCTAAATGGATTTAATTTAAAACCAATTCAGGCAAATGGAAATTTGTTTAGTCTGCAGTCTTGCTGCGGCAGGAATTTTTGTTGTTTTTGGGAGAGTTTTGATTTCGACTTAATTTCTTCCCCTTGTTATGACAAGGAACTTGTCATAACAACTATTTAATTGACTTACACTATTCAATTAAATAATCAAATACAACGTTAACGTCGAAGAATACTATACTTTGACTCTGACCACGTTGATCTACCATAGTAGATATAACTCGTCATAATGTACCAGTTGCACACTTTTATTATTATGTTAAATTTGGAATAAATCTACCTCTTTCACAAATACACACACCTCAACGTTAATTATATTGCAATTATGAAATATGAGAGGATACCTTTCAATTATTTCAGCGAGTGTACTTAGCAATATTTTATTAAAAACTCTGAAGAAATCCAAAGTGTTGATGGGTTTAACACTAATTGTTACACTTCCTGGAATCTCAACCTCCCGTTTCCGAGGCGGAACCGTTAATTAATATCTTTCCTTGAAGTGTTTCACGTTACACAGGTAATTTATTGTAGGTATACGTTATTTCTGTTGTGCGTTAACTTATTGATGAACGGAATTAATTTTATCTTCGTAAAGTATTAGGTAGATATGTTCAAGCGCGTTAAATGTTTGTTTTTGTTTGGAATCTATTTGAGAATGCACTGTATAGTTTATTTCTGAAAGGATTTCCAAAGTCACTATTTTAATGTTAAATATAATTAACTCATATTCTAATGAGACCCCCACAAAATATTATTGTTTAGGTGAATAATCAATTCTCACAAAACATTTAATGATAAGTACTTCTTTCAAGGTCCATAAAGCATGTCTGGCTTAAAGCATTTCCAGAGTATAACCCACTTTTGTTTTAGCGTTATATTGGGTGCCACAATACTATCATGGGTCTTTAGAATGATAAATTACATTGCGATGATTTAATGATTACTATTTACACACCTATTTTACGTATGTCAAATTGCCTAAGAAGAAAATCTTTTAGACACAAACATTTAACATTTTCCACACATTTGGATACATATTAATGATCTTGAAATAAATAATAATCTCAACTACGCTAACAAACATAATTTAATAGTCCAGATTTATTGCTAAATACATTGAAAATATACATATTTCTATGCCTTATGCAGGTTTTATAAGGATTTATTAACAAAAAATTTTCATTTTAAAGTTAGTGGTACGATAAACGTTCATAATCTTTACCATTATATCATTTTATTTCGTAGTGCACTTTATTGTACTCTGATCTCTTAACCACAGACATATGACCAATTAATTTATTTAACTTAACTACAATATCTGGGAAGTCAAGAGGATATGGGGCTAGCCTTCAAATTTGAAAGTAACTGGTTCAATTCCAAACGATAGCTTTCAGAATCCATAGGTAAATTAATTAGGTTATCAGTTAAGGCTATCTAACAACAAGTTGACGATATAGTGACAATATTAGTGTAAATACACATTTGAACACGTATTGTACGCTAAACATTTTTTTAGAGTTAACCCAACCTGTTAAAAACCCCAATATCAAGCCAGGTATACCTCTCTGTACCCCATCGCCCTTATGAATATCGAGAGCTACATTCAGCAGGCAATCTAGACCCGGAGTGGGCCTTTAATAAGGGAGGCTCAGGCTGGTAACCAACGTAGCCAATACACGGCGCGGCGTCTCTCACAGGCTTATATTGCACAACGGTCGTAAATTTGTATTAATCGCGTCTCTAAGGTGTAACAGCTCAATGGCGAATTTCCTGATTGAATTTTGATTGGATTACATTCTCAAGTGAGGTGTTAATCGTAATATTCTACTGAAGTAATTTTAAAATGTTTCAGGGGTTGTATGTGAAATATCTTCAAGTGGTTAAACGTGTAATGTTTGTTATTACACTGATAGAAATATTTACACGTTTTTAAGAGTCTACATCGGTGGCAACCATATTGGATTTTAGTCCCATAAGAGCAATGTTAACTTTGTAACAGAATTTCTAAAAAAACCTGTTGTGATAAAATAACGATTGAGGTGTAAAGTTAAGGTTTAGTGGTCCTCTAGGGAGTAAGGATTTTAGTTTTGTCATTTTTCCTCCAATTAATAAGTCTTTTATAAGTTTAAAATCTTTTATAAGTTTTTTAAGTCTTTTATTAATAAGTTATTTATAACTTATTAATAAAAGACAAAAACAAACATTTGATACCATTTCCTCATTCCCTATTACTCTATAACCCTAATTATACATCTTCAAAACTATATCTCTATAATTAACACAGGCGTGCTGCTTCAAATTATGGTATGTTCTGTCAATGCTCTTATGGGACTAAAAACCAATATGGCTACCACTGATGAAGACTCTTAAGTTGGAAGGGAAAATAATTAAATTATGAATGAAAGTATGAGATATATGCAAGAGTTTGGCTGGTTTAAGTTTAGAACAAGAAACTTCTGTTCTTGTGTCCCCGGTTAAAATACTTTAAATCACAAATTTTATTTAGCTCACCAACAATGCATCCCCCAGTAGTTCGGAGCCCTCGTGGATAATTAAATGAAAATGTCTTGAAAATAACACTTGCTCCGACTAGTAAAATCCTTTCTCTAAAACTCTACTATTCATTTGATAAATTTAGAAATCGTAATTTGGAAATATATTTAGTGTAATCGAATAACCTTTTATAATACTTTACTATGTATGATGAAAAATTATGTAAACTTAATTTTAAAACGTCTGATATCGGTAAATGTGAATTAATTGTCATTCATGAATAACAAATAATAATGTAATCTAAATAAAAACAAATCTACCGATTCTCCAGTTGTTTTACAACAGGTAGGTTTTGATTAAGTAAATTTGACACCCGTTCAATTAACTTTTCATGTGATATTAAATCAAAACCCAATTTTTTTGTGTTGACGGCGTAACTGTTCGTTAACTCAATTTTACAGTATTTATTTTGGTCTTATAGGTCATAAAAACTTACATTTGTTAGGAACCTCTTTTATATAAATAGTTAATAAAAAATGTAGTTCTACTAGTATGCAGTTTTTCTACGATAGGTGTATTTAAGGTATCTACTAGAAAGTATTTTTAATTAATAAATGTCATCGTGTATGTATTTAGCATGGTCATTATGGCTCTTCTGTGTACCTTAGTGTATAAAATATCCATAAGTACATTTGAATTCATATTTGCCATTCTAAGTGATAATAATAAAATGTCCGTCACACCAAACCCAAACACTAAACATTTGCCCAAAATGAACATCATTATCTCACCAAATATATATCGGATAGGTACGCTAACATTTAGTTGTCTGTGCCTAGATTGCCTATCTCAGCGCCGTCACATTTTGAACTGCCAACTCTCTCTGTATTATTTTTTTGTCCAAGGCTTATAATTTTACAGCTTTGCTCTTTAATAAAAATTACAGATTAGCTCTCTTTTCAGGATAAAATATAAACTTACATCTACGTTGTGAATTTTTGTAATAACCATTTTCTATTTGTGTGTGTATACATTTTATTTTCTGTAAACAGCACTCTGTATTCGATAAATCCCCCTTTCCTGTAAGGTTATGCTTCAATTTAACAATTGACTCCTATTAAACTGTTGAACTCATCGCAATACAAAAAAGGTCTCCTTTCATAAGAAGCATATAATTTTTATTTTCTTGACAGGTAGACCTCCAACTTCATACATTTACGTCTTAGATCCTTAAAATATTCCCCCTAGCCGTTGTTTCGCTTGAAAAAGACTCTTCTCGAAGGAGATTATCTTTTGACTGTCAATACCATTCTCTTAAAGAAGAACAGCCTCCATTAATTCAAAAGTGTTTGTGAAATCGCAATTCAATTCTACTTCATTAGCATAATGGCTCACGCAGTAAAAACTTACGAGATTCTTATTTCCAGGGGGTGAGTAGAGATTTAGGAAGCATTATTCTCAATATTGATCAATCCTTAACGCCTTACGCTTGTCTTTTCTATTAGAAACCTTAACAAAAATATCACGGTACATTTTAACCTAATTTTCTTCCACAGTTTGGGTATATTTTGTTCATTTACGTTTCAAACAACGATAATAAAGATTAATGTGGCAATTTTTGTATTAAGATTGCAATGACAGTTTGTGTTCGTAATACACAAACACAAAGGATATTTTATACCACCATAATTAAGTTATAGTAACACAAAGATTAACTTTTTAATAGTATATAAAATGCCATTAAGGTTATGTTTCCTTTTTTTACAAGATTTTTTCTTACCTGATGTTAACTAACGTGCCAGTTCCACGGCTTCACGGCTATTTTTGGTGTAAAATCGACAATTGTAAAAGTGGGAGTGGGAATGATTCATTCGAGCCCTAGAGCGGCAAAAAGATATTTCGCGTACTCTTTACGGGTATGAAAAAGTAATAATTTATTTTAAAAAGTAATAAGTGGCAGGAAGTTGTTTTTGTTTGCACTTTATGATTGATGATGTACTGGGCTTAATTATTGAATTTGAATAGTGCAAGTGGACTTCTGAATATAATCTGTTGCATATTTTATGGGTTTCCTCTTGATTTTTAAATTAATAATTGTATCAATTATTTAAAAAAATCAAGAGCCACATAGGTTTAATTTTGTATGTGATACACTTTTCATTTGGTGATGGTGATGGATAAAAAATCAAAATTATATGAGTTTGGATGAATTAATTTAAGTTATTTGATGTTAATAGTAGGCATGGTCCTTTATTGCTACATCCCACAGTGTTGAACGGAAAATTAATCTTAAAGCACAGAATATCATAGTTCTGAATTCTTTCGGTACTATTGGACTAGTGCTATAGGAAGCGTTATTTTCGGTCCAAGGAAACTTTCTTATTTTGAAGCACCGAATGAATCAAATATAAGACATTCTGAGCTGCTTTATTTATGGAAATGTATCGAAGTTTTCAACATTTTCAATGTGTGCCTTAAGCATTCTCAAAAGTGGGATTCGGTACTGTGGGATTCTGTACTGTGGGATTCGGTACCATGGGATTCGGTGATATGAGACATTTCCCCTAATTATTCTGTTCATGTTCCAGCTGATAGTACGGGTGTACGTAGAGGACGCCGTGGCTGAGGTGCCTGTCACACCAGATACAACATGTCGTGACGTCATCGAGTGTGTACGCGACCCTGGTGACGAGCAGTGCAACCTGGTCGAAACCTGGGGACAGGGATGTGGTAAGCTCATTTCTGGCATACAGTAGTTGTAAAATTCATGTAGTAGTGATTTATTAACTTATTCCTAGTGTTAAGTGCTAAGTCATATTTCTAGTTATTAGAAATAGAGGGTAGAAATAATTACAGAGGATTTATTTACTCTGAATAGAATATAGGGTTAAATACTCTTGATGAGTCAAGCTGTGGTGTGACTAGGTGTGTGTCAATGAACGATCGGGGGTTAAATTTAGATTAATAGCAATGCGGAAAAGAGAGTGGGGATGATAACTTAGGCAACCCGTACGTAAGCACAAGAATAACCTAATAAATACACAAGAATAGCTCCCTCTTACACCTTCTTATGACAGAAAAAATTTTTATGAACACTTTGAAACCATGTCGCATTAAAATTTAATAATCTCATCAAAACTCAAACTTTACTGCTGAATCTTTGAAGATTTCCGAAACAAAATATTTACTGGATTTGGAACCCTATCGAAATCTCATCTTCATATTTTAGAAGATGTTGAACAGTATTTTCTTTAGGGATTAGACTAGGTTTCAACTTTATTTGTATTCTTCTTTTCTAGCATGTATCGTATTACTTCCATTTTCGATTTCCATGCTGATATAGCCAAACTACTTAGAACACTGGTTTTATTCAAAGAGTATATGAATGAGTTTCTCAATTATTGTCCTACTATACAAGTTTGGTTTTCTTCTAAAGTGTTTATACTGTCATGGTTTATGAGGACTTAAATATAGTGTAGTTTACAAAAAATCTACAATAAGAAGGAAATTAAGTGTCCGTTCAGTCTAGCGACATCAAATTGGTGGTAAAAAAGAAAGCAGTATTTTAAAGCAGCAAACTTTGTCTCTAAGGTGTTTTCAATTTTTAAAATAGTTACGTTTACAGCATCGAAAGTGCAAATCTACTTTATGTGTTTCTACAATGAAAGTAGTAACCCATTGAAACACCAACATATCCGATGAAATAACCTTCTTTAACCTACCTACAATACTCCCTGCACAATCTAACAACTACACAATCCTACAAAATAGTCATACCACCTTCATCGAATACCTGGGTTTAGTTATCACTGTAACACCGGTAAAAATATAATTTGTGTGAAATAAAACATAGTTAGTTCCTACTTGCAAAAACCTCGTTAAAATTCTGAAGTGTGCTAGTCTCTGACTATGGGACAGGAAGGACGGTTTCAATTCCCTGCAAAATAAAAAAAAACACAGAGGGTTATTAATTGTTTTCCTATAAAAGCTTCTGTGATACTTTCTCAAAATGCTCCTGCGTTAACAGTATTATATACATTACAAATTTAATTAACACATTTTACATATTGCACCAATCACATTGAAAGATATCTTTACTCGATCTGTTAGCGGTGTATCGGCTATCAGGTTTGGACGTGACCGGACTGCTGACAGTGGCGCTGCAGTGGCCAGTGGCGAGTAGTGGAACTTCGTTACTGTTAACGTAAACTTATTGTTCTTCGATACCAAGACTAATACCTCGGCTTGCCTTTATTGCTCTTATTTGTTGCCGCAGCTTTGCCCACTTAATTTTATCGCTATTTCATTCTCTGAAAGTTTTTAGTTGATATTGCTTTTTGTATATTTCTGTGTGGTTTTTTTTTAATATCATGGAAAATTATGTTATTTTTTTACTGAAAATAATAAATGTTTGATTCAATAAGAAATTTATAACATTTGGTATTGACAAATTTAAGATAAAATTTCTATATATTAAATAATTGCACAATTTGCTCTTGATTGATTATTCGATATTTGACTTACCCAATATGTATTCAAGCTCATTAAAGATTACGTATGGTCAGACACTGGAAAAGAAATAACACAGTTCATAATTAGTACATTATGTTATAACTTCAGAAATGGTTAAACATTATGAAAACTAGGCTTATGGTCACACTCAAATTTAAAAGAAAAATTAACAGACGGAGACGACGTCTAGACGTACCTGTCATCTTCATCTACTGTAGACTGACGATTTCTGCGTGGTCAAAGGTAGTGGGGGTTCTTATAGGTCACTGTAATCTATTGTACTATTGTAATAACTAATGTAAGACTTTGCTTCTGCCAAATCATGTTGCATATTGCAAATACTAACTAAAGATGTTTCTTCTGGATTTCCTTATAGGCTAATTTAAATCAAATAAATATTCCTTTTTCGTTTATAGCACATCACACCTCAAAACTGGTCATAATTGTCTAAAAAAAACAAACATTCTTTGTGAGTATCGTATTAATGATCGGCTACTTGATGATTATCTTCAGGAACCATTTATTTTAAAATATGTATTTCTTTTTGACATAACTTTGGTTTAAGGTATATAAAGCCAGCATTTTATGAATATTTCCGGTGTAAAAGGGAACTGAACAATTGGTTTTAGAAGTAGGACATTAACTGACTAGACAATTAAGTGTATTTATGTGTTAATTAAGATAATTTCATTCAGTTTTTTTTTTAGGAATTGAATAAAGTTTGGCGCCTTTAAAAAGTTGAATTAACGCCAGCTTAAGATAGGTATTTAATTTTGATTTTTCTGTCAAAGAAACGCGATTTCATAAATTACTTGTGTATGGATGCGTGTATGAATTTTCAAACGTAACTAGTTATACAGGATCAGGTGCTAGTGCAATTAGTTTATGACCACAGACGGGACTGTTTATGACGATTGTAGGTCATAAGCTCGTCCCATAAATCACTGTTTACAGTGGTCGGACGGTGAGGTGAGCTTATTTCCTTCACTGAAGACCGGAAATTAAGTGTTCTAACTTGGGGCGGCCGCCTTTTATTTGGTGGCGACGCTATTTGTGGCGCTGACTTTTTACGAACATCAATAAAGTATTTGTCTCTTTATGTTTACAAATTTACTTCTGATAATTAATAATGAGTCCTTGAAACATTTTTACGAAGAGATCTGGACACATTGTTTAAATATTGTAACGTTACTTGTATTTAGAAAACATGTAGAACACATAGAGTGTAACATTTATTGATGTCGGTGATCCCATCTTTTGAGCTGTTTTATATGTGTTTTTTCGTAATAGAACATCCCAAACAGGTCTTTGACCTAGGGATGAATTGTTTCATAGTTATAAATAAGTGTGTGAGTTAGTTAATCTAAGTTATTCTTAAGTACTCTGTGTAAAAGCTTGTAAAAAATATGAAACAATAAAGATTTTCCGATTTCTGATTTCTGATGTTAAAATACATGTTTTAAGTTTTTCTCGGAGGATTAAGAGCTCAGTTTTTCGTCATGAACTTTGTGTGTAAGTGAAGGTTCGATTACCAGCACATTCACAAAATTATACGGGTTTAAAAGCTTTATTTAAAGGTCTTTATGTTTTTTTTTTACATTTTTTCTTTTACTTGGACTTCTGCTCTTTTTGCGGGGGGGGGGGGGTACGAACTTCTGAACCACGCAGTTATCTTGTTAAATAAAATCGATCGATGAAGTCAGTTACTATTATAGTGTTCGACGGAATTAGATCCTCGGTATCCAAAACAGTCTCTTGCTGCAGCCTCTAGACTAGCTATGGGGAGCGAGCTGGCGTAAGTGATAATGCCACAACCCCTAGGTCTACCCTGAAGTAATGTGAAAAACAATCCCAGGCTCGTGCATAGCGTCTTAAGAGTTTTCCGTAGTGGAAGCCATGTTGGATTTCTTCCCCATAAGAACAATGTTAACTTTGGGTCCAAATATCTCATCAGCAAATTGTCATATAATTATGGATAAGGAGTTAAATTTAAGGAATTGCGGTCCTCTAGAGATTGACGTTTTTTATTTCACAATTTTTAATTTTTATAATGAATAATTGATTATTAATTAGCTTAAAATTCAGCTAATTATTGAAAGGAAATGAAAATGGATTTTCGAAATTCAAAAACCTCAGTCACGAGTCTATTATGTTAAAAATACAAATTATAAATTTCAAAGCTATATCTTAACAAATAACGCCGTTACGTGTCCACAAATGATGTAATGTTTAACATTGTTCTTATGGGGAAGAAATCCAACATGGCTTCCACTACGGAAGACTCTTAAGGACGAAAAAACCTCTAGACTAGCAGCACCTCATTGGCAAATTAATAACAATACATAGAAATAAGAAGCATGGTTAGTTCTTTTCGACATTGATTTTTACTCATGACCTAGGCAATAATCTCACCAGTTTGACAGTTGATGGAGATATAGTTGATGTTATTACATAAGCGGCTAGACAGCGATGTTTAAGCTCTAAGGGGTGAAGCTGGATGGGGTGGCCCTTGGGATTTTAACTCGACTTCACTCGTAAATAGTTGATGCGGTTTGGGATGTGTATGCACCAAAGCTGTAAGCACTGAGTAGGCTGTAACTGTTTGCACTCGTAAAAATATTTCCTCTTTATTTTATATAGCCTATTTGAGTAGTTTTGTAAAAAAATTATGTTATGTTGATAAAGTTAATGTTATTTGACAGACAATAAAAATCAAAACTTAATAGTCAGAGATGTAAAACGTTTTGTTGTTATTGTTCAGGCTAGTTTTAAAATATTATTTGTTGAAAACCCAAAGTACAACTTTATACTGTATTAAGGAGCACATTTAACTTATAAGTTTAGGTACCCTTTAACAGGACGACAATAATAATTTTTATCTAGTTCTAAAAATTTGAAAATGAAAGATTTTTACTGATTTGTAATACACAACAATAAATGCAAAAAATATAGCTTTGAATTCATCGCTGAAAAGAATTTTTAATCTTCTCCATTCCTAAAATGGATGATACGGTATTCCAAACAGCTGATGCGCCAAAAACCCAAAGTGTTTTTGCTTGGTATTGGTTTCTTCATAAATGTTTGATGAATTGGTTAGAATAAACTGTTATATATGATTTAGTTGTTTTAGCCAGACGATTATTTTGTTATCACATTTAAATGTAATTATATTTTACTCGTACTGTACAATGTTTGCTGATAAGTTAAAATATGGTTGTTCTGTAAACTAGTCTACCGTAATTTGTATACTTACTCGACTAAAAGATTTATTCCTAATGAAAATGTTTGAATACATCATTAAAGAATGTTTTCTAGTCTACGTTATTTTAATGTATTCAGCTACACTGTATACAAATGTGCTCTGGTTTTATAAGATGGTATAAAAGTGGGGTGGCTTAAGCGAGAAAGGACGAGCCATTTTATGAAGGTGATACAGTAAAATGGACATTACGGTAACTGCAGTGCGTTTCTCTTAATAAATTACCACTCTTCTTTTCTCTTTTACTCACATTATTTAAACATTTAACGAATTGAAGTACCTACTTGTAGTTAATATACTTAGAGTAAGTTCTGTTATTTATTACTTTATGCATTTTAGCAGAAACAATAAATATATATTGCATTAATCTGAAATACAGAACTTTTATGATCCTTTAATTTGATCCATACAAAAAAGTCTTTAAATATTTTGCTCAAAATTGCTCACGTGCAACAAATAAAACTGTAACTGTCATTATAATTTATTATTTTTGTTTTAATTTTAGAATCAGCGTCTAATGTATATACGCCTTTCCTTTCCTTTCCTTTTATGATATGCATGCCTTCGTTTAGCTTATAAACATATTAATAAACTGGTTTTGCAAAATTTAACTAATTTCTTTAGCCTTGTTGAGGGAGATGCGAGTTAAGTTAGATTTTTTTTAACATGTAGTTTGCCAATTGACCTTAACTAAGTGTTTTAATAATCATACTATTTCTATCCAACAAATAAATAATACACTCCTTATCGATGTTTTTTTTTTGTTAAACATCCTAAATTTAAAAGGAGTCATGCAAATACTTATGTTTTGCAAAATTATTTACTGATGTAGCTCTTTTTCAACAACACAGCTTTTATTCTCCTGATATTACATGTAGACTTAGAAATAATTACAGTATATCATCGCAATTCTGTGTAACAAAAAAATATATGTACACTCTTATGAATCCACATAAATGAACGCGAATAACTTTAAACGACAAGTTTCCAATTTATATCTTCCAGTTACCGGTATTTGTTAACACAACGTTATGTGTTATTAGATGCAATTGTGGTTTTTATATGAGTTGTGGTCAATGTTTATGTACGATAAATGTTTGGACTTAATTTTATATAACTGGTATATATACATATTTATATTTTCTGACACTACGGAGAATTCATCGTAATAACGTAGTAAAACATTTTATATCGCAATTTCAACACAATATATTTTTTAATCTTTTCGCAATTATTATTGGTTGTTATATTTTCATTTATAATTTTCTTGTTCAGCCCCTATACATTTTATTCATTATTTCCTCCATTACTTGTTCACGATTCTGCGTCTCAAGTCAGCGACGGTTGTCAGACTCGACAATGTGTTGACTCTGGCAGATTGTGTTTACCTTCTGCGAGTCTACCTTTACCTTTACCTTTGCTTGTCCCTGACAATTGTCAAGGCAAACGTATGTTTCCCAGCTTGACAAGTGGTGGAATGACTCTGTGTAAATGTGTTTAATTGTTCTACCTGTTTTGGAGTTCCCTTAATGATACCAAACTTTTAAATGACCCCGCCGCAGCAAAACTGCAGACTTATTTTCATTTAACTGGCTCAAAGTCAAAGTCAAATAATCATTTATTTTGCAAAAACAGAGATCTTTCATATTATGATCTCAGTACAAAAATATTAACAAAACTATTGATTTTTCTAAATTATATAATATTTTCTATAAAAGTTTTTTAAAGTAAGCGAAATTATCCATCACAAAGGAGAATAATCCTGTGAGTGGGATTTTTTGAAATGATGAGTAGTAGTTAGCTATGCTGTTACAGGGAATGTAATGAGGTTTTTTTATTGAAATATTGATGGCTTAGTAAAAAAAAACAAGTCAAATTGCATCGAAATGTATCCATAAACAAGCAAACTACAACAGTTTATTTATTCTCCATAAGAAAAACATGGACATTTTTATTAAAACACTATTTTTTTATTATCTTCACAACTGCTAGGCATGTTATAATGCTTCAATAAACGACATTATTTATATTTTAAGCTCTGCAAATTAATTTAGAAAGAGAGTTTAGAAAATTTTTCATTTTACATTATACTATTACAAATATTGTATACTGTTTTAACCTAAAAAAGCCAAGAAATTTAAGATTGTCATTACGGAGTAAATGTTGTAGTCAAAGAAACAACCAGAGCCAAGTTAAACTTGTCTGTGGTTGACAGGCGATGATTGTGTACTTACCTTACTGTTGTGGGACTGTTTAGTTTACCTATCCTGCTTCAACAACCTAACCTTGCTAACCTTGCTAGGATTTAAGATTATAATTTCAAAGTAAATGTTGTAGTCAAAGAAACAACGAGAGCCAAGTTAAACTTGTCTGTGGTTGACAGGCGATGATTGTGTACTTACCTTACTGTTGTGGGACTGTTTAGTTTACCTATCCTGCTTCAACAACCTAACCTTGCTAACCTTGCTAGGATTTAAGATTATAATTTCAAAGTAAATGTTGTAGTCAAAGAAACAACGAGAGCCAAGTTAAACTTGTCTGTGGTTGACAGGCGATGATTGTGTACTTACCTTACTGTTGTGGGACTGTTTAGTTTACCTATCCTGCTACAACAACCTAACCTTGCTAACCTTGCTAGGATTTAAGATTATAATTTCAAAGTAAATGTTGTAGTCAAAGAAACAACGAGAGCCAAGTTAAACTTGTCTGTGGTTGACAGGCGATGATTGTGTACTTACCTTACTGTTGTGGGACTGTTTAGTTTACCTATCCTGCTACAACAACCTAACCTTGCTAACCTTGCTAGGATTTAAGATTATAATTTCAAAGTAAATGTTGTAGTCAAAGAAACAACGAGAGCCAAGTTAAACTTGTCTGTGGTTGACAGGCGATGATTGTGTACTTACCTTACTGTTGTGGGACTGTTTAGTTTACCTATCCTGCTACAACAACCTAACCTTGCTAACCTTGCTAGGATTTAAGATTATAATTTCAAAGTAAATGTTGTAGTCAAAGAAACAACGAGAGCCAAGTTAAACTTGTCTGTGGTTGACAGGCGATGATTGTGTACTTACCTTACTGTTGTGGGACTGTTTAGTTTACCTATCCTGCTACAACAACCTAACCTTGCTAACCTTGCTAGGATTTAAGATTATAATTTCAAAGTAAATGTTGTAGTCAAAGAAACAACGAGAGCCAAGTTAAACTTGTCTGTGGTTGACAGGCGATGATTGTGTACTTACCTTACTGTTGTGGGACTGTTTAGTTTACCTATACTGCTTCAACAACCTAACCTTGCTAGGTTTTTATGTGATGATATTCAAAATATAAAAATGCGAAATTTAATAAATTAGGTAATATGTTAAATATGGATGTTTGGAATAGCTTCGTGGAGGTAGAATATTGTAAAAAAATGTTAAACATTCGTAATTAGTTGGTTACCGTATTTTCTTCTAAACAGGATAGATAAGTAGGTTAACTCAATGTAATATCTACGTAAATGACCTTTTGGTTTTAGCGAATTTCCATATAGGGAAGTAGCTATTACCGTAGGTGGCACGGTAAGACCTAGACCCGGGACCGATTTACTTTTTCATTTTGATGTCCCCAGAGGCCAAAAACACCATTCGTTCAAATTTTTATATATGTATATATATATATATATAGACATATATATATATATATATATATATATATATATACGTCCGTGAACGCGATAACTTGAGTAATTTTTGTCCGATTTTGATGAAATTTGGTTTAAAGGTGTAAAGCGGGATAAACTTGAATGAGTTCGCGAACCAGCACGATCGGGCCATGGGAACGGGGCTTTACGGGGGGTTTTATGGGGTAAAAATTGGTTTTTCTCACTTTTGACCCTCAAAACACAATATTTCCCGATTTCTCTTTAAACATTTTTAAAGAGCTTAAAAAAACAAATAATTTAGTATATAAAAGAGTAGTGGCGAACTAGCAAAGAGACATCACTTTAGGCACGTTTTCCCCATAAGAATAACATGGGGATCATTTTTTGGCCACCAAAACCAAAAATCCTGATCTTTGCCTAAATATCCCTATATAATTGTCAAACCTTATTCCTTACTTATTCCCCATAAATATATTTGATATTAAGCTAAAAAGCTATTTCTTATATTTATTGACCCTTACAAGTGTAAATTTAGAGTAGAGGCAATAGAAGAATATGACGTCACTTGGGGCGTTTTTCCCCATAAGAATAACATGGGGATCATTTTTTAGCCACTTTTTTCAAAAATCCTGATCTTTGCCTGTACACCCCTATATAAATGTTCAATGCCATTGTACAACTTCATTACTATTTTAAATCCACATCTATTCACATGTATATTCTCAAAATCGAGCGAGGTTTGTATGCGAACTCGGGCGTGCTCCCGGCTCACGGCGTGGGCATGCTCCCGACTTATGGTCAGGCTTCTCGCTCCTGACCCATGGTCGGTCTTCTCGTCTCTAGTGGCAGCTCTTGATTAAGTCCTGGGTGGGTGACCTCCTGTTGAAGTAATTTCTAGTTAAATTGTTTAACAATTTTTAATTTCTAGTAAAAATATTTTTGAAATTTTAAAAAAATTTGAAATTTTCGAAAAGTCTATAAATAGAAGTGACATTCGGGTGATATTTCATTCTGGACCATGAGGCCCACCTGTCAACACTGCTCCGTGTCGCTCTCCACCAAAAGTAACCTGATTCGCCACTACAATTTGATACATCAAATCAAGGTAAAACTGTGTAAAGTTTGTAATTTAATCTGTGATAGTAACATAGCTCTAAAATCTCATATATTACAAAATCACAAGACTTGTAATTTCTGTAAAACGAATGTTGTTGGACATTTTAAAAGACACGCCAATTCTTGCATAAAATGTCCATACACAATGATTAAATTTGTTGGTGAATCGATTAGAACTGAACTTAAAAATACTCTTCAGTCTTGTCCTCTGCCAATAAAATGGACTTTAGTAAGGAGAATTAAATTTATAAAATATTCAATGGATCAAAATGGACAATTAGTTAATGAAAAAGAATGTATTGCAAATTTTAGAAGCCTTACTACCTTAACTATTGAGAAGAGAGATTTAAAGCCTCAAATTGAAAATGCATTTTTAAAGATTGATGCATCCATACACAAATATCAAGCCCAAGGCAGTGGATGGATTTATGACCATACTAAATATTGGCAGTTACATGTTTACAAGTATAAGCCCCTAACTCCAAAGTCATACATTCCCACACCAAAAACTATTCAATCGAAACATGCAGTGTTAAATATAAAAAATGCTGATAATAAATGCTTCCTTTGGTCGATATTAGCAGCTTTATATCCAAGGAACTCTAATGAAAATGCTAATAGAGTCTCCAGCTATGTACCCTACATAGGTCAGCTGAATATGACAAACATTAAGTATCCTGTGAAAATATCTGATATGGATAAATTTGAAACACAAAATAATATAAGTGTAAATGTATTTGGAGTTGAAGACCAGAAATGTGTATATCCATTAAGAACAACCAAACTGAATAGTAATACTCACATCGATTTATTATTATTACAAGAAGGTCGTAAATCACATTATTGTTTAATTCGTGATTTTGGTAAGTTAATGCTGCGGTCTACAAAATATGACCATAAGAAGCATTTTTGCAAGTTGTGTTTGCAACATTTTTACACTAATGATATATTAGAACGTCACACAACGTATTGTAAAAACTTTGATGCCCAACGAGTGGAAATGTCTAAACAAGATACATTACAATTTAAAAATTATAAATATAAACTTAAAGCCCCATTTGTTATTTATGCAGATTTTGAGTGCTTTATAAACTCTAATATACATACTCCATCGGGATTTGCATTTGTCGTAGTAAAAGATTCAAAAATTATTTCTGAAGAGTTGTACAGTGGTACAAATGTTATGGATGTGTTTTTTGAAAGACTATTTCAGACTTACAATTATATTAAAAATCAAATGGCAATATATATTCCTCTTCAAATGACTCCAGAGCAAGAGGCGTCTTTCCAAAACTCGACACATTGTTATATTTGTGAAAAGCCCCTATATTTTGATAGGGTGAGAGATCATTGCCATTCATCTGGCCAATACCGTGGAGCTGCCCACAATGATTGCAATTTAAACTATAAAGTAACAAAGAAAATCCCAGTATTCTTCCATAACTTGAAAAATTATGACGGTCATTTAATAATGCAACACTTGGGAAATTTTAATCGTAAATTAAATTGCATAGCTAAAGATATGGAAAAATATATATCATTCTCTGTTGATGATTTAGTATTTTTAGATTCATACAACTTTCTGTCCCTTCCATTATACAAATTAGCTTCCAATTTAAATACATTTAGATTCATAGACGATCCACTACTACAACGTAAAGGCGTATTTCCCTATGAATATATGACGGGACCAGATAAGTTTGCAGAGTATCTCCCTCCTATAGAAGCATTTTACAGTACTCTAACTAAAGAACATATCTCTCCCATTGAATATGAACATGCTAAAAATGTCTGGACCCATTTTAATATAAATAATTTACAAGAATATCATGATTTATATCTTAAAACAGATGTATTGCTACTGGCTGATGTGTTTGAGACATTTAGAGACCTGTGTTTAAAAGATTACAAACTTGACCCCGTACATATGTATTCACTTCCTGGATTAACATGGGAGGCCTGTCTTAGAATGACTGGTATAAAATTACAATTATTTCAAGATATTGACATGCATTTGTTCATAGAAAGTGCGATTAGAGGAGGAGTCAGTATGATTTCTACACGTTACGCTAAAGCCAATAATAGATATATGGGCGAACACTATGATCCCAATCAAGAGAGTGTGTATTTAATATATTTAGATTGTAACTCGCTATACTCCACAGCAATGTGTGAGCCACTACCTGTGGATGGATTTCGTTGGACTAATGAGATAGACTACAAATATAATCAAAATGATGAGTTTGGATACATTTTAGAAGTTGATTTAAAATATGATAAAAGCTTACATGATTTACATAATGACTATCCATTAGCACCAGAGAAAATGAATGGCAAATTAATACCTAATTTACATGACAAAACTAAATATATTTTACATTACAAAGCATTACAAAAATATGAGGAATTGGGTTTGATTGTTACAAAATACCACAGAATTTTAAAATTTAGACAATCAAAATGGCTTGCACCCTATATTAATTTTAATATTGAAAAAAGAAAATGGGCTAAAAATGATTTCGAAAAAGACTTTTACAAATTGTTAAATAATAGTCTCTTTGGTCGGACAATTATGAATCAACGAAAGTTTCGTGATATATATCTCAAGGATGAGTCACTATTAACAAAATATGTCACTAATCCAAGGTTTGATTGTAGCAAAAAGTTTGATAACAATTTACATGCTATACATTTAAATAAATTAGTTGTAAAGTTTAATAAACCAATATATTTGGGAATGACCATTTTGGATATTAGTAAAGTAATAATGTATGATTTCCACTATAACTATATGTCAAAATTTAAGAATAAAAGATTTCTAATGACAGATACAGATTCTTTAATGTATGCTATAGTTACAGAGGACTTTTACAAGGAAATAGAATGTGACTTACACTATTTTGACACCTCTGGATATAGTAAAGACCATTTCTTATACTCTGATAAAAATAAAAAAGTCACTGGAAAGTTTAAAGATGAATTAGGTGGTCATATTATGTATGAATATTGTGGTTTAAGACCAAAGTTATATTCTTACATTCCTCTAAAATGGTTATATGAAGAAGACAAGCAAGCTTTAGAGGTGAAGAAAGCTAAAGGAGCTGATGGTGCCACTGTTAAACATCTCCTCAGACATCAACATTATTTGAACTGTCTTGCAACTGGGCAAGATTACTATGAGAATGTGACAAGAATTAAATCTACAAATCATCATCTTCAAACCTTGACCATGAACAAGAAAGTACTATCCTTTGACGATGACAAGAGGTTTATTCTTGAAGATGGCATTAATACTCTTGCGCTTGGTCATTATAAAATTGATCAAACATGAATTGTATGTGTAGATATATAATAAATACAAATGTTAAAAAACTCCAGTCTTTTATTTATTTACCCTTACCATCCTCTTGATAGAATTGGTCAAACATAAATCTATATTTACCATTATTCTTTGACCTTTCTTTGTCTATTACGAAAAAGCCATATTTAGTTTTATCCCAACATTGGTGGCAGAGATTTCTAAATTGGTTAAATGAAAAGTCATTACTAACATGATTGTTATATACATGTTTTAAATTTAAATCATCTTGTTTGAATAATATTAGGAAATTTACATTATCACGTAAATGTTTGTGTACTTTGCTGTAAGATTGACACAAGTAAAAACAGTTAATATTTTTATGTCGACCCATTGAGAAAAATTGTGTAATATTTTGACTATTTATGTCATCAAATACAACAACTGACTGTGATTTTACATCATTTGGTGTGATTTCACAGTCAGTAAACGTGTGTAATTTCACTTCATCACACAAACTAAATATTTCAATTATTTTTTTATATTTTTCTTGTTCTAATGATTTAGATATTAAATATAAGTTTGTAAATTTTAATCCTTCCTTTCTTACAATTAAGTTATAAATTACAACCGTCTTCCCACTTCCACTTGGACCGCAAATAACACATCGAATATTGGTAGGAAATAGACCCAACTTCTTTGGTATATTTTCCTTAGTATGTACTATTTTAAATTTATGTTTTTGTTGAATAAAAGACATTTTTTATATAATAAAAATGGTAAAAAATGATAATAAGAAAACATGTAAAAAGGGCAAAGGTTTATTCCTAAAGCCTTACAGAGGTCGAGGGTTATTGAATACTCTTATAAATAACCTTCCATTTCCACTTCACATACCATCATATCGGTACTGTGGACCTGGAACGAATATACGTGAGAATCTAGCTAAAAATGTACCTCCAAAAAATAAACTAGACTCTTATTGTAAAGAGCATGACATATTCTACATGAATAATCCTGATACCGCTGCTCGGAACAAAGCAGACATGAGATTAGCAGACTTAGCTTGGACTAGAGTAACGGCCAATGATGCAAATCTTGCTGAAAGAGCAGCTGCTTATGCCGTGACAAATTTGATGAAGGCAAAAGCAAAAATGGGAATGGGATTAAAATTTAATAAAAAAGATGGACAACTACCAGCTGTTAGAGGCCGCAAAAGACGTGCCTCACTTCAGGGGGGTGTACCTAAAAAACGAGCTAAAAAATCTAACACCAAGAGTAAAAGAGTGTGGAATAGTTAATTTAGACAGTTCATCTGGCACACATTGGACAGCTTATCGTAAAAATAAGGATATTGTAATTTATTTTGATCCATTTGGAATCCAACCTCCAAAAGAAGTAATTAAATATTTTGAGGGATATAAAATATTCTATACAACCGATCAAATACAAGATTTAAATAGTTCTATTTGTGGAATTTTATGTTTATCATTCATAAAAAATATTTCTTTATAAAAATGGATTCATTTACCATAACATTTTCGGGTACAGAGCCAGAGCTAAAGTCAGTATTCTTTCCTCCCATAGAATTAAATGATGATTATGTAATTGGATTGGTAGATTTTCAAAGTTATAATTCTATATTTAATGTTAAAAAACCACTAAATACTTTAACATATTACAAAGTAGAGAAAATGACATTACCAAAAGGAGAGATCTCTGTCGATGATTTAAACCAGTTATTAAATGGTAAACTTAAAGTTATAATAGATAAAAATGGAGAAGCATTAATTAATACTAAATCTAAACTTTTATTCAAAGGGCTTATTCCAAAATTAAATCAACTTAAAGGCAACAAATTAACCATTAGAGAAGGTGATGATGTTTTCTATTATGACCACAATGCTCCAGTTACAATAGAAATTTCTGAAGGAACATATGAGGTGGTTGAGCTAGCAAAGGAAATTCAAAAGCAAATCCCAGACTTTTTCCTTACAGCTAATAATAAAACTATGAAAGCGACATTACTTTCTAACCACGTGTTTGATTTTACAAAACCATGTTTAGGGTCTGTTTTATTGGGATTTAAAGGTGTTTCTACTCCTGGTGTTCAGTTTGAATCTACAAATAAAATAAACATTAATAATGTAAATGTGATTAGAGTAAAATGTAATATTGCAAACGGGTCCTATTTAAACGGAAACAAATCACACACCATACATAGCTTTTATCCAGAAGCTCCTCCTGGCTACAAAATTATCGAAGTTCCAAGAAATATTATATATTTTCCTGTAAATAAGAGAAGTTTAGATGTTGTCAGTATTACATTTGCCGATCAGCACGACAAGGCAATTGACTTTAACGGAGAAGAAACTACAATTACTTGTCATATAAAAAAGATATGAGAATTTATAAGAATTTATCTATAAGTGTACAAAATGCTAGGTTCCTAAAGTCAATAGGACTAAAGTTAAAAATTTCTATTAATAAAAATGGAAGATTTTCTAGATGTTACAGGGAAATCCCAATTCGACGATAGTGTGGTTAAAATTACAAATCACTCCTATGTTCCCCACAACACTTTGGCAATAAATAATTCTGATGAAATTCGAATATGTATTAATAATCAAGATTTGCTAACTCTCCCATGTAGGAGTTATCTGTATATTAAGGGAGAAATTGAAAATCATGATAAAGGTCATTTTATAAATAACGCATTTGCGTTCTTATTTGATGAAATTAGATACGAAGTTGCAGGTAAAGAAATAGACATTGTAAGAAACCCAGGAATTTCTAGTCTTATGAAAATATTGAGCTCTTACAATAAAACTACTAAATTGTCAAATGTGGCATTTGATTCTGACACAAATTTAAAAGATTTCCATAAAGGTGGTAAGTTTAGTACATGTTTGCCATTAGAGCTGTTAATGGGTGTATTTGAGGATTTTAATAAGGTATTAGTAAATGTCAAACAAGAATTGGTGTTGAAAAGATCCAAAAATGATTTGAATTGTATATTAACAACTGCTAGTGCTCCAGCCAGTGGCACTGCTGATATGATTCCCAAAATTACACTTAACTCAATTCAATGGGTGATGCCACATGTGACACCATCAGATGGGGAGAAGTTACAATTACAAAAGATGTTATTGCAAAATAAAAATTTGCAAATTGCATTTAGAAGTTTAGAGTTGCATGAACTTCCATCATATCCCAATACTACAAGACATACATGGTCAGTAAAGACATCTTCAAGTTTGGAGAAGCCTAGGTATATTATATTTGGTTTTCAAACAGCAAGGGATAATAGTGCACGAAAAAGAACTGATGAATTTGATCACTGTAAGTTAAAAAATCTCAAAGTATTTCTAAACTCTGAATATTATCCTTATAGTGATTTAAATCTCGATTTTGAAAATGGAGATGTCTCTAAAGCTTATGAGATGTTTATGAGGTTTAGAGAGACTTACTACAATACTATCCCAGATCCTATGATTAGTAGGGCTGAGTTTATGAAGAAATATCCACTAATTGTAATAGATTGTTCTAGACAGAACGAAACAGTGAAGGAAGGAATTGTTGATATTAAATTAGAGATTGAAACTGCAGAAAATGTACCAGCAAATACATCTGCATATTGTTTGATAATACATGATAAAGTGTTTGAGTACAATCCTTTGTCAAATGAGATAAATAAAATTTAAATAAAAGATGAAAAACATTCAACAAGAATTGGTTGACTCTGCAAATCAAATACGAGAGAAATATAGAGCTTTAAAACGTGGCAAATTTCTAGAGGCTGAAGAGAGGTTCCAAACATTCCAACCTTTAATAGAGCCATTACAAGAATTAAAAAAAATCGCCAAAACAGAGAGGCCTCGAATGGAGATACTCCCAATGACTCCATCTAGAATATCAATGATACCAAGATTACAACCATTACAGCAATCCACTCCACAGAAATTAGATTTTGGTCTTTTAGCATCAGACTATTTAGGAAATTACCTCAGTAAAAGTAGTATGACAGACACTACATATGGTATTAGACGAGAAGCAAATAAATTTTTTATTGGAAATAAGGAAGTTGATATTGCCAATGATGATGTTACAGTTGCAAATAAAACTTACAAGGGGACAAAAGGCTTGTGGCAGTTGTTAACTTTAAAAGAACCTGAGGATTATACTCCGGCTGATTTGCAAAATTATAAAGAAATTTTGGAAGCTACAAATGGGCATTTAAAGAGTTACAAAGATGGTGCACCAATTTCAAGTAATAGACATACTAAATATCTTAATATAATTAAACCTCTATTTAAATCTGTTGGTGAAGGTTTGAGACAAGTGACTGGTAATAAAATAGACTATATTTATTGGGATGATCCTAATGAGCTTGTAGATAGGTTAAGACTTCTTTGGCTAAGTCGCCAAGCCGGTAACTCAGGAGTGGATAATGAAATAGATTCCATTATTGAGGAATTGAGAGAAAGTGGTATTATTTATTAAATAAAAATATGTTTATAGATAAATTTTATCGTTTATATAATCCATATAATAAACCTGCAGAACCCAGGGCTAGTCATGAACCTACTTTAAATTTACAAGACGATAGTTGGAATGGTTTAAACCGTAAAATTGGTAATGTTAAAGATGGGGAGATTGTAGATGATGTATCAACTTTGGGACAGACATTAACTAGAAAAGGTGATGTCTTTTTACAAGGTAAAACTAAATATGAGTTTTTAGAATCTAAGAATAAAAATTGGAATGCTAAAAAACAGAAAATTACTAATGTGAAAAAAGGTGAAAGTTTAGATGATGTGCCCACTTTACAACAGACTTTAATACGTAAAGACGGTGGTACATTTGTACAAGACAATAATAATTATGAATTTTTAGAATCAGAGAATGGTGTTTGGAATGCTAAGAAACGGAAAATTACTAATGTGGAAAAGGGTGAAAGTTTAAATGATGTGCCCACTTTACAACAGACTTTAATACGAAAAGAAGATGGTAAATTTGTACAAGATGATAATAATTATGAATTTTTAGAATCTGAGAATGGTGTTTGGAATGCTAAGAAACAGAAACTTAGCAATTTGATGGAAGGTACAGATAGTAAAGATGCTGTGAATGTTTCACAAGTTCCAAAAATGGAAGCAGGCTATTGGGATTTTAATAATAAAAGGTTAGTACGTGTAAAACCCGCCGTTGATGACACTGACTGTGTTACAAAAGAACAGACTATAACTTTTGATAAAAAAGAAAAATGTTGGGATGCCAAAAAACAATTTATAAGGAATCTGCCAAAGGGGGAATATTTAGATGATATTTGTTTAATGTCACAAGCTATGTATTATGATGGATCAAAATTTGTATATGCAGGAAGAAAATTTAATTTGATGGAATACAATCCTGATTTATTAGTTGCCGACCCTACATCTTTGAGTGGATTTAAGTATATAGATAATAGACCTTATATACCAGAAAACTATGTATTTAAAAGAATGGAAGATAATCTATTGATTGGGGCTAATGGTAATATATTTACAGTACAAGGAAAGAGTGATGTTATAAAAAATGAATGAAATTGCATACGAACTTCATAAGCCTGCAAGAAAGAATTTCATTAGAAGATCTTTTAAAGTATTAGGTATAAACGAAACCTTACAAATAGATTTAATTGATATGCAAAACTATGCTAGAGAAAATTCTGGCAATAAATATATTTTAACTTTAATAGATACATTTTCTAAAAAAGCTTATGCTGCTCCGCTAAAGAATAAGACAGGGTTGGTGGTTACAGAAGCCATTAAAACCATTCTACCAAAGGGGGTTAAAAACATTCAATCTGACAATGGAAAAGAATTTTTTAATCAATATTTTAGCAAACTAATGAAAAACTTAAATATTAATCACTATCACACATTTTCTACAACTAAGGCTGCAATTGTGGAGAGGTTTCAGAGAACTTTAAAGAATTGGTTATATAGGGAATTTAGTGCTCAGGGGAGTTATAAATGGTTGGATTTACTTCCAAAGTTAATTCGAAAATATAATAATAAGGTGCATAGATCTATAGGAATGAAGCCTAACCAAGTGAATATTAAGAATAGTAAATATGTGCATGAGAGGTTGACTTCTAAAGTAGTGCAAGTTAAGAAGCCAAGATATAAGGTGGGTGATAGCGTGAGAATTTCCAAGTATAAACATGTTTTTAGTAAAGGTTATACCCCAAATTGGACAGGTGAGCTATTTACAATAGCAGAAGTTAAGAATACTGTACCGATGGTAGTTAGTTTTTATTTGAAATAACAAAACAATATTATTTAATCATTGGCTAGAAAGATTAAGAAAGAGTGACCAGCAGTTTAGAAGTTTTAGTTTTGTAGGGTTGGTAGTGGTTAGTGATAACTAGGTTCAACTTTGTCAGTTTTAAGTTCACTGGAAATATGGTCATCTAAGTTGTGGTTGCTGTAGAAAATTGTAAGTAGTTTTAATATTGTTTAGTAATAAGATTTTAGCTGATTTATTGTATATAGCTTTGTAGAAATCACTTTTGGAAAAAGATGAAAAGGAATGAATAGTTTTCAAATCAATTTTAATGCATTTCACAAGAAAAGAAAACAAGTAAAGTTTATACAGACCTGTTGAGTTTTGTTCTAGGAGAAGCACATTTTCACAAGAAGTTGTAAAGATCTTAAATCTACTTTTAATTATTAGAATTTGTAGAGAATAGTTTTTATTGGGTTTGTGTGATGTTTTCAGACAGATATCAACCACTTCTTGGTACTACCACTTCTTGTTCACCTTCTTATGATTGGTCCAGTAGCTTTTTGCACCACTTCTAGTTTGCATGGTATCTGCTAGTGCCTGTTCTGACCATTAAACCAGTGTCTCTGTTTAAAGTAAGATCTTTCCACTATTTTATTATTTAGTATAATTTTTTGGAAGTAACAATTGGATATTTAATTTCATTTGGAAAGTGTATTTTGAGAAATTTGACATCCGTAAAATAAATGCATCTTTGGCCTACTTTGTCTTTTAATTTATCTCACTTCTACTACCAGCTTAAATTAGATTCATCCTAAATTAAAGTATACTACCTAATTGGCTACAAGGTAGGGGTATACAAGTGCGCCACTCTGCTTGTATACCCCTACCTTGTAGCCAATTAGGTAGTATACTTTAATTTAGGATGAATCTAATTTAAGCTGGTAGTAGAAGTGAGATAAATTAAAAGACAAAGTAGGCCAAAGATGCATTTATTTTACGGATGTCAAATTTCTCAAAATACACTTTCCAAATGAAATTAAATATCCAATTGTTACTTCCAAAAAATTATACTAAATAATAAAATAGTGGAAAGATCTTACTTTAAACAGAGACACTGGTTTAATGGTCAGAACAGGCACTAGCAGATACCATGCAAACTAGAAGTGGTGCAAAAAGCTACTGGACCAATCATAAGAAGGTGAACAAGAAGTGGTAGTACCAAGAAGTGGTTGATATCTGTCTGAAAACATCACACAAACCCAATAAAAACTATTCTCTACAAATTCTAATAATTAAAAGTAGATTTAAGATCTTTACAACTTCTTGTGAAAATGTGCTTCTCCTAGAACAAAACTCAACAGGTCTGTATAAACTTTACTTGTTTTCTTTTCTTGTGAAATGCATTAAAATTGATTTGAAAACTATTCATTCCTTTTCATCTTTTTCCAAAAGTGATTTCTACAAAGCTATATACAATAAATCAGCTAAAATCTTATTACTAAACAATATTAAAACTACTTACAATTTTCTACAGCAACCACAACTTAGATGACCATATTTCCAGTGAACTTAAAACTGACAAAGTTGAACCTAGTTATCACTAACCACTACCAACCCTACAAAACTAAAACTTCTAAACTGCTGGTCACTCTTTCTTAATCTTTCTAGCCAATGATTAAATAATATTGTTTTGTTATTTCAAATAAAAACTAACTACCATCGGTACAGAATTTCCCCTCCTTAACTTGAAATTACATAAACAAAATTATACACTCTTTCTCAAAATTAATATTTACATTTCCTTTTAAAACAACAACTCTACAAAAGAAAATAAACAAACCTTTTAAAACAAATAATAAAACTCTAACTCCGTTTGACACTTCAACTAGCGCTACCTATCAACAAATTCTACAAACACTAACTCCTAGTTCGAATAGCCTCCACATGTTTACAGCACCTTACCGAACCTTCTACTCAAAACAACAACTTCTATTTACACAATTTTTCATTTTGAACCATTTCATTTTCCTATGACAATTCAAATATTATCAATCTTATTTACAAAATTTATACCTTAAAATAAAACCTTTCTTTAAAACCCCCAATTACTTAAGCGATCTTAAACAAGCCTATTTAAATCTCTTTTGAACTCTTCACATCCGCTCACAGTTCACTGACCCCTCCCAACATCAACTCCAGACAAGACAAATAAACTTTCACTTCTCCAGTTTAGTTTAGTTATGTCGTTTGCGTGTGCTGTGTTTTTCTTTAGTTTTCCCTTAATTTATTTATCCCAGTGTGTTATATTCCCTGTTTTTATGTTCCCTCGTGTGTTTCGTGTGAAGTGTTTTGTGTTCTGTGTTATTCTCCCTGTTTACAAGTGCAAATTTAATCAAAATGTTATTGTGCGTCCTTTAGTAAAAATCCCACTCATACACTACGTTCAGACTCCATTTTAGATTCATACAGATTCATACTACCTTTTGCTGCCACAAATACTCACACATTCACCAATACATACGCATTTATACACTCTCTTACTAAAAACACTTTAAAACTTTGAAAAATTCTTAAGTACCTAAAACAACTCCCACAGTACTAATTTACAAAATTTCAAATTCCCTCTTAGCTTGCTAAAATCCCTTAACTAATTAATATTTCAACTAAACAAATCTAACTTCTACTTTACAGACATTTCATAAAGACCAATTTAGCTTCAGTCTTCCGTAATCTTCCATTTAATTCTATTTTTCACATTTCCTCTTCCATCAATACATTGGTTACTTTTGGTCCTCTTCACTACTTAACTCTTCTTTAAATCAATTATATGAATTTTCTTCACGTCTTCTAACTTGCTAGGATTTTGTACTAGTACTGTTGAATCACTCAGAAAATAGCGTATTACGTAAGGTCCAACGTATCTAGGTGCTAACTTCTTGCTGAATTTATTCCCTGTATTACTTAAATAATGTGTCTTGATGTACACTTCCATATTCAACTTAAATGGATGGTTTCTCCGAGGATAGCTATATCTCTCCCTTCTTTGATTTCTGGCAATGCTTCTTCTGACGTTATTTATGGCTTTCTCCAAATTTTCCCTCCTTTGATCAGGAGTTAACTTCTCCGAAATAATGTCATTAACATTCCATAAGTTTGTCAGTGCATTGTTACAAGGATGGGCAAACATTAAACCAAAAGCAGTTGATTTAGTCGAACTATTTACAGCAGTATTCAAACTTGTGGCAATCAGTCCCAGATTTGAATCCCATTTATCATGTTGATTACCATAAAAACTCCGTAAAGCATTATTAGTCTCCCTCAAATATCGTTCCGACAAATTTCCGTTTGCTCTGTACGCAGCTAGCTTCCTGTGTTCCACATAGTTATTGAACATGAATTTCTTAAATTCCTTGGATGTAAAATAACTGGCATTATCAGACACAAGTATTCGGGGTACTGAGAAACTATCAAAAATTATCTTCAATTTTTCTATGATGAATTTTGTCTTGCAATCCTTCAGAGGGTACAACCATATAAAACGGGTAAATGCATCGACCACAATTAAAATGTACTGATTGAGTTTATTTGATCGGGGAAATGGTCCAGCTAGGTCAATAAACACAGTGTTTAGAGCTTGAGTTACAGGAACAGATATCAGTCGACCTTCAAACTTACGTTGTTCCGACTTAGACATCAGACAGATCTTACATTCACGGACTTTACCTTTTACGAATTCATTTAATTCAGGATGGTGAAAACTTTCATTTACTTTACTTTGAGTCCTAAAAATTCCCATATGACCACCAATTAATGAGTTGTGATAGAATGCGAATATTACACTAAACAGTTTCTTGGGCAAATAAATCTTCTTTTTAAACAATAAAACTTCATTTTTCAGGGTATAATTTTCATTATTAGTCTTATTCTTGATGCTTTCAATGATTTTCTTACACTCTTCATCGCTCTCTTGATGTACTTTAATGTCCTTAAGATCCAATGGTATTTCATTTAACACATTACAAAAATAGACTTCATTGTTGATATTGCTTAACAGATTTGTTTCGTGAATTTCCGTCTCACTCTCTTTCTCTCCACTAAACATACGTGATAACGCATCAGCTATTATATTCTCCGAACCTTTTACATGTTCAACTGTGAATGGAAGACTAAACAACCTTTCAAACCATCTAGACAATCTTCCACGGCTTTTTCGAGATTTGAGCATGAAACTAAGACCTTGACAATCTGTAACTAATTTAAAACTTCTTATTTCCAAGAATTGATGCCATTTCTCTACACACAATATTACACTGTAAGCTTCCTTTTCGTAAGTGCTATAACGCATCTCAGTAGGTGTGAATTTCTTCGAATAGTAAGCAATAGGCATTAAATTCCCCTCCTCATTTCTTTGCAATAAAACACCAGCAGCTGCAAGGTCGCTTGCGTCGGTATGCAACTCAAATTCTTTAGAAAAATCGGCCATTTGTAGTATAGGCGGATTTGCTATCTTACTCTTTAAGGTTTCAAATGCATTTTGACACTCCTCGTTCCATTTAAATTTTACACCTTTCTTCTTCAGCCCAAACAGAGGTAAACATATTTCAGCATATTTAGGAATATATCTAGACCAATAACCACACATTCCTATAAACTGTCGCACTTGCCTCACAGTTTTTGGAGCAGGAAATTTCATTAATGAGTTAGTTCGCTCGGGATCTATTGTGATGCTATCTTGTTTAATAATATGTCCTAAAAAACTTATTTCCTTACAAAAGAATTTGACTTTTTGTGGATTTACCGTAAGTCCGTGTTTTGCTAATCTCTTAATCACTTCTGTAACGTGCTCAATATGGTTTCTCTTATCAAGGCTATATACAACTATATCGTCACAAAAGTTAATCATATACTGAAATTTGATGTCATTAAATATTTTGTCCAAATAACGTGATAGTACGCTACTGCCTATTTTCAATCCAAATGGAATTCTCTTCATACGGAATTTACCAAAAATTGTACTAAAAGATGTTAAATCTCTGGATTCTAAAGCTATGGGACATTGTAAAAATGCTTTGTTTAAATCTATGACTGTAAAATATCTAGCTCCTTTTAGATGCTGATACATATTCTGCATATCTCCTAGCGGGTAATCTACATTGATTAACTTCTTATTGAGTTCAGAGTAGTTAATTACAAGTCTGTCATCTTGAGTCAAAAATGCAGGGGCGCTATACGGACTAGTGGAAACTTCCGCGACATCTTGTTTTATCCAGTCATCAATTATAGCTTTCATCTTCTCTACTTTGGGTGGACTTAAAAAATAAGGGCGGATACTAACAGGTTTATCATCCGTCACTTTAAGCTCAATTTCCAAATCAAGTGCTGATCCTATCTTATCCGTAAAAACAGTAGGAAAATTCTTAATTAACTTCTCAGCTTCTTCACACATTTCAACATCTCCTACTTTAATACTACTTAAGCTTAATTCACTCAGGTTAGTACTTGGAATTAACTTAATTTCATCTTCAGGTTTAAATGTAAAATAACCCATTTGTCGATCCATATTTAGGTTTAACTTGCTTGCACACATAAAAGGGTATCCTAAAATCATGTCAAAATATTTTAACTCAACCACTAAAAATGTTTGTTTCCAGGTAAATGATTTTATCTTAATCAAAGTTTCACATTGCTTATTTATGTTCAAAGGTTCATTGTTTGCAGCAACTATGGTTCCCTGCCAAGTATTTTCACTCATAATTAATTTATTTCCCAATAATCTGTTGTATAAATCCAAGCTTATAAAGTTTTGACTAGCTCCAGTGTCTAACAAAGCTCCCACACTTAATTTGTTTCCTAAATCCACAGAAATACAGGGTAAATGTGTTACAGTTTTAGCTTTTACTTTCTTTAATCCAGGTGAATTTATTTTATTAAAATCCTTAACAACTCTTCTCAGTTCAGACTTAAAATTGGGACTATGAGAACTATATACAGGTTTATTATTTCCGAATTCTTTCTTGCCGTCCGGAAAAACAGATTTGTAGTCTAGGCTACGTGTTTTTCCTGGCTTAACTAGTTTTTTGGATCTGGTCTGTAACAATTACGAGCAATATGACCTACTCTTTGACATTTGAAACAAACAGGCCTCTCATTGTTACGATTTGAGTAGTGACTTTTAGGTCGTTGAACTCCTGGGTTAGGTTTATCCATCCTAGGCTTATCATCAGTTGATAGATAAGGCTTGCTAACACTACTATTACTAACTGGAAAACCTTGATTTCTGAGGTAATCATTGTATGTTACATTATTTAAACTTATACAAAGATGATCTAAGTCTAAAAATGTTTCAGGGTTCTTCTCAAATATTAGTTTGTTGCGCAAATCAGGATGTATTCCATTCTTAATAAAACTAACAAGTTGACTCTCAGTTAAATCACACTTTAATACCTGGTGGTTTATTTTTATTTCATGCACATATATAGACAAAGGTTCAAGGTGTTTTTGAGGTCGAAAAATTAAATCTTGTTTCAGCTTTTCCCTTAAGGTGATTGGCAAAAATGTAGTGATTATATTAGCATGCAACAAATCAATTGATTTTGATTCCCTTTTGAATTCTAATATTTTATTCACTAATGGTGCTGTAGAATAAATTGGTAGAATCTCATACAAATCTTGCTCCGATAAAGAAGTTTCATTTCGGACAGTAACTAGGTTTCTCAAAAACTGCAACAACGTGTTTGTTTCTAAACCATTACACACAGGAAAATTTTTTAAATAAATTTCCAATGGGTTTGACAACTTTGTAAAAAGGCTACTAGGACTTAGGCTACTATTTACAACTGTACATGAGTTTGGTTGATTATTTATGACTTGACCCGGCACATTTTGTTGAAAACAATCAATCTCTACTCTTTGAGGTGTAGATGAAGTGAAGTTTTCAGTTGGTGGAACTACTGATTTAGACTGATTTAATTTTTCCCCAATTATTTCATTCTCAACTATAGAGTTATTCAGCTCCTCTTCAAAATCCCCCATCTCCTGGTCTGAGAAGGTATGCATTGTTTTAAATTGCTCAAAACTATTTAAGATTTGCTGATTTAATTTGTCTAAACTAACTTTCTTATCTGGATCCAGCTTACATTGTAATAGATTAGTAGTCCGGTTTTGTACATGCACTAGTTTAGCCTTGATTTTAGCTATTTTGAGTTTAGTCACATTTTCCCTACACTGTTCAATTAGAGAATCAATTTGTTCACACTTTTCCCCAATTATAGTTATTTCCCCAGATAAAGTGTATGAACCTTTTAAATTTGTTAAATCGGTATTCTGGTTAATACAAGATCTTAAAGTTTTTCTTAAAGAGTCTACATCACTATCACTCGTTTCTTCCCCTCTTATTCTTATCTCGTACAGAAGTTCTTCTTTGTTTAGATAATTTAAATTGTATTTTGACATGTTGAAAATTTTCAGCCTCTACTTGTTTGCTGTAATTCTTCTAACATAGGCATAATCCTCAATAATCATGTAGGCCTATGTATTTCTCACTTTTACCAGCTTCTAATTTTAAATGATTCATAAGCAGAGTTGCGCACTTCTATACCCCTACCTTGTAGCCAATTAGGTAGTATACTTCAATTTAGGATGAATCTAATTCAAGCTGGTAGTAGAAGTGAGATAAATTAAAAGACAAGGTAGGCCAAATACATATATATTTTCCGGTTCTCAAATTACACCAAATACACTTTCCAAATAAAATCCATTATGGTCATATTACTCCCAAATCTTGTACTAAAAAATAAAATAGTGGAAAGATCTTACTTTAATCAGAGACACTGGTTTAATGGTCAGAACTGGCACTAGCAGATACCATGCAAAGCAACTAGAAGTGGTGCAAAAGCTACTGGACCAATCATAAGAAGATGAACAAGAAGTGGTAGTACCAAGTTGTGGTTGCTGTAGAAAATTACAGAAATCAACCACTTCTTGGTACTACCACTTCTTGTTCATCTTCTTATGATTGGTCCAGTAGCTTTTGCACCACTTCTAGTTGCTTTGCATGGTATCTGCTAGTGCCAGTTCTGACCATTAAACCAGTGTCTCTGATTAAAGTAAGATCTTTCCACTATTTTATTTTTTAGTACAAGATTTGGGAGTAATATGACCATAATGGATTTTATTTGGAAAGTGTATTTGGTGTAATTTGAGAACCGGAAAATATATATGTATTTGGCCTACCTTGTCTTTTAATTTATCTCACTTCTACTACCAGCTTGAATTAGATTCATCCTAAATTGAAGTATACTACCTAATTGGCTACAAGGTAGGGGTATAATACAAAGCCTGTGACTTATATCTTGAAAGATGAAAATGGCAATATAATCAGGGGAGGCTTCTATACAGAGGAGTTGTTAAAGACCAAATATAAAGACATGTATTTAATAGAAAAAGTAATTAGAAGGAAGGGTGATTTATTGTATGTCAAATGGCTTGGGTTCCCAAGTAGTCAGAATTCATGGATTTCCACTAAGGATGTCCAAGGGAGCGCGCCGTGAGCCGGGAGCACGTACAAACCTCGCACTGTCAAGTTGATGATTTTGAGAATATACTTGTGAATGCATGTGGATTTGAAATAGTAATGAAGTTATACAATGGTATTGAACATTTATATTGGGGTGTACAGGCGAAGATCAGGATTTTTGGATTTGGTGGCTAAAAAATGATCCCCATGTTATTCTTATGGGGAAAAACGCCCCAAGTGACGTCATATTCTTCTATTGCCTCTACTCTAAATTTACACTTGTAAGGGTCAATAAATATAAGAAATAGCTTTTTAGCTTAATATCAAATATATTTATGGGGAATAAGTAAGGAATAAGGTTTGACAATTATATAGGGATATTTAGGCAAAGATCAGGATTTTTGGTTTTGGTGGCCAAAAAATGATCCCCATGTTATTCTTATGGGGAAAACGTGCCTAAAGTGATGTCTCTTTGCTAGTTCGCCACTACTTAAAAGTATTTTTTTCAATTATTAGTAACGGAGAAAGTTAAAAAAAATTGTAAATTTAAAATTCCCATGTTATTCTTATGGAGAATATTGTCAAATGTTGTAGTTTGCTTGTTTATGGATATATTTTGATCAAACCTGGCAAATTTATTTATTTTGTACTAAGCCATCAATATTTTACTCAAAAACACACTTTATTAGTTTCCTTGTAGCGGCAAACCTCGGTACTCGTTAAACCTAATGTTATTAAAATATATTTAACTGAAAATCAATTCAGACAAATGGAAATTCGCTTAGTCGGCAGGTTTGCTGCGGCGGGGGTATTTTTATAGTTTTGTGTACTTACTGTTGTGGAACAGTTCAGTTTACCCATCTTTCTTCTACAATCGGATTTTCCTTTAATTTGTTATTACGACATTTAAAAATTTGATTAAATGTTTAGTTGATAACTAGTAAAATTAAAATTTAGGTAAAAATAATTTTTTCCCAGAGGTAGGCTACCTATATACACACTATTAGTATTTTAACTGAATAGTAAAATGTTGAATGAACATTCACGTATTTTAATACTTGCGTGAATAGTTTTTGTGAATAATTTGGCATTACAAAATTCAAAGTGTAAAATAATTGATTAATATAATTAATTGTTAAGTAACTAGGGCCTATAAGGAACAACTACTCTTAGGGTTAAAATGACTATTCATTGAATACAAAACTTAATAATTGTTAGACTATTGTATATAAATTTGTTTTAAATCAAGTCTAAAGTATTGGTAACATTAAATGTTTAAATTTTAAAAGTGTATACTTCAAAATAGTGGTAGGTTGCGTACAGAAAGATCGGTTACAAAAGTGAAATGATATCGAACATTGAATAGAGGTTCAAGAAACTGAAAGCTCTGTGTGGGATTCAATTCCACAAATGGATGTTCTGAGTACTTTATATGATTTTTTCCCAAACTACAAAGCTATGCTAAGGAAAATAATTTAACTTGGCAAGAAAAATCTTTGTCTAAAAAGATTTAAGTGATGGAAGTATGAAATTGTTCTTCTTTAACAAACGCATGTTAACGGAATGTTTCGTGATTTTAAAAATTTAATTGAAAAATCATTGAAACTTTTATCCATTAGAATTTCAACTAAAAGACACTCCTAAATATAATTGTAAAACTGTAACCTAATATTTTTAATTTATAATAAAAATGGATTATAAGATCCAAAATTGTATTGTTTATTATTAGAAACTAGAATATTTTCGGTGTTTTTTCACATAAATAGAGGGCTGTGTCAAACAAAAGAGAACTTAGAAAAAGATTTCCGAACAATCCTGATCAAGTTCTGTTTAGTTTACATAACTTACATAAATATTCCTCGCAATACTTGTACTGTTATACGTTAGTATTAAAATACAAAAAAAAGGAAACAGAAACAAAATCGATGTTATATTTTCTTACCATGCAAAGCATAGCACAAATTACGTCTATATAGTGTGTACAGGGGACCATCATGTGTTTACTACCACTGTGTAATAAACATTAACCACTATGGACTGTGGTCAAATCGATGAGGTGGCCTTATTTCCTTTACAGAAACGACGGAAATTAAATTTTCATGGGGCTAACAGATTTGGAATAACAGTTTTTTTTTGCCAAAGTGTGTTTTAAAATTCGCTTTAGCTCTGCACAACGTTATTATGTTCTATTGTAACAATTATTAATTTGGTTACAAACACTAGTTTTTGTATTATCTCAGAGAATAATTCAATTATTTTTTAAGCTTGTGACTCTTGTCAAAAATGTTAAGGTTTGGAAATTAATGTAATATTTTATTTTGACATGATGTACTGTTTCCAATAAAAAACTAGAAAATTGTTGCCAGTAACGCTTCGAGCATAATTTATTTTAATTTAGTGTGTAAATTTAAATTTAGCTAATCACTGAAACACAAAAAGTGGGATTAAAAATAAATGAAGAGAAAACTAAGATAATGAAGATAAGTAGACTACCTGATAACCAACCATACTTGGAAGTCTTAAATTTTAAATTCACAAAAACTGACAATTTTAAATATCTGGGAGTGACAATAACAAGTGAAAGCAGACAAGACGACGAAATCCAATGTAGATTAGCAGCAGCTCAACGGTGCTATTGGAGTCTAACAAAACTATTTAGAAGTAGACTCCTGACCAGAAGAACTAAAATAAAGATGTATAAAGTAATAATACAACCAGTTCTACTATATGGAGCAGAAGTCTGGACACTTACAAAGCAAAATGAAAAGAAATTGATAGTTTTTGAAAATAAAATCTTACGTAGAGTGTTTGGTCCTATTAATGACAATGGTGAATGGCGGATAAGGAAGAACCAAGAATTAAGAGAACTTTTTAATGACCCAGATATCATAGCAATGGTAAAGAGCAGAAGATTACGATGGCTGGGACACGTATATAGAAGAGATGATAACAGTATGATTAGGAAGGTATGGATGGGGCAACCAGAAGGACGACGGCCGCTGGGACGGCCCAGATTAAGATGGAATGACCAAGTGAGGCAGGACCTCAGGAGGTTAGGAGCAAGTTTGGAGGCAGCAGAAGATAGGCAGCAGTGGAGGAGCATTGTTGGCGAGGCCAAAAATCACTTGGGATTTGTGTGGCCACAGGAGTAAGTAAGTAAGTAAGTGTAAATTTAATTTAATAAAATTGCTTCAAACCAAAATATTGCATTTTGCAAATGTGATGGAATTTATTCGTAATATACGCTTAGAAATATAAATTGTTGCCAACCGTTAATTTAGAATTCTCGATAAGGTTCATCTCATCTTTTTTTACAAGCGTACAGTATTAGAATATTTATGCTGAACATTTAATTCTGGAAAATGCGAAATCAATGAGGTAGACTTAGGGAAAGTTTTTATAAAGTTATATTTATAACTCGGAGTTTTCTTTGGAAGTTAAAGTCTCAACTTAACCCTGCACCGTTTCCTTTAGAAGATTTAAAACTACACACCTTCTAACATTTTATATATTTTTCAAGTTTTTATCTTTCTTGAATATGAAATAAACTTTGATGGAGAATCGGGGTACGGAAAAGAGTTTTTTATCAATTATCATTGAAGACTTTTATTGAGTTGACTTATTGGGATTTACATAGAAAATCTTTATTTGCTTGTTTAACAAACTATTCGTTAAGTACTGGTTTCATGATTCCCTATTAAACTGTAGTTAGTATGGTAAAAAGGCAAATTAAAGATCTAGTAATTTAAAAGTATAACTAAAAAGGTAGAGTTAGCAAACCTAATGTTAACACTGGTTACCTTAAAGTGATTTAATACACCAACTAAAGTACATCAGCTGTAATTTTCACAAAATTTAATGTCATCTCAATAACTAAATATTTGAACCGGTAAAACAGATAATCTATAAATGTTGTAAAAAAATAAACGTCGAATAGCAAATATATTACCTGGTATATTTAAAAATTGCCAGAAATAAAAATTTCCACCTGGACTATTAACGTACAAACTATAATTACATGCAAGTTATTTCCACTGTACAGTGAACTAAACCGTTCCACAATACCAAGCTATGTAAACCATTATCTACTTGTCAACTACAGGACAGTTTAGTTTCTGCTTTCTGTTTGCTTTCATGCTTTTACCTTTCTTTCTCTTTCCTTTACACTTTCTAAAAATGTTAACCTTATGTTGAAACCTGTAAATGTATCTTAGCATTTGATTCATAATTTAGTTTATTATACGTAGTTAGCATTTTGTATCCGGAAGTTTGATATTAACTTATGTTTTATATATATTATGTACCTGGTTATATTGTGTGAGTCAGCACCTATATTTTTAAATGTATTTGTGAAAAATAGAATAAATATATCTCATGTTTTAGTATTTTTTTTTTATGAAAATCAGAGTATCACTTTTATATTTTAACAATTTGTTAAACTTGATTAACGTCAAATAAATATAACAAAGAAGAAATAAACCCTTCTACTAAAACGTACTTTTTCTTTTTAAATTGTCTATCGAAGTAAAAAACAGAATATAAATTAAAGATTGAATGGTTTATAGACAGGAATAAATTTAAATGGTAGAATTAGCTATGTTCATTTTACGCTTTATAAATGAAGAACGTTCGTTTTAGTCATTTTTTTAATTTTTTGTAAGAGGTTTACCAATACTCTTACTATGTTTTTTTTTTATTCTCACGTAACTTGATAAGTGGTTACATATGAACTCATATATATACACTAATGTTAGTTATTCCTTGTAGATCTAAAACAAATAATAATATATTCCTAGAAAAATTAAAAAAAAATATTTCATCACAAGTTTACAGTATCTTTGACGCACTCCAATGTTTATACCAATTATATATTACCATAACTCCCCAATGCAGTCTTGTATTATTTACATTGTTTATTTTACACTCAAGTCAGTTACATTCTTAACTAAGTGGTCTGTGGTTTTTATTCCACAGCGTCGTATAAAGACTGATATATCTCTTGAGAGAAGGAAAAGAGGAAGTGCTTACTTTTCATTCAACGTCAGCTTAGAAGAGATCATTTGGTCGTGTCTTGAATACGAACTTGTAAAATACCCTTGGACGTGTCTACCATGTGGTGAAATATAGTATAAAATATCCTCTTAACTAAACTAGTAAGCATTCGTCCTCGGAACCTAGCGTAGTTGTACTATAATTCTTTACTACATAACTTTTTTATCCACTTGGATTTTCTTACCGTTTTAAGAGGTTGGTGGCATTTTTTAGTTTGCATTTGCTTGTCCTCATGGGCCACAGAAGTATGTGCATGGAATGTTTACAGCAAAACTAGGAGTGAACTATACTG
This sequence comes from Macrosteles quadrilineatus, assembly GCF_028750875.1. Lineage (NCBI taxonomy): Eukaryota > Metazoa > Arthropoda > Insecta > Hemiptera > Cicadellidae > Macrosteles > Macrosteles quadrilineatus. The sequence continues at coordinate 135,410,936 of NW_026542595.1, read as the reverse complement.
ATAAAAAGAAGTGGCAGGTACCAGGATTCGAAACGACGACATCGCTGCCTTGGACCCGAAGTCCGTCTGAGCCACCGACTCACCATTTTTATTTTAATGAAACGGTAGAAACTAGAAACCTAGGCTTGTTACTATCTAACGAATTTGTTATAGAATCATCAATTGGTAAACCAATGACAAATGGCATCTGAATTCAGAAACGATTTTGCTTTGAGTATATTTGCACGTATATTTAATACTATTTAAAATGATAATGTTAAATACTAAATTATCAAAAAGTTAGACCAAAGACAAGTTTTTTCAAGTTATTTTATGTGAAAAGTTTTCTTAAAGGGTTAGCGTTTACTTCGTCAGAAAATTTGAAGGTAAACATTGAACACCCTTTTACGCTATGTTACTTCCAGTCCAATTTGAACTTATCCACATGAGTTAACAGATTTGACATTATCTGATTATGTTTTGTTAACATCATATTCCCTTTTGCCAATTTATTGTTTTCATTTAATTGTGACGACAGTAAAAAAATATTGTCTACAAAAATTCTTAGCCAATGAAAAGTAGTATAAACATCTGTTAAACCGATCTAAAAGCAAATAATTAAAATGATAAAGGAACTCACCATTACTGTTATTGAATCACAATGGGTTTTATTCATACTAATTTATGTGATGTGACGTGATGTTTATGTGACGTGTTAGTTTAATTACTTAACTGTAACACTTGTCGTCGTAGTTTTTTTTTAAGCTTTTATTATAACTTTTACTGTATTTTTAGGATCATAAAAAGAAATGTTTACCAAATGACTTATGGAAAAAACTATTACCGTATAGTCTTATACAACTTGAACGAAAGTGGTTCTAGTTTTATGCTTTGAAACAAAACAACTAAAAGACCATGTCTCAAGATTAAGGTAATACAGTCTCTTCACTGCTGGAGTAAATCGCCAAAACACCATTGGAATTTACGACGTTACTTTCGGTAATTGAGGGTAAATGTTTTAAAGCTGTTGAAATAAACATGCAATAACGTTGAGAGTTGTACAGGGAGGTGCGTTGACTGTCATGAGATGGCTGCTGCTATACTGGTGTGTTATAACAGTTTTGGCTGTTAAATAAAGACCCCTGCCAGTCGCTGTGAAAATTGTTTTAGTTAATTTGTATTTACTTTGCTGTAAATATTACCAATATTATAAATGTAAAAGTATGTGTGTTTGTTTGTTTGTTTGAAGTTCAATGAGGCATTAACTACTGGTCGGATTGGGCTGAAATTTCACATGATGATAGCTCACATTCCCGATTAACATATAGGCATATTCTTATCTCAAAAATCGTTTTGGGCTCCGCCCCAGTGGCTCTGTAGTTCCCCATGTTAACCTTATGAGTATTCATATTAAAGGGAATTAAAGAATTTAGTCAGCTGTTTCAACTAAAAGAGTTGGTTTTATGATATGCAAAAGCATTAACAAGTTATAAGATTTACCAACAGGGTGCAGCATTATATTTTTTGCATTTATGAAAACAGCTAATTTGATCCAAGCAACAACAAAAAACTGTTATACGCAATGAAAACTAACTGTCAAAATTAGGATTGTTTAGAGTTATGTTTTTAATTTCATGAATAATTTGTGATATTTTGCGAATGTTTGATAATTTATTTTTCTCTAATGTTTAGGTGAAGTGGTAAAACATTATGGCTATGGTAGATGTGTACTACTATAGAATACTGTAAATTTAAAGAATCAAATTTTATCAAACTGTGTCCTCCCTCATCGCAAATGCAAAGCTTGAGTATAACTGCAATAAGCATTTTATACTTATATGCCAACCCCGTACGAACGACGGGTACTCTGCTAGTAAATAATATAAGTAGGAAGTATTCATGATTTCGAGAATGAGAATACATCAGGAAACATGTTGTGTATTCAAAAATTTATTTTTTTTTTGTATTTTATTTTAGATTTTGTGCTAATTACGCATGAGGGAGTGGTAAATAAATTTACTCTAGTAGTATAAAAGTGCTAAAAGATTGACGTTAGGGGTTCAATTAATCGTATCGAAGACTTTTGGATACTGATACCATTCTGATACTGAATATTAACTTTTGGATTCTATCAGTAGTCAAGGCTTTTCAGATATCTATCGAAGGCATACTCCACCCTTTCAATTATAGCCTCCACCCCTACGTACTTCAGGTCGTCACCTGCTAGTTGTCGATGTCTAGTGCCCTTGTCGATGCAAGGGTCGATATATCGATGAGCTGGCTCTGCTGTCCGTCCGTGTGTCAGTAGTTGTCGATTCTCTTTCGTTGATCGTCGTACTGTATCCGTCTTTTCTTTAGCCCACTTGGAAGCTTAAAAAAATTGGTCAATACTTAAAATTTTTTGAACTATAAATCTCAAATTCATCAACTATAATATGGTCCTTGCTAAATTATTTTATTTTTTCTACTCAGTCTGGTTTGGTTTAAAAGGTTCTTGTGAGTACTGTTGAACTAAACTATTAAAACTAGTGGCTTGAGTGTTGTACCTTTTTAATTTATTATAATTAATCCTGGTGGTTCAAAAAAAATCTGTTCGTTGGAATACTCATACTAAATTTTTGTGTAAAACCTGTGGATTAGTTGGATTCTTATAAAGTAAAAATGATGTTTGTGACATCAACGAAAACAACCGGATATAGCCGATTGTCTCAGGAGGCGTCTCCAAAAAAAGGTAAATTCTCCAATTATTTTGATTAATAACTTTTATTGAAAATATTATTCACCAAACTTGATATTACAGTTTTATTATTAATAGTGCGCATTTTAATGCAATTAGTCTTCCAGGGTCTCTAAATTATAAGATGTTTATTTTAGTATTATTTATATAAGGAGTTCTGTTTGTAAATTAATTATTTATTTAGAAATATTAGCATCTTCAGACTGTTTTTGTAAAGCAAATATAATGAGTTTACTAAACTATAAAATTTGGTTAGAAGGCTAATTATTGTAAATCTGAGCTCTTCACAGATTTTTGTCTTAAAAAATTATATTAACTTATAATAGTAAACAAATGTTAACGAAATAGCATCTACCTTTATACTTGCGAATTAATTTGTTTATCAAGCATTTTAAACTAGTTCTGAGACAAATTATAAGACAAAATATAAAATGATTGCTTTCAAAATTATCTGGATAAAATGAACTAGGCTAAGAGGTTGTAGGAGAAAAAACTAAAATTTACAGGGTAGCTATGAAATGAAACCCAAAAGTCCAAGCTTGATAACAGAATCCAACCTAACCTAACCCAATCTGAGATCATATGCATAGTTTAGTTTACTTATTCTGAGTTCAAAGGCTCGTACCGAGTAATAATATTCGATTTTCATTTATATATTCCAACAAATTTCATTCATTCTTGCATTATAACATAATTGCCACATTTATTGTGAAACTTTACATTTTTTACAACAGGAATTTGACTATATATGCATTTGTATGACAACATATCTATCATAAAACTAAATCTGTCTTTTTTAGCGAATTTCCCTATAGGGAAGTAGCTATTACCGTAGGTGGCACGGTAAGACCTAGACCCGGGACCGATTTACTTTTTCATTTTGATGTCCCCAGAGGCCAAAAACACTATTCGTTCAAATTTTTATATATGTATATATATATATATATATAGACTTATATATATATATATACGTCCGTGAACGCAATAACTTGAGTAATTTTTGTCCGATTTTGATGAAATTTGGTTTAAAGGTGTAAAGCGGAATAAACTTGAATGAGTTCGCGAACCAGCACGATCGGACCATGGGAACGGGGCTTTACGGGGGGTTTTATGGGGTAAAAATTGGTTTTTCTCACTTTTGACCCTCAAAACACAAAATTTCCCAATTTCTCTTTAGACCTTTTTAAAGAGCTTAAAAAAACAAATAATTTAGTATATAAAAGTATTTTTGTTCGATTATTGGTAACGGAGAAAATTAAAAAAATTGGAAATTTAAAATTCCCATGTTATTCTTATGGAGAATATTGTCAAATGTTGTAGTTTGCTTGTTTATGAATATATTTTGATCAAACTTGGCAAATTTATTTATTTTGTACTAAGCTATCAATATTTTACTTAAAAACATACTTTATTAGTTTCCTTGTAGCCGCAAACCTAGGTACTCGTTAAACCTAATGTTATTAAAATATATTTAACTGAAAATCAATTCAGACAAATGGAAATTCGCTTAGTCGGCAGGTTTGCTGCGGCGGGGGTATTATTAATATTGATCTAAGTACAATTATGATTTAAACAATTTTCTCCCAACAAACAGAGTTTATCCGATAAATAAGTTAAGTTCTGTTATAACCTAAGAGTATTTGCTTGCTCTTTAGCTAGCTCATGTCAGAAACAATTGTGTGTACGATTTTTAAGCGTGGACATTGTATTATGGTTTTGGGAAATTTCCACAAAAATTTCTAGATTTTGTAGTAATAAACCACGAACTTGACTGTTATTGACTGACACCACAGATGTATTGTCGTGCCGGCTGCTGCCCCGCCCATAGACCTTGATGGCAGTCGATACTTACCCTGTGCGTTTCTGGGTTCCGTTTGAATAAAATATCACGGCTAATTTAATAAATTATATTTTATCAGCTCAAAATATTCTAATAAGTTTATATTGAATTATTTTCGAATGACAATTATTATATGTTTATCCCTACTCGTATATGGTCGGATCGAGATCCAAGGGAAATCGATAAAATAGCACAAAGAATAGTAATGTTTCTTCTGAATGTTAGTTCGTCGTTCTTTCTAGTAGGCCTGCTGTGTAAGGGTGGATGTGTAACAAACAAGGTTATTTAACTTTTTTATTTATTATGAGATGACAATCAAGAACCCCTATTAACTATGTGGATTAATAGTATAAAAAATAAATCCAGTAACTTAAAATAAACCTGTTAGCTTACTGTAATAGTAGTCCGAAAACAATGTTTGATCAAGAACTAATACGGAATTAATTATTTCAAGCCTAGTATAAAGTTTAATGACAACATTTCATTTGAAACAATTCTTCATCAGATAATAAAATTATTCACAATGTCTGTAGTAAAACAAGAACAGTATAATATCGTTCTCAAATAATCCCAAAGAATTAACCCTACTTCTTAATTACTTACTTAATCATTCTAATAAGCATAGTTGTATTCATTTTTGTTCATGCAGATAAATATCCTTTTCAAAGTATAATTTAAAATGTAACTCAATCTATAAGACTTAAATATATTCCAAATATACACAGCTCAACATTTGAACTTATATAAACCGTAATATGGCCGATAAAAAGTTTTTCTTTTAGTTAAAACATCTTTCACTACTTTGCATGTAATTCATCCAAGTGGATATTTTATGACTGACCACTAAAGCCAATAACCAACCATAAGGTCAGGTTTTATTGCCGTTTTCACCGACAGTAAAGACTCCCAATGCTGATAACACCTTATATATCATTGAAACTGCCTCTTAAGCGAAAATATCCAGTTATATCGTATGTGGCAGACCGGTTTTATTGATAATGTGATTATATTTATTTTGTTGTGATAACTTTTTCTAATTCCAACTAGATGCATAAAACTTAGTAGGCCTACGGTATGCAATTTACCACTGACTAGATGTGTTTTTAGGTAGTACTGTTCAACCAATATTATTCTTAGGGCTCCGCGCCCAATTGGCTTCTATACATATGTGCTTCACGATGGTAGAAAACGAAGAATTAAAGGGAATACATTCTTAAAACAAGTCTAGAATCCTGCTAAATTGATATTGAACCTTTAAAGTCCAATTGGGCTAAGCCAAAACAATTAAATTACTTTAACTATCAAAATTCACATCTAGACCATAATATATCATACTATACAAAATTTGCAGGTGCTAAATAGAATAGGAAGGAACCATTGACAAGGATTAAAATATATTAGTTTAATAAGACGCTGAATCACCAAGGTGCGTATTTAAACGTTAATTTGGGTGAAACTAGTAAATTTGAGTGAATAATATTATATACAGGGTGGCTGGTCATCAGTGTGACAAAATGTTTTTGGCGTAAGTACAAAGTAAATGCAGTGTAATGATGCATATAAAAGGTTCCAAGTCCAAAAATTAGCTTCCCAAAGAATTATTTTATGTTTTTCAAAAATAACTATGTTTTCAAACTAAATACAGCTATTTCTCAATTACCTGTAAATGGATTTGAGTAGACAATGTCATTTTCGTGTTCTACATTAAATTTTGAATAAGAATAATATAAAATGACGGATGATCAGTTGTAAAAACTCCATTGTAAATAGCTTCAAAGATAAAAATTAAGATGTTTGATAAAAATTTAAAAACATAGGTCTATTTTATTTGTTCACACCCTGTATGCAAGAAAGTGTCCGAATATGTTAAAAGCTGCGCCATTTTATACGCTTTCTAACCATATGCTACACTATTGAGGTTTAGATATTCTGATATTTCTTTTAGTGGTTTGAATACCAGAAAACAGGGAACTTTTTTACTGTTTTTACTGTTCAAGCTGAAACAAAAATACAATTTTTGCTTAATACATACCGGCTTTCTACGTTTTAAATGTTAAAGACACCCTGTTTTCTGGTATTCAAACCACTAAAACAAACAACAGAATATCTAAACCTCAATAGTGTAGCATATGGTTAGAAAGCTTATAAAATGGCGCAGTTTTTAACATATTCGGACACTTTCTTGCATACAGGGTGTGAACAAATAAAATAGACCAATGTTTTTAAATTTTTATCAAACATCTTAATTTTTATCTTTGAAGCTATTTACAATGGAGTTTTTACAACTGATCATCCGTCATTTTATACTATTCTTATTCAAAATTTAATGTAGAACACGAAAATGACATTGTCTACTCAAATCCATTTACAGGTAATTGAGAAATAGCTGTATTAAGTTCGAAAACATAGTTATTTTTGAAAAACATAAAATAATTTTTTGGGAAGCTAATTTTTGGACTTGGAACCTTTTATATGCATCATTACATTGCATTTACTTTGTACTTACGCCAAAAAAATTTTGTCACACTGATGACCAGCCACCCTGTATAGCTATGCTATTAACTAAGATCAGTTGGTTGTATGGCCAAAACCAAATATTAAAATCATAATAATCAATGGCAGCTAAGTCCTGTTTTAAATCATTAACAAGCTTCTGATTTTTCTCATAATTGAACAGCTTGAAAACAATGTTGAAAATCGATCAGTCAAATTCAATGACAGTAGAACAGTTGAATTAATCAATGGATTTTCGGATGACTCCTAGGTTTTCATATGGTAGGTCAAGGGCCTTTACACACTAGGCCATGGTGGTGCCACTTATAGGCTACAGTGCCACTTTGGAATTGCTTTTGGTGGCGAGTACCTTGTGTAGTGAGCCACTTCAGCAGCCACCACACTTTATCAGTTTATTCATATTAATTGTTTTCTAATTATCGTAAGGATGTGGAAGAAACTCGTGGCATAGCTTTTGTATTGGCGGAAAGGGGAACGAAATCAGGGGAAAATAATGGATACACTCGTTTTACGCGATCCAAGTTCAAAGGAGTGACTTTTACTAGGGAGCTCAGAAACAACCAATTTGAGTTTTAGATATGCCTACATATGTATTCAAGAATGACAGTTGGTGTCTTTGACGAGTTATTCAGAAGATTGGAAGTAATGATTACAGGAACGAACCAGATTCTGAGATTGTGTAACGCTAGAGATTGAACCCTCGCCATGTAAAAAAACCTCCCGAATTTGGTCCTGCGTTTTTCCACTTATTCACGTACTAGAATATGTTTCCATATATTTTTTTCATAATATAGCAAAAGCACAAATTTATGTATACAAATCATGCATTAATTAATGAAACTGTAAAAACCGAGAATATATTCACATTCATCTTTACCAACAAGAATAAAATAATTTCTCAAGAACAGAACACTTGTGCAATACTTGCTTTTAATATGAGAACATTCCATTCATGTTGAATATTTCTTATCAAACATTTATCGCGTTCTTTTTCAAATTACAAATACTTCCTACTTGATTTGACACGTGTTTTATAACTTACATTGTTTCCTTCGTCGAAGTAATATAACTCTTGTTATTGAATTTATCTGACATTCTAGGGAAGTTATTAATATGTCAAGAATATTTCACTGTTTATCACAATCCGCCGGATTTGAAACATTTTATAAGTTTAGTATTTAAAAAATACAAGGGGAAAGCTTCAGTTATTAAATATAAGGGATAATGTATGTAGGGGGGTTTAATGTATGTGTGGTGTTATGAGGTTTTAAGTTTGATATCTGAGTACCACTATACTACATATTACTTTCTAAAAAACCTAATCTTAAAGATCCAACTTTACATTTAATTTCAATCTCACTCCTTAGTTATCTTGGATATTTTAATTATTATGGTGCTCAAAACTTTAAATTTTATAGTTAAAAGTTATTTGGGAGGGTTGTAATCCATCTAATTTTACGCATTACATGTTTAATTACATAAAAACTTAGCATATATATATATATTTTCAAATCAACATTTTAATTTTTAACCTAAGTTCATTATTTTACGTCATTTACGAGAAAGCCTTCAAATACTTTCAGAGTATTCTTTAGCTAGGTAATCCCGAACTTCAGGACGATGAAACTGTTTTAAATTCAACTCAACACTTTGGACGGTTATCTAAGTGAATCTGAGCTTATCAATCCTCCTAAAGTCAGCTGTAAGCATAAAAGTTGAGAGCGCTCATTTCGGAGCAGTCTTCTTTATTATCTTTTGTGAATCAATTTGCAATGAAGTACGCCCAGGCTGTATAAAAGCTTCTCTATTTATTAGTTGAATAGGTTGTTTTTTAATCGGGTGATTCTGTTGCATTATCAACAATTACAATTAATAGTTGCAAGAAAACTCTTGTATAACAGACATAATATATTTAATGTACAATTACTGCGCGTTGAGAATCAATTAATAATGAAGAGAGCAAAACTATTTATTATTTATTAAGAGAATCCTAAGCGAATTTCCATTTGACTGATTGGATTTTTACTGAAAAGTTTTTTTCTCATACATGTCAGATTTATTAATTATTTAATTAACAATTGTAACGTATTATGTTCGCTGCTACAGGGAATGAAACAAAGTGTTTTTTGTAAAATGCTAAATTTGATCACAATGTATCCATATTTAGCAAAATATAACATTTTACCATTTGTATAAAATATAAATAATTGTAAATGTATAGGTTTTAATTGTCTCCGTATTCTTTAACGATTATACAAAAACTTTTCAATGTACAAAATTATTTGTATTTTAGCCAACTGCGGTAATAGCCATCGACCACAGAATTAACTTTATTTCTGTGCTCGCTGGTAATAGCTCATTCCATTATGATAAGTTCGATAAAAGCTTATCGAACCTACTACTTTTTCAATTATTTTTAATGCTATAATCATTGGTTGTGATTGACTTAAGATTTTTCCCAAATAATTTATTTTATTGTTGCTTTTATCTACTTTGTGTTCTCTATTCAAAGAGAACTACAAAAAGTGATTGCCCCTGATGGTGTTAGACAGTGTAGTAATAGATTACAAAATTTGGCGATGTTTGTAGTAAAATATTTTACATACATTTAAAACATTGTTTATCCTTTCAGTTATATACAGTACTGCCATAATTTTGCACCTACGACGCTCCAATGTAATTTCACGATCTCAAAACACTCGAATAAAAAGGTCAGTACTCGTGGTCAGAAAAAAGGAATCTATTTATTATATTTTTGAGCAGATTACAAAAAAGGAATCATTTGGATTTATATCCAGCCAAGTGTTGACATAAACGTTTTTTAACGAATGGACAACTTTATTTCTATGCACATTATTAACTGTCATGAATGTAACAATAGCCTAACTGAAGTTATTTGTTAATAAAATAATTGTTAATTAATTAATTGATTGTTATTGTTCCAGAGCGAGTCCTGCAGGATGACGACCGGCCACTGGAGGTCCTACAGGAATGGGGGACTCACCAGGACCAAGTACGGCTCATCCTGCGTTACACTGTGCTCAACAACAACTCAGGTAGGTTCACACATGTTTGGTTTTACTTCATACATCATCAGACACTGAAAATTATATTCAATGCCTAAAGCACGTACTGAGGTTGTCATTTATTAAGTCTAGCTTAATGAAGAAATCTTTTAACAATGTCAGTTTACTAGATCGTTTTGAATACGGACTGTATCCTAGTGTTTTTTTACATTTATCTACACATTTGTCTACAACAGAGTTACTATACTATGACAACTTGGACTGTTGATTCACTTTTTGGAATTTCATACAAAAAAGCTATCTTCGACGTTCTACACGCTACCCTAGAGCACGTTTATCAGTTTTGAAAGTGTGTGGCAAACCAACAGGATTGTTTTCAGCCTTTTTAACACAGTAAATATTTATCCACATGGTAGTCTAATTATATGTTGATTTTTTTTACTTAATTTTTCCTTGAGACAAATACATCTTACGTAATTTATTGGCACTCAAGATTGGGTATAAAAAGTAACTCGTCACCCTTACTTCATTGCCAACCCTTTAATATATCAATGTTTTCTTAAAAAGCAATTTTAGAAATATGATATTACTATAAGTAAATAAACTTTACCATAACAATCAAGGCCAAACGTTAATCAATAACTTAGCTAACATATTTATTTACGTAAGAGAATAAGAAGAGACGTAGAGAAAGGAATAAAATGTACTTTGAATATAACAGCACTTAAAATCTGGTAAGTTTTATATTTATTATATTCCCCGTTGTAATATTAATATAAAGGTTACCTAGAAACAGTTTTAACTAGACATAAGATTAAAATGCGTATTTATTTAACTTTACATTGTTTTAAAGTGTAGGATTTTCTCTAACAACTGTTGCTTACCTTTGGCATTTTTAACAGTTAACTACTGTTAAACCATTCCCAAAATAAAAGAAAAATATTTGATCGGTTTTGGCATACGTTTAAATTTTACTTTAGGATGATACTTTCTTGTTACGTCCAAAGCCAATGATATAAAGCAACAGTCGGATTTACCTGGGGACATGAATTGTACAATTATTTTTGGGCGTTGAGCTGAAAACAGCCCTGAATTGTTTGACAAACATTAAAGTGATTCGGTTGGTTTGAATGCAACAAAGTCATGATATCTGAAACCGGCAACACGGCTTTTCCACACAAAGTGCAGCGAAGCCGTGTTATTGATGGTTGAATGGTCCTAAGCAAAATTGGCTGTTGGGTAGAAAAGGGACAAGTTTTGATAGGATTCAGTAGCTTGAGTGAGCAAACAAACATTAATGGCAATCGTCTGCTCAATGAGAATTGCTATTCACTTGCTATTGATAACAATGGATTTTATATTTGACCTAGCTACAATTTTGAAACAAAATCGAGGTTTTTTAAGTTTGACCGCATAAATGGTGTGGTTCTACAGTACCGAATTAGGCGTATTGTAGGAATCGTACAAAAAACGTGGTGTACAAAATAGAAAGGTAATATACAAACTGAGTCATCAATACTACAAAAGATTGAATTAGTACAAATATAAAATTAAATTGCATTATTAGGTAAACTTAACGACATGTAGAATGGAACCAATCGTAAGAAACTAATTAAAAATTAAATTCTGTCCCATCACAAATAAAATTACGAAAGAGTGTACTTGTCTTTGCATTGAGAAAAGTACAATGTAATAGATTAAAGTTGCGATGTTATTATTTTCTTCATAGAATTTCTAATAGGCTATGCCGACTTTCAAACACATTACAATTGTTTAAGTTAACATGTTAGTCTCCCTCTATGGTTAACTTTTAATCCCACTCATTATAATTTCACTCTTAAAAGATAAATTTATGAATTATGTTGACTTTTGTTAGTTACACTTATTTAGGACGGTGTGAAATGTCTTAATTTTTTAAAATTTTATTTACAACTAATTTCAACCTAAGAAGATGTGACTTGGCGAGTGTCAAGCACGATCCCCAGCAACAACTCATTCAGTTAGTTGACAGCACTGATATAGGCCTGTTGTTCTCCTCGTTCTGCAGTCAGCTCAGTGACCTCATCAAGACTCACTCTCCCTGGAAACGCGTAGGCCACTCTCACTTTCCTAGATGGTTCTCAGTGGAACTTAAACATCTAGTCATCCTCAAGAAGACACTCCACAGGCAATACAAAACATCTCTTGATTGGCGGGACTACCAATCATTTTGCAGAATTCGTGACCAATGCAAGTCTGTCTCCAGAGACTGCCGATCAAGGTTCATCGACCACGTCAACTCAACCATCACCTCCAATGTCAAGGTGTTCTGGAGCTTTGTTAAAGACCTCAATCGTTCGCCTCCTATTCCTGCAAATATCAGACTTGGTTCGTATGAGGCTTCTAATCATGTGGAGTCGTGTCAACTCTTCGCTGACTTCTTTTCGTCCGTCCACTCTCCCACTCACCATGGTGAACTGCCTGTGCGTGTGTTCAACACCCCCTTCATCTCCGAATGCTCCGTCTCAGTTCAAGATGTCGACAGGAAGCTACTGGCGCTGGACGCAACCAAGGGAAGCGGGCCAGATGATATAACTCCAGGAGTGCTCAAGTTCTGCCACTCTGAGTTAGCCTTTCTACTCCAATACTTGTTTAACCGCAGTCTGTCCTTTGGCACTTTTCCATCGGTCCTGAAGAATGGTTATGTCGTCCCCATATTTAAGTCGGGAGACAACCGTGACGTTATGAACTATAGGCCAATTGTCCTTTTGTCCGTTATAAGCAAAGTGTTCGAAGGCCTAATCTTAGATATAGTTCAGCCCTTGTTCAGACAAGTGTTGATAGACGAGCAACACGGATTCACCTCTGGCCGCTCTACTGTGACCAATCTCCTCCCGCTTCAGTGCCAAGTCATGGATGCCTTTAGCCGACGAAGCCAAGTTGATGCTATATACATAGATTTCAGCAAAGCCTTTGACAAGATTAGTCACCGTCATCTTCTTGCTAAGCTGGAGGGCTATGGTGTTGTTGGCACGATGCTTCGATGGTTTGAGAGCTATCTGTCTGGTCGACGTCTGACTGTTGTCTTTCAGTCCCACGTCTCTGCTAGCTTCGTCGCGAGTTCCGGCGTCCCGCAAGGTTCCCATCTTGGCCCACTCTTGTTCTCGATCTTTATCAATGACATTAAAGATAATATAAAGGTGCATTTTCTGCTGTTCGCTGATGATATTAAGCTGTTCGTGGAAGTCAACACTCTCTCTGACTGTCAACTACTTCAAGAAGCCCTCGACAACGTCGTCAGTTGGTGTTTGGAGAATGATATGTCAGCAAATCCTGCCAAAACGAAATGTATAACGTTCAGTAGAAAAAAGAACAACTTGGAAGCCGACTATTTCCTTGACGGGAACAGGGTGGAAAGGTGTGACACCATCAAGGACCTGGGCGTTCAGATTGATGCCTTGTTTGATTTTGGACCGCACATAAGCCATATATTTGCCAGGGCGTCACGCATGCTGGGACTGATCTCTCGGACGGCAAGACATGGGTTGAGTGCCAACTCCTCAGTGATCCTGTTCAAGGCCTTAGTTCGCCAGCTGCTCGAGTACGCCTCTGTGGTCTGGTCACCCTACCTCCTCGGCCAAATCAATCATCTTGAATCAGTACAGAGACCCTTCGTGAGACATCTTGGTTGCCGCGCTGGGTTCAATTTCATGGACGTCCCAGTCGAGGAAATATCTGCAGCTTATGGTCTCCAAAGCTTGGAGTGTAGAAGAAGAGTTGCTGATGTTGCCTTCCTCTTCAAGCTGCTTAACAACCAGATCAGCTGCCCTTTTCTGCTCGAGAGGATCAACTTGCACGTCCCCAGAAGTACCAGGCATCAACGCTTGTTTGAGCTAGACCATGCGTCGACCAGCTATCTACGCTTCTGCCCCATACCACGTCTGATGCGCTCCGGGAACGAGATCTGTTCGTCGGTCGACCTTTTCGCTTCCAGTTTGGAGGCTGTTAGGCGAGTGGCAGCAGAGGAACGTGACGCTCTATAACATTTCACTGTTGGTGTTGTTTTTGATCTTGTTGTATCTCAAATCATTATTATTGTTGTTCATTTAATGCTTTATTATTGTTATTCATTTCATTATTTATTATTGTTACTAGTTAATTTCTACTTCTGTTATTCTTTTCATTGTTTATCGTTGTTAATGCCTAGCACAAAACACAAACATTCACTGTTGTAGCTTTCAATCTTTATGTTTGTAAATTGGTGTATTGCCGTTGGTAAATAAATAAATAAATAAACCCTAGAGTTTCACTCCATCGGCTTTGATAAAATAATTTAAAAAATTGTTATTTAAGCAGGAACAGTTTTTGTGATTAGAGTCTAGTATACTTGTTATAATAGCCTATATACATTACCCATAAGGGGAAAAGTTCCCAATGCACACAAATTGTACATACTAACAAGCAGCTCGTCTATTGGATCTTGTTCTGACTCAGTAGGAACAATACTGAGTCAGCTAAACAACAACTCTTTCTGTTATTGTTTTTGTCTTGCAGAAACATTGTTTTTTCTTCATCTCGTAACAATGCTTCTTATCCTTTATTGTTTATCTGATAAATCTATATGTTTTGTACAAACAAACTAATATCATATTTGTACAACCAAAGCAGAAAAAAATTAGATATTCTACTCACTGGTGTTCAAAAATATTAAAATATAATATTACAAATTAAAAGAAATACTTGTATGCATTAAATAGCCAAATATGTATGGGCAAGGCATTTACTAGCACAAATAAAAGTTAAAATATTGAAGTAAAGTTGGATCGAGGTCATAAATTGTAAGTTATAGAAATATTTGTTAAACAGAAATGTGTAATATTCTTAAAAATATCTGGAATTTCTATGCTAAAAATAGAAATATGTATGCATTTAATTTAAATTGAATAAATTGCCAAATAAATTAAGTCTTTCTGGACAAAGACACTCTTGTGTTTCCTCGACTAAAGACCGTCTGGATCTGCCAATTAAATTGGCGAAATAGTTTTCCTCGCTGAAATTCAACTTGAAAATAATATTGTTGAGAATTGCACTTACGGATGTATTATTTTTTGTATGAATTACATTTAATAATATTCGTGCAACACATTGTGTTGTTACTGAGATTGTTTGTAGCTACATAGAAAATCTATTTTTTAAAACTGTTAGCAGCATTATTGACGTTTTTAGGTCACAGTTTAGACGCTGATCTCTAGAGCTTAAGCCACAACACGTAGAATAGTTAATGGTGACATTCACCAGTACATGCCGTGGTTAGCCGTATGCTGTATATGCATCTACCCATGGCATCGGTAAAATGGATTTACTGTCAAATAAACCATACTTATAGTTTTATACAGGGTGGTAATAAAGTCTGAAGACAGTTAAATATTTTAAAAAATAACATAGGTAGAGCTACAATACTTGGTACAAAGTTACAAGGCATAAAACTCTATTTTAACACATATTCAGTGATCCAATAACTCTTCAGGGGGACGGCCCACAAGGAGTCGGAAGAAAATCTTAAATGGAGGCATAGGTTGATATGCACATAAAATGGAAGTTCTTTTTAGTAGAATACAATGCCACAAACCACACTTAAAAAGGTTGATCCTGCGCAAAATGTCATATGTTCAAAGATTTTCAAAATTAGCCAATTTCTTTAAATTAAAACACTATTTTAAATTTTTTTTTTATCGAATGATCCTTCAAACCCTCTAACCCTTTAATCACACATCCATACAGAATTTGATTGATTGTAGCAAAAATAAGATTTTATAACTATGTATGTTAGTATCTTCGTAAGTTTTTTTATTAATTTCGGCCCCTAAACAAACAGAAATAAGCAACATTATACTACTAATTGAAATAAACCCTTTAGATTTTGACAAACACAATATTTTACACACTTGTAAAACAGACAAAATCAGGATTAACACGTGATTTAATTGGGCTGAAAGCTGTTTGAAATCAAATTCATTTAGATTGCCATTGGAATTGAAGTATCAAAAGCTGATAAGTCGTTTAGGACGAGATTGACTTTAATCGTGAATCAAAAGATCGTAAAAAGTTACAACCGAAGCACCGTCAACCATTCGACCGTAAAACTTCGTCATTCGTAGTTAAATATTTTCGTTTACATTGCTGTTCCGGTCAAAAATAAATCAAATATTTTTTTATTTTGTCTGTAATAATTTTTAAGACGCACTGTTTTATAATTGTTACACAGATTTCGTTGACTTGAGCCTAGGTTAAGTGATACCTCATTTTAAAATATTTTTTCATTGAAAATTTTGATGAATAATTTTATGCTTATCTTGACGCTCATGTACAGGGTGTTTAAAAATGTCTGAAATTCAGGGTCTTGCAGTTAATTTTATTGCAACCGCCTACGATCACAATTGTTGCACAGTTTAAAGAAAATACGCCCTTTAACCTAAAATGTACCACTACGACAAAGTTTACTAATTTAACAAATACAGGAAGTTTTGGATAATGTAAGAGTTTGCATGTGAATAAACTCAAATAGCAACATAGGTTTTGTAGTACATCATTAAAAGGTCTTTTAAAAACAAACGTTTTCTACATTTAAAGTTTGGTTCTATCTTCAAAAATGTCGAAACTGTAGCCTTTCAATTTTTTTAAAATTATTTTTCATTTGTTGGCTAAAAGTTCACGCTTACATTATGGCAAATCAAATTGGGAGAGATATAGGAAATCATAGTTTATTTGAATGATTCACACAGCTCACACAGTTCACTCAATTCTGGTTAAACCGTTTGACAGTGATACACAAGAACCATTCTCCCAATAACACTGGCTTTCTGACCACTGTATCACCCCTCTAGCCGCTGGATAGCCTTTGTACCTGTGAAATCAGTTAAACTCCACTTATCGTTCGATTTGATTGGGCTAGCGCTTGTACGTTTATGTAGTTTGTATCGTGGAGCTTAGGAAAGGGCATAATTAGTTAGAGGATTTAAAAAAAAGTAGCCGAGTTTCATTAGGTTTTTAAAATACAATATTAATCATCATTTTAAAGCAATACTGTAATTCTACGTAAAGCTAAATATGATTACATGTTAAAATCTAGCTTTGTTACTGGCTGACACCAGTTTTTGCTTTTAGCCAAGACTATTTATTTATCAAATGACTAGTACAGATTGGTCCCAGTTT
The DNA here is from genome assembly GCF_028750875.1 of Macrosteles quadrilineatus. NCBI lineage: Eukaryota > Metazoa > Arthropoda > Insecta > Hemiptera > Cicadellidae > Macrosteles > Macrosteles quadrilineatus. The sequence goes on along the minus strand of NW_026542595.1, from coordinate 135,393,649 downwards.
TAAGTCATCGAAAAGTGATTGTTTTTTCTTAAAGTCGAGCCAGCATGCTTTTTAAAATAAATATAATGCCTAAATTCCTGAGCTACTCTTTTAGAAATATACTGAAAGGTTAATTTTACACAAATAAAATAAATGGAATAGCATTTACGTCTCTTAAAACTACAGTTTTCCATAAGTTTTTATATAGTCAAAATTATATTTTAAACTAATACGATGTTATTTATAATTTTAATTTATTTTGGTATATACAAACATTCTATGTTTTTAAAAATTTTGTATATTTTTGTAAAACTTCCTTATTTTGTCAAAATGCTTTTGATTTGATTTTAATTTTACCGTACACATTACTGTAATCAAAATATTTAATTATTATAAAGTTGCATGAAACTATTTATAGGTTTCAAATTCAAATAAATATAAGAGATTCCGAAAACAGAACTGAGCATTTTAAGATATTTTTATAAAGTAGAAACTGACCGACAAAGGGACAGTGTGTGTGCAAAAATATATGTTTAAATAATTACGTATTAAAAACGTATCAATTCCAACATACAGATTGCAAGTACATATTTTTCACCTTTCCAAGGTTTATGTTTGGACTTTGCCTCTAGTCAAACAACCATTGAAACAAGCAACAAATCATTAAGAAAGAAAACAAAAGAAAAGTAAATGACGTAGGTGAAGATGTCCTTTTTTAATTGGAGGACCTTGACAATGCGAGTCTACCTGCTCTGGGATGGCGTGAGCAACTTGTGTTGACAGTTACAGAGAAATTTAGTGTTTCGTTTCAAAAGATGATCAAGAAAATAATTGTAAAAACCCCCAAGGCACAGCGTCGAACGTCATTTGGATAGGAGATAATTGTGTACAAGACACTAATGTCCCAATTTCATTTTGATGAATAATCTGCACAGAGTTGTGTAGTTGAATCATTGCAAGGATGGATAAGGAAAGTGAATGCTCATTTATCGCTACATAGTATCGGTATTCAAATACATTTTAAGTATTGTTGTGGCCAAGGTCAAGCAGTATATGGCGAATTGAACATTTTTAATTAAAACACAAATTAAAGCGACTCACACATCTGTTACGCTGTTAAAAAAGTAAGAAAACATTCTCTCTATATTTTTTTTTTTACTTTGATTATTCTTATCTCCACTCTTATCCTGTCGCGAAGCAAGGGTTAAAATTTGCCATGTAGCTATCAAAATCATGGTATTGTCTCCTGTTGATAATAATTATCGTAATCACAAGGTCTGTTGGAAGACTAAGAGCTGATAAGGGTCTTCACCGCCTTCTAAGCTGATTATGGAGAAGCTTGCGGAATAAACTTTGTCTTCAGCCCATGATTAAGGGCGAGTCCTAAGGCAGATAAAATTATGGTAACAATAGTAGATAAGATTTATCAATGCGAAATTCAATTCTAGGTTTTTTTATTTTTGAAAAGAGTGTTGCGAGTTTACAAATATTTTTCATTTAATATGTTTTGATTTCCCTACATTCATGTGTTTACCATTCAATGTTTTTGGTAGAACAAGCGTCACCACACAGTACAGTACTACAACATTCTAATATCATGTAAGGGACATTTTAAATTCGAACTATAACAGTTTTAAGTGGGAATATAATATTTAGTGTGGTTATCTGACGATCTTTTACAACCGCAAGATAATACTTTATCACAACTCAAATAACTTATTGTCATACATATTAAAACACATACACATTATGATTGGATTTATGAGACCAAGCTTAGTAGAAATTACTTTATACGTAAAGGTTTTCCTAAGACCTAAACGATATTTAAATAGCAACCCAAAATGTAATTAACATAACCTTTTTATCTTTTAGTAAGATTGGTTTTTAAAACGTGCTTGTATTACTTAAAAGTATTGAGAAACCTAATTTAAAAAATATTTTATCTCGCTGTAAAATTGTACTAGACATAATCAAGGCTTATTAAAATTAAATGTGACTTAATACAAATTAATCGTGTAAATGAAAAAAAAACACATTTTTTATGGACATATTTTGTAAAATATGTCAAATGTGTTCTTAAAAAGGAGAAATATTTGCTGGAGTGAGCCATTATTCCTCATTAATAAGATTATAATCGAATAAATCTAAATAATTGCCTATTTCAAAATTATTCAAATTTATTATCGATCATTTTCTACTGCTATCCCTTTACTATGGGGATTTTATAGAAGTCTTGCAATCATTTAAATGACAAGTTGATCTCAACAGTTTAGGCTTGGGCCGACCAGTTAAGAGATGCGAAGTAAATGAATATTCAATGCAGGTTTAATGGATCATGGTCAGATCTCGACAACGGAGATGTTTTATCTAAAGGACATTTGAATAAAAGGATTTCGAGGACCTCTTTAGTCTGATTGGACTAATGAGTGGCTAAAACATAACGTAAATATTGTGTCTTTGAGTAATCATACTTTTAAACGTTTAACAGTTTGATTACAAAGTTGGAAAGCATCAAATTAAATTAGAGGTAAAATTACATTCTTTTGAATGGCAAACTCATTAACAAACACGTAATATGTTACAAATCTCTTAAGAGTTCTTCAGTTATAAACTGTATTTTACAACGTCTAAAGTTTAAACTTAAAATTAAATATTAAAAAAATAAATTAGTTAAATATAGGATGTGCTCATTAGACATACATCAAGTGCAACAAAAAATAATAACGAAAACATTGAGACAACGATGCCCGTTGACTCATGAAAATGAGTTTCTTAAGGCTACTACCTAATACAGGGAGCGGCAAAATTATCTGACGGTTTTCTTTGCCGCCCTGTTGAGCGAGTGAGTGGCGGAGGGTGGTGGGAATAGGGGCGTTACAAAGCCTACGTGCGAATATTTTTAGTAGCCATGGACCTAGGGACAGCTGAGCACCATGCATTTGTAGTGGAAGTGTTTTTTAAAAGTGACAATTCTTGTGAAGCTGTTCAGTAGGCATTTCAATGTGGGTCAAAGAAGAAAAGTCCCAACTCGAAACACCATTTTGCTGTGGGTGGGTAGCTTTAGAGCTACTAGTTCAGCATTGAAACTAAAATCAACAGGCCATCCAAGGTCAGTCCGGACGACAGAGAACGTCATGAGAGTGAGGAAGACCGTGTGGTGTGGTTGAAAGTGCGATTCGTCGCTCATAATGACTATTTTGTCACGTGTAAGTAAATCAATCACTTGTTCTGAAAATGAGATGCGCTTTATGTAACCACTGTGCTTCAACTGCTGCACGATTGCCATTTTGTATGAATGAAAGTGCGGGTCGTGCCGTAATACTCTTATACCGAGCGACCAGACATGTGCAGAGCTGCAGCTTATTTACGTTCAGGCCGCTGAGGACTAGCTTCCACACCTTCTCTCACTCTCTCGATGTTCTCTGGCGTCCGGGCTGACCTTGGACCTGTTGGACTTTTTTTCAATGTTGAACTAGAAGCTCTGAAGTTACCCACCCACAGCAAAATGGTGTTTCGAGTTGGGACTTTTCCCCTTGGGCCCACATCGAAACGTCTACGGAACTGCAGCTGAACAGCTACACAGGAATTGTCACTTTTAAAAAACACTTCCACTACAAATGCATGGTGCTCAGCTGTCCCTAGGTCCATGGCTACTAAAAATTTTCGCACGTAGGCTTTGTAACGCCCCTATTCCCACCACCCTCCGCCACTCACTCGCTCAACAGAGCGGCAAAGAAAACCGTCAGATCATTTTGCCGCTCCCTGTATATAGCATTAGCTGTGGCTACATAAACATTTTAAATTAAAATCGTAACCAACAATTATAAGACATTCCTGATTTATTATGTTTTACAGGTGAGGACAGTATGATAACTTCCATTGGTTGGCAATTTAATTTGGTAAGTCAATATTAATAAGGGGATGTGTATTATTAATCATTCATTGAATTTGCTTTGAAAATTGATATAACTTAATTTAATTTAGTTTAAAAGCTTAAAGCATTTATATTATAATAAGTCAAAACGTCAATTATGCATAAGATTGCAATTTTATTGGGCCATTCGTTGTATAATACATTAAGACATTGTTTAAAGATAGTTTACATTTTGTATAGATATATTAATTAGTTCTTTTTACTTCTCTTTTTTAGATTACCGGATTCATATTAACATGTGTTTATTGAAATGTACGAAATGTTATCGTGAAATGTAGAAAATAAGAACGGCAATTTTAAAAAATTGTTGTACGGATATAGAATTGATGTATAAGGGAAATAAATACTAATTGAAGAAATTATAATTTTGATAGAAGTACAATTAGCATTGGTGTATTGGTTGCTTGCTGCATCACTGCGCCTAAAGTTAAATAATGATTTTATAATTTAAATAGACTTCTTAAAAGTAGCATAACAGTTGAAATCCACAAAGTACTTTATTTGAAATAGTTTTTACCAAAACGCCAAAAAATCGACGATTTTAGTTTACAAACAGTTAACCTTCGTTATTAAACTTTCAAAATAGATATACTAAAAGTTATTCGCTTTTTGCACAAGCCTTTCACTTTTCGCAAGGTCTACGACTGGACACCTAAAGTCGGCTGTAGGATATTTTTTTTAGCCTAGCAAACGTAAAAGTGTAAACAAAAGACGTGAAGACTGCTGTTTTAATTGGAGGACTTCACAATGGTAAAAGCTCCACTCGAGCTTTGGGCATCTTCACTCAACGGGGGCCATCTGTTGATGGGAGGGGCAAGCTTTAACTTTTCGTAAAACTTATATATAAATATAATATCTTATAGTATGTTTTATTTAAAGTCAACTTAAATGAGCCAAGAAAAAAATAAGTTTTTAAATTTATAGCTTTGTATTGATCTATTGTCTCAAACTATATCGCAAAGTTATCGAATATACTTAGGTTATCGGTGCAGGAAAATATTCGTAATGTCGACTATACATAAAACATAACAAGTATAAGTTGTTGTTCGTTATACAGTAATTTTTGCTTCAGTTACGTTCACAGTTTTATCTAAAACTGCGCTTCCAATTTAAAACTTATTCAATATCAGTTGATGTATTAATGGTTTTAACTTCTATTCAAAATTTTAAACCCTATTTTACAATTATAATTGTTAGTGGATCAGGAAACAGGCCCTACTGTAATGAAACTGTCAATACCACTGACAATTAATTGGCGATTACTCATTATTGTCATTGTTAGCTTAGATAATGAGCTGGAGTCAATGGAACTGTTTCACTTACCCTGATATTACTGTATTTGGAACATGTTGAAAATACCTTGTTACTGTTCAAACAGCGGTGTACTTTGAAAAGACTACCTGTGGAAATTAATTTGAGAAATGTCTAACTGTTGGCTTAGACCACATTTACTCTGAAATCATTTTGCAGAGCATCTTTGGAAATACGTTGTAAATGATGGAACAGGTTAATGCTCTAAACCTGCTATATGTGGATTATGTTTTTAATCGGTTGTAACTGTTCTTTGGAACAGGTGATAACTTCGAACTAAATGCGAAACGTGCTTAAAATAATTGTTATTGTTGGAACAGTCAATACTTCGGATATATCTACATTTTGAACATAATTAAACGGCGTAGCTCTAAAATCATTGTTCGTGGAACGTGATTAAAATACGTTGTAACTAATAGAACGGATAGTTATTCCGATATCACAGTTTGTGTAACTGTTCCACAATTAGTAACTGTTGAACCCTAACATTTGATTACTGAATCTTCTTGATTGAGACATAGCTTATTACGTATGTTAATATTGAATTAAGGACTGCAACTTAAATATAACGTATTATATAAATATATAAACTATTCATACGTATTTTGTTCAAAACGATATTTTTTCCTATATCAACACGTAACTCGCAAGATTGCTACCTAAGTGTAAATCGTTCTAATTAAGAAGTCTGTAAGGATGGGTGTGGACGGATAAGGACCTCACTGTCTTCTGAGCTGATTAAATACAACTAAAACCTAAATGTTATTTATCTCCAAAATATTGATCATAAAATGGCATATTTTTACCTACTAGGCTAAACACATTAGCATTTACAGAACTTTTCATTCATTTTGTCTTTCGTGATAGTGTCGGCACAATCAGCTGTTCATTGGGCACTCAATGTTTTCAGCCATATTGCATTTACGTAAATAACAATATTGTAACAGCTGTTGTTTTACAAACCTCATTTTACTTGGTCAATAGAAAATGTAATAAGCGTGAAGCTTTAAATTTACCACTTTAGTGTATGCTTTAAGAACAGCTGCTTTTTTTCTGTTGTATCAAAATATCATTGCCTTATTTACCTTACAGGTTTTAGAATTACGATGTCCAAGTCCAACTTGAATGCAATCTACTATATTATTAAAGTGATACAATCAAATTTTATGTAAACGGTTAAGGCCATTTACCAAATAAAAATATAGGCATATGGCACATCAAAATGAAGCTTAGAGTGTATAGATTTGCCGAAAAGTACTGATATGGACGAACTCCCTAAGGGATCTGCCCCACAGGCTGATTTCCAAAGGGCTACGCCTTGCATGTTTTGGAAGTTAACATTATTTGATTAGTGAACCACAGCTGGTCAATGGAATTAACAATATAGTTTGTTTGTTTACATGTTTTGTTTACTTATTTTATTGTTTACTTTTATATTCTTAAAAGAGGCGCGGTGAATGGACTCTGAAGCTATTTCTAGCTGTTTGATACAAGTGAGTGATTAAAGGTGTTCGAAACACGATGAATATGAGATTAACAAACCATGTTTGTTGTTCGTTCTAAGAGGTTGTCCGGATCATTAATAGGTCGCCAGTTCATTGAAAAGTATTAAAGACGTCGTAAAAAAGAGAGCGGCGAGTTCAGGTACAACCGTACCCACACCGGCCACCTTAGGACGAAAGGTATGAAGGTTCCACTGCTTTAAACATCCTTTTCAGATGACAATTTCTCGAAATTGGGCCCTTTAAATGAAATATCAAAGTCAAAAGTCATGAAAAGTCAAAGTTGATTAAATTAATTTAATGGTGGCTTCTGTACTCCCGTGAATTCGCGGGTAGAACCTCTTGTTTTAATTTAATAGTGCAATGTAAATAATAGTTTGTTTTGTTTTCAATTTTTCCTATCTTATTTTTTTAAGTAAAAATCTTCCAATCATCAAACAAAATCTAAAAAAATGTCAATGAATACAGTTGCTGTGTAGTTATTATTGTTTAAAAATAAGTACATAAACTAAAAATCGTTTTTCGTTTCTGAACGCGACATAATGGATCAAATAAACATCATAATATCTTTTTTTTTAATAATCCAACAAGTAAATAAAAGCTAATTTATTGACAGTTGTTACTTTTTACTTACAGATAACGAAGCCACCTTAGACCATAACTTTACTCTCAACAAGTTAGGCTGGGCACGTGGGACTTTAAATCTATCTTAACAGCTTATAAAACGTTCTTACACTCTAGTTAATGGTTCGTAAAATTATTCCTGGCGCAAAAGCTTGCGTTAGCTTTTTAGTTAATTTGACACGCGCCATTTAATGCAATATTTTCTAACCATTTCCATGTTGTACTCCATAATAGTTTGTTAAGAATAATCATATAGATTTTGTAATTTTCAAAATGTTGAGTATGCATTTAGGGTTTGTTTTTAAGTACGGCTATATGGAGATTACCATACAGACACAATATCGTTTTGTTACTTGGTCGTACTGTCGCTTTTTTGGATATAGCTTACTAAGTTTCTCATATTTTTGACAATAATTTCGTTTTATTGCTCTGAAAACTAAAAGCGCTTCATACATAAAATGTAGCACAGTCAAACTTGGTTTTAAAATAGTAATATGAAGTGAGGGAATAGACCATCGAGTTTTGAAAACACCAACGAATACCCTTGGGCTAAACTTGCATAACTTTGGCGTTCAGTTTTATTCAATAAGGATCTTTAGAATCTACATTTCTCTCATTTTTCTAGCTCTGTGATTAAACTTCATGCAGATAGTTTTTAAACCCATTTTTTTTTTTCATTTTTAAGTTGGATAAATTTTTGTATATCGTAACTGTCCGCTTTCTTTTTCCCTCCTGTATAAAGGATATTCGTCAAATATCATACAGTTTTAAACACAACTAAATTTAAATTCAATGTCCAGTAAATTAATTTCACTAATGGAATTTATATAAATAATGAAAATAGTTTTTAAATAACATTAAATAAATAACATACGACGGGTAATTAAATAGTTTTAGATAATAAAAGCCTTCGCAGGGCACATTTGCAAAGTGTTGGAATCAGCGAGCACAGGGGTTGGAATAGATTGTGTTATTTTATAGCTGGTGGAATAACTATAAAAACTAGAGTGCCAATGCGTATAATTAAAGAACTAGTGTTACGAAATGGATTTAACACCTATCCCAATTTTTCTTTCAACAGTTACTTATAATTTATAAACTTACGTACGTTTTTACATGTAGAAAATTGTTTTAAAACGCTAAATCCAAATAGAATGATTTCCTGTTTAAATATACGATGTTTTAATGATTGTTTAAGCTTTCTTGGAGCGGTTTCAAAACAAGAGTAGATTTCGAACAGTAGTACCTTGTAATTATACTGATAATTCTAATATGGACTACTCTTAACCCAGAGGTTCCGGGTTCAAATCCTGCCAAATCACCAATTTGATCAGATCCTTTGGTGATTTGGTAGTGATAATGCATCAACCCTAGGTCTACCCTGAATTTATGTAAAAAACAATTTCGGGCTCGTGCCTAGCACCCTAAGACCAAAAAATATCTGGACTACTCTAACATATAAAATACCACAGGAGTGTCACTTTTCTATCTGGCCATATGTAAAGAAATACAATATACAATATACTAATGGGGCTTATTTAAATTCAATGTTTCCAGTTTCTACACTTTACGTTTGACTGATGGTTACGTACGACTAGTCAAAGCGACTAACTTCAAACAACCACAGTAAACATGTGTTCCACTAACATTCGGTGAACTAAATTGAATAGTTGCTTTACTATTTACCTTTCACCGAATAAATGTTTTCATTTTACAGAGTATGAATTTATTGATCTGTGATCAATTAACGTTGAAATCCTTTTGTTTAAAGTTACTGTTACGTGCAAAATAGTTTTGAGTATAAGGAAGAAGTAATATGATTAGGTATTATATTATATTACCAATTGAGATGCCAGTGGGCACTCCACCTATTTTAGGTGCGTATTTTAACTCAAATATTATGAGTAAAAGATGAATGTAGATTAATGTGTGATAATCCTCGTAGCTTTGTTACTGACTAAGATCAGCTGTATTATTAGCCAAAAACAATTATTTAAAGCCCAATGATTAGGAACAGCTGGGTCCAGTTTGACATAGTGTAATACAAAAGAAATATTTGGCTTGCATAGGTTTTTGGACTAAGTTGTGGATGAATTATAATTTCCTAGATACATTATTTAAAATAAATTATCTTTAAATCCTCTAAAAATCAGCAAACGCTATAAAGACTAAAACCATTATACTGATCAAAAACGTTATACATACTAAATTGTAAGAACCAGTGAATAAATGCCTAAGTTACATTCAAGAAAGCTCAACAAGTCAAGCTACTGTTACTTAAAATTGATTACAACTCAGGGTTTAAATTGATGTAAGCTGCAATAACAGGAAACCGTCCTGAAAATAAAAATATAAACAATGACAAACTAATTGCCGATTTTACTTTGACTTATAATTTCAAGCACTCATTATCATCGTCCAACATTATCAGGAGCAACAACGTAAAACGCAATAATCTCAAACCATTACTAAAGCATATCGAAAACCTCTTCTCTATCTCAAATCGTTATGATAGTTATACAGGTAAAGTTAATTTTATAAATTAATTATCTAAAAACATCCCAAACAATTTAACTGAGCCGATCCTAAACGAAAACCAGAAAACTGCCTTAAAAGATCAAACACAATGGAAAACCAGGGCAGTGTTTTATTTTGGGTCATAGCTTCAAACATTCATCATAGGCCAACATTATACGGAGTCAAGCAATATACTAAGGCTCTTAGAGTGCATTAAATTCAAACAATTACTATAGCTTATCTAAAGCCTCTTCAGACTATCAAGACAAGTGGAATGGCATAATCAGCTTTGGTGGGCGTTAAATGCTTATTGTACTTAGGCAAAGCGGTGATGCAGATAATTCTACTATGAAATGATACACATTTTGGATCGTTAGTTGTCATTAATACTCCTGCCTAGCGCCCTTGGACGAGAAAATATATGGGTATAAATATCATATTTGTCTCAATCGCATTTGTTATATCGTACTTGTGGCGTTGCAACGGGTCTAGGATTTAAAAACAGCTACTATTATACCGTTGGTGATACAGTAGAGTTTTAAGTCTTTCCGTAATACCGTAACCATAGAAATGGATCCCGTTCACTATATGTTTAATTTGGGTTTTTATTTTCATTGATTTGTTGATTTGTTCATTGATATGTGTAGTGGCACTGCAAAACTATAGGCTACTAGCTGTACCCACGGGCTTTGCCCCGTTTAACTTCATAAGTATTCGCATGGCTCAATCACGTCCCGGTTGAAGTTCGTTCGCTACGCTCACTCACCTTCAGGTTGGAAATCGTTCGCTGCGCTCACTTGTTTTCAGGTTAGCTCGTTCGCTACGCTTACTCGCCTCCAGGTTGATGTTCGTTCGCTACGCTCACTCACCTTTTGGTTGCAAATTAGCTGTTGTCATACATTTAAAAAAGTCATCCCTTTTATTGTTTATAATACAGTACTTTTATAAAGGTTTTTATGTTTTAATATTTAACATTGGAGAATTTAAACGTTGTTAAGTGCACAGGTGTGCTGCGATTGGGGTTTAATACATTTGGACTTATTTAAAAGTAAAATAGTTTTCTGTGCTGCAATCTGTAGAAACACCATGGCACTATTTCAAATCATGACTAATGCTAATACAGAATGTTGTAGTTATTCAAACGTACAAAACAGTTGGTGCAAGTAAACACCAGCTTTTAAATTATATTTTTTTGTAAACATTCTAGATAAAAAAGTCTGACATTGGCCCACTTAAAACCCTCTGGGGCAGAGCCCTTTTGACGGATCTGCACCAAACTTCACTCGAACCATCCTTGAAAGATGCTTAATAATGCCTGAAAGTTTCATTACAATCTGTCGAGCGGTTTCGGATTCCATAACGTATATACACATATATATACATACATACATAGTTCCTCTTTTATAGATATAGATTGGAAATGAATACATTATTATATTACCTCATCTATGTTATAATTATGGCTTCGTTGCCATAGAGTTTAAAGCAGTATTTTAATTTCAAAAACGCTACCTTAAATCCTTAAAAGCTCGGAGCCAAAGTACAGTAGTTAGAACTAGTGTACCTGTTGCTCGAATTCGAGCAATTGGTAAGTATTACAGGCGTTATTTTAAAACGAATAACAGTAATAATTTCTGATGACTTTTAAATATTCGACTCAAGATTATGGAAATACTAAAGATGTACATAATAGATCAATATAATCAACATTTATTGTAAATAGTGTTTTCTACAAAAATAGCCTTACTCATAGCTGCATTGGGTTTTGATGCAGTGTTTTTTTTCTTCTGTGATTAGGAAAGATATTAAATATGCACCCGATTTGTATAACACTTAGGATATACTACGGACAAAGAAATATTTAATTTTATTTTTCACTTACAAATAGTTTTTGCCAAAAAAATCAAAAGGTTTTAACTATGGCATGAGTTATTTTTGAGTAAACTTGGGCTGTATGTTCTCTATACTTGACTATTCTGTTTATCGAACCACTTTAAATATTTCCTTTGGTCATTACAATTGCTGGTGCATGTTGGAACTTGCAAATTTCCGTACACATAACATTGACCAAAGAATTACTTTAATAAAACGTTTTGAACAATGTTACACACTGTCAAACCCTTTTGTCTGTTTAAGAACAGTTGAGGTACTTTTCGTTTCAGCCGAATTCCGTTCCAAATGCTTTGTGCCTATGATTTCATGTTGGTTATTTTAATTTACTTTCCACCAAAGTTTGGTTCAATAAAATTTTATAAAACCCTTTGCAAAAATTAAAAAGTTATTGAAAATGTTTGTGAACATAACTATGTATAAATCAGAACCTTTACTGGTGTAATGGTTTTAGCTAACCACAATGGAGGTAGAACAAACCAACACAGCGTAACTTTCATTTATTCTAAACGGATATTTAACTATGTACAATATATAAATGCGGTTACATTCGAGTGGTGAACATACATTACATATTTGCAATATGCGGTTTGTGTGTTTGCCCAAAGCTTTGTCTGGAGCCAGCAAGAAGGCCACACCAACCACAGAGATTGTGGCTATGTGGAGAGTACACAAACTGTTCGGATACACAAACAGCTTTATAGCTAATACACGAAGTGTAAATAGCATGTTACTGTAGACAGAATAAATACCCCCTCCGAAACTAACCTGCAGAAATCGAATTTCCATTTGCCTCATTTGATTTTTAATTAAATCCATTCAAATGACAGTAGGTTTAATGAGAACCTAGGTTTGCTGCCTATAGGGAGGGTAATAAAGTGTGTTTTTTTAGTAAAATGTGAATAGCTTAGTATAAAATAAATGGATTTGCCAAGTTTGATCCAAATATATTCATAAACAAGCAAACTACAACAGTTTGCTTATTCTCCGTAAGAATAACATGGGCATTTTTAATTTACAATTTTCTCCGTAACCAATAACCACACAAAAATACTTTAACATAAAAATTATTTGTTTTTAAGCTCTTCAAAATGGTCTAGAGAAAATTTGGGAAATTTTAAGTTTTGATGGTAAAAAACGGGAAAATCAATTTTTACCCCCATAAATCCCCTTATAAAACCCCGTTCCCAAGGTCCGATTATGCTGGTTCGTGAACTCGTTCGAATAAACGTAGGTTTACACGTTTGCACCAAATTTAATCAAAATCGGATCATTTTTGCTCGAGTCGTGCTAACGGACATATATAAAAATTTGAACGAGTGGTGTTTTGACTTCTGGGGACATAAAAATGAAAAAGTAAATCGGTCCCAGGCCTAGGTCTTACCGTGCCACCTACAGTAATAGCTACTTCCCTACAGGGAAATTCGCTTAAACTAATACCGAAACACAGTCGATTGAAAGCGTCGTCAGTGTATAACTAAAGGTTAAACATATTCCATTATAAATCTATTGTTTATAATTCACCTAAATAAAATGTTGTTAGTTTTTTCCGGTTCGTGTAGCTTATGTATTTTGTTTACTATTCCTTTTTATTTGACTTATTTCAAAACTAGATTTACCCAATGAAACTATCTGATTAGGTTTGAATTCTTCTTTAGGGGGCTTGGCGAAATAGTAGAACCATTGAGTATACACGTAGACGCTCAAAATGATATGCTACTTGACATTTTTATGTTACCATTTGATTTTTTATTTACAGGTTTACCAAGATTACAAAAATTAAAATGTTGGTAAAAAACGATAATTAAAAAAAAAATATTACATGTGACACATCATTGTAAAGTTGTGTTTACCAGGGTTACGTAGTTTCAATCAGAACGGAAAAATGTTTGAGGTTTCAAAAATACTGGGTATTACGTCATTACGCGAAAAATCACAAAAATGGCCGCAATTTTTAAACAAATTGAGATAGGTTCTGTTTTCAACAAAATGTTTCTCTAAGCAAGAATTTTTTAAACATGTACAGGGTTGGCATAAGGAAATGTCAAGATTCGAACCCGTGACCGTCATTTTTGGAACAGCCTGTGATTAGATTATGTTCTACGTATTTGAAATGGATTCTTCATATGTAATTTCACTTTTCTAGGTGATAACGTACTCCCGTAAAAGTATGTGCATGTGGTCTGCCTCACCCTTTAATTGATCAGTTAGTAAACCCATTCAGTAAAAACTAGGAGAATTTATTATAGAAACCACTTACAGGCATTTGAACAATATTATTCCAAATTTAAATCATTGATATACAAATGATTTAAATGATCAGTGATTTGCAATAAACTACGATAACATAGTTATGAATATTATAGGAATTTATGTTTACTGGTTTAGTTCAGTTTTAATACATAAGATTATACGAGTGCCTTCAATCTGGATGCAAGCAACATGCATGTAGATGTGTCAAGTAACCGTATAGCGACATGTAGCAGGCGTTCTATATACAACATCCAGTACTGGATACAAACGTTCACTGTACAGTAGCGTTAGTTGACATCATGCAATTTTACACCATTGAATTGCATTAGATACACTCTAATATTGTTACTGTTAAAGGATAGTGATGGTGGTAAAGGTACTTCACACTGAAAGGACAATTAGGTTGCAGTTATAGTTTTTACCTCAACGGTACATATACGCAGGGAAAGATTTTACCATTTTACCTACGACCGTTTTTCGGTTCAGTTCCTAGAATTGAAAAGATTCACTCTACGTACAAACTTTTAAACGTCAACTTATCAGCTGTTAGACCAGTTTAATCGATTGAACAATGAGTGAGTGTTTGGGAAAACAAGTCGTTGCATTACAATCAGCGGCTATGAGAGGTTATAAACGAAACATGACCTTCCTTGGTAGTTTATGAGTAGTGATTTTTAGTGAGTAAAAAACTGTCGTAGGTAAAGTTCTGTACGAAACTTGCGTAATTAGCTTTGCGCGATCGTTGCGTACACTACTATTGCCTCAACGGAACATACAGTAGTGAGTACATTTAAATATTTTGTATTTTTTTAGAGAGGGGTCACCAAAATTCATCTTCTCTTGTGATAACTTTATAATCGAAAGCTCTTGCAAATGTTTGCAGCAAGGTGGATTCCGAACCATCGGATTAGAAGAGTTAGATCATTGAATATATAAACAATGTTTATATAATCAATAGTTAGATAGGAGAATTTCTGTCCCAAACAACCCAGTTCAAACGATCTCCAAACGTATTTCTGTTTTATTTGACAGTCTTTTTAAATTTTTAAACAGAATTCTTAAAGTGGACATTTAAAGAAAACCCATTCTTCAAAGAACCTTGTAAAGTATCACTTTCACCTAAAGTGCGATGAAAATTAGTTTATTATTACTCGCGGTTGAATTTTATTTCGATGTAACTGAACAAAGACGCGTAAGTTTATTAAATTGATTTCCGCTCTAACAAACTCACATCTCCCTTAAGAGTTTTTGCTTTGACGCTTATTTTCATTTATTTTTATTTGATACGCATGAAAAAGGTCTTGTAAACAGCAGTTCAGTTACATTTAATTTTTAAGCATAAAAAAACCTAAATTACTAATGATTGTTAGTTACTGAATCAATTGTTAGCTTAGTCGAACTTACCAACTATTTGTGGTTATCTTTAATGCTATTCTAATCAGTTGTTTAAATGTTTGTTCGACGTATTAATTAATCGCTTTACTTAACTATAGCGAAATATTTTGTTTACGCATTTTCATGAAGGGTGATTGTAGATCTCTTTAGGCGGGGTCAAATAAATGAAAGCCCAATGATGAAAGGCAGCTAGGATTAAATTGAGGCCCTCAAAAAGCTATGCATCTTTTCAGGATCAAACTGTTAAAATTCTAATTTGATAGTAGAATGCTAAAGCTACCTTAACTATGATAAACCCCCGCCGCAGCAAACCTGCAGACAAACCGAATTTCCATTTGCCTGATTGGATTTACACTAAAAAGCCACCTTAAAAATATCACGTGTATTCCCTATTTAAATAGAATTAGTTTAACGAGTACTTAGGTTTACTGCAACAGGGAGGGTAAAAAGTGCGTTTTTGTTGTAAAATGTAATAGTTTAGTAAGAAATTAATGTATTTTGCAAATTCGATCAAAATATGTTCATTAAAAAGCTAATTAAAACAGTTGGCTTATTCTTTATAAGAATAACATTGGAATTTTTAAATTAAAATTTTTTTGGGGATTTTCTCCTTAACTATTAGGCGCACAATAACGATTCAATAAACTAAATTATTTTTTAGGCTATATAAAATGGGTTGGAAAATAATTGTGAAATTTTGTGTTTTTAGGTTCAAAAATGGGAAACCCCTATTTTTACCCATAAAACCCACATAAACCCCGTTCCCATAGTCCGATCATGCAGGTTCGCGAACTCGTTCGAATAAATGTAGGTTTACACGTTTATACCAAATTTCATCAAAATCGGATCATTTCGAATATGAGTATGAATTTGAACGGATTGTGTTTTTGGCCTCTAGGGACCTCAAATGAAAAAGTAAATCGGTCCGGGTCCAGGTCTTACCATGAGTACTACGGTAATAGCTTATTCCCTGTATGGGAAATTAGCTAAAAGCGTATTGTGTTTACAACTCATTATACAACTTAGAAATATC
This sequence comes from Macrosteles quadrilineatus, assembly GCF_028750875.1. Taxonomy (NCBI): domain Eukaryota; kingdom Metazoa; phylum Arthropoda; class Insecta; order Hemiptera; family Cicadellidae; genus Macrosteles; species Macrosteles quadrilineatus. The sequence goes on along the minus strand of NW_026542595.1, from coordinate 135,377,211 downwards.
TTATTCCTAAACCGGTACAAAGCTAAAACAAAGCATCAGTAGTCAGTGTAATCGAGGTAATGGGCAAGGCAGAAGATAACGGCTAATGGTCCCTGCAATGGTCACCTCACCACGGGAAAGGTGTGTAAAACTGCGCAAACGGACCGTGGAACCCGGTAAATGTAAAACACTCTCACACTTACCTGCGAGACTCAACTCGTACTACTGAAAATAAACTCTTCTCGCTACGAAAACCTGATGGTGTTTATCTGTTAGTTTGAGTGTTAAATGCAATTTTTATGTTCTGAAATGTTATCCAACTTTCATTGAAAATTATTGTTATTAATTTTAATTATATAAAAGAGACCAATAATAATTTTGGTTTAAGAAGCTGTCAATATTAGTACGTTTACTAATACCTCAGTAAACCAGGAAACACCTAGGTCGAAACAGAGAGAAGAAAAAGTTGTGGGATTTCAGACCTATCTTTTAAACCTATAGCCCCGCTTTTAAACTATCAGTTGGGCTTTTGAAGGGTGGGCTCCGCCCGCAATAAATAGATCATTATCCTCGAACCAGAGCCTTATATTTTTTGTTTTCTAGATAAAACTGGGTTGCCTAAACTGAAGAATGACACCGGTTTCAAGTTTTGGATATGTTTATCTTGATATAATTTTTTAAAGAATATTCGCAATAATTTCTAGGTCTTTATGACATGAAATTACTAATAAACAAACACAAGTACCAGGGCAGTACTAGGGGGTAGGGGGGTTCTAGGGGAGGTACTAGGGGGGTACTACTGGGGGGTACTAGTGGGGGGTACTAGGGGGGGGGAGGTTACAAGCAGGTGCGGTCAGCTGGGTAGAGGATCCGGAAACAGCAACACCGGAAGTAGATGTTATTACCCAGATATCATCTGCGTCAACACACGCTCTAATTATTCCACTTAGTACGGTTATTATTTAATTTTTTCTTAGTCAGATAATTAGTATATTTTAAACCGTAAAATTATAATGTGGCTCATGGAGCTACCGTTCAGAAGGTTGAATTTCAGGCGTAATTATTTTATGGGAGTATAAAGTGGGGTAGGTAGTAGAATGGGCTTATTAGGACTTTAAACTGACTTATCTGACAGTATACAAAAAGGTTTGACTAGATATATAAATCTCATTACTTGAATCTTGCAAGTTATAAACATTGTATTAATACATAATTTTGTTGTTGCATTATTTAGTGTTTTTTTACAATTAGACGTCGTCTGTTCCATTTATTTGCTGCCTCAGCAGGCTGTACGTGGAATTAATCAAATATAGGAGTGAGGTAAAAAAGGGGTAAGTACCTACTTAATGAGCTAGCTACTAATGGGGGTGGAAAAGTACGTGAATGAACTTTATTTGAAAATATATAAGTGGGGAAACCAGCACGCAAACATTTCGAAAGATTTTCACAGAAATGGTTTGATATTTAAACTGTTACAATATTTTAAATCCCGTTTATTATTTTACACGATCATAGGCATTTTCAATTTTAAAGCTTTATAAATTAACAGGAAAACGGGAACACTACTACCATGTTTATGAGTATGACTAACATCAGAAAAAATGAAATATAGATTCTTTTCTTTGTATCAAGATAAATTGACGTTTAAAGACAAGAAAAGCTTTCTACGATTTTATAAACAAGGAAACCCTCGTGTTGAAATAACCTGTTAGGTGATATTTTGCCTCAACATCGAGGGGGTGGGGTATGGAATATCGTGTAAATTTTCGTGTTCAGTGTGGCTTGGCTCGCGCCTTTAATGCCGCCTACATTTGCATCAAATTATCCAAATAGCTCAGTTCTCCCGCTTAAGCGTAATTAGGTAAACGCAGCTTGTTTAGCACTTAATTTGACACGAATTTGGCATCACAGACCAAAATTTTGTAATTATAAAGTTTTTAAGTTACGTCATTAAGACGGTTATAATGTAACTAGATCAAAGAGAGAGGTTTAAAAAAATGTATAATTTGTTTTTGTTTTACGGGAACTGTTGGTAAGGGTTTAGTTTAATACCCTTTCTAAATTGTAAGGGTTTTATCATAATACAACTACAACTACTCAGATATAAAAACATCATAGCTTGTTGCATTATTATGGTACCAATCGCAAAAGATTGTAAACCATAGACTATGGCCTATAATAGCATTTTAAAAGTACAAAATTCCTAAGTTTTGTCATTACCATAAACATAATAAAATAAAATAATTCTACAAATCTAGATATTGAATTGTATGGAATAAGCACTCTAAACTGTTTGATGAAATAAGACTGTGTCCAAGTTCATCATAACTGACCCTCAACAAAACATGAGTTTAGAAAAGCATTAATAATTTGTGTTATAAAACTGTTGCTAAGGATTGTTTATTTTAGTTGCACTAATATAATTGAACTTTATGCAATTGCTGTAGGGCATACACGTCTCAAGTTTCTTCATCACACTAAAAAACAATAGTACAGAACAATGAAACAATAACAAATCTAAAAATTGCAAAACACATCCATAACTGTCCGTGTATTCCATAATCGTTGCGTTTGTTATGGCAACGGTTGCTAAGGATATTGTAGTGGCCCTGTGACCTAAATTGAGCAGTCTGCGATAACTTTCATTTTGTACAAAACATAGAATCATAAAATGAGTAGGTAATGTGGAAATGAGGAGTGAATAACATTAATACCATGTTACACGATCAGTACAATAATGTCCAAATACATGATGGATTAGAGAGTAAAACACATGATAAATACATGATAAAATACATGATAAATACATGATAAAATACATGATAAAATACATTAATAAATGAGAGATTAGAGAAAGTGAGTTGAACATAGTTTTTGTACTAAATTTTCCTAGAGTAATTTCTCCCCTAGGTTTTCATTAATTTCTAGGAATAATTAAATTAGATTTGCCATCGCAGTAAGCTATTTAATTTAGTTTGATTGCTGGATTAATTGCTAGTGCCTGTCAATAACTGTCAGTAGGGTACTATTTGATGGATAAGCTGAAGTTGTACAGCGATGAAAAAACAATGTAGTTTTTTGGTATAGGCGCATACATAGTTTAGGTTTATTTTAGAATACATTAGCATTATATAAATCAAGTTGCTTAACCCCTTTCCTTATACAGTACAAATAAGCCCACCGAAAGAGAAAATGCAATATTTTCAAATAGCTCTAGGAAATTCTTGGGTTAAATCCTACAAAATAGGGTGCTTTTTGCTCAGTTAATAAACGTAACGTAGAAAACTTTATAAAAATCTTTAAAATGCTGGTAGGGTTACTGAATAAAGTGTGGAATATAGAGTAGCTACTCGCAACTCTGTGATAGAACGTGGAATATTAAATTTTCCTTGTCAAGAAGCAATTTTGGTAAATTTTATGGATAATTGAAATCTCTTGATGGAAAATTAAACTTTATATTTTGTGTGTTTTTTTCCACGCCAATGGGGCAATGGCATTGTAAGTTTTGAAAGGGAAAGGGCCAAATCCTGGTCTCGTTACTATCTAATGTCAACCTTTTGCTACATAGCTTCATATATTGATATCGTAATTACAAATGACATCTGTGTATGTAACGGATCTTGCTTGCAAATGAGCCAGTCAGTGACCTACAGATTTGATGACGGGCTATATAACCACTAGCCAATTACATTTTTCTTACTTCAGATTCTTCAAAAAAATTTCAGTGAGCGATTCCGACCTAAATTTATTCAAACGAAAAAATATGATTAAAATTATAAATTTCCCTTTTAGTAAAATATTATCATGTGTTGATAAAGTGTAGTGGTAGGTCCATTTCGCGGATCCATAGGATGTCTTGGGGTTTGTAGTCCGTCGCGCTCCGACGGAGCCCACTGCCACTGCCTCACCTATGCCGCTATGTCTACCCCATGGTTATTGTTTATGTCCGCTATGTCCACGGTTTGGGGGCGGGGTTGGAATGAAACACCGTGACTGCCGGAAGCCACGACCCCGGAAACCGGAAACACACAATATCTTCAACACACATGGCTACTGCATACAGCTTCTCCTTTGTATTGTTGAGATCAATAAATGAAATTTGCAAGATATTATTAATTTTTTTTCTATTTTGGTTCAAAAGCATTCTTATTAGTTAAACAATAATAATGTCTCAGTTTAATATTGATTGTGTTTATTTAACCATTGCCTTTTAGGTCTAAAGTACAAAGTAGACTTCTATTGTTAAACCGGTTAAACCTGAAGTCTGTGTTTGTCTTTTACCGTTTACAGTAGATTAAACAGATTTTTTATGTCTATATTTTTAGGGAAGATTTTACGATTTGTGCTATATTGTTTTGTTGAAATACTAGAGGAAAACTATGTTTTATGGTTGGATCGAAATGAGTTGAATAAAAAATGGTAAACATGAATCTGACTAAACTAACTTAAAAATTATCTCCAGCTGTCCCATGACAAGATAAATCTATAAAATAGTCTTCCTAATGCACGTTTTACACTTAAAAACAATGATTAGTTGTTTGTAATGATTGTATAATTGTACACAGTGTTAAAGCTGGTAACACAACCGTTGTCTGTTGAACCGTAATCAGCATCAGCGTATCGGCCTTTAGTGGTAATTGGGCACCAAACTAATATTACTATCAACACAAACATTGCTATAATGGCGTTTAATTTGAATTATAATCACTCGTTATTGATCTATCCGAATAGGGCCCATTGTAACTTGCCGGAACCGGAAAATTACGCCTATTACAGTTGTATTTGCTTATGTAATCTAGAATTTTAGTCCCTATAAGCATATTTTTGCGATTGTGCTATCGATTTTTGTGGAAGGTTTAACCAATTTTGACTACCTCCTTTTGGTCACACTAAGAAATGGCTGTATTCATACAACTTAAAAATTTGTCAACCTTTAGCTTTCCATCTATATAATAAAATTAACTAACCCCTCCCCTAAGAAACATATTCTTCTTGGTTTTTTATATAGGTGGGTTCAATTATCTAGTAAGGTATTATCTAAAAGCCATCGCTGTGAGCAAAGATTGAACCTTAGCTTCCAGTACCACGATCTAATGCATAAACTAATTCCCCATCGAAGTATATAACACATTCGATGTAATTCCCTGACATTGTCCAAAAATTGTTGTTGTTTAACAAGGGTCTATAATTTTAAGTAACACAGGTCAACATTAATGTTTTCAGTTTGGTCCGTACAAAACACCTAGAAAGGTCACACAACATGCTCGTAGTACACACATATTGCGTAGGTTTACCTTTGTCCACTTAATCACAATTTTTGGCGGGTTTCGCAGCACAGGAGATTGCATTGCCGCACGACGCAGCATCATAAACATGTGCGCCTGTGCGGTGGTTTTGGCGGTTCTATTGCTGTCGGCCGCGGTTGCGCAGTGCTCTGCGACGTTGCCAGTTCGCCGCTAGGAGGTCAGATACTCAATGGAATTCCTGCGCGGTGCTGACGTTAAGCTGCCGACACAGCGCTTGCGCAGAACATCTTGGCGTTTCCAAATGATTTTAATGCGAAATTTAATTTAGTATAGTGACGACTCTGAAGGAATATTATTGAACTATTTAATATTGGTTGCTCAAGGTAAGGTTGACAAGTGTTCTTTGGGCATAGACTGGGGGGGGGGGGGGGGGGGTTTATTCGAGAAACACGGAAAATATAGACAGATATTCTTCATACTCACTTGCTCTACTTATACAATATTTTTAATGACGGAACAATGGAGATTGTTTATTTTAGCGAATTTCCTTATAGGTAAGTAGCTATTACCGTAGGTGGCACGGTAAGACCTGAAGGCGGGACTGAAATACTTTTTCATTTCAATGTCCCTAGAGGCCAAAAACACTAATCGTTCAAATTTTTATATATGTACCGGTATGTAAAAAAAGCGATAACTTGAGTAATTGTTGTCCGTTTTTGATGAAATTTGGTTTGAAGGTGTAGGGTGGGATAAACTTGAATGAGCTCTCGAATCAGCATGATCGGACCATGGGAACAACGTTTTACGGGGGGTTTAATGGGGTAAAAATTGTTTTTCTCATTTTCGACCCTCAAAACATAAAATCTCCCCATTTCTCTCTAGACCATTTTAAAGAGCTCAAAAAACAAATAAATAAGTATGGAAAAGTGTTTTTGTAAGCTTATTGGTTACGTGGAAAATTAAAAAAAAAAATGCAAATTTAAAATTCCCATTTTATTCTTACGTAGAATATCGTAGAATGTTGTAGTTCGTTTGTTTATGGAATTATTTTGATCAAACTTGGCAAATTTATATATTTAATACTAAGCTACCAATTTTTTTCTAAAAATACAGTTGATTAGCCTCCCTGTTGCAGCAAACCTAGGTACTCGTTAAACCTAATGTTATTAAATAAGATTTAATTTAAAATCAATTCAGGCAAATGGAAATTCGCTTAGTCTGCAGGTGTGCTGCGGAAGGAGTATTTTATCAAAACATGATACGCTAATCTAAAAACTGAAGGGCTTTGAGGTTCTAACCATAGACTAAGGAGTCTAAGTTCTAACTATGGAGATTTTAATCGAAATGTGTCAGTTGCAGAAAAATATTCAACTGATAACCGAATCATGTGACAGTTATCGAAATATGAGACGCTAAAGAGCATGTCAAGTGCTTTGAAAGTCCCCGGGGCTTTTTGTTTGGGACAACTTGGTGAACCTTAGCAAAATTAATAATCATTTTGATAACAAAATCAGATAGGGAAGGAACTTATTTGATTTTACATCCACGTACAGGACATGAAAAGTACTTCGAGCATCTAACAGTGGAAATTTTAATCAATATGTGGGAAATCATAGCAATTTCAATATATCAAGTTTATCAAATAATAGACGTTAGTGCATGGACAAGTAAATCAATTCAAACAATCATGTATTGAAGTATTTAAGAGGTTTTTTTTTTAAATGTGGGAGCTATAAATGAACAAATATTTAATGCAGGGCATGCTCTACAAGAGTATGTTATGTGAAATGCTTTGACCAGGAGGAAACCTGGATTTTAAATCCAAAAAAATTTAGCTGCAACTTGTGGGATTGTGTGGGAATCTTTAAAATGTGTTTGAAGGATACATTGTGTTGGGACAATTCGAATACAATTTGGCTACATATTCTTCTAAAAGTAAATTGTATAAGAACACTTTTCTTCGATAGTTGAACGTTACATAGGATTGCCGTGTCAGTCTGTGTCTTTGTAAATTGCAACACCTATCACGACTTGCGCATCACTAATGATTGCGATGTTGAGCAAGTTGCGCATTGCGTGGGATTCTCCACCAGTTCTCACGGAACTGCTGTAGTATAAACTAGTTTATACTTGTATATTTGATAGTCATCCATGCTATCTGGGCAATCAAATTATTACGTTTTGCATAGTTTTAATTGCATAAATACAAAAAAACCTTGATACGCGTCACAGTTTCATGAGTTATTTGTTAACATTATTCTAATCGGTTGATTACACAGTGCAAATGTTAATTTCAGAAATAAATACAAATCTATAAATGGATTTTTCTACAAGAATCTTAGGTCATAAACAATGATTGCATTCTGCAAATGTTACAAATGTAGGCAATGTATTAGCTCTTTGTATGATTTATTTTTTGTAAATAAATCATGCAACTAATTAAAAACAATGGAATGAAAAGGGAAAATTTAGTGTATTATAGATTCTTTGCATGAACAAGAGAGAAACTTATACGATTTTTTGTATATAGATGGTACTGAGAAAATTGTGTTTTAAGCAAGCCATATAGCCTACTATTTTTAACACTGATCCATACATGAAAGTAAAGAGTACTTTTCTCAAGAATACATCTCAACATGCCACAAACTTTTTGTAAAAATAAAAAAAAAAAAATAAAAAATACGACGCATCAAAGTTCTAAGTCGCATAATGTATATATGTTTGTATGCATGTTTACCAAGGGCAAATGTGAAGTATTTATTGATGAGTTATTATTTTCTTCAAGATTGAATTTGGTTGATAAATATTTATTTTAGCCGTACAACTGAATTTTTTAACCTATATACAGGTGTAAGCATTTAATTGATTATACAAATGTGAGTCCGCCAATTGAGCGGTGCAAACAAAAAAATTTTTCTCTCCATCAATACTTTGTTTAAAAAGGTTATAGATTATAACATAACAACTTTAGTAGGTAGTATACTGGATTGTTTATAAACATGTTATACCTCTTTGTTTACATTTATCCTGCTATATTTTAAACATATTGGCTACCCCTAAAGTGTAATTTTTAAAATTTAAGTCAGTTTAAAATTGTTGGATATGGATTTGTTTCCTCAAAAAACCTCCCTACTAGTAGTCTTAACATAACGTTTAGTTTAGCTAAAATGTGATCTGTTATTGCATGATGAAGTTTGAAAGTTTGCATAAGGCCCGATTGCAATCCTTTTAAATAATAAATCGTCTAGGTTCGATCCTGGCTTATGGAACCGATTCTTGACCCAGATTAATTTGTTCATAACTTTGTAAAAATTAATGGTTTTACATAATAAAAGGTCGTTGGCAGGTACCGAGTAACAATAACTGGCTTTGAACTGTTCCTTAGCTAAAACATCTTGTGGTTATTGTGGTTGTACAGTGATAAATGAATTTCATAATGAACATTTTATAAGGTTTATTGCATTAATAAAAAATATAACATCCATGAAAAGAAAATTCAAACAAGAAAGTAAATATTTAGTTAACAATAGTTGCTAACATATGTTTTAAGTTAAAATTAATTGAATACTGACAGATGGTTAGGTACAGCCACAATCTTAAACATTCCAATAGCATAAAACATATGCACCCTCACGATAAAACACGTAAGAATTAATCCATCCAAGTATTTATATGAGACCCATGAACCCCCAACTTTTCTGACCGGAGAGTGGACTATGAACTGATCTGATTACTTCATCTACGATAATCCACAACAGTTTTCTAGTAGTCTACAACCAAATAGCAACACCATTGTTGATCAGCTGACCGCACATCTGTTCAGCAGCGACGCTACGTCAGCGCCAGATGTTTTCTGGCCAGGTAGTAGGTCCGATGACCGCCACGACCGTTTCTTTTTGAAATTTCCCTCTCTCGGCGCGCGGTGTTGCCATTCTCCGAGGCGCAGTCTGGTGGCCGCTCGCTCAGGCAACGTGGCATTCTCGACTCGACTACCTGTTGCAGCCAGTGTCAGTGTTGTAGTGTCAATTGGCTGGGCCAGTTTTCGGTGTTCGTGTGCGGATTTTTTGTTTTAGTTTGTGCGTTTCGTTCGTTTTCCTGTGTGTAGGTTACATTTAGTTTTCCACCTGTGGAACCTGTGTGTTTTTACCTTACAGTGCAGTGATAACTGGTTTGTTTTGAAGCTTCGACGCTAAAGGTAAATCGAGTGAACATGTAGGCTATATTTTCAAATGCGCAGCAATTGCATTTTGAAGTGTTGCATTATATAGTTGTTTTCTATCTCCGGAATATAGGTTAATCGTGCAGTTTTACATCTCAGAGGATAAATTAGGACCTAGTTGTAATTAAATTATTAGTGAAAATATTTCTCTAAACTTCGATTTACCTGTCGAACGTTTGGTAGGATAAACAAGGCTATTATTCGATATCACACGGTTGAATATATTTTCGTTTAAAATGATACGTTTTGGGACCTAAATTTTATTTCTAATTTTGTCGGTAACTGTCCAGGAAGACCGGTAGTTTCGGATTTAATTTTCGTCTATACAGTAGAACCTCGATAACAAGACCCTCGATAAGAAGACACCCTTGATAACAAGGGTCATTTTCAAATCCCCATGAAATTATTTTACCCCTAAACATATGTTATTGTAAACCTCGATAAGAAGTCAACAATGATAACAAGTCTTATTTTTTCAAATCCCCTTGAAATTAATTTACCCCTAAACACATGTTATTGGAAACCTCGATAAGAAGTCAACAATGATAACAAGTCTTATTTTATAATCCCCTATGAGAGTATTGTTATCAAGGTTCTACTGTATCTATATAGACATAATGTGTTTCGGTTATTCTTGTCACGTTTTAGAAACATAACATTTTCTACCTTTTCCCCTAATAATCGCTTCAAACCATTTTAATTTGACTAAGCGCCGAAAACAACTTAGACGAAAACACTAAGTTTATAACTTATCTAGTTTCAGCATACAAAACTTTTAAAACGTACGCAGTCTATGGTTTTGTATTACATCTTGGGCCCTCTAACCCAGTTGAGTTCAAATTTCAAATTAATGTAACGAATCAGTCAACCAAATTTAGACACCTAATTACTCATAGGCCTAACTAAAGAACAGCACTTGAGGTGAGGACGGTGAGGTTTTCAATGCCAAATCCCGTTGTTTTCAAGGTTAGTTGGGGTGAACCCTTGAGGTTTACCTGAAAGATCCAATGATATAATTAGACAGTCGACGTAAAAATTTGGGCAACTATTAATCACGACACTGTCTAGAGCAACACTTTGTGATAGATCTTTCAACGCTTTTCCAATATCCGTGGTCAACTAAGTTAATCGGTAACGATTTTTAGTTGATTCTACTACACCAATTGATATAAATGATTGTGTGTAGTATGTCGTCATCTAAATTTAGACAGCAATTAATCTTGTCACTCCGACTTAAAGCAACACTTGTGACTTGAGGTAGGGTTTTCAACGCAACCAATGAGACTCAACTATTCACATTCATCAGACAGACAAGACACGCGCGTAGATCAATCCAGTTCTTGTTCTGAAGTGACATTGTACCAGAACACTGCCTTTCATATGCTAAACAGTTCTGTGTTCCTCTGCAACTCGCTGCCACGAGCATGATATTGTCGCCTTTTGTACCCCACCTGAGATCGTGCATATCAATGACTTTGGCTTACATTGCTGGGAGCTATTTTAATTGAAAAGACTAGATACGACGGGTATTTTCGTATTTGTATCTTAATATTTTGCTTACAGCAGTCTTGAGAGCTTGCTTTTGGTTGGAGGTGGATAATATCGTTCTCTCTTTGGGAAGTTTAGGTCAGAGATGAGAAGTGAATGCAATAAACCAAGAATAATAGAGCCTATTTTAAAAATGTACGACAAATCACCAACGTTGTTAAGCCCCTTTAGATAATTCTAGAATTAGGTATCCAAACCCAAACCACTAACCCGTTGCAATAATGTAGAGAACCTTCGATTTTGGGTTCCGCCAAGCCTGAAAAAGTATAGGTTTCAAGCGACGAGAACTTTTTCTGCTATATCTCCCTTCGAGTGAAATTAAGGCGGCAATTTATACAACTTATGGTTTTTTTGTGCTAATTGGCCTTTTGTCTCCCTTCTTACATCTCACTAATTAATTAAGACTTGAAGCCTTTTCCCGCGAACCCGCTGCCATGGGTGAATGGCTGACTATGAATGAATGTCCCGGAAGTTTAGTCAGACGGAAGTAGCTGTCTACTATTGTCGGGTGCTTTTTACTTCCATCATACGAGTAGGTCTGTTGTAGTTGATTGGTTTGTCAAATCTTTTGTGCGGGTTGGAATGCGTTGTTCCCGAAAGAATAGATCCATGAGCTCCTCTGGTGTTGGAAGGCCTTTATAGGGTTCTATAATTGAGCGCGAGAAAATTTAGCCTACATGCGGTAAGTCTTGAGCAAATCATGTTTTTAGGTCTTGAAAACTTAAATTGAAACTATTGTGTAAATTGATCTAGAAGAAACTCGTCTGGAGCAAGCATTCTTCACCCGCTCTGCAAGAAGTGTTTTCTTACTTTCATAGTCAAAGGATCAGTGTTGTGCGCGTGTGACGGTGGAAGGATAAGTCCGATTGGTAAACTCACGAAGCCAAACTGTCAGAAGGAATTTACAACCCGACCGACCCTGGATTCCGAGGAAGAGGTGAGTGTTAACATGTAAAACCAATTTGAAACTTTTCTTCTGTTGTTGTTTGTGGTTAGATTGGAATTGTATGGCTTAGATTTGATAGTGTACTTTACTGTCAATTCTTGAGTGTAGTTCAAATTGACTCGTATGAAGCGTAGCCACTTTAGATTCCTTCTTTTATTGACAATTGAGATTTGGATTCAATCTTATGACGAAAGCCAATAAATGTAGAGCTGTAGCTGATAAGTGTCGATTCTTGAATAAAATTTGGTTAGAATCCTATGGCAGTGACATTTTCCAGGAGGGAGTGGGCTACATGGGCTGAAGCCCCCTCATTGGATCCAAGAAAAATTAATTTAAACAAACATTTCGTCCTAAGTCGTAACTGAGGTTTTTGGATACCGTATAGTTATAGACGATAAAGATTGCTTTATAATGTCACCAAACTTCTTAAAATGTATTTTCGAGTAATTTCTCAGGAGAGGGACCCTTAACCCATTCTTTTTCTGGGGCGGACCCCTGAACCCCTTCTTTTCTATTGGCGGACCCCTTAACCCCTTTTTTCCTGGGGCGGACCCCCTAAACCACTCCTTTTCCTGGGGGGTGTGAGATACTTTTTCTATTCTGTGCTCTCTGGGTACTAGACATTTTTTATTCTTTTGATTAACAAATCCCTGAGATCATGTTTTAGGAACGAAGCTTGTACCTACTGTGAAAATAGACGTTTTGATCATTCGTTTCGTAAAATACTTAGGTAGCAATAGTTTTATGGGAAATGCAATCTTTTGTCAATTCGGTTAACAGATAGAGAAGGTGCATTCTCTTCATATATTTCCTATTGATTTAGGTTGTTGTGGAAAGTTAAAAAAGATTTGGTTTTAGAAACTTAAAACCTAAGGGCATAAAGAAGTAGGGCTATAACTCTTAACTGATGCCATCTGGAAAATGTATAGGTAATATACTGATAAACCTTGCCTAATAACTATCTGTTTTTAAAAGAAATTGCCATTCAAAATTCCCAGACACATCCAGTAAAGTCACCCCTTTTCATAACAATTTCAGACAAACGCCATCCTAATCAATTCGACCTATTATGTCGTCATATGGAAAATGAGCTAATCTTTATGCGCATATTTATCCCACATTGTATCTTTGTTCAAATTGACACTTTGTTGTGAATGTTATCTACTCCGAGTGGAAACCCGTTTCTTTTTCTCGTTCCTATTGTTGTCCAATACTATTTTGGAAAACAAAAGGTTGGTATGGTCATGTGGACATAAAATAGCTATAAATTTGTCAGGTAGGGCGTGGTGTCGTGTCGCTGTGTCCCACCTACGATGGTCACCCACGCTGTTTATTTCACATGATTGGGCATGTGGGATATATTGTACCCACAGCTGTCACTGTCTTTGATTTTGGATAGTAAAGTGGGTTACCTATTTGGGCTAGTTGTTGTGTAGGGCCTAATTAGTTAGGAAATTTAGTAGCCTGCTCGGGTTTCACGAGGGGGTACCCAAAAAAGGTGAATAAAAAGAACAGCTGCTATCACTAATTGATTGCAGCTTTTGATATCAACATAACCTTTTAAGTAAACGTTTCCCTAGAAGCTGGGAACAGTTAACTAATGTTGTGATTAGTCTACGGCTTGTCTACGGTTTAAAAGACGGAATCTTACTGTTTAAACAGCTGGTTGGTGGCATATATGTAGTAGGGCCTAAAAACTTTTGACTTTTGATAAAAGTAGACTTTCCTCCATTCCCATATGTTAAAGTTAGGCTTATTGCCAGTTTTTGAATAAATTATTACGTTGTTGGGTCAAGCCGCCGACAGACACTTAGACTTATTTAATTTTCTGATAGGCGAATTCATAAGATTTTAAACCAATGCAAACGGAAAAGAATTGTTTAAAGGTTTAAGGTTTGATAGGATCTTTTATAACACATAAGTTGTTTTACAAGTATCAACAGCTAAGGTAGATAATATAATTTAACTGTGGCACACCACACTCAGTCAGGCTAATTCGAATATGTTCTATTTGAATAACAAATTACGACAGTTTGGCCCCAAAGCTAGTCGAGACGTTGACTATAAGACAGTTTTGCCCCAAAGCTAGTAGAGACTTTATCCAAAATTCAATGATTTTAGAAGGATTCGAATAGAAGAATTTGAAAGGAAGAATGATTTTAGAAGTCTGATTGAAAGGTGAGTCGCAAAGGATACCGCCTTGTGATTCGTTATTCTTGCTTGTCACTTTAAAATTTTGACCCCAGAGATTTTGAAACAGCTTGACATTTAACACGAATGTGCGAATAAACGATGAGGAACCGCTGTGGTTCTTATTCTTGCAACCGCTAGGCTAATATCAAAGAACAAAAGTCAGTAATTAACATTTTACAACAAGGTGAGTGTGAGATAATTCGGGTAATCAACACTTTTTTCCGAAAACACGCGTTTTCTATTTGGTTTATTTGCCTTTAAAAAGGATGAGTAGGACAAACTACTACAACTGCCCCAGTAGGCTCACCACTCACTGAAACGTCACGTTACGTCCGTAACAAAAAACCGGAGATTTACCATTTTGTGGAAATTTACTATGACGAGTGGGTGCAACGGTGCAGCATGCAATAGTGAACAACTTGCCTCCATCTAGCTACGCCCATTGAGAAATGAGGATAAAAGAAAACAAATATTCCTGAGGGCTAGACCCAGACAGCACACTTTCTCCTCAGGACATCCCACGGATTTTGCGACAGGATATGCAAGATATCCCATAGTGGTCCTATTGTCAACTTGGGATATCACAGGATATCCACAGGAATGCCTAATGTCCCCGCCCGGGGATGTCCTACGGATAAGCTCACACGCATATCCATGGGACATCCGAGGTCATCCCAGGGTAGTCTTCAGGACATTCTCAGGACATATGGGACTACTATGGGATGTCCCTGGGATAAAGTGTGGTCTGGGCCTGAACATAAAAAACACAAAATAATATAGATTTAGTATGAAAAGCTTAATTATAAGTTTAGTAAATTGATTAAATAGTTAATAAACACAAATTTTGAAGAAAAAAACGAGAAAAAAGTTTTTGGCCCAGACGGGTTTCGAACCTGGTACCTTCGCCTTGTGAGCCTCTTACCTTACCTCCTGAGCTATCTGCGCTTGTTAATTATGAGTGTTTTCAAGTGGTTAAAGAGTAGCTGACAGTTGCAATGGTCGCAATACTTAAAATATTTTTGATACTACAGTATAGGCTATATATGATTCTGTTTAGACCTCAAGTAGTTGAATTGTTTTTCTGATAGTTGGAGAGGATACTGGTATTTGAATATAGATTATTTAATCACCATTAGATTAGCACTGTAATAATTGATTGTTATATGATTAAAATTAGTTTTTTTGTTTTATTAATTTAAAGTTATAATTAAATTCACATTTCACACAACTATGATAGAACTCTAGTTTTCCTGAACTCAGTGGTAGTAATATGTCAGTAAAGTAAAGTCAACCCTTGCTAGCCATAGTATTAACAAGACATATTTTCAATCTGGGAAACCTTAAACTTTTAAAATAAATTATAAAACCTCAACATCTTAATGCGTGGGAATCTTATTTTTAGAAAAAAAAAACAGACCAAAATTATTTGTTAAATAATGAAGACGGCCCAATTATAAATTCGGAATTACTGAAAATAATTACATCAAGAACAACACTGTAACATATCCAAAATTCAAAAGATTAATTTTTCTAATATTATTTTTTATTTTTCCAATATCCTTTAAATCATCTGTTTTAACTTTGTTTAAAATTAATTTATTAAGTAAATATTTACTTTTTGTACTAGTGTAAACACAGCCTGAAGATGGAAACCAAGTTTCTGAAAGCACCAGTGAAAAAAACAAATTATTATATATTGGCCTTGTTGAACATTTAAATTTAGATATACTGTACATTCCATCAGTGGTAGTATTTTTTTTCTTCAGTTTGTTCCCGGGACATTACGGTACATTACAGGATATCCAGTGGATTTTGTACATGTCCCGGGATGTCATGGGACATTCTGGGATATCCTATGGCATTCGTACATATCCCGGGACTTTACAGGATATCCTGAGGTTAACTTACAAATCCCGGGACATTACGGTATATTGTAGGATATCCTGTGGATTTCGTACTCGTCCCGGGATTTTGCGGGATATCCTGAGGATAGCGCACATATCCCGAGACATTCTCAGGACATATGGGACTACTATGGGATGTCCCTGGGATAAAGTGTGCTGTCTGGGGACACTTCTTGCTGGTCTATCCGGGTGCCATTGCCCCCGTCCACTCTCTTCCGTTCCCAGAAGACGGATCTTGAGTCACTGATGGTCCGAGGGGGCGTTTCTCCTGACTCTTCTCCAATCATTACGTGCCCGTGGTACGGTACCCGGACTTCTTGTGCGATCTCGGATCCAGTCTACGGTACTCTAGGTTGAGAATGCTCATGACTAGTGCAGCTTTCAGTTTTCAAATATTACTATGCATTTGCATTTTATCTAAGTGACTGGATGCATTTGAGATCTTGTCTCGTAAATGTTTTCCTGATCTGTTGATCTTCCAAGGGATATTTAATTCATTTAAAGAATAATATAAAGTTTTTACCACTTTGCAATCAGGAAGGAGACATTAAACTTTAAATTCTCACAGGAAAAGCATTAAAACACGATTAGGTAAATTAAATGGCAGTCACTTCTTCGTAGCATATGAATCAAATGAATGCATTGTGGCAAGTATTTCACTAATTGGAAAGTATATCTATTGGATCTCAATGCTGTTCTAAGTGGTGTTATAGTTTGTTCAAAAAGCGAAGGCGGTCGTAGATGGGCCTACCTAAGGCCATTAAATACAAACCTTATTCATTGGCTGCATGTAGGTCCCATCCCCTACCTCCTCGATCACTAGATCAAACTTTTACCAATATGATAATCCTGGGTGTAACATCTTTCATCGACTATCATAATGGTAGATGGGTGGATCTAGTAAGATACAGAAATTGCTACGAAAGGCATAGCTTCGCCAAAGGAACTGCTCCAAAACACATTTTTGGAATAGTGCCTTCCATTGGAATACTTTTCTGAGACATACCATATTGTACTCATTTTTTCGGAACAATGCCGCACACTAGACTTACCTACATACCCGAGCTCCGTGTCAGAATGTTCCCCATATCTGCTACTGTGAGATCTGTGTGTGTGTGTGTGGAGTGGTTGTTATGCACTAGGCCTTGGCCCAGGCTTGTAGACGTGGCCGATTGCCAAGTTCTAGCTATATGTTACTACCAGACAGAGACTGGTTGGGCGACTTGGAAAGTAAACTGTTTTGTGTTCGTGGCCCTGAACCCGACCTCATTCCCCTATCGGCTAAAAATACTCAAGTCTGACATTTTTCTCAGTTCAACCATCCGCCATTTACTATTTTGAAAATATCTAGCCAACATTCCAGTCTCGTTTTTAAAGCTCTTGTGTTCCTTCCAGTTTTGACTCAACATACTTTATCCCGATAAGTGTTGACGTTTATAATCTTATTTCATCCCAAACTCCCATGAAGTTGGACCTTTCGCTTTTATTTTCATAGGTTGTTCATTTTATAAGAATTAACGAAGAGGTAGGCTACAGTTACATTTTATCTCAGTTCTATTCAGTCAAAAACAGATTTATTAGTATTCCTGTAACTAATTTAGTGGTTATCGTGGAAGTACAGGTTTAAAATGCTAATGTTGAGATTGTAGCACAACGGATTGAGTTATCAAATAATTAAATAACTTACGTCATCAATCCATAAATTGCTGTGGAGTACGCGTTTCAACCATCAGGTCATCCTCAGCTCCACTGTCACTAGGTTGAATTTGCTTCTATGTTGCATTATAGCAACAGCGTCGATATATTAAATAAATAGTCCAGTGTATGTGTGATAAATGTAAAATATGTTTGGACTATTTATTTAATATATCGACGCTGTTGCTATAATGCAACATAGAAGCAAATTCAACCTAGTGACAGTGGAGCTGAGGATGACCTGATGGTTGAAACGCGTACTCCACAGCAATTTATGGATTGATGACGTAAGTTATTTAATTAAAATGCTAAGTTACCAAAAACATTATGTCTTTCTCCGTACCAATTGAGAACACCTAACCAAAGGCTCTGAGACGAATATTATAACTAACCACTACAGAGCACACCAATGGATAAAATGTATACATATTTATGTTGAAATCCACAAATCATTCTACCAGGTCTGAAAGAGTTCGCTAGAGACAGAGAAGTATTTATTTGAGGTAACCTAGCTATCTCTTTCTTACGTGTGAATGGACCTTCTCAATCGCTGGGTGTTGGTCCGTGAAATCATTTAGTGCTTTTAGAGATCTCCACTCACACTCACACCACCTACAGCCACTCCTTGTATTGTGTTTGTGGTTAAATACTTCCCACCCAATACCCAATGCTTACAGTACGTTTGGTTCTCACTTTCTATGTTTATTGAACGTACAACTGTTTTTATTGTTGAAAATATTAGATGCAGTAATAATGTTGAGTCTATTGACATGCAATCGAACATGACATGAGCACTCGGTCTTGACCAAGCAGATTTATGTTTTAAATTACCAACTTTAGAAGCCTGTAAGAACTTCTTTACTACCGGTACTGGTTTCACATGTTCTAATAAGGTAATGTAGCGAGATAAATTTAACATATTCTGATAGAAGTGAAACTACTGTATTGTAAAATTATTCACTCTAAACATTAGGTCTTGAGGATCTACCTAAAAAATAAAGGTTTCGCCAACCATTGCACTGTAATGTAGCACGTCACGGAGGTGAATTTGTTATCCGTTTTGCGGTTTAGGTGACCAGCACCTCCATTACCCTGGTCGCTTGGGTCACATTTCTTCACGCAGTGTTGTCCCCGACCAGACCTTGGGCGATTACCGATTACCGGTGATTTACTGCGGCCATCGCCGATTCACCTGGCCTTGACATATCGGCAACGCCGCCAGACGCGCACTACGCCTGCGCCGCGCATCCGCCAGTCGCTCTGTCTTTGTCTTATTCGCAGGTCCAAGGTTGGCGCGCTCTCTCTCTACCGGCGCGACGTTGCCACATCTCCCGGGCGCTGAGTGCTCCCAAACCTGACCTTTTGGAGGCGCCGCATACTGCACATAGTTGCGGTATGAGTCGCAACGTTGCCGAATTCAAGCTTTGCTTTTGTTGTGCTTTTTGGGGTTCTAATTTATTTGTACGTAGGTTTTTAGGATAGGCTATCAGATTTGATATTTTTGGTGAATATAAATGTGTCCATCTGGCAAAAGAAACTACAGATTTAAACTAAACACTCAAATCAGATTCTCTCACTGTCTCCGATAAGAACAAGGTATGAATTCAAACTCGGTTGAAATGCTGTTACTCTCAGTAAAATATTCACAAATTGTATACTGTAAATTTTTTTAAGGGGTTTGTGACTGACGATTTGAATGTTCGGATTGAGTTCAACGCCTTATTTTCATGTAAACCATAGTAAATATGTGGTAAAATTTGCATTTAAAACTCAACATGTACCATGGACCGTGTTCACTGTAAGAGAGTATGTTTATTTCGAAATCAGGACATAATAAGTTTCTGAATCAGGATTCCGATCGATTCATTTTATTACCATCATTTTATTTCTGGTTTACAAATCGTTAATCGATTCGATGTTATACTTTTTCTGACATAGCAGCATAGATTAAAGGAACAGACACTCCTTTAATCTATTGTAGCAGTAATTATTTAAGTCAGAAATAACGTAACGACATTTTACTCTTGTGGTCAAAGACCTGAAATGTTTTCTACCTAAACGGGTGATCTACAAAAACACTGGATAGTCAGAAAGTAGAGCTAACTAATGAGGTTTCTCTTTTGATATCCAACTTTAGTCTCGGTAAACAAAATTCCCGACGATTCTTTGTCGGCCACAGACGTATTTTATTAGCTGGATGCCCCTGGAGCCTGGCCACTAATAAAAGAGAAAGCTGTCAAAATGTCAGTCAACTCGGATGAGAGAAAGCTTATTGTTTCTGTGACTGATGGATTCTTGGAGCCTGAAGATGCGGGACCAACAATTAAAGATTGTAGTGGGATTATTCTAACTTGTGGGTTGTATAGCTTACGTATACTGGTATCGCATTGGTTGCGATTGTGAGTCTCAAATGAAGAATTATTCAACCATAGTTGATTAGCTTATGAAAGATCATTATCGTTGCAGCAATTTAAATACTATATTATATCTTTTCGATGATAGGTTCTTGGCGTTAATAAACCATATAATTAGACAACAATTTACTAATATTATAAAAGGTTACCTTCAGTTTCATAGAAGAGGACATAGTCCTAAAACAGCCTCAGTCCAGCGGTTTCAGCTCACTGGACTGGAACATTACGAGAACAAACAAAATATAAGACTGATTAAACACCAGCGAACACAGAATTGTTCGCTGTTAAACACATCCAAAACATTGATTATTCTAAATAAGTTAAATAATTGTCAATACATTTTGTTTGAATGGTGGATTCTTAAAAAGGGCTCGGTTATATAAAGATACAAAAGCTAGCGAAACGATACATTTAACCCTTTTACAGAAAAACAGACATTCATGTTGTGCTGTTTATACTTGATTATAAATTGTTTAATAAACGAATAGAGTCTTAGCGTTTTTCTGCAACTATTTATTGTTAGGTTTATGTTTTACCTTGGTTTGCATGAAACCAGGACATTCAAGCTAAAGAGCCACTAAATAAATATTATTTGATTAGTTTATTGTTAGCCTAAATATAGAAGCCTTTTAGTGCTGTGGGTTCTTAGAGTTTATTGCACCAGGAGGATACAAATTACCATTCGGATTATTCTTACCACGGACTATAGTTAATGCCGACATGCATTGACCAAGCATAACAAAAGAAGAATTATTCCATTGTAGTTGATTAACCCTACTAATGAAACGTAGGACTTCCTTTTCACCGACCTATATACACGATTGGGAGTGGGCTTTGGTAACAGCTGGTGGGTAGAATAGCCATGTCAGCAACGTAGGGGCATTTTCAACAATTTTTATTTACCATGTGCCGATTGTCGCTACACTAGAACCTGATTAGGTGTTTTAAATCGCTATTCAACGAACAGAAAATAGTCTCGCTAATAGTTGTGTATAAACTGCTATTTCATTTTGTTGAAAAATTCCCCGCCATCACAACCATTCAATATTAGTTTAAACCACAAATCACGGAAACTTCATTACAGTAACTGCGCTATTGCCTGGTTACCATTACCTCTAAATTCAATACATTGTACTATTGATCGTTTGTTTATTGATTAACTTTTAATTGACCTAATGTTCATTCAATGTATTCAGTGTGGTAAAAATAGCTCAGGCAAACGGCAATAACGATTTGCAAGCTTGATATCTTTTCAGTAGGTACATTTTGAACTTGAACCACATTCTCTTATCCAGACTTAAAATCCGTTCCATAATTTAATTTATGGAAACTGTAAACTCATTTTTTGATGGTTATGTATCAAATTTACGATGCTTTACGAATAGAAAATAATTAGTTTACACTTTAATTTTCACCTATATGTTTAGTAAGCCAATCAGAACCGTATATTGTTTACTGGATGATAATCTAATCAATGCATTGGATGAGCACTGCTACTGTTTAAGTCGGTCAATTAGGAAGCTTTGTTAGTCTATAATCACAGATTGCCTGAACCGTTATTCCCCCCCCCCCCCCACCATACAACAACATGACCCATTCTGACTCCTTGCTATTGGAAAAGTAAATTCTGTCACTAATCTGTGATTTTAACCCCCTTAAAGTAATATTAGGCAAGATAGAACTGTATACTATATATTTAAGTTTCCTCTATTTAATTTTTTTTATAACTTAAAAGCACTTTATTATTTTATTTAAGAATCCCCCTAATAAAGTTAAAAATATCTCCTATTGTTCAAAATTCTACGGTTCTACATTGTAGCATTGATTTTCAGTCAAGCCATATTTGGATTTAAAACAGGTCGTGTTATTACAACCTTTTTAGTTTTTAATTCGTTAATGTTTTGTTATTTTTAGAGCTAGTATTTGGTCTGAAATATGCCTTAAATTTGGTAAATAAATTCAAATTTGTGATTAAGGTATGTATTCATTTTAAGTGTTGTTTTATATATTTCCTTATTTACACTTTGTGTTACAAATATGTGAATATACCTTTTGCCTATAGATTTTCCACGTTTCCTATATTTGCTGTGAGGTTTCCCAAAGTTATATTACATCATCTTTATCATAATTTTCTATTAAGGTTTTCTTTTTCTCTTATACTATGGTGCTCTCAGCCCTAAACCAATCATTCTTTATACAATTTTCTTTTGCGTCTAATTTTACCCTCGTTCTTAGTTTGTGCTATTTTTTGCTATACATTGCTATAGGCTATAGGCTATATGTATAGTTATTCAATCTAAATTATCCTTATGCATATAGTTTTTCTTCTAGCCCCTACGTTTACCATCTAGTACTATTATTAAATTGGATTTTTACATCGTGTCTTGTGTTTAAAACTACACAACGTTTCTGGAGGTAGATCAACTCCTCCCGTCATCAAGTGAAAATTGCTGATTCTACATGATCTTAACTTGCCACCAAAAGTTGGCCAGCAATAAAAAACTGTTTACTGAAAACTAATTTTCACTTGTTGATAACGGGAGAAATTGGTCCACCTCGAGAAACGTCTAGTTTTCAACACAAGACTCGTTAGAAAAGTCAAATTGAACAATAGTAACATTTAAGAACCATCCTTTCAAGTTTTCCTTTTGCATCTAGTTCCCCTATTGTCCTCCTCGTCGTGGGGTCTGTTATCAACCATTCCCTTAACAGAGTTATCCTTGCTTCATTTCCCTTTACATAGTTTTCCTATGTCTTCTTGTTCTACTACAGTCCACAACCGTGTTTTCCTATGTCTCCTTGTTCTACTACAGAGTCCATTCCCGTGTTTTCCTATGTCTCCTTGTTCTACTACAGTCCATCCCCATGTTTCCCTATGTCTCCTTGTTCTACTACAGTCCATCCCCGTGTTTCCCTATGTCTCCTTGTTCTACTACAGTCCACCCCCGTGTTTTCCTATGTCTCCTTGTTCTACTACAGTCCACCCCCGTGTTTTCCTATGTCTTCTTGTTCTACTACAGTCCACCCCCGTGTTTTCCTATGTCTTCTTGTTCTACTACAGTCCACCCCCGTGTTTTCCTATGTCTTCTTGTTCTACTACAGTCCATCCCCGTGTTTCCCTATGTCTTCTTGTTCTACTACAGTCCACCCCCGTGTTTTCCTATGTCTTCTTGTTCTACTACAGTCCACCCCCGTGTTTTCCTATGTCTCCTTGTTCTACTACAGTCAACCCCCGTGTTTTCCTATGTCTTCTTGTTCTACTACAGTCCACCCCCGTGTTTTCCTATGTCTTCTTGTTCTACTACAGTCCATCCCCGTGTTTCCCTATGTCTTCTTGTTCTACTACAGTCCACCCCCGTGTTTTCCTGTGTCTCCTTGTTCTACTACAGTCCACCCCCGTGTTTTCCTATGTCTTCTTGTTCTACTACAGTCCATCCCCGTGTTTCCCTATGTCTTCTTGTTCTACTACAGTCCACCCTTGTGTTTTCCTATGTCTTCTTGTTCTACTACAGTCCACCCCCGTGTTTTCCTATGTCTCCTTGTTCTACTACAGAGTCCATTCCCGTGTTTTCCTATGTCTCCTTGTTCTACTACAGTACATCCCCATGTTTCCCTATGTCTCCTTGTTCTACTACAGTCCACCCCCGTGTTTTCCTATGTCTTCTTGTTCTACTACAGTCCATCCCTGTGTTTCCCTATGTCTCCTTGTTCTACTACAGTCCATCCCCGTGTTTCCCTATGTCTTCTTGTTCTACTACAGTCCACCCCCGTGTTTTCCTATGTCTTCTTGTTCTACTACAGTCCACCCCCGTGTTTTCCTATGTCTTCTTGTTCTACTACAGTCCACCCCCGTGTTTTCCTATGTCTTCTTGTTCTACTACAGTCCATCCCCGTGTTTCCCTATGTCTTCTTGTTCTACTACAGTCCACCCCCGTGTTTTCCTATGTCTTCTTGTTCTACTACAGTCCACCCCCGTGTTTTCCTATGTCTCCTTGTTCTACTACAGTCCACCCCCGTGTTTTCCTATGTCTTCTTGTTCTACTACAGTCCACCCCCGTGTTTTCCTATGTCTTCTTGTTCTACTACAGTCCATCCCCGTGTTTCCCTATGTCTTCTTGTTCTACTACAGTCCACCCCCGTGTTTTCCTGTGTCTCCTTGTTCTACTACAGTCCACCCCCGTGTTTTCCTATGTCTTCTTGTTCTACTACAGTCCATCCCCGTGTTTCCCTATGTCTTCTTGTTCTACTACAGTCCACCCTTGTGTTTTCCTATGTCTTCTTGTTCTACTACAGTCCACCCCCGTGTTTTCCTATGTCTCCTTGTTCTACTACAGAGTCCATTCCCGTGTTTTCCTATGTCTCCTTGTTCTACTACAGTACATCCCCATGTTTCCCTATGTCTCCTTGTTCTACTACAGTCCACCCCCGTGTTTTCCTATGTCTTCTTGTTCTACTACAGTCCATCCCTGTGTTTCCCTATGTCTCCTTGTTCTACTACAGTCCATCCCCGTGTTTCCCTATGTCTTCTTGTTCTACTACAGTCCACCCCCGTGTTTTCCTATGTCTTCTTGTTCTACTACAGTCCACCCCCGTGTTTTCCTATGTCTCCTTGTTCTACTACAGAGTCCATTCCCGTGTTTTCCTATGTCTCCTTGTTCTACTACAGTCCATCCCCATGTTTCCCTATGTCTCCTTGTTCTACTACAGTCCATCCCCGTGTTTCCCTATGTCTCCTTGTTCTACTACAGTCTATTCCCATATTTTCCTATGTCTCCTTGTTCTACTACAGTCCATCCACGTGTTTCCCTATGTCTCCTTGTTCTACTACAGTCCATCCCCATGTTTTCCTATGTCTCCTTGTTCTACCACAGTCTATCCCCATGTTACAGTACGTTACTCTGCTAGTTCTACTTCAGTCTATCCCCATGTTCCCTATGTCTCCTTGTTCTACTAGTCTATCCCCATGTTCCCTATGTCTCCTTGTTCTACTACAGTCTATCCCCATGTTTTCCTATGTCTCCTTGTTCTACTACAGTCTATCCCCATGTTACAGTACGTTACTCCGCTAGTTCTACTTCAGTCTATCCCCATGTTCCCTATGTCTCCTTGTTCTACTAGTCTATCCCCATGTTCCCTATGTCTCCTTGTTCTACTACAGTCTATCCCCATGTTTTCCTATGTCTCCTTGTTCTACTACAGTCTATCCCCATGTTACAGTACGTTACTCCGCTAGTTCTACTACAGTCTATCCCCATGTTTCCCTATGTCTCCTTGTTCTACTACAGTCCATCCCCATGTTTCCCTATGTCTCCTTGTTCTACTACAGTCTATTCCCATATTTTCCTATGTCTCCTTGTTCTACTACAGTCCATCCACGTGTTTCCCTATGTCTCCTTGTTCTACTACAGTCCATCCCCATGTTTTCCTATGTCTCCTTGTTCTACCACAGTCTATCCCCATGTTACAGTACGTTACTCTGCTAGTTCTACTTCAGTCTATCCCCATGTTCCCTATGTCTCCTTGTTCTACTAGTCTATCCCCATGTTCCCTATGTCTCCTTGTTCTACTACAGTCTATCCCCATGTTTTCCTATGTCTCCTTGTTCTACCACAGTCTATCCCCATGTTACAGTACGTTACTCTGATAGTTCTACTTCAGTCTATCCCCATGTTCCCTATGTCTCCTTGTTCTACTAGTCTATCCCCATGTTCCCTATGTCTCCTTGTTCTACTACAGTCTATCCCCATGTTTTCCTATGTCTCCTTGTTCTACTACAGTCTATCCCCATGTTACAGTACGTTACTCCGCTAGTTCTACTACAGTCTATCCCCATGTTTCCCTATGTCTCCTTGTTCTACTACAGTCCATCCCCATGTTTCCCTATGTCTCCTTGTTCTACTACAGTCTATTCCCATATTTTCCTATGTCTCCTTGTTCTACTACAGTCCATCCACGTGTTTCCCTATGTCTCCTTGTTCTACTACAGTCCATCCCCATGTTTTCCTATGTCTCCTTGTTCTACCACAGTCTATCCCCATGTTACAGTACGTTACTCTGCTAGTTCTACTTCAGTCTATCCCCATGTTCCCTATGTCTCCTTGTTCTACTAGTCTATCCCCATGTTCCCTATGTCTCCTTGTTCTACTACAGTCTATCCCCATGTTTTCCTATGTCTCCTTGTTCTACCACAGTCTATCCCCATGTTACAGTACGTTACTCTGATAGTTCTACTTCAGTCTATCCCCATGTTCCCTATGTCTCCTTCATACTTGGGAATAACGAATAGAAATTCTATCGAATAGCACTATTCATTAGTTTTTTTGGCTAACTTCTATTTTATTAGTTTGTTTTTAAATTAACTAACTAATAACTTCTATCAGTTACTTTTTACGGGACTAACTAATAACTTCTTACTAGTTAGAATTTTCAACTAACTTTCCCAATTATGCGGAAGCATCTCAAATACTGGTTATTTATTTCACGTGATCAGTGAGGGTTGCATGCGGCCGTGAGAGGTCAGTGCCCTTGTAGACAAACAACGCGGGGGGTGGGGAAAGAGAAAGTCAAAGTCCAGTTGCTATGGAATGCAGTGGGCCTGTGGAAGGGTAGTGACGGCCATTATCAACACCCCAAGCACTGATGGGTGGGAAGGGCAAATGTTTGTTTGGTGATTGATATATCATCTTAAGTGTCAAAACATTGTCTTAGTTGATGTTCATTATCTGACAAGTTTTATGTCATTTGTACATAAACAAATACAACTGATGTACTGTACTACAACATAATGTAGTAATGTAAATAAATGTGACAATGTTTGATTAAAACACAAGTACCAGGGGACCGATCTTGCTCGAGGTGTTTGATTTGTTCAAGAGGTAAAAAATAGAGCTTATAAGCCTACAAATATTTTCAGTCTTACTACGATTAATTAAGTAGTAAAGTCAATTCGTTTTTGTTAGACATCCACTTATCCTCAATTTAGTCTACAAAACTTTTTAATTTGGACGATCAATCTATAAAATGTCCACAATAAGCTTCAATCAATATAAAACTCATGATACATAACATCTGTTATCTGACGACCGTTATTGCATTAAGTCACTGGGATCGTGGAACGTTGCAACTATAATTACGGGATGGTGTAATAACGCATCAATTCGTGCGGTGCATCGTCGAAAACTACAAATCTCCTTGGCCTTTCCTTTAGATTTTTAGTTCAATGTCAGTGTATATTGTTTTGCAGTAAATCACTTAATGTTTTTGAACAGTCGTAATTATTCCTTTGGTTAGTAAGACATCATACAATGCAAATGTATTATACAAGCAATTTTCAATAGCATTGAAATTGGAGGAAATCGTAGGAGCCATTTTTTAAATCATATCTTGCGCAATCTTTACTCATATTATAGTATATATTAGCATAGACATTAGTAACCAAGATGTGACATTAAAAAATACTTTAAAACAACTGCCCAGTGAACAACTAATTTCTACTAAAACTAACTGTATTTTCTATCAGTTAGTTTTTCAACTAACTAATAACTTCTATCAGTTACTTTTTAAACTAACTAACTTATAACTTCTATCAGTTACTTTTTACGGGACTAACTTATAACTTCTAACTAGTTAGAATTTTTGACTAACTTTCCCAACTATGGTCTCCTTGTTCTACTAGTCTATCCCCATGTTCCCTATGTCTCCTTGTTCTACTACAGTCTATCCCCATGTTTTCCTATGTCTCCTTGTTCTACTACAGTCTATCCCCATGTTACAGTACGTTACTCCGCTAGTGTGACGCAATTGTCGGTCACTGACTCTGTCTTGCTTCACTCTCTACTTCTACTTCCAACTTCCACGTCGTCCGTGTTCGTGATCCTCATCACAATCAGATCATTGGTTCATTGTGCCGTAATGTTCATTACCAGGTCGAAAACTTCCCAGCCAATCGTTCAATTAGTCCCAAGACACATTTTTACATTGAGAAAATTCTATTACATATGCCACACGTTAGGTTTCGGTCTTTCCATATAGGACTAGGCAATATATGAATAGAACCGTTATGGATAAACATAAACAAATGACGTTGCTGGCCCGCCCGAATCCTATACTATAATAGCACGTATGGTTTAAGCGGCCTACACACTACACGTGCATTGCACGCCGTGCCATTTTTTATATTGGCACGACGTGCTTTGCACGGCACATTTTGCCCACACACTTGATCTCCAGTGTAGCCTGCAACGTGCTAAATTACATCGTCTGTTCGTACAAATGAAATGCAGATCACACACATGTTTTAAGGACATAGGACATGATTAATTGATTAATCATTAAAAATAGACACAAGGCAGCAGCACTGAGCCGCCATAGTGCCTAGGTTAGTCGAGACCTTGTATCTCGCTGCCGTACAGATATACGCCGGCAGGGTACTTGGTTCACAATACTGTGGTGGAGGATGTATGCTATATGATATATAGAGATCTATGACTGCGTCTCGGGTCACGCATCACATACAGCGTGCGATCCATTGTGTTATAATCTCGATGGTCGTGCCAATTATCAATTATCAATAATTATCAATTATTTAAGATGGGGACGCCACTATGTGTGTATTTAATCTGTGTTGCAAATGGCCAAGACAAAATGCTGTTGATTCAATAATAAGAAAGTACTATTATAGGGTCAAACCCTGTCAAGAGTGGTTGAACTACCAGCACGTGGCACGGGGATCGCCTACACACTAGCACGTCAGAATGGCGTGCTTTGGCACGGCACGCCAAAAATCAAACTCGTTTTGATTTCCACCGTGCCATGCCAATGCACGCCGTGCTTGCACGGTGTTCACCACACACTTGCACGTTTCGTCAGTTTTTGGCACGACGTGCTTGCACGGCGTGCAATGCACGTGTAGTGTGTAGGCCGCTTTAGACAGTTCCATTTAAGCAACGTTATATAATGTTTATTTCCAAGCCGGCAACGTCATTTGTTGATGTTTATGATCCATACCGGTTCTGTTCAAGTATTTCTAGGGGATCTAGAGAGTTTGTATGCACAATTAAACTCCTTTTGAAAGTTAGGTGATTATAGGACAAGAAATCTATTCCGTCCACTTAGAATCTTTAAAAAAGATAGTCAAACAGCTTAGATTTGCCAAAACGTTAATCAGCCACAATAAATACTTAAGCAACAAAATTAGTGGGGGACTTACTCCCAAACCACCTACATCTTGTGGACAGACTATAATTTGGTAATCAAGCCGTGAACTTTATGTTAGGTTTGTCTTCAGAAGTGCAATTACTATCAATGTTTTCAAAACAGCTAGTACATAGCATACTACAGTAATATTGATTCGGTCACACCATGTATTATTGGTTTGGGTTTACCATTGTGGTAAGTCTGTGTGAAACAGGCTATTACACTTCGAGCGTGGACAAGTATACTGGTTCATCTAATTTCGGTTAGCAATAGTATTTATTTGTTTAGTGAGTACATTCACGGTTATTAGCTAAAACGAAACGCTATAGTATAAGTTTAGAATTTGGAGGATACAGCCTGTATGCATTATACTAAAAAAAATAATAGTAAATTTAGATGAGTAAATACCCGATTTGATTCGCATAGGCCTACAATATCTAAAAATTAAGGTACATACCTTCACGTCCACAGTTCAAATATGTATGGTTAAACCCACTACATGTTTCGCCTATACATAGGCATTGTCAAGTGGTCCTTCAAGAACGTTTCGTCCATTGTAGACTCGTCAAAAACATTTAAATAAATACACAAAACACGATACGAAACATTTAACAGTAGGCCTACTATTTACCGGTCGCGGTACGGAGGCAGACTGGCTGGAATTACGTAACCCCGACCCCTTCTCCGTTATCAGTCGTACTGCAAAGGTCAAACTGTTCCTGTCTATTGTTGTGAGCTATTATGGCGTTAAAAATTGAATGATATTTGAAGTTTAGCTGGTCATTTAAAATATGGTTCTTATTGTGGATGTCTTGGAAACTTTTATAGATTTCAAATTGTTCCAGAGAGTCTAATTTGTTACCTTTGTTACAAATGTGAAGGATTTCCAGGCTATTGTCAATTACATCTACGGTGTGATTGTTATCCATTAAATGTTGGGCAAAAGTGGATTTTTGTTTGTCTGCTCTGGGGTCGGGGCGATGTTCTTTGTGCCGTTGGGTGAAGGTCCTGCCAGTTTGTCCAATATAAAAATCAGGACAATCCATGCATTTTAGTTTGTAGACCCCAGACTTTTCAAGCTTATTTTCATCAGTAATTTTATTGGACAGAGATTTCATAGTCTTATTTGTGGTCCTGAAGTTTAATTGAAGCCTACAATATCCTCGTGTATTAAAATATTACAACACAGTCTGAAGCAGTATTGTTTTTCTCTATAAATAACCACAAGACAAAGGAAAAGTAGGATCAATTAGTTATCATCGTTAAAAATATACGAATCCTGAATTAATAATTGGGCGAGGAACAAGTTCATTCTTTGTTATAACTTAGATTTCAAGTTTAGAAGATTGTGAAGTTTGATTTCAGTGTTAAGTACTCTCAATTGGACGAAAGTTCAGTTTTGCATCTGATCTTTTCGCCAATCATCTTTATTTATGAAAATTGGTTTCAGTATAATCAGTGTATGTATGTTTTGATTTAAATACTTTCGAAAAACTTGTATTATATTTCGGTATATTAAACATAACAATAACTAACAGTACTAATGAATAATGTCTACCATGCTGTGATAAAACTCAGTCCTCGTACATATTATCTGTTGATGTTAATTTATTCTTCTAAATTATGTTAAATTTGCGAGTATTGTAATACTGCGAGTGTTGTATAATTTTCCAATATGATATTGAACTGTTACTGTAGTCTTAACAGTAAGACCAAGGTACAGAATCACAGTCCTCGTGCTGTTTGGATCTCTAGAAGCCAAAACACCGGAATGGTTCTCCGATTTTGACTTAATTGGGATTAAATGTTTAAAAGGTAGGACTTTAGATTTTTAATTTTGCATCCGGCCTGATGAGGAGGTGTCAAAGGTTCAAAGGAGTTTCGTACACCAAAATAATTTATACTTTTTCGCCAAATTTACACAAAAACCTCATTTGTAAAATTGATGATTACTAGCAAACTGACAACTTGTACTCTAAAAGGTTTTAGCAGAAAATGTTTAAAGGGATACCCTCAATTCCCAAAGAACATTAGACTATCTAAGATGTATTCATAATTTAATTGCAATTTCCAACGATTATACGTTTCTTGATTCGAAATGATAAACCATTATAATGAAACCCTACAACATATAAACCATCCAAAGGGTTATAGAAAAACAAATAGTAAAAAGCAGAAAGTTTGATATCATTTAAGTGAGTTTAAGGAGAGAATTTCAGCAGGAATCTGAGCAACAGAGGAGAATGTGACAGTTGTGAAATGTGAGGGCAGACAAGGATTGCTGCGGGACTTGAATAGTTTATAAGACGAAGGTTGGCTACACTGTATCCTGTACTGCTGTGATGTCGTCAAAATATACTGTCACTTTGGTGTACTTACAGTTGTATAGTTTTGTCTCAAAGTTTTCTCTGTAAATAATTTACTGAAGTACTGTCACACTTACCAGTGATTGTGGCAGTAAATAATGTTGTCCGGGCAACTGCGGAGAAATATTGGTGACACGTTTAACAATACGCGAAAATAAATATGCGTAGTAGTACGTGATAAACAGATCGTAGACAGAACCAACTATATAATAGAACTAACGCAAACTGAAAAACCAAGTGGAATGCTCCTCGACATTCTCGTCACAGTTAGATACATAAACAAAAATTATGCCCGCGATATTCCGGGTTTGACACAATTTAATCCTGTGAACACCTTGTGAGCACAATAATTGTCCGCTTGTTGGGTCCACAATATAAATTGTCAAAACATTGACAATCGGCTGGTATTCGTAAATAACAGTTTAGAAACGAAGGTTGGCTGCACTTTATGTGCTGTCGCATGTCAAAATATACTGTCTCTCTACTAAAAGTGTTGTCGATAAATCGTACAATTATATTTTGCTAAACAAATAATTTTACTTACTACACTTCACGTTTGTAAAGCTTATAAGAAACATGTAGTTAGCGATTTCGGAATAATCAACTTACCAATCGTAAGACTTAACTAGCCTATTGTAATAATTTACTTCAAGTATTGATTTGATCTATTTGTTTGGTGTACTGTATAGACATTAGACATTGAATGCTTGAAGCGACCTATTGCTATTTGCTATTTGCATTGTGCAGACAAAGCACTGTTTTTGCTTCATATGTGATTTGTTTGGTAGAGTGTTGTATTCTGTTCAGTCGTACAAATTACAAATTCTTTTTGCTACCTTGTTTGGTGCAGCGCTTTGAATTATATCTATTACAGTATTAATTATGTGGGTTTTCATGTATAGTATAATTAATTAGTTTATAAGTTACAATTAGGTTCCAAACCCTATCATATAACACCTCTATCTATTGCTGTTTTATTTATTTTCAAGAGTTTAATTTTCTCCACCTCCCATTCTACGATACATATTATAATCAAGTAGTTAGGTCTAGTTCAAATTATCATAATAAACCAAATCGTACAATCATAACCCTCGTCAAATGTGGATAAAAAGTCGAAAGGTATGGAACAACTTCTTAAACAAATATCGTTTAAACCTTTGCTAGATTTGGGTTATGTGTGTATATACATGAATATTTATTTCCGTTGGTCCATGAAAAAATATTAATTAGATCATAAAATTGGCACGAAAATGAGTACGTTGTTGTATGTAGTTTGTTGAT
The DNA here is from genome assembly GCF_028750875.1 of Macrosteles quadrilineatus. Taxonomy (NCBI): domain Eukaryota; kingdom Metazoa; phylum Arthropoda; class Insecta; order Hemiptera; family Cicadellidae; genus Macrosteles; species Macrosteles quadrilineatus. The sequence continues at coordinate 135,344,225 of NW_026542595.1, read as the reverse complement.
TTCTTTTAAAACGTCACCTGTATCAGTCATGTCAGCTGTTTACATAGTGTCAACACTATCAGCTGATAAAACATATGTTTACTTGGATAAGGAGTTGTTCATTGATAAGCGTGTTGATTAACTGCTTTCACTCCAATTAAAAACTTCGTTGATAGGGATTTTGGTTAATCAAACCTATAATTTGTTGTGATTTCATAGCCTTTTCCATTTATCAAATAGTTCTAATGTTTCAACGCAAAACTTTTAAAATCTAGCTTCACTCATTCCATTCTCCGATGACGTTTCAGGTATCAGAATGATGTTTAAGCTATCAAATAACGCCTAGGATGAAAATCAATCCTTCAAAGGAAACTCAGTTTCCTTTTGCTGGACAGTTTCCTCATAGTGTTGGTTGTCTACGCGGATATGACGTAGCCTAATTTGTGCTCGTTAGATCTTTCTAGGGAAAACTTTCGTGTCAAGTTTCCTATGGAAACGCCAAATCCGAATGCTTGAAAGGAAAACTTGTGTTTGTTGGCTATTTTCCAAGTGTTTTTGTCTGCTCATATTATGTGACGTTCTTAGAAAAACTTTCACTCTCATTCTCACTTTCATTTGTCAGATTCCTTTGGAAACCCCCCATTTGCACTGCTTATGCTTATAGTTAAAATCAATGATTACACATGTACACTATAAAGTATTGTGCATCCAATATATTCCTATTGGTGTTCGTAAATCTGAGTTTGATCCAGACTATTGTACAACTATTGTTCGACTTTGTTTCTCGCCGATTTAGAATTGGCTGACATCGCGTCTGGATGCCAGTCGAACAAAAACTCTTGCTTTGTCCGATTAAAATTCTCCCTTTGAATTGCCCGCCGATTAAATAGATAATCCCTATCCAGAGTGGCAAGGTTAAATTTACGACCTGAACGTCGTAAAGTGTTTACGATTTCACACATTGCAGTTTAATTACTTAAGAATTATTTCAATGCGAGGGTTTGAACATTTAGCAATTACCTAGGTAATTACAATATTCTGTTGTCATTAATTGGTATTTGGCGTGAAATAGCATTGCTTCTCGTATATTATGTTGAGCTATTTATAAAGTTTTGCCTTGATTTCGATTAGGTCATGTCAACATGTATAAGCAATTATGGGAAACAATTGTAAAAAAATAAAATTAGATTATCCGTAGTTTTTGCCAGATTCAGCATTGAGTAATGGAAAATTGCAGAATATAAAAGGTTTTACCTACTGTATGAATTTAATGTTTTTATTTACCAAACTTACGGCATTGAATTTCGTAAATACAAGCAATGCCTAGTGTATCAGGAAGCGACTTTTAATTAGTTAGTTGCCAGTACCTAATCAACAGTAACAACAGCATTATACGTTCACATTACACAAATACATAATACATAATAGTTTTAGAAACAACTAGTTAGTCTACTTTCTAACTAACGTAATTACTGCTAACCAAAACACATTTGTTCAACACTAAGTTCTTTCCACTGCTACTTCGTTGGAAAAAACCTACTATTTTAGATTCACAGAGATACAGTGTAACGTGAAAATAAAGCATACTTTGTAGCGTCCTTTAGTAAAACTATTTATTTATTTATTCTCAACGACAAACACCATTTTACAAACAATACATTAATACAATTCAATACATTAGTAAGCAAACAATAGTAAAAGTAATTGTAAGGTAGCATATACGAGAAAACATCATAAGAATCAACCAAAACAACAAGAAATAATTCTTAATTGCCAATAACAAAAGTAAAATTTTAACAAGATAACAGGAACTATTCTGACATTGAAACAGGGAATAAAACATTAACAACATAACAGGAACTTGGATATTGAAAAACAGAGAGTAAAATATTAACAAGATAACTGGAACTTAGATGCTGAAAAACAGAAATAAAGTAATGTGAAACAACAACCAACAAGAAACAACACGCAAAAAAAGATAACAGCAATAAAGGCATAATGTACAAAACATACAACAAGTTTAGGTGATGAGCAAAAAAATAAAAATAACTTGCACAGATTAATTTGTAATACAGAACATCATGCACATAGTTTTTTGTGGCCCAAAACAAAACTAGTTCGTTCACAATATTTGGGTGGTTTGAGGGGAAGTCCTCCCACCACTTTTGTAAAATGAATGTAACAGCTGTTTGACGTTATGACAAATCTCAGCTGTTGAGCTATGTTTTAAAATGGTAGGATTCTGTGAACGGAATAGTGAAACAATCATCTAATAGTGTTTCATCGCAACTACACGATTTGCCTAAAGCATTTTAACACCTGTCAAGGAGATTAGGTGTGCACCCACCATGTGGTAACCTGAGCCGAACTTTGCCGAGCGGAACCGAGTAAAGCCGAAGCTGACACCTTGACCGAATATCAGGTGACATGTTCGTCCCACGTGCCTCACTATTGTGCGTAGTTTGGGCTTCTAGCGGTCATGCTGGTTAGCACCTTTGTTTGCTAGAGGGCCTTGGAATTTAAATCTGTTTGCTTACTCTTGAGTTTTCACATGGCTTCGTGGCGAAGACTGCTGAACTTAAATTTCGGCTTTATGTTACACTATTGGCGTTTTTTACGGATTTTGTTAGAGGACGGTCCAAATCTTGGTTTTGTATCGTTATTTATTATTTCTTGGTTTGGTTCAACTGTCATCTAGCCGTGACTGTAGAAAAACTATCCATGCTCTGTTTTTGGTTAAATGTAGTCAAGCTATCTTACATTTAGCATCATTCAACAGGAGGGAACAAAAATCCTTATTGCATTTAGGCGAGCACTATAACCCAAGATTTATGTAGTATGAAGTGTATTTACTTTTTACTCCATACCTCTTGACTATAACCATAGACTAAGCAACACAAGTAGCCTTCTCATCCCATTATACATTTTGAAGCTCGTTTCCTTGCCTAGTTCATGTGCGGTGACACTGACCGCTAGTGTCGACGAAATTCAGTTTCTATTATCGAAGGGTAAATTTCATGGTCTGTGCTCTATTGTTTGGTTATATAACTAATGGACTAGTTATTGTTTATGATCAGATCGTTTAAACAAGGTTTTAAGTGCCTGAAATAAAAAGAAACAAATTGTAAACAAAACGCGACCTCTGCAGTGTCCCGGACACAACTAACAATAAAATTGGTTTCAGCTGTTCCATTAAATGAGAAATGTAATAAGGAAGTATGTATGATATAACCTCTTGCCTATCCTTGTCTGGTTACACTAGAAATCCACAGATTTTTTAAAATTTAAAGGTAAAAATGAGTAATAATTATTTTATTTTTATACCATTGCTTGTGTGCACATTGTATTATGATCAATTTGATTTAAGTTTGAGTTTATTACTTATTTTCATAAACTTTTAAAACATTCACTGAGTTCACGACGAATTTCAAAATTTCCTTTTTGTAAATGTTTAGATCAATTATATAAACACATTTTAGATGTAAATGAAACCTAACCAAAACAAATAATAACAAAATAACGAAAGCAGGATAGTTTTTGTGTAATATGGCTCAACGTCGACTTACAGTCCAATATTAATGTTGAACAACTCTCATGGAACAAGCCATTTTTGTTGAGAACGGATCTGTCTTGAGGGATACGAGATACCAGCTATAACTGGGTCAACCAAGACAATTGCACAGTTTACCGAGCTATTCCTGCCATTGTAGCCTACATACGCCATTGTTGTACAGTTTGTGTACTACATGCACAGCTGGTGTAACAATCGTATGGAGCAGACGCCTAGCTCAGATGTTTACTTTACACGAGAGGATGACGGAAATAAATTCCAATATCTTGAGCTAGAGTAGATATAGTGCTTGCGTGGTAAGAAGATTACTGGTTCAATTCTGAAAATGTTAAAAATCTATTAATGGCTCTAAATTTGAATTTTCTGTCTGGACTTGTAACAATCAAACAGTGAGCCTGTTTTTTTAGATGGTGATTTTCCAACACAATGCACTTATACAATTCTTGACACATTAAATCTCTATGAACTTTGCCACCAGTTTTGTTAATCAAAATGGTTGTAGTTGATGTGAGCCATCGAAATATTTTGCTGGTCTAAATTACTGATTTCTGTCGAATATACCACTTTTTCACCAAGCCAAACTGATAGATCAACTAGAGCGATTGTGTATATAACTGATATGACCGATAAACTATGTTAGTAATGAATATTAAAATAGAAAATATAATTTAGTAAAACAAATTGGTACACCTGGTCCATATATGTAGATGGAATGTCTACTTCAGTATCCAATAGTCAATGTTATTGTTATGATTGTTGTGGTTGTTGTGTTTTGTTGTGATTGTTATTGTTATATGTGTACATATTTATTGCTGGGTTGAAATGTTTTACAAAAATGTATTTAAATTCTACAGTCACTTAAGAGAAATATTGTTATGTCTAGTCTACAAAATTGGAGATGTCCGTTGGTATATAAAATAAATAAATAAAATGTTTTTAGGGTACTTGGTCAAAATAATTTACAGGTAGTTAGCTGAAATAAAAAAACACAGGAAAAATAAATCAACACAGCTTATTTATTTTTAAGATTAGGCAAATGGAAAGTTCTTCTCCTGAAAAAGCCTGAAAATCATCAGCAAAGATTTCACATCAAGTAAACATTTTAAATATATGGTTCAAGATTTAAATATATGGCGTGACTTGAAGTTTTCTCAAGAGTTCATTTGGTACATTTTTAATGACGAATAGATAGCTAATCTTAGCCAAAGACATAAAACAAACAATTACGATTACCATCATATTCATTCGACGCTCAGGTGGACTTATCTTCGCCTTGAAATGATCCTGGCGCGTCGGCGTCTTAAACATTGGATAAATAATCTGAAACTAATCCATACTTCAGAACACTAAACATTATAGAGATTTGACTAATTCTTTCCCAATGACACATCAATACGCGAAGTAGTCCTTGATTACTGTATTGAACTTCGGCAGTAACAGTTCAATGTTCAATACTACCTCTGGGTTGCTTTTCCAGTTGTTTTGTGATGTTTAATTCCCGACGAGCTGCACATTTAAATTAGAAAAGTTGTTCTGTAGTAGAACACGATGAACAGCATTGCGAACGGTTGTATTTGTTCAGTTTAAAGGTTAAAAGATTAAAATGTTCGAGAGTTAATTGTTTGAATCGTTAGGATGCTGGTTTGTTAATTTTTGCCAATGGTATTTTTAAGGAATTTTTTACTTACTGTAGTGAGTCTACATAGTGTTCTCGTAAAGAAGCCATCAGACGACGTAATTTGCTTCAAATTTTAGTTTCATAATCCTTTGTTTCAACATAATATAGCTGTTGTGTGTGTGTTTTTTGGTAGTTTATTTGAAATTTTTGTAAGTAACAGCACCATTTTGCAGGTGGTGGCTCCGAAACGAGAAATGGAATGAAGGAGCCAGGACTGATCGGTGATTCGGTAAGCTATTTTTATAAAATATACTTTTTGTATTTATATTCAACTAGATACATTATGAATTATTATGGATTGTATAGTACACTAGTCCTTCCATGTACAATATAGAGTGAAAAACAAGGCTGCACTTTAGTTTACGTCCTACACTCATTCGAATGAAAAATATCGATGTATAGGTTATTCAATACATCGATTATTTCACTAGGTTAGTTAGGTTTGGTTAACCGTTGTAGTAATAGAGCTCGATTGGTTAACCTAACTAACCAAACTTGATGTATCGAATGAAACAATTGATCGATATATTCATTCGAATGGGTGTAGGACGTAAACTAAAGTGCAGCCAGAAACCAAATAAAATATTATAGAAGGACTAAGTAACAATGTCAATACCTCGTTTAAGAAGTAACAAAATATGAAAAGTGTCATGCCTCAAGTGTATGGTTAAATAAGTCCACTTTTAATATTGGAAAACATATTCATTATCTCATTAAGTGGTTGTAAACAGCTGTAGCTTTCGACTAGAAAGAACGTTTTTCTGCATCGTCAGCCCTCGCATTATTCAAATTGGTAATTAAACAACGGACTCAGGTTACAACGGCTGGGTAACAAATTATGTTGAAACTCAACGCGATTTGCGGCGATACAAATTATGACATGAGGCGGAAAGTGTATTATAAGAATGACCTACATTTTATTATTTTTTATACAGTGTGATAATGTTTGTTGTGTTATGGAATTTTGTATTTTTTATGAAAGTTGTGTTGATGTTTTCAAGTTATTTTTGCGTGTTTTGTGACCGTGATATTTTCACTTTATCGTGACGAAACGGCCAAAACCTGGTCTTGTCACTACGTAACTTCTACATTTTGCGATGTGAATAATTAACTGATAGCCCAATAATAAATGGTATATACGAGTATATTCAGATCAGGCCCCTACCCCCCTAAGAATCAAATAAGCAAAATTGCTTGTTAAGTACAAAATGTATCATTGTTACTTTCTAAATACTATTGACCATTCAAAATTGGAGAAGAATTATAAAATTTCAATCTTTCTGATATAAACAGTGCATTTAATCTAAACATCAACAATAAAAACAAAAATTTGTGTTATCAAAACGAATCGCTATTTTTCTACTTTTATTTTGCATTTTTGGTAAGTTTATCCTTAATCAAATATTTTTTACAAATATTTACTAAAAAAAATTTAAAGTCAAAGTTGTCAGATAGATGCCTATCCACTTATGATATGTGCCTGGAGATGATAGATCACAGTAATATCTCGACCTGACAACGGCATACCTGACTGACGACATTATGGCGGGAGAGGGTTGGAAAGCGATGGTGAATGGCGGGAAAACTCTGCCAAAGGGCCCATCAAATATAATATAAACAAAACTTTATCTTAAGTGGTTTAGTATGCAATTGGAAATTATTGAACAATGTATGGGAAACTCGAGCTTACCTGTCACGCGTTGCTGCGATTTCAAGAAAATAAACCATTCCATATTGAATATCTAGAAATTCTTTAACATTTTTCGAACACTCCAATTTTTGTTGTTTAATATACATATTTATTAGTACTGGGGAACTGAGCATTGCTCGTGGTTTTTAATTTGTTCGAGATACTAAGAAATAAACATAGGCCTATGTACAATTTCCACGATGGTATAAAATGCAGTCTTAAATATGTAATAAAACAAATGCTACAAACAAATTTTATCGTGCTCACGTATTGGTGCTATTTAGACAACATTTGTTGTAAGACGTTGTGATCTCAAGTCATTGATAACTATTGTTGGCCTAAAAAAGTAGTAAACTCGCATTACTGACATATACAAATTAACAAAATAAAAAACCTGCATTTAAAAATAGTAACATTATTTTACGGTATTGCCATTTTTAAAGCTCAGGCATTGTACGGTATTGCCATTTTTAAAGCACAGGCATTGGACCGTTGTAAGCATTTAAGACTTAATTTTCATCTAGGTCCCCAAAATTATTTGTTCAGGTGTTCGATTAGCCGGATAATATAATTAGCTTAACTAAGTAATGTTAGTAGATGTTTTAGATTCCCCGGCAATCCACAGATATGTAGGAATTTCCCTTTTCCCCCTTAAGAGTTTGTGATTCATCCATATAAAATACCCCTTAGACACTAATATTTATAAAATACACCACTTGGCCTTAAAAAGTTGAGATACGCGACAAGAAAATCATTGTAGTTTGAGAAGAAAGAACACACTGTCACAACAATGAAATATGAAAAGCAAGCTTAGCACTTAGCATAATGGTGAAGCAACCATCTATCTGTGCACTCTGTTTGAATTCCATTGTTGTTTTATAAATGGTCCTCGAAGAAGTTCGGGTGGTCCAAAGCCCCATTGTGTAATGTAAGATGATTTGTCAATCAGTATTTGAGGGATTTAAATAAACCATTGAGAAATCCAAGGACATTACGTTATATATATTGTGTTTGTTCGAATAGGATGTACGGTAATCCTTAGAGAAGATATAGAACAGGCTGATCTAAATTTATCAGTTTGATAAACAACAAATATATATTGTGAAACATTAAGTTCCAAGCGAATATTTACGTAAGAATTGTCCATCTTTCATTGTTGAACTTATAAGGAGTTAAAATTCTCGTAGCTTTAGTACCGGTATAAGTTTAGTATGATATAAGTATACAAAGTTTGAGTGTGTGGTAGTGTAACAAACGAAAAAGCATGGAATTTAAATTTTTTGTTTCCAAAGTACTGTATTTATTTGAATTATCTGTGATACCTATTAATCCCAGTGTCAAAATCACAGTGACAATTCCAATAGTGTCTGCGTGTATTTAATGGAATGCAAACGTTTTTGTATATAAATTAATAATTACGACTAAATAAATTAATGACATCACGCCAAGCCCAGTTTCTTTTTAAAAGTTAGTTAAACTTCTACTAGGCGTCACTACGACCAAAATGTTTCTTTTTTCACAAATTCAATTCAATTCTAAATAAATTTAAAAATATCTTTATTAATTCATTAATACAAAAAAACAACAATTGACAAATAATTTATATTACATAGAATACAAAAAAACAAATTAAGAATGAATAGTTGGTTACTCATTTTCTCCTGTTGAGGAATCATCCCTACCTAAAAGACGTATTGGAGAACAAAAACAGATATACATTAATGCGTGTACCTAAATGTATGCGAAATGTGGAACATTTTTCCGCAATATATTAAATTTCGCAAATTTAATAAAAAAAATGTCTTAAAACACAATATTTGATTAACTGAAACATTTGCTAAACATATGACAAATCATGTCTAACAAAAATACTATTCGTTGATAAAACGGTGTTCTACTTAGTTATCCGGTTATATAGGTAGCTTGATGGTGAGTAGATATTGTGCTCACTACTCTTGATGGTCCCCAGTTCGATCCTGGTGAAATTCGTTATTTTTTTGGAGTTAAAATTGGACTCACAAAAGACCTCGATGAAAAAAAGCTTATATTCAGAAACAAACCACAAGACATCCCACACCTCTCCCGCTCATATTTGGGCCAAAATACATTAGGGCCCATTTCTCCCAATAGAGTTATAATAACATTTTTAGTTGCCCTGTTATTACAAAAACAACAATGGATATGTCCATTCATTGTTAACTGGAGGTAACTAGTGATAACTAACCCTGGTTCGTTAACGGGTATTTTTAATTGGCTGGACGGATATTGCTAACTACGGATTACTACGAGGCATGTTTGCTAACAAGCGTACAGATCAGGTTTGATTTTCAACATGGTTTGTTTAAATATCGAAGTAACTATTGAGCCATTAGTGAATATATTTTGTCCATGTTGAACTAGCGAGTTTGTTTGACTTTAAATACAATAATGCAAACTAAACATTTCATTTCTATATTTATTATGTACAGTAACTGGTTTTAGAATAAAAATTGCTTTGTTAAATTTAAATTTAGCTTCTGACCTAGTGTTTTCATAAATCACTAACCTTGTTATTTTGATAATAGTGTAAAGAGAAATTTATTGCAAACTATTTTAAATTGCTTTTAAAACATTTTGTTTAAATTATTTATTATTTGAATATAAAATAATAATTGTATAAACACATTATTTAGTTTATTACAGTCATTGTTGTTGCAAACTGTTTTCATGGAAAAGTAATGAAAATGAATCGCACAAATGCTTTTTGGTTTTACAATACCTATTGTTGTAAAGTAAACGAACAGGGGTTTACCATCGACTAAAACGCTTAAACAAGATGAAGCCTAACCTGTGACCTATTTTTTGTATAACTGACCGCATTGTTTTAAACGTTATTGCAAATGTTAGCTGGGAATAAAAAGAAATACAAAACACAGTTTTGCCATCTTTTTGAGTAGGTAATATTTCACAAACAAAACATTAATTTAATCGTGTTTAAAAGACCATTCTAGCATTTAGTCTTTTTACTAAATTTATGGAGTGCATGTTATTGAATGGAATTCTGTTACTAATACATCATAAAATACTCAAGTTAACATAAAAAAATAAAATAAAATATTCATTGGTACGAAATAATAAAACCCAACACTCTATAAAATGAGCCCCAGTCTAAACAAATTTGTGATTTACTTTGATGAAATGTCTTGATTTTACCCTTAAAATGTATGTTGCCATCCTGGAGTTTTCCTATCTATGTAAATTGTTTAAACCGTTAATCATATATTAAACACTGTGTATGTGTGGGCCTATGTATACAGTGCTTGTTTTAGTTTTATATATGTTCGTCATAACACATTTTTAATTCATCCTATGTCTATAATTTTTTTTGGTAATGCAATTATGTAAATGTAGGCTTATATTGCAGCACAATTATGTGTGTATGTTAAATGTCAACAACAAATACAAACGTGATGAAAAGAAAAAAAATAACTTAACTTAAATAAACTTTCCCTCAAGGACCAGAAAGTTTTCAGCCCTATATAAATGCAAATTCAAACAAAATACTCTAAATTTAAAATAAGGGAGTATTACAGTCTATTGTGGGAGGCTTTAGGGTTTAGTTAGATAAAATAAACAAACTGTGAAGGAAGAGAGAATAATAAGACTGTTACACTCTTAATTCTTGGACGGAGGAAGCAGTTTAATAATACAAAGCTTAGTTTGCTTTGGTTTAGTTCATGGAGGATAATAAACGTCTCCTTGAACAGTTAAAATGTACATCAATTTATTTCTGTCAGCAAAGGATACATTTTACATCTACATATAAAAATGTTTTTTCGCATTTCATTGTAATAAATAAAGAAGTTATTTAACATGAAATATAAAACATACAATAGGTATTGGCAAAATGTTGGATGGTGTTAATAACTCAAGATTGTTCAAAATTTTTATTGATTTGCTTTATCGTGCAAGTTCTTTTCATATTCTAATTTAGTGAGGAAACTATTTCACGTGTCTTTTTTGTTTGTATCATTTTAGTGCGCTTTATTGAGTGCTTCTTATTTTCGTTTTTACGATCCGCATTGCACTCTTTAGTCGTGATAGCAAAACAAATAAAATCACTCAAAATATATGTTCGTGTACAAAAGAAACAAATATAAAGTTGCTTGTATACGAGTGAACGCGTTACTAGAAACACATAGTAAATAACAAAACTGGACCAACCACACCTTAAGCGTAGTCTTATGTGATCTTTGCATTAACCTTAGTGAGTTTATTTTTTCTTTGCCACTATAAATTTGTAATACTCTCTAATAGATGTACCACTTTTATGGATAAGCTAAAAGAATTAGAATAGTTCAGTTTACTTTATGTAAAGGTTTTTTTACTATATTAAGAGTGTCTCGTATTACTCAACTGATTCTTAATTTTCTTCAAGTGATTCTAAAAATGATATATCGTCGGTATAAACACGGTTATTGGACAGAAAAGCTGAAATGTCAACGTCCTTTCATCTACCCCGTGCAAAGAGCGAGTGCACCTTAATATTTATACCATAACTCATGTACACTAAACAACACATCTTTCTTAAACTTAATTAAAAAAAAGAAACACCAGTAGCAGGAGCCGCCAACCTGTTGCCTCTTCCCTTACACCTGAACTTCTACCGCCCTTTGAAATGCTAATGACATTCACAGCTTCTGGAATGCACCCTTCAAGGCTACGCCCATTAGCCCTTAGGTCATCCCTACAATGCTCTCATCCCCAAAGTAATGCTTTGATTTAAGAGGCTATAATGGTAGGTATTTTTTTCTTGTTGTCAACGCTATGGTATTGTGTACTTTTTTGTGGAGACGTCTCTAAATCTTAGTCTTGTGGGAATAGGAGAGTTGTAACTGTGCACCAGAGTCTAGAACGTTTGTTGAATACGAAACCTTATGTTAAAGTAACTGTAGGAATACCATACAAAAGGTTATGAAATATATCAAAATCAAGAACCCCAATTGGATGGTATATTATTAGTCGTACAACTTGATTGATGGCAATTTTTAGATGGTATGATTTTAAGCAGTGTACACTGTTTTATAGTAGAGGGAACATAATTCTACCAAGGCTGAAAAGAAAATTTCGTCCTGTCTCGTGGCTGGCCAAGTCTTTTTAAAGCAATGCTTAAGCCTTGAGGTCCCGTGTTCAAATCCGGCCATTCACCACTGTTGTTGCTTTGGGATGTTTCACAATGAGATGCGGTGGTCCATATTTTTCTTAAAGGAAATAAATATGTCAAATAACACTTGTAATTATATATTTACACTTATACTGTTTGCTCACAAGACGGTAAATACCAGCGACCACAGACATTTATAAGATGGTAAGAGGGGATCGATTTCGATTGGACACTCCAAATCATCATCAGACCCAATAAGCAAATGGCAAGATTCTCAATGGCATCCCTTATATACTATTGGCTACCGGTAGTACCGGCCAAGAAGTTTCTATTGGTCCAACTGGTGACAAAATTCACTTGTTCATGAATTAGCTTATCTCTATTTTATCATTTTTCCTTACAAATTTAAAATAATTCTTCCCAATTGTACTTATAAAAACTTCTTGGTCGTGACTTCTGTAGCCAATAGCATATAAGGGACGCCATTGAGATTCTTGTCATTCGCCTATTGGGTCTGACGATAATTGGAGTGTCCAATCGAAATCGATCACCACTTACCATCTTTTATATGTATTTACCATTTTGTGAATAAACAGTATAAGTGTAAGTATATTATTACATGTGTTATTTACGTATTTTTGTACTTTAAGGTAGATTAACACGTTCGATGCTGATCAAGAATTGATCAATATTTATTTTTAGAAAACGAAATAATTATGTTTCTCTGATTAGCAGTTTCTATCAGCAAACTACCTCCTCTAAACGATATTTTTTTATTTCTGAAACCTTTTTAACAATTCAGGTGACTGGCAGACGACACTGGGTGAGTGCCAGATTTCCCAGTACAACATAAACATATGATTTACTTGACGTGTGTTTAACCTCAGTCGCCGAACCTTGTGACGGGTCATGGTGTCTGGTGTCTCTTTACGAGACCGTCGACTTTCTTGTTGTAAAACTATTTCTAGTTCGCCAACAAGCCTTGTTAGCATTAGAATATGACAGGTTAAGGTGTTGTGCCCACCGAATTGCTTAAACTATGTGAAACGAGAAAAAAATATTTAAATTTTGACTTGAAAACTAACTAAAACTATATTATAATTGTATCTGTTAGAGTACACTGCTTGAGGATTGGCTGAAAAGAGTAAATTGGTGCAACGAAACAGAAAAATCATGTAATTAAATGGTAGATATAAACACTTATTAAAATTTCCATGAGAGTTTTTGTTTGATTCACTTATGCTGTTTACAGTACTATACATTTTTCTTGTTCTGCCAAAAAATATTTCAGTTTTGAATCAAACTTTTGGGATCATTTTATTCGTATACATTCCAAATTTCGTAAATTCTATACTTTGCTTTGCAATATTGTATTTTTTCAAATCCATTCAGTTGCGGAGTGCATAAAACAACACTATTTATACGACACACTCGATGGAATGACGGTTGTTATAACTTTAGCAGCTTCAAATTTTAATAAATCTATTGTTAGTCAACCATAGTCCTGAAGCTTGTGTTTGTGTAACAAAAATAAAAGTGTATATTTCAGTGAGAATCACAGGCTGCGGTTGACCACCAAGTCCCTCCCACAGAACTAACCAGACTTAATCAAATCGAGAGTTAGTTGTGGGGACCGTATTGATTACAATGTTGAGGTTGAGGTTAGGAAATTAAATGAAAGGGACGTGGACATGACGCTTGTATGTGGTCAGTGATGCCTTGACCAGGGAAAGGACTACACGAAACATGAAAGTAGACGAGAACTACTACCAGGAGTTGAGATCAGGAGTACAGAATCGTATTACGTATCTATCAAGTGAAATGAGGGTAGTGGTATCAGGAGTGCGATAATTAGATGTGTTTGAAATGCTTGTCGTGGTGTTTTAGTAGAAATCAATTCAATCAGGAGTATTTGTATTATAAACGTAAGCTAATGAGATGTCAGAAGGGATAGGAGAACTGGGAGATGTACATTTTGTTGTATATCCATGGAAAATCATTGTGTTTCCAAGGGGAGCCAAGCATATTGGAAAGTAGAATACGATCAGGAGTGTTTTTAGTATTGAATATTTATATATCGATAAGGAGTAGGCCTACAGTTTTGATAGTATGTTTTTAGCAAATACACCTAACATTATTGTGGTTATGGTAGATAAAAGGAGTGTTGGGATCAAGGTGTACCTATAACAATTGTGTTGCTAATGTGGAGGGACATTGAAATTCAATTAGGAATCAGGTGTATTGGGGCAACAAGATTTATTTTTAAATTTCGCCAGTTGTTGATGGTCTGAAGTACTAGTATACACATTTTGATAAAGGGAATCGTTCCTTCACAGCTTTGGCGTATTACTTAATTTCTAGAATATTTGGCTGTAGAAGGAATACATCAATACATCTTTTAAGTTTGTGACGTACTAGAAAAGGATTCAAAACGCTATTGTAGTCCTCATTTATTTAAATTCCGATAGTAACCAGCGTTTAGGATATACTCAAACTCCAATAATATCAGGAGTTAGCGTATCCTAGGTCCCGTCTTTCCCACGGAGTGACGCAGTGTCAGTCTGGAATGGCTCCGTAAATGGGCTGTAAGCTATAAACTGGAGTCAAACGGCCCGACTCACCATGGTGGCTGTGGGCAGATTCACCCCTGATTTACGTGGGTTGTACAGGTGTTCCCTTGTTAGGAGGGGCGGGAGTTATCTTTTGACTGCAGTCAGTGGCGTGTAGCTTATCGGGGTCAGGTGTTATTTTTGTTGGGGGGTAGGGGGGGGGGGGTAGACGTTGTCAATCATTCTATCCTATTCTTTAGGGATTATGGGTACGTTTTGGATTTCCAGGCATCCATTAGATTTAATGGAAGGTAGAATGTTACGGGTGCAATAAATATTTACTACTTACCTAGCAAGATATAGTACCATATTATGTTTAAATGTGTGTCTTGACGTTTAGGTGTTTTTATTAGTAAACTAAGCTAACTAACCTCTAAATGTCGAATATTGGACAGTGTAGCATGTTTTGTTAATTTACATGGATAATGAATGTTCTATGAACTTAACGGTGGCCAGCATTTAAAGTTAAAATAAACGGTATCAGCATTCTGACACATACTTTCTCCCATAAGTTTGTCAACAACCTTTATCATGTGTAAGCGGTGAGAGTAAATATACGGAAATGGGATTTGTAAGATTTTCTTCAGAATTTAAAGGACCATAACATACTAAATTTTTATCAAAATCGTTCGAGCCAATATTGGGAAATTATGATTTTCCGTTATTTTATGGGGTTTTTATGGGGAAATAACATAATTTACAATAACTTTTGAAACGTAATTTTTACAGAGATGGGATTTGTACCATTTTGTTCAGAATATAAAGGACTATAACATACTAAATTTCTATCGAAATCGTTCAGGCCATTTTTGGGAAAATCTTTTTTTCCGTCATTTTATGGGGTTTTATGGGAAAATACCCATTAAAAATAAAAATTCCTAAGAAATGAGAAAAACTATCAAAATTGTAAGGATCATAACATACTACGTTAAATAAAAAGGAATTTTTGTCTAAAATCCTATTTTTCGTTATTTTATTGGATTTTTATGGGAAAATAACATAATTTACCATAACTTTTGAACCGTAATTTTTACAGAAATGGGATTTGTACCATTTTGTTCAGAATTTAAAGGCCTACAACATACTAAATTTTTATCAAAATCGTTCGGGCCATTTTTGAGAAAATTCGATTTTTCCGGTTTTTTATGGGTTTTTATGGGAAAATCCCCATTAAAAATCAAAATTTCAAAAAAATGAAAAAAACGCCTGGAGATACCATGGATTAGAACCTACATACCAAATTTCATCGAAATCGGACCACAGGTGTAGTCTCTAGCTCTGTACACATCCAGACACACAGACACACACACACACACACACACACGCACACACACACACACACACACACACAGACATCACTTCAAAAACCACTTTTTTGGGTCCAGGGGGACCCAAAACGAATAAATCCACTCAAAACTCAAACTCGAAAATTTTGACGAAAACAATACTTTCTCCATATACTATGGTATAGGGGGAGAAAGTAAAAACATCGAATGATTTTGTGCATATTCAAAAGCGGTACAAACTACTAAGTACAGTACCTTATTTACAAGAATAGAATACGTAAAATAAATATTTATATGTAATAAAACGTTTGTATTATCATGAATTTGGACAATAGGCCTAAAGCCTATATTGAAAAATTATAAAGTAATAGCTATCATTACGAAAATCTCTTTGTTGAAGACGAAAGCGTATGCTTTCTTCCGAAAATATAGCTCATATTGGTTTGTTAGTGGCAGGTAAATTAAATACATATTTAACCAACAATACATTGATCTTCAAATTTATTGGCAATGCAAAACGATTTCTAACGTATTGCTGTACACAAAGACATCAAAAGGAAAAGCCAAATTGAATTTGAAGACGAATAAGAATGGGAAAAATATTTCCTTGGATCTACTGTTGCTGTGTAAATTATGTTTGGAATTCTGTGGCGATTCCATTCCGTTCGGCCTACGTTTCTCAATTTTTGATAAAACCATATGTGATACTTTCCTTGTCCAGTCTCTACAGTTTGCTGCCCAAAATTAATAATCTTGATATAATTCTACTATTTTATTTTAGTATAGAGCGATAATAACAAACTTGAAATATGGAGAATTACTGCAACTAACAATTGATGTATTTAAGTTTATGGAGTACTTTTTCCATGTTTTTTTATTTTGTGGAATAAACCATTTTAACTGTAGAGTAG
This sequence comes from Macrosteles quadrilineatus, assembly GCF_028750875.1. Lineage (NCBI taxonomy): Eukaryota > Metazoa > Arthropoda > Insecta > Hemiptera > Cicadellidae > Macrosteles > Macrosteles quadrilineatus. Next base: position 135,327,358 of record NW_026542595.1, on the reverse strand, counting down.
GAAGTGTTGAATTTTTCAATTATAATTAATTAGTTCTATGTAGGGAATATAAGTGGAGATTAAGCGGTCAGCTAGCGAATAATTCACATCACCTTGGACTAATGCCATTTACCTAGGTAATGGTTCGACCGAGCTATGCACGCGAACTCTTCATTGTCTTTTACAAAAACTGATTTAGAACGGATTTAATTTGAGCTTGGTTCTGTTCTTTTCGGTTTTTTTTTAAATTTAGTTAGACCTTTTTACTGTGCTATTTTTATTGGCACAGTGTTTAGTGATCTGCTATTTATGATGATAATTGTCATAGAACAACAAATGATTTTATGTTCAAGGTGGTTATATATCATACTACGCTACTGCATAACGTTTAAATGATATCAACCGTTTAAATTCAGCCGTAAAACCTCCTTTTAAAGGCCGTAAGATACAAGACATGTGTTTTCTTTCATATGTGCATCAATTCGCCTCGATGTTTTTGAGAGTGGTTTTGTCGATCGGCAAAGCTGAATAAGAGATCAAAGAATATCGGCATCAGCATATGTAATGATGCTTCGTTAGAAGGAGCGGAGTGGTTTTAGGTAGTGGGTGGTTGTAAGGTGGGGGGTTTGTATGAAATGACGAACGTTTCGGTTTTATTTGCCTTTTGATGCTCTGGAAGATGGCTTTTTGACTTAGACCTCTTCTGAGAAAATTCGGCTGTGAATATATCTCTCAAGTATTAGCCTAGGAACATAGGTTTGTAACAGAAAACAAATAGATAAAAAACAACACTGTACTGAAAATACAAAATATATTTTTGACATAGGTGAGGTTTACTTAAAAAAATGGAAAGTAAAATCTTCGAAAGAAAGAATTTTAAGTAATTTGAGATAAAGTAAGGAACTTAGATAAGCAAAATTATCAGGAAAGTTTACACAACTGCATCATTCTTTATCACAAACTGTATAATGCTAAGTAGCCACAAGCTGATAATTTTACCAGTTATCATATTTCATTATCAGTAAAAATTTACCGTGGGTAGTTGAATTTTTATAACTGTTAAATTAAGGTCACACTTGAGTATTATCATAAAGAATACAATGTGAATTAGATTAAATTACAAAATTGCTCATAAATATTATCTGATGTCGTCGTGTGATTATTTTACGGGGATAATTAAACCAACTTTAGCATTTTTGTCTTATCCTCAGACGCAGACCTAGCGATAGGCTCTAGTATGGAAAGGTTTTAAATTTTTTTCTGCTTTTAGAGCTCTGAAAAATAACCGGTAGAGGGTTTTAGCGACCTTTGGAATCCATTTGTGATTAGTAGGGTTTGAACTCGTAATATCGGGGACCGAGGCCCCGCTCTCTACAAAACCAGATCGCTCCCCAAACTTCTTCAAAGTACAGGTGCTACATAGATACACAGACTTGTTATAGATGATAAAACTACTTAGGCTGTTATCTATCACTTTGTGCCATGAGTAGATGGTCTGGCCGTCGTCTGATAGTGCTATCAGTTATCAGGGAGTTCATTTACCGAACAGTATCAGTATCAGTAACCGCCCATGTGACAGCTGCATTGATTATGAAATGTTGTGTAAGCCACGTAATTGAATTACGTAGGTCAACTTGATTGGCTCTCGGAATTTGATTGAGATTATGAACGATTTGGAAAGAAGGAGACAATTACGTGTTGCTGAAGTTACTTCATGTATAAAAAATTATTGCTTTCTCTAAAATACGTTAAAATATGTATTGAGAGCTGTGTGTGCAAACAATTAGACAAAATATACAGTAAAATTATGATCCACAAATGAACTAATTCAAAGTGATGCCGTTTATTTAGGAGAACATAGGCAGTTTACCCAATACACAAATTAAACTTTAAAAGAACGTAGTACAGTATTTGATTACCCATTATTTCAATTTATTGTGCCCTCTCAAATTCAAGAGAAAAGATGTTTGAATTATGAGTCATGGTAATTCAAATGCACAGTTGATAGTCGTCGAATAGTCTGTCGATACGTTATCAAGTTAGTCAGATTGAGAGAGCTGTATTTGGAAACTACGTTTCTAGGATTATAGACTATTTTCTTCACAACTTCCACCTTGAGCCTAGTACAAGAGCGTCTACGCAACGCGACGTTGCCAAATGTAAAATTTACATTGTTATATTTATAATCGTGTTGAAGAGTCTTCTACGGTACTTAATCTGGATTTGTTCAAGCACCTTGATGATTATTGTTTTGCTTCAGTAGACTCGTCTGTAGTTAAAGTTATTTTACAAATCTAAAAAAAATAATGTTTTTTTAATAACCCATCTGTTTATTGATTTTTGGACAAGTCATAATAGTATGCTAGTTCTGAGAAATTATAATGCTAAATTTGCATAAGCCTGAATTTGTCCATAATTTATTCAATTAATTTTTATTTTATAATTTAGCAACCTTCATGATGAACACTAGGTTCAGGGATCTTGTTGTAACATTAATTTCAGTGAAAGGGTAGGTTTGCTGCATCCGGTATGGTTTTTATTGCTTACGGATAACCGTGTTACTTTTCAACGAAAATATAAGGTTTTTAGGTTACCAATGTGAGTTTATTTTTTTTATACTTGCCACTACCGGTACCGCTATTTTTTCACATGCCTATTCTATTTGTGTATTGAAATGACTATGTCATGACTCCGCTGGCTCTTTGGAGTCTTGCCCGCACTTTAATTATTAGAAGTGCCTGTTTATTGTTTTTTTTTTGTTATCAAACCTTCTAATTTCTTTCTAATCAAACATCATACGACTCACTCCCACGCACGGGTTATCCCATGTGGGGTTAATTTCGTTTATTTTTAGTTATACTTTTAAAAACCTATTTCTATTGCAAATATTACATTGTAAATATTGTCTATTTTATACAAAATAAGTGATTTTGATTTGATTTTATTTTATTTGAAATTGTACTAAACACCCAACCCCTTCCGATATTACCTATCTACATTTATTTTCACTACCACAAACTAAAGCATGACCAGTTTTTGCTTAAAAACAGCACCACTAAATCAGTATAAAAATCCACAAATCCTAATGAAATCTTAAAAAAAAAACCGGGAATGCATAAATCAAAAAGTTGAAGCAAAGTTAATAATCGCCCCATTCGTCATTGCCAGGGGTTTGATGCGACTTGTGCAATCGATATATCGAATGGACGACAATGATTCACTCGGTGTCACCGTTATTGGCATTGCCGTTCTGTCCAGATTTACAGTTTCAATTAAGTGCATACTGCTGTCGCGATTCATGCAAATACTGTTTTAAGTGACCCGGGACTCGTTTGCTAATAATCTGCACACTGCACAGCGTTCAATTTGTCCTCGTTCAGGTTTATTTCGTTTGTGTTTAATACTTTTACCATGATTAAACTAATTGTAATAAGTACTTACAAATTTAGGATTTTTGTATTGAAAGATAATAAAGTGATTTTGATTTTGATAATGTAATAGGTATGCAACTAAAAGTCAAATAATCAATTAATATTTAGACACTAGTTTTTTTATTTTATTTTTATTTTTTTTTAGCTACAAATATGCTTTTTCTCAACGACAAAATGGTAAAATGCAGCTAATGTTTTTAGTCCTATTCTTTCTATTATAGTATGTGTTCTTACTACAAAACATCAGATGCTCATTGCGATTATTTTAATTAGCAAGTAGTTGTTAAAAGGGAAAACCGTCGTTTTACAGGCACACCCCTTTATTGACTCAATTCAACTAAGTTATACAACTTTGGCTTTGAATGTCCACATTTCCCTAGTTTATTAATATCCTTATAGTCTAAAGGGTCCTGACTGGGACGGTGGCTACTAAGAGGTCACGAATTGTGGATATTTATAGGCATGCACTGTGTATGCGATACTCCCTGGTGTGGATTAACGTCCGCACTAGTGAGTACTACGACTATCCGCAGTGCTATATCCTGATAATTAGACCAATTCGTTAATACCAAGGCAAAAATGTGGTTCGGATTCCACTATAAACTGTAGGTTCCTTAGCTGCCATTAGCTGGATGGGCTATTAATTAACAGATGTGTCTATGGATTATGTCGGCCTTAGTCACGAACAAGACTACAAGATCGCGCACTTATCCCACACTCATCTCCTTTCATACTTGGCTTAAAATACCTACCTTTGTATGGTCGCCATTTCAAAGAAAAGTATAAAAAAGTATTAAAGTATTAAAAGGGTATTGTTATTTTATGGGAATATGATAGAAACTGTGTACATAAATAAAGTTTCAGAACTTGGATTGTAGATTAAATTTATTATTTTTGAGAAATGTTTGCTCTAAATAAGACAGTTTTATTCTACATCGTCTCCTTTTATGTGCAACAAATCCGTCCTCTTTTACGATGTCCTGTATTGAATCCCGGAATCCTATCTCATGCAACACTCATTTGACGGTCTTCTTATTTTTAACAAATTCCCTTTTTAAACAAATAGCACATTTTGGTACACATTATAACTCTTTACATTATAAAATATTATCTAAACTATTGTTAACCCTTTCTCAATTTATGGCTGACCTTATATTGAAAATAGTCTATATACCTGCCTATGACAATCTCTTGAGTCTCTTTCAGCAAAAACATTTACTGCTGAATCGGTTCCGTAATTTGTCAAACAAATTCACTTGTTTGGTTCGATTTTAAATAAATGTATAATGAATGTGAAGAACTGGATAAACTTGAATGAGTTGGTGAACCAGCAAGATGTAGTTATGGGAACGAGATGTTACGAGAATATGAGGTTTTCAAAAATGGGTTTTGTAACATAATTACCCTTAAAATATGGAATACCTAATTTTAATTACACGTTTATCCTATAAAACTTAAGAAACAAACAATTTTGTCAATTGAAGCATTTATGCACAACTAGCAGAGTACCCGTCCTTCGTACTTGGTTGGAGTATAAGTATAAAATACTTATTGCAGTTATACTCAAGCTTTGCGTTTGCAATAAGGGAGGACACAGATTGATAAAATTTGCTTTTTTAAATTTACAGTATTCTATAGTGTTACACATCTACCATAACCATAATGTTCTACCGCCTCTCCTAAACAATAGAGAAAAATAAATTATCAACAATTCGCAAAATATCACAAATTATTAATAAAATGAAAAACATAAGCATAACTGTAAACAATCCTACTTTGGCAGTTCTCATTGCGAATCATAGTTTTTGTTGCTGCTTAGTTCAAATTAGCTGTTATCATAAAAGCAAAACAAATATAGTGCTGCACCCTGTTGGTAAATCTTATAACTTTTTAATGCTTTTCCATATCATAGAACAAACTTTTTTTGTTGAAACAGCTGACTAAATTCTTTAATTCCCTTTAAATATGAATACTCATAAGGTTAACATGGGAAATTACAGAGCCACTGGGGCGGAGCCCGAAAGGATTTTTGAGATAAGAATATGCCTATATGTTAATCGGGAATGTAAGCTATCATCATGCCAAATTGGGGAGCGAGCTGGCGTAGTGGTTAGAGCGCGGGACTTCAATCCGTGAGGTCCCGGGTTCGATCCCCGCCAAGTCACCAATGGATTTTATCTAAGTGATAATGCCGCAACCCCTAGGTCTAGCCTGAAGTAATGTGAAAAACAATCCCAGGCTCGTGCCTAGCGTCCTAGGAAAAAAAAAAAAAAAAAAAAAAAAAAAAAAAATTCAGCCCAATCCGTCCAGTGGTTTATGCGTGATTGAGCTTCAAACACACAAACAAACAAACACACAAACTTTCACATTTATAATATTAGTAAGATCTATTATATTATTAATGTGATACAATAAAATTTTATGTAAACGGTTAAGGCCATTTGCCAATAAAAATATAGGCATATGACACATCAAAATAAAGCTTAGAGTGTGTAGATTTGCCGAAAAGTATTGATTGATATGGACGATATTCCAAAGGGCTCTGCCCCACAGGCTGATTTCCAAGAGCTACGCCTGGCATGCTTCCAGAGTCTACATGATTTAATTTAATTTAAGTAATGAAACAGCTGGTCATTTACACTTTTAAATCAGTTTATATTTTTGAACTAAATCATAGAGTTGCTGTATTTTAAAACACACATCACAATTACTTTAATAGCTCTCTAGGTCACATGTTATTCCCATTGCAAAGCACGGGCACAGCAGCTTGTATTTCTAAAAACCGGTAATTTGAAATTCCCATGTTATTTTCACGCAGAAAAGGAAAAATCGAAGTTTGTTTTTATGGATATATTTTAATCAAATTTCTTTCTTTCATATTATACCATTGATATTTCATAAAAACCGCTTCCCCCCTCCCCACAGTACTTGTCCAATATAATGTTATTTAAATGTTGAATACAAATTTAAATTCACATAGTCAATAAAACTAGTACATATTGCTGCTGTGGGGATAATTTAATCAATGGTGTCATTGATTTGACGCTAACGCATAACAAATTAACACCACCATACCATTTACAATTAAATACCTAAACCAATTAATACTTAGGTTGGAATGTTCTCACATGGCTTTATAAAAGACGCAAGACAACTTGATGGCTATAAAAATAACGCTGGCAAACCATGGCTATTGGCGAGGCGGTATTTCATGTCTGCGTAAACCAGCTACTGTATCTGTCACGGGTTTATGAGGACAAAACTCGTGATTTACTGCGTACTCAAAGATGCAATGACCCTTGCGACTGGTCAGTGTTCAACGTCGTCAAATGGTGGTGTATGAATCGTTACAGAAATATAGTCAGAATAGTGCGACATAACTATGCAGTCAGTGAGGGAAAACGTATGAGTACAAAAAAAAATTGGAAGAAATAATAATTGATAAGCAGGCGTTTTGTGCATTAATCGGTTGCATATATTATTGAGTAGTTTCTCACAGACGGTAATTATTTACAATGATTTTTTAAAATCGTTTAAAATATTTATTGAGTTATCCGAACAGCCCAAAAGAATTGCAGGGTACCTACTTTGATTGATTTGGATAGTAATTAATCGTTTAGTTATTAAAATTATATATTTCTTTTTGAACCAAACCAACCGATGGGTATATTATTCATGATATAAAATGGTATTTTAAATACGTGGGATATCCTGATGGTTGTTCTAAAAAATGAAAATAATAACGGCTACTAGGTTGGCATGGGAACGGAATATTTATTTAACAGTTTGGTGTCTTAAAAAGTTAAAAAAAAAAATACATTAAAGAGTGTATTCAAGCAAAAACAAATCAAATGCTTTTATTACATGAGAGTGGCATGGAAACCACACTATGTATTTTTACATAATAATGTCCCCTTTGTTTATGTTTTGATAGGCTTTCATTACCACATGAACGTACTCAGACTTGTATACAGCGCATCCTTAGACTGTCTAAGAATGCGCTTTCGACTATATCATTCTAAAATATAAAGCCATTTAGAATAGTAATCTTCGGCTTCGACTGCGTTATCAGTTGGAAACACCCGCCAAGCCACTAAGGACACCTCTTAATTAAGGACGGAACATCTGTTGTAATCACAAAATGACAACACGATTGGCGCCGAAAATCACCATAGATTCGACATCACTGGTCGCGAAACCCTAATATTTTAAGTCCTATAATTATCATATCCCAAGGTTTTTCTCTGTTCGAATACTTCCACCACATCCCGTTACTCCTGAGGGCCGGCGCGCACTATCCCGACCACGACCACGACCACGACTCCGACTGGTCGGATACGACCAGTTTTACAATAGGAATAAATGGAACAGCGCGCACTGGTCGACTGGTCGGACCCTGGTCGGGCCCTGGTCGCACGACCAAAATTTTCCAGTTTGGTCGGGCCCGACCCGCTGGTCGTTGCAGCCAAAAATAGCACACAATGTAATGGGACGACGCGCACTACCCCCGACTTGCCTCCGACCCGACCAGTACACCACTCAACCCCCAGTATTCCTAGACTAATCAAACGGTGAGCACTAGTTTTTTGCGCCGTTCTGTGAAGTGACTCATTTGGTAAAATGTCGCAGGATTTTGACACTTTTGAAACCTGTCTTCATATTGACGTAGCTCTTCATAAAATGTTGCAAAATGCCCTTTCAGACCTAACAGTTAACATTGGATATACCCAGTATAGTGTCTTCTTCCGCTTAACGTACTTACAATACAAATGCACCATAACAACTACTTCTTCAACAATCATCTTGACACTGAAGTTTGTAAAACATTCGTTGCCTTGGTCGGGTCGTGCTCTGGTCGCATGGTGAATGACAACCACTGGTCGGGCGTTTGGTCGTGGTCGTGGTCGTGGTCGGGATAGTGCGCGCCCGGCCTCTGACCAGGCGACTCCCCCTCACCACGCAGGAAGTTGATAACTACACTGGAAATATTGCTTCCGTGCTATCTGAATCTTGTTATAACTGTTCTGTGCACTTGTTTGTGTACTGACTGCATTCAAAATAAGCTGAACATCCTCAGGAGGGGTGAAAGGAATCTAGGCCAGTCATCCGGTAAAAGAGAGTGTAACCTAAGAAAAAGAAAAAGAGAGTGCAGGTTAAGTGTAAGAGAGGGCCATGTGGCCCTAACTTTGCCTTACTAAATAAATCATTTTTCATTTCATTTCATTCAACCTAGGAATGCAAGTTGAAAGGTGCCGCCAACCTTTTCAAATCCATGACTTGTTTATGTTTTATCGATCACAATTTTATACAAGTGTTGAAAATTGTCGACGGACACCCTGATAGCATAAGATAAAAATCAACAATTTTTTCAGAAATGTCAAGGATAAGCATGCAAAAAATTATCAAAACTCGGACGACCTAGCGGAGTCTCATAACCTATTACAATGCTTAGGTAGACACTGCTATTCGAATTGCAGTCGAAAATTTGTTGATGAGCCCTTATCGTCTGTTTCGATTGTTTCCAATGATACGCTCGGGGAATAGTGAGGGTGATTAAATGTCAAATCTTACCGATGGATTGATATATCTTCCCGTAACATTTCTTGGCTTGATTGTGACTTTTCGCTGGACGATAAGTAGTGGACTGTTCTAGGACTTTTTCTTTCAGCCTCGGGTCACTTGAGGGTCTCTTATCGCCGCGCGTCGCGACGTCCTCTGCCACGTCAAAGCGCCGTAGTTTCACACGCACACGTCGTGCCAGATACGGCGCTTTCTCCGATATCCGCGATGTGTGGCGGAAGGGAAAGTAAGTGAACCGTCGCACGTAGTCGCAGAATGTGGGCCAAATCTCACACCTCACACTTATCTGACTCTCTAATGGCCAATGCTGTATATAAAATGGCTTAAAGTCCAAAGGCTTTTGGTTGACTAACGTAGATGGAAATTCTGGGGTAGCGGATTTCTACCCCCGGATATTTACCCCCATGAAAAAACGCCTACGTCATTTTGACGTCACGAGGGGCGGGGCTTATACACGTTCGAGAAACAGCCCGCGACTGGAAATCTACCCCCGGACATCTACCCCCGGACATCTACCCCCAGACATCTACCCCCGGATATCTACCCCCGGACATTTACCCCCAGACATCTACCCCCGGACATCTACCCCCAGACATCTACCCCCATACATCTACCCCCGGACATTTACCCCCAGACATCTACCCCCCGTGGTCAGCTCTGCCGCGTATCGACCAATATTCATTGTTGTAATTTATTTTATAAATTTCTTTACCTTCTTATATCCAGTATTAAACATGCGATATGTCGATGTCTGTTTTAACATTATCCATATTTGTAATTCAATAAGTTGTAACAGTCCTTTTCAACCCGACCTACTTCACTGATTTTTACGATTGAGATGTCAATTAAAAGCTTAAGATCTAGCGCAGCACAAAATGGTAATTGAAAGGATATTTCGATTAGGGCTTCAAAAAGTGAAATGTGAGTAGTACTTGACAGATTAATTTTTAAGTCAGGTTGTGAAAACATGAATAGATCGTCTGCAACTGTAATATTATGAGATGAACAAGTTATGAAAATAATATAATATTGCGTAATTTTCACATGGTCAAGTGTTACATCGTACTGAACCATTGTTTTTACACACATTTCTTAAAGGATAAAGTGAATAAACTGTGGTGAATTTCCAGTTTATTCAATGTAGGCCTAGTAGTAATAATTGTTTGGTAAACCAAAACTCAGTTGTAAACTGTTAAATTGAGAAAGAGGATCAATAAAAGTCAGGTGAATAATGGTAAATTTTGCATATCACCTAGTAGTAAAAAAAATTGTTTCTAAGATTTTAGATGCGTACTAAGAAAGGATTTTAAACTATTTTCTCTTAAAGACCTAAAATAAGACAATTATTAAAATTCAAAATAATGACCACGTTCAATTTTTTAAGCATAGCCTAATATCTTTTAATATATATATATATACGCCTAAATGCCCCCATTGCAGCACATTCGCATATTCAGAGAATGTATAAAGTCTTATTGAAAAATTCTGCCTTAAAACAAAACTTGTCAACTTATGTCAATAAATAAGTGTTCAAAAGATTCATTCATAAGAATACCATCTGGAAGTGAATAAGCAGGTTTCCTGTCAGTAAAATGTTAAAATGAGGCATTTTAAGGTAGTATACAGAACAGAATTAGGCGAAACCCGTCAACATTGACGGTTACTTTCAAGGCTTATGCTAATTCATATAACTGCGATAAATAGATTGAAGTAATAAAAATTTTGAGCATTTAGCTCTTTAGCTTTTTTGGTGAGTAATAAGTGTAAAAGCAATAATGACTATTGCATAAGTTACAAAATATGGTTGATCATTCAATGAATAAAATATTTCCCATACCGTACGTCATAAGAGTTATTATTACAATGTTAACTGGTTTCTCTTCTTTTGGAAGAACCTTTAAATAGTATTAAAATCGTATTGGTCAATCTATTGTGATAAACACTTCCGATTCGCGCTCATGCGTGCGCCGTTAGCTGTTACTGTAGGCCTATGTGAAAGTTGGTCAACCATTTAAATCACTGTCTGGAAATGAATCAAATCCTTAAGGGTCTTACTTTTGAAGCCCTTTATCAACATATAGTTTTAAATACCATTTTGCGTTGAGCTGAGGATCATAAGATTTAAAATTACACCTCAATCATAAATATCAGTGAAGTAGTTTGGGTGGAAAAGGGCTGTTACAGCTTATTTTATTAGGAAGATAGATAATGTTAAACAAGGCAATGACATATCACATGCTTAATACTAGATATTAGAGGGTAATGATTAACCAAAGAGCCGTTGATTTACATAAAGCAATTTATAAACTCAATTACAACAATAAATATTGGCCGATACGCGGCAGAGCTGACCACGGGGGGTAGATGTCTGGGGGTAAATGTCCGGGGGTAGATGTCCGGGGGTAGATGTCCGGGGGTAGATGTCTGGGGGTAGATGTCCGGGGGTAGATGTCTGGGGGTAGATGTCTGGGGGTAGATGTCTGGGGGTAGATGTCCGGGGGTAGATGTCCGGGGGTAGATTTCCAGTCGCGGGCTGTTTCTCGAACGTGTATAAGCCCCGCCCCTCGTGACGTCAAAATGACGTAGGCGTTTTTTCATGGGGGTAAATATCCGGGGGTAGAAATCCGGCGACCCGAAATTCTGGTCGAAAGCCTTTCAAAGAGCAACTGCAGTGAGATAAAAAGCTTTCCACTTTTTGCTCGAAAGCTTTGCAAGGTCTGTGTGCCTAAATGGCCTATCATGAAGACCAAGTGAACCATCGTCCTTAGGATTCCATGGTTGATAATGGATTACGAGGAATGTGATCCTTTAAATGAGGGTGCACAATAAGCTTATTTAGCTTCACTAAAACTTGCGAAGGAACTAATCTTTTCAAGAAAAATATCTCCAGAGTCATCATGACATATATACATCTTGTGTGAAATCTAATATGAGCTACTTGCTGTAGTTACTGGAGAGCTTGCTTGCACTTTTAGACCTTCACAAGTTTGTGTTAATTATGTTACTATTTATTAGGAAATACAGAGAAATCTGTGAAAGCTTACTACTGGAATTAAGTTGTATCTTTGGGATACAGGAATGCTTGGATAGTACATCTTATTGCAATCATTATTTCATGAAATACATTAGGTTATCAGATCTTATTAGTAAAACAAATGTAAAATATTAAGAGTATTGAATTTCTATTAGGCCCTACAACAACAATTTGTGGATAAGTATTATTAAAAGCACTCAAATAATTTGTACAGTATTTGAATAGAAATTTTTCTCAATTACTAATTAAACAAATTATAACAACCAATCACAATTCATTGGCTTGAAGTGGAGGGAAAACTAGCAAAGAAATTGTAGAACTCTTGACACTACAAGAACCAATTTCCGACGTGACTAAGTCAAAAGAACCGTAAGACTTTTGATAACATTGACTCCTATTGAGTTTTGTCTTGAAGTGGCTTCGGCTCTTAGTTGAGGAGGGGAAATTTTGCCAGGGGGAGGGGGGGGGGGTTTGAAAGAAAGTGTTTCTTTGAGATGGTGGTATATCTAGCTAAAGTGTAATTAAAAAAATATAGTGTTAGGAAATTTAAACAATTAGACTGAATGAATCTTTATTTAAATTCTTTAAGCTTGTGGTTTAACTTTACTTATTCATTATTAGTTGCTGGGCTTGGATAAAATTACACCTTATAAAATTCACCATCATCCTGCACAGTTATGTATGGTAATAATCACTCGTCTAATCATTTATTTGCTACAGTTTATTTTAATCAAAATATTTGTGGAAACTGCCCTTAAGTGCTCGTCAATATATTGGTTTTATAATTAATTGCTGGAAATAGTTGCTAAACCCACAGAGAGTACTTTATGATGAGTACTGGTTGGTGATCAATTTGTATCTTGCTATAAATATTATTTAGGTGTTATGTAGAAACTTAATATTAACATACTCTCGTTTGGTAACCTATTTATACTTTTACTGTATTATATTTTTATTTGATATTAATATTCATCAGCATACCGATATTTTTTATAACAAAACTTTAAAGTCGAGTTTGACTAAAAAACTGATTTTGGACTATGTACATATTCAAAATACTGATTCAAATTGGAGTTTTAGATTCAAGCGCCGTTCATCTGTTTTGAAGGTCAAGGGTAAAAAAGTAATATATATAACACACGACTAACACTGTATACATTAAGAACCGTTTATAGTATCAATAACTGACACAGTATTTTCTACAGTATGACCTAATTGTCAAAACATCCACACTGGCCAACTAGGTCTGCTCAGGTGCCAAGGTAACATACCAACATTGACGTCGTGTGTGTGTGTTAGTGGTTGTGTGTGTGTGTGAGGTGTCATGGTGTGATACGTCGAAGGCACGTGCCCACACATACTAGGCTCCATGTGAGGAGAATACCAAGTCGATGGAGAAATGTTCCCGATATTGGCCAAACGTGCTGAGTTGAATTCTTGCAAGGAGTCTTTATTGTTTAGGGACGTGGATTACGGTTTAAATCTTTCGAACTGTGATGTGAAGTATTTCAGTTGCTTTGGGATTAAGTTGTTGTTTAGTAGATATTGCGATATTTTCGTAACTATTCAATAATCGCATTCACTTAGCAGTTATGTGTCTAAATTTATCCATTTGCCTAAATAGATCTAGTATTTAATCTCAATTGAAATACAGAGGCTTAGTTCATTGTGTTAGACACGATAGCTGTTATTTGATCAATTTTTAAATTCCATTTTCGCGCGAGCTAAACTGATGGTGAACACAGTAATGGAATTTATTATCATATTATATAAAATATCACAGTCGATAACTCAAAACAAGGGGTTTTAATGCTCCCACATCATTTTAGAAAATTTTATGTAATTTTAATGTAAATTAGTTCGTTCATAAATTTATAGAAGGATATATGATTTATGTTAACTTTTGTTTATATTTTTGTAAAAGTTAACATAACCCATCATCGCTACTAGTTTATAGACACAGACCGAATGAAAATTAGTTATTTAGATAAGATAAAATAAATCGAGCTTTTTAATCACGATTACACGAAATATTGCATTTTAAAGCATTTACTCCTGTAGGATTTATCACCACAATCATTTTATTAATATTATTTACTATTAATATAAATATTCCTGGAACATATAATATTATTTTTACAGTTTTTTAAGATTGACTTTTAGTCTTGTACAACAACTTCTTATAAGATTTACAATATTACTAGCTGTTGTACCCGTGCTTACGGGAAAGGACACAAAATAGAAACATTTTTTTATTATTGCGATTCTACTATTTTTCGCAGCTTTTTGTTGCGAGTTGGTTCAAATTAGATGTTATTATAAATGCAAAAAAATTAATAGTACTGCACCCTGTTGGTAAACCTTATAAATTTGTAATGCTATTCAATATCATAGAATGAACTTGAGTAGTTGAAACAGCTGACAAAACTCTTTTATTCCTTTTTAATATGATTACTCATAAGGTTACCATGGGAAACTCCAGAGCCACTGGGGCGGAGCCCGAAAGGACTTTTGAGATAAGAATGCGTCTATATGTTAATCGAGAATGTGAGCTATCATCACACCAAATTTCAGCCCGATCCTATCAGTATTTTTCGCGTGTACTTGTCACAAACATACATACATCCATACATCCAAACTTTCTCATTTATAATATTAGTAGGATTGGAAAAAGTAGTAAAAGTAATTTACTTTGTGGAACAGAACAGAAAACGACTTACATGTGGGATGAAAAAAAATATATAAATACAAACAAACTCACATTCACTACACTAACACCAAAGTTGACAAGTACGAAAGTCTAAAGTTGTATCCGCATCTTACAATAAACTTGGACAACATACTTTGTCTACAAACCGAGAGAGTTTTCTAAAGGATTTGCTCGGATGAAGACGTTGTTTAGGCAAGCTAAGTCTTGCTCTACATTGTACACAAGTTTGCTAAAATAAACTCAGCTTAGAGTGCAAGTTACTAGAAGCTACTTTCGGCTTGTTTTGCTAAGTATCCCCTACATTTGGCTCAAGTTCATCCTGACAATATGTCGTTTAAACTTGGGAGTTTTACATGATATTATGACTTTGTAAGTGAATTTTATCTACTGTAAATACGTTTAACTTTGTACTGTATATTGTAATTTGCTAGTATACTGTGAATGGCTTGTTATAAACACATGTTACAAGTCTTTTGTTTACATTTCCCTTATTATTTTATTCAACCAACAGTACTGGATATAGTGGAGATGATCTTACTTGTAAACACAAAGTTTGATGAATGCAACAATAGTCATCAGATCATTAGACAGTATGACACGTCTTTAGCATCAAGGTTAGTTATTTCAATCTCTGTTAGGACACAGACCATTCATTATGAAAGAGTGACGGTCTTGTTCTGCATATAGTGGAGTTGATCTTACTTTAAACATGGAGTTAATCATTTGCACTGCAAACTTAACCTAAATTATTTACATTCAATTTGAATTACATGTATTTAATACTTGTAAATTTCAATACTTAAAAATTGTTAAAGTAGCATACTACACGTATATTTGACGTTTTTAAGGTACGACATCTTGTCAAATTAAAAACATTTAGTTTGTATATAAACTATGTTATTTTTGTTAATTTTTTAGATTTTAGTGATATTGAAAGTTTATTTTCTTCTTTGTTTTGCAATAATCTAAGTTTATTTCAATAAGAAACAAAGGTTAAAAAAATCCAATCCACGTATTTTAATATTGAGTTTACACTTAAATTTGAATCAGTGTGGAATTTTTAAGTGGAACCGTATAATGTGTCCCTTAAAGACTGTCCTATAAGAGAAGAAATAAAACAAAACTCTTTTAATCCAAGCACACATGGTATAATTCTACAAAATAAAATCAAATCAGTGAACCGGCGAACTCATCCGACAAGAAATGAAACCATGAAAATCTGTCGTACTGAATAATGCAGATCGCTTCAATATTCCACGTCTAATATTTGGCGCGCTTTCCACGTAGATTGCGCCGTTCATGTTATATTAATTCCTTTCGGCGGGAAAAATGTCACGTGCCTCGCGTTGGAAGACGCAGTTTCCAATATTGAACTACTTTTATACTACGTGGTAAGGCGTTGATAGTTGCTATTTACACTTTATGTTTCCTGGAATTGAGTTTGTAAATAAACAGTTCGTTCATGATGAAAGCTTCTAAAATATTAATTTCGTGTCGTGAATTTTCTATACGTATATCACTTCTAGTTTGGTCCACCTATATAAATTGAACAAGACTGACATATTCAATATCCAGAACATTTGCTTGTAAAATTTATTTTTCATTTTGTGTGAGTCAGCAGAAGTTAGTTGCAGTTGACATCGCTCATGTAGTTCATACATTTCTCTCATCAGAGTGAAAAAAACTACCAGCGATGATGTCACCAATCAAAAACATTTAATTTGTCTGCGATTACCAATTCAGAGTTGGTAGCTACAGTATGTTGATAGCGCCGACTACTATCAACGAATCTTAAGCAGCAATGTAGGGGGTTTGGCGTCTCGGAACCTCTACTAAAATTTACCAGTAAAGTCCATTCTTGTGCTGTACCAACTCACCCCTTGCTCTTTTGAAACTTACGAATATCCTAGGAGCCTATGTGGACGAGCAAATGCAAGGTAAAGGTAAAAGCTGCCAACCTATAAAAAACAAAAAATCCAATCTTAGGACCTCCAACCCTTACAATTCATTCATTTTTCACAAAGGCAAACCAATCACTAATTAAACGAATTACAGACAGCCATATTAAGTTACACAGGCGCAGTTAAGCTTGTATGCGTGTGCGCGTATGTGAGTGTGTACAGCGGACAGATATAGCTTTAGAGATGAGCCAAATCTTCTCCCAGTCTGCGCGGTGCCAGGCTCTAGCTCTCTTCGAGTCTTACGTTTTGTTTGTCGATTTGCAAATTTGTGTTATATACATTTGAAACTGTATAACTTTTCACCAATTTCTCTTTTTCGTAGTTTTTTTTAAGTTGTTCATTGTGTTCTAGTTGTTTAGTAGTTGCGACAAGTGCGTTTCTGTCGCAATGTTAGCGTTGGATAACAGGTGTGCTCCCGAAGTAAGTGGCGAAGATGATTATGTTCTCGCCAAAGCTTCCAAGTTCCAAAGAACTTGTCGGTGTGAGGGGTTTAAGCAGGTGAGTTTAGCAACAGTTCTAAGTGCAACATTGTGAAACGTATTTTACTCAACCTTAACCTTGAAGAAGTTTAAGAAAGTTGGGAATGTAATGATTATTAAGTTTGTTTTTATTTTAGTTGATTTTCCAAAGTCGTTTATTCATATTAGTTTTTTATATATTAAATGTTGCTGTCGACAACACGTTTTGTTACTTGGATACAACTATCAACTACAAGGAGGTAAATCAATCACTTCATTTAACTGAAGCTCTGTTCATTGAAGTTAAATATTTATTTTCCTTCCTAACCATAATGATCGAGTTCCCTCGTCAAATATACACCTTGTTCAGTGTCATTTCACCGTCATGTTTCTACATAGGCATAGTCTATTATTCTGCACATTTCTTCCAATACACATTCCGGGTTATAGGTTTCAACAGTAAATCTATTATTCCTGTCGTACATCTAATCAACCAATTTAAAAAGGTATTCCATTTTGTATTTTTTGTAGTATTTTTATCAAGAAGCAAATATTTAATCTAACTTCACTGTCCAAAGCTGTTTAAAAAAGACTCCATTGAAAGACAAACGAAGTTTAAATGCAGACCAAAGTATTCATCGCTCAGTCCAAGTTATCTATGAATAAAACAACTCAGCAAGTTTAGTTTCTGTTCAGCTTTGTTGATCACCAAGTGCGAGGTTTAACAGTTTTGCCAACCGAGCAACAGCGAAACAATGTTTAGAAATCATTGTTTTGTTAAATAAATGTTTTCATTGTTTTACTATAAGCAAGTCTGTATTTCATTCCCTCAAAAAAACTCCCTTGGTAATCCCTCCTCCATTTTTCTCGATATGGTTATCATATTGATTTTAGGCTTAAGATACACAGGTAAATTATTTTTTTTAGTTTCGCTTGACCTGAGGTTAGAGATAATAATGGTCTTCTTATATTCTTTATGGTTAATTTAATATTTTATATTACTTTTACGAAACATGTAAGGCTCACAAAAACTATATTAAATTTTATTTATGAAAAATAGAAAAATAGGGCTACTATATATAAATAAAGATTAAACATTAATAAACTTAGTACCCAAGTAAAATTATTTATTAAAATATTTACTGATTATAGTTTCGGCTCTAAGGCCATTTTCAAAGTAAACAAAAATCAAAATAAGATATGTAAATAAATAAATAACATATGATATTATAAAACTTTTCTAACTTGTAACATAATTTTGTCTTCATTGATTAATTTATATACTATATGATGTGTTGTACTTATTTTCATTAATATTTTCTCAATTTTGCTATTTTTTCATATATTGGATTATTCAATTTTGGAATCATTGTATTTAAAGTTGTATTTAAATACAATGATTCCAAAATTGAATAATCCAATATATGAAAAAATAGCAAAATTGAGAAAATATTAATGAAAATAAGTACAACACATCATCTTACTAATATTATAAATGTGAAAGTTTGTGTGTTTGTTTGTTTGTTTGTTTGTTTGAAGTTCAATCACGCATAAACTACTGGACGGATTGGGCTTAAATTTGGCATGATGATAGCGATAGCTGACATTCCCGATTAACATATAGGCATCAAAATTGAGAAAATATTATCATTGTATTTAAAGTTGTATTTAAATACAATGATTCCAAAATGAATAATCCAATATATGAAAAAATAGCAAAATTGAGAAAATATTAATGAAAATAAGTACAACACATCATATAGTATATAAATTAATCAATGAAGACAAAATTATGTTACAAGTTAGAAAAGTTTTATAATATCATATGTTATTTATTTATTTACATATCTTATTTTGATTTTTGTTTACTTTGAAAATGGCATTAGAGCCGAAACTATAGTCAGTAAATATTTTAATAAATAATTTTACTTGGGTACTAAGTTTATTAATGTTTAATCTTTATTTAAATTTTATTTGTACGGCTTGTTCATTTTTTAAACCCCACAATTCAAAATATTTTATGCTTAACTTTGGTAATCTGTATTACATCTTTAATATTTTTTATTATTGATATTGATATTGATTGATATACCTTTTACGAGATGAGATAACAAATGTAAAAAAAACCCATCTAGAAGAACGTTGATGTGCAATAGTATCAACTTATTAATTTAAACCTACGCGAATGACTAAGAAATCAATTACTCAGATGGTATCACCAATAAGAATCGATTCGTGGTATTTAAGGTCGATGGGCGTGTTAGGTCAAGGATCTTACTCTCTGCCAAAACATCTGTGTTAACTCATTTGGCTGTGAGCTGCCAAAACGCCCTCTAACAATATCATGATATGACAAACTCGTCATGGTCCGACTTAAAGTTAACAATTACACTTCTCGTACCTACTTTGACAAATTAATCCGTATACTCATCTATGATTACGTTTGAGTTCGTTGATGTCAATTGAACGTTACTTGAATGATTTGAAAGGGTTATGCCTATTTTTTTTTATTTTTTTTTTTTTTTAACACAAAGGCAAAGTAGTAGTTTAATATTCACCCCTAGCAACTCCCAACGCTCTGAAAACTGGTGAAACCTTACGGAAGTGCCCCTAAACACCAGGTAAAATAAAAGAAAAATACCCCCGTCACAGCACATCTGCAGACTAAGCAAATTTCGATTAGGTACTCTGATTGGAATTTTACTAACGTATTTCCCTAAACAAGACATATTTATTACCCTTTAGAAAACATTAGATGCTTAGGTTTGCTGCTACGGGGAAGGTAAACAGTTTTTTTTTTACCAAACATAAATAGTATAGGATGAAATAAGTAAATTTACCAGATTTATTTTTATCTACATAAGACTAGCTCAAATGTTAAACATGAAGATACTACATTTTTTAAACTAGTGATTAATTTACAGTTTATTTAATTGTCATATATGCATTGTGATTTTTTATATATTATTTGTAGTATTGTGGTACTGTGTAAAATAAACAGTCACTAATATTTAGTTTTGTTACAGGTGAGTTGGTGTTTAGCGTTGGATACATCCATATCGTAAGTGTTTTGAATGCTTTATTTTTTATTACTTTCGAATCGACTACAGTAACATTGATAAGGCTATAGCACGAATAAAACCCAGCACTAAAAACGTAAAATAATACATGTGTATACAATTCTATGATAACCATAGCAGTTGAAGACTTCACTGGCAGCCTGTTGACTTCGGGGGGCACAACCTATCCTAGGCGAAAAGTTTTAGAAAAATAAATATGGTTAAAACATTGACCTTAAGTACAAGATGTTTAGGTGCTATTCCCTCGAATAAAAAATACCTTTAAGCTACGTGATGTTACCTTTACGGTACAGGTAATTTGAAACCCATCTTAACCCAAGGATTACTTAAAAAAGACAGCCAGACGAGGTGAAATTTGACTGTATTTGAGAACGTACTCAGTTACAAATCGTAAGATCAAATTGTTTTTTCTAGAGTAATAGTCATGTCGATATTTTATTTTTACAAAACACCTTTTTAACTTAAACATTTCCAAATCTGTAACTTATACTACAAAATCGATTTAGTCATGAATCCAGTGTCGCGTCAATTAAAATCGACTGAATTTAAAGTAGAACTGAAGAAATCACTATCATCTTCTTTAGGACCCTCAACTTTCTGTGTCAATTAAGTGAGTTTTTGCTCTCTTGTGAAATAACAATAGCGGGTTTGATGTAATTAATCACTCGTAAAGAAAGATTTGAGATCTAAAAAATGACCAGAGCTAGGAATCCTTGAAAATATGTTTTCAATTTTCATCAACAAAGATGCCTTCCTTGCAAACGTCCGAATTAAGTCCAGACTTTGCCAGTCTTCTGGCAAGTTCTATTTGCGTTGTTATCAGATAGACCAGTTCTTATCACGACTGCTTTCAAGTGGTACATGACCACCTAGTGATGTTAGTGGCCAGAAATATCCCATTTCTTTGAATCGTTGCTCTTTTAGGTTATGACTTGGTTTTGATGGGTCTCTGCATGTTGAATGAAGATGATTACCCACTATTCTCACTCAATAAATGTTTTACATTTATGTATCAATGATATACCTTTTAAATTTAACTAAAAAATAACTTACTACAGAATGATTTGTAAATATTCGTACCTGGGAACAAAATATTTTGGTTATGTTGGTTAGAAACAAATATTTATTAATGTTAACGTTATTTAGCTTCGTAATGCCTTTTATACAATTAAATAATAAACCTTTGGTAATGATGTTGATCCATTATAGCCAGTATAACGTAAAATAGTAAAATTTATATCCTCGTACGGGATTTATAGTTTTAAATGTTGTGTAATTGTAGTCTTTTATGACACATTTAACTTTCTTGAATTTTAAATCGGTCAAATTCAAATATTTATAAATTTTGAATGTTAATAATGTTTTGATAAAATAGGAAAAAACCCATTTGACAAAGATGTGCTAACTGTTGTTTTATATAATTAATCATAAAATATTTACGTTTAAAATGAGTCCAACTTACATAAAAAAACTTCAAAAAATTTAATTTTGTTTCAAACATATTTAATAACAAACTTAAGGATAATGTATACTGTGTACTAAAAATAATACACGTTTTAATGAAGATTCCCTAGTCTGTATCCGTAAGAGGATGATTATACAAAACAATTGTACAACTTAACTAGTTACAACTTAAAACATTCTTTTACCAATAAATTAATACAAACGGAGAGTATTTAATTTAATCAACAGTATAATAGAGTCTGAAATGAGCAGTTGTGTTGAGTAGCGGCGAATGTAATCAAAACTTGAGGACCTTTTGTTTGTATAATTGCTACCGGCATGGAACGAGAGTCCCTAGAAGCCGCTTTGATTTAAAGGGCTGAGATATCATGAGAATCCTTATAAGTTCTTTGTAGAAATTGAATACACAATAGTGTTCTGTGAGGACTATTACAAAGAGTAATTAATTCGTTTGCTAAGAATTGAATTTAAAATCAACTCTTTTCATCACTACATTAATTCTAACCCCATTTTAAGAAAATTTATTTAAATTGTTACAAAAGCAAAACAGGAAGTGGTTAAATTTGTTACCTAAAGCATTATTTTCAAGGAAATAGGATAAAGTAAATAGTTTTACGGTTGGCATCACGTGCACTGCAAATATCCTACAGTTGACGGTTGGCAGACCTGTCATATGTAAGGTCTGGCAGCAATTGGCCGAGCAGTAAGTGTAAACGGCCCATAACCCTCTCATTGCACTGTCTGTGGCTCGTTATCATTTTAGAATCTGACATATTACTACGTACTAGAAATTTGCACCTTTAAATGGTGAAAATGTTTTAACGTAATATTTTTCTAGTTCAACCCATTTTCTGTTAATATTGTATCCTTGTTTGGGTCTTGGTTGAAATGGAGAGTACTACTTCGATGGTTGAAAAACAGATTATTAGTCATTTACGGTTTTTAAGTTCCATGTTTTTGTTTCCATTACAATTCGGTATCCTACCGAATCTGATTGGATCTTGAACTGTTCATTTGACAAGATTCATTTCCAAAACTGAAATAGATTAGGCCTATACTTACTACATCAATACAATAGACCACGGATATCAAAACGCAATTCGGTATGGACCATAAATATAAACAAAATGGCGTCACTGGCACGAATTTTATACTAAAAACTGTAAGAGTGGGTTCGAACAAATTTGACAATTACATTTTAATATGCAATACAATCATATTATTGGGCCGGTGACGTAATTTTTTTTGTTTGTGATACTTACACCTTCTGTTCTAATATCCGTGCAAAATAATATTGTGTTACACTACGTTGCCAAGGTACTTATTTATAACGTTTCGTGTACCTTTTTATAACCTTCTGTTTACCTACGAACCAATGAAATATTGATGAATATACCCAGGCGTGTTTTACCATCAACCCCACCTGTAATATCTGTCACCAGTTTAAACCATACTCAACTTATCGCCTTTTAAAAATGCCGAAATTAAACTCTATGCAACTTTTAGAGCAGTCCAAATTTAGAACACTAACACTAAAAGTCGAGATTTGTAGCACCTTGCTAAGAGGGGCTTCATTTACACCGGCTATATCGGGGTTACTATTTCAGTCACCCTTGGGGGGTCCGATAGCACGGGACAAACGAACAAACACACAGAGACAGGTACTATCAACAAACTTAGCACCCTTTTTACGTTCGGAGAGAGGGAGATTAGGTTTTTACCTTAGATTCGGGTTAAAGATTGTGTTTCGGTTTAAGGCCTTTGAACAATTAATTGTAACCGCTCGAAAACTGTTATGAAATGGTTATGACGCTTGGTGTGATTGGTGTAAGTGAAAAACGTTACGTAGAAATTGTGAAACGAGCGATTTAAGTAAATTTATACCCAACAAGTTTTGGTTAGGCCTCTCAACTAATAGTGTTCATCACATTTTAAACATTAATTTAATCTAGAATTTTGTCATTGGGGTAAGAAAACTTGCATACAGATCTATCTAATGTTTGTTATTGTTTGAGAGAACAGTTTTTAACTGTTCAATTACGAATAATTGGAAAATCTTAATATTACAGTAACTCTTAAAATGATTTCTTATCGAATTATCCTGTACAGTATCTATTGTACGGGTTGGTGTCTGCCTTTTTGACCACTTTTGCTGATATTTTATTTTATTATTTAAGACAGGTCATCATACGTTCATGAGATTATTTTCATACATGTTTTCAATTATTGGAAAAGATTTCACTATTAATGTATTTCGCTACAAAGAACAGTAAGAATTTCAAATAAGCAGACGTAATTTAATTTTACATTCTGTAAGTGAGGTGACAGATCTTACATAAAAATTCAAAGTAATGTTTGCAATCATTTAAGAGTAATTGATGAGAAATTGATGCAAACATTTAAGCACCCCGAAAGCAATTAAGACGACAAAAGGGCAAAGCAAACTTTTGATTACATTTACTTAACTTTCTGCAGTCGCTCTTTCATCGCTCATTTATTGGCAGAAAAATAAATCGACAATCACTTGTGACGTCATGCCTATTTTTTTTTTATAAAGAATTATTCTCAAATACAATTACTCACTAATCTCGTCTAAGTCTAAGTTAAACCTATCTTTTCGTAATATAAATGTCTGTAAATTTAACTGACTTAACCAACATGAAAATGCAATTTTTGTATAATATATATTATATACATATCATATTATATCATAATACATATTATGTGACTTTATGTTATAGTAGAGTAAACCTTCATTAATGTAATGTCATTTAAGTTTGGCTTAGTTAACTGTTTCAAAACTGATATTTGCACTTCCGTAATATTGTTGTAGGTATAAAAAACTAATATAAAAGGAATTTTAGACCGTTTCATTGCTTGTCAACAATCGGGATCAACCATTTTTTTGATATTTGAGAGCTCTATTCACTAAATCATATGATAACCACTAAGCTTAGGCTATCACTCTCAACTTCCGTTTCCCTGTAATATTATATTATGGATTTTGGTAACTGGACACGCAAACGTAAATAAAACACACTTATCAATTGTTTTCTTTGAACAGCGTTTGCAAAAAAATCTCTTAAAAAATATATGTTTATGATTATCAATGTTTTTAGTAAAAATATTTACAAATCTCAAAATACGACGTTTACCTGAATTATTCAATGTAAAATTGTATCGATAATTTAATTTAAAAATAAAATCTTCTTTAAAAATATTCTCTTAAAACTTAAAAAGAGTCTACAACTTGCCAAGAACATCAAAACTCAACTTGAAGATGTCTTCTTTTATTCATACCCTTCTGTCCTCGCTACTTAAGTTTCTTTTATCCCCCTTTTATCTCCGCTCGTTACTACACCTTCTATTAATTTAAAATTTCAAACACTTTTAAGTGCCTTTTAGCATCGCCGTAGATTGTAACAGGCATGGTGTTTTATAATTATTTGAAGAGACATTATTTATATTATTATTATTATATATTTTATTTAATATTTACGTTGAGAAAGTAGTAAGTCGAATTTGTTTTGTTGGTAAAACTATATTTTATATAAATGTTTTTATTTTTACTTTTCATAGAATCGAACTGGCAACATTAGTGGGTTAGTTTCAATCACCCAGCTAACACATGGGTACAACTTAGAATAATTTAAAACCTTCCATAAATAAAACATTATGTTTAATTAGAAAATGCATGACAGTGTTATGGTTTTAACTAAATATAATGCGATATAATTTTCATCCCATCTGTTTCAAGTACCGAATCACTAATAATAATTAAATTACTTGGGTAACTATTTCCAGTAGAGGGAATATATTGCAGTCTTTGTTCATGTGTAATTACTAGACTGGCGTACATTGCTCGGTTTCAATACGCGCTCAAAAAAAAAAAAAAAAAAATCAAAAGGTTTTCCAAAACATAAAGAGTCAAGATGATTCAAAAGTAAAGTGCAATTCATTCACCACATTTTATGCAGTGCAATTCTTGGGGTCGGGATTTACTAGACTTTACCAACAGTATTTGTAAATATTTGTAAATACTATTGGTGGAAAATATTTCATTTCTTGTCCCTTGATGTCTTGTTTGTTCTCTGCTATTACGTCGGCGCAATTGTTGCATTGTTGCGCATTGCGACATGCGCAAGGCGCGGCGTGATTGCGCATGAGCAAACTACAAATACGAAAATCGTGCGTTGCAGCCCACGACACAACGCTGTTCAATGGCGGTGGAACTGATGGGTTTGTTGTGATGTTTGGTCAATATTACATGTTTAATGTGAAGTTTTTTCACTTTATCAATTTGACAAAAACTGCTTGCAATGTGTTAGTACAACTATTTGACGAGAAATTGATGGTTTAGTGTTCATCATTTATAAATGTCTTGCGGTCAGTGAATCTAATAGTTAGATCTTGGGATTTCTGTTCTGTTATGCCGGCCGCTGTATTTTCCCTTATATGAGACCAGCTTTTAGCTACAGAATTCAGCCCTGCTAAATATAAATAAATAAGTAGCGTATTCGAACTTGTATTAGAATAATAGATAAGTTATGTCAGTAGTTCTTTAATTTGCGTGTAGTCCTTTTCATTCTAAATTAATTTCAGAGGAGAATTTTAAAAATGGTTAATAATTTTACTTTGAATCTCTGCTGATAATACAAAACGTAGTTGACTTCTTACTATTTTGAATTACAACCATCTCCATCATGCTGGCAATTGCAATTGAGTTCGCGTTAGCTTACTTGATAGACAAATGCCATTGATTGTTGCTGGTGAATAAATTGATAATAGTTTGAATTACGTTTGACATTCAATGCAGTAACTTTCTTAAATTTCGTTACATATTCTCATCAATATTATATCACTCCGTTCAGAATTTTCTTCTTAAGTCTAATTCTACTGTTTATAAATCAGATTTCTTACTTTTATTCTATTAGAACATAATGTATTGATCGACCTCTTAGTGAATGGACCTATAACGTGCTTTAGGACCAGGTAGGGGGATCGAATCTCAAAATAGCCCGGTTTTCCTGGTTCTATGGAATGTAGACCGAGTCAGGTTTCAGATACTCGGTCCTCGATGCGCTTTTAGCCCGCTACTCTTGAGCATAGATCACTTGGAATACACTCTTCAACAATTTTGACTGAGGACATTATATCATTGATCTTCTTACGTTCCAAATAATGGCATCTTCACTATACTCAGTGGCACGCGATATGTAGGCCTACTGAAATCAGTTGCATTTTAGTCAAAATATAGATGGCAAGCTAGTGCATTTATTTATTATAGAGTAGGTAGAACAACAAGTCTACTTTGCAAAGTAATGTCGATCTAGGTTCAACCTAGTTGTAGTGTGTTCCCTTACCCGTGTAATCACGACGATAATGAAGTTGATGTAAACGTGCGAACTGCTGATAAAACTAATCTCTGGCGTGAACAGATGGTGTAACGCTCTCTCTAGTAACTACTGTGTTACTAGTACAGTAAGTACAGTAAAAGTACTACACACTACACAGACGATGCTGAACCCAAGGAATGAAAAAGAGGTACTTCTGCTTCTGCATGGGTTTATGGATGAA
Source organism: Macrosteles quadrilineatus (assembly GCF_028750875.1). Taxonomy (NCBI): domain Eukaryota; kingdom Metazoa; phylum Arthropoda; class Insecta; order Hemiptera; family Cicadellidae; genus Macrosteles; species Macrosteles quadrilineatus. The sequence continues at coordinate 135,300,084 of NW_026542595.1, read as the reverse complement.
AATCAATTAATATATTTTGGTAGCTGGTATACTCTGGTAGCTGGAACAATTTCCCTGTAATATCTTCAAAGGAAAAAAAAATTATTCGAAATTTTCTCACAAAACGAATAAAACGGACGAAAAAATGAGTAAATGCCTAATGAGCGTAGAAAACCACAGACTCAGACAAAATCTGCTTACAGCGTGGTCCAGTTTTTGTACGAGGTCGCTTTTTATATGCGCAGAGTAATTTTCTTACACGGATTGACATAGCATAATATTCTGAGTCTAAGCGGATAATTTATTACAAATACAGGGTCTTTATGTACGCCTCTAATCTTAAATCTGGTCTACATAAATTTAATAATTGATTTAAAACTTACTACAGGGTTGAGAATTGATCAAGCAACTGTTCAATATGTCCTAGAGAACCTTATACCATAGAATAACCACTTGTGAGCATATTAACTAGATTTTGATAATGTTTCGATTTTTTAATAAACACTGCCCCGAAGACAAGTTATACAGTTGGGCATAATTAAAAATTATAGTATAGTTAAATACATAATGTTTAAATGGATGTACACTATTAAAATAAATGTAAAAGAATACATTTTACTACTACCTAATTAACCACCCCATAATATTTTATTATAATTTATTAATTCCTCATCATTAAAATTAATAACTGGCCTAATATTTTACGTATTTTTCTGATAGTATGTACAATTTAACATGAAGCTGAATACATTATTGTTGTCCAGCAATTCTATTCACTCGTAGTCGAATCAAAAGTAATATAAAAATAAACTATTTCCAATTAGACAGCCAATGAAGAGCAAGAGACGCAATTCTTTCAACTGAGCTCCATCGAGCAATACAAGAGATTTGTAGACTCAGGGTATATTAGCTGGAACAGTATCATTGTTTAGAGGATAAAAGTGATATTGTTTGAAAGGACTTTTGTCTGATACGTGGCATACAGTTGCAACGAGTTTCAAAGGTCATCAATTTTATCAGCAGTGTATGTTAATTAAATTAAATTTTGTGATGATTATTTTATTGGTAGGTGGTTGTAAGAGGGTATATTATAGCTTATAAGCTTCTCACCACAATCCGTTAGTATTTTTGTGGTTGTTGCCAATATTTATCGTCATAAGCTATATTTTCATGATTTTCAATGTAATAGACGTGATCTTTCTTACCGGTTGTTCGATGACGTATTATTTTTTTCATTGGTATCTGCAATCTGGTAATAAGTGCATGCATATCGTATGGATTTTTTTCAATATAAAATTATGGAACGTATAGATATAACCTAATAAATTATATAAACATTTATTTACATTCTGTGAAGCCTGATTGGACCGATTCTCACAAGTTACAGACTGTCTGATACTCAGTAGCTTATAAACATGTTTTATGACAACAGGTAGTGCTTTCCCAAACCCCCCTATTACAGTAGTTTTTTTTCTTTTTTTCTTTTTTTGGTCCTAGGACGATAGGCACGAGCCCGGGATTGTTTTTCACATTACTTCAGGCTAGACCTAGGGGTTGCGGCATTATTACTTGGATAAAATCCAATCGTGACTTGGTGGGGATCGAACCCGAGGCCTCAGGGACTGAAGTCCCGCGCTCTAAACATTATTTCAGCTCGCTCCCCCTATTACATTAGTAGGCCTACCTACAAACGTAAAGTTCAAATCTTAATATTCAAGATTTTTTTTATTTTAAAGTTGATTCATAATATTATAAAGCAGTAGCAAAACCGTCCCAGAATAGCGCTCTTCGTATTATTTCCACTCATTCATTCCCATATTTTATTAATCCGGATTCTAATCCACAATCAGTTCGGAATAATGAGTGTTTACTGGTGACACATATAAAGTTTGAGGTTAATCAAGAAACTATTCACAATTGATGATTTTCAAACCACCATTTTCAACTAGCAATTCACTCCTCATTGCAAACAATATGTCCCCAGCAGCGACGGTGGAGATGGCAGCCAGATTGATCAAAAGATTGAAGCAGCAATGCTTTTTGTTGGACGTCCAATAGCAGATTGTAACGGAGGATTCCTTCACAATAACTCAACCTGGGGTGATTTGGCGAACCCATTTTCCACTATTTAATCAGAGTTTCAAAATGTTGGTTGTATTTAAAATCGTTATAGTTATATTTTAATTATTCAATTGGATATTATTGAACGTATTAATGCGTTTGGGTACTTTTAATATTAGGATGACCATTATTTTTTAGTACAATATAATTTTATGATACTTAGAGTCAATCATTGCAGAATATTTTGTTTGTCTTTAGACGCTAGGCACGAGTCTGGGATTGTTTTTTACATTGCTTCAGGCTAGACCTAGGTCGCGGCATTATCACTTTGATAAAATTAATTGGTGATTTGGTGGGATTTGAACCTGGGACCTCAGGGACGAATGTCCCACGCTCTCACTATTTACAACTAGACCAGCTCACTCTCGTAATTTGAGTATTCATGGCCATTATTGTTTTAAAGCCCCAATGTTAGTTTTAGTTTGATTGATTTTACACGTTTACTAACATTGTGTTATTATTGAGCGTTGGGGAGCGAGCTGGCGTAGTGGTTAGACCGCGGGACTTCAGTCCCTGAGATCCCGGGTTCGATCCTCGCCAAGTCACCAATGGATTTTATTGAAGTGATAATGCCGCAACCCCTAGGTCTAGCCTGAAGTAATGTGAAAAACAATCCCAGGCTCGTGCCTAGCGTCCTAGGACAAAAAAAAAATATTTAGCGTTAAATGTTCAGTTTTAACATTTATACATAATTAGTGAAGCCTATGTGTAAACATGAGAGTTTGGTGTCATTTTAGGTTTCATGTTGTGTTCAAACAGGTATATAGTTATACATAGCAATTAACATATTATAACGATAGGGCCACGATTTTTTAACCTTGTGATTCCACCCTTGTGAAGTTATAGTACATTGAATCGCAATTTCTTTAGGGAGGTGATTCTAAAAATTTTTGTAGTGTAGTTTTGTTTGTTTGTGGTAGTTTACTTACCACCTTTCTATACTCCACCAGCTGTTACACGTCACAGTAAAGTTCCCGCGCATACTCAGCTGACGGTTTACACTCCCGCCATTTCTCACGCCCGTCACGCGTGTGTAAACCAGGTCAAGCCTCACGCTTTGTGTGGTGTCTTCCTCCGACTATCCTCATCAGCGGCCTATATACTGTAGATGATGCGGTCAAACGTGCCATCGATGTTGCATGCCTCTCGCAGACAATGTCTTGATAGATTAATGTTTAATCGTGAACCGTAAAGCATATTTTGTTTTGAATTTTAAAGACTTTTTTGGATTATCAATGAATGTCTAACAAGAGGTAGTTCTGTACTTAATAAGAATTAACTGAACAATTGCATGCATTGGCGCGCTTTAGTACGCAAACCCACAACATCGCTGACATGGATTTTTGGTCCTTCGCGCTACAAATTCAGCATGCGATTCACACTCTCTAAGACCGACTTTTGACCATTAGCTTTATTTTGAATTACACAACGAGTAGTTCTTTAATATGGACAGTAAAAAGTTGAAAATATTGTACTACTTACTAAATCTTATTTGAAGGCTGAAACCCTTTGAAAATATGTTTAATGTTATCTAAAGGCACATAAAAAAAATTCAAGCATATTTGCACGATTTATTTCAGAAATATCAATTAATACTCTAGATTTACAATTGAGTAATTTTATATATAACCTTAAATTCTATAAAAACATTTCATAGATTCGAAGCGTACCTTATATTCGTATAAGAGAATATTCGGCGGAAGAGTTTTTATTTGGAACCTAATATTAAAAGCAATATGTTATGATATTTTTACATTGTTGTCAAGTTTAGAACATCAAACGAGCTTGATTTCAAACAATATAGTTAATCTAAAGTAGAACCCTCACTATACATAGGCTACCTATAAAACATATCAACAATGTAGTAAATATTTACAGAGATAATTCAGGTCATGTGAGACGAAGCTCGTTAATAACATTAAATATGCTTACAATCTGCTTAACCTATAGTTTAGCGTATAGCGATGAGAGATCGGGTAATATAGTGTAATGAATGTTGTCTCTGCAACATGCAATATACTCTGGAATATGAAAGCTAATAAAGTCTTCTTGTCTCCACCTTCATTAGAGTTGAGCAAACTGCAGACATTCTCATATGAATTTCGAACAAACTTCTTAGTGGTGGAGCTGTTTGCCGGTTATATTTGAAAGTTCTTGGGAATCTATTTTTGTTAATTTGTTACAAGTTGAATAATTAAATTTAATTATTTTGTATATGGAATGGGTATGGGGAATATGTCAAATTTAATGAACACCGTAAATATTTAGAAAATTGTTTCCAGGACCAAAAAGAAAGAGAATTCAAATCCGAATCAAACGAGAACTGTTTTGGTAAAACTGTATGACAAACAACCAAGTTATCAAATTCGTCTACATTCTTTTACGCAATTTAATAGGACTACCCAAACTGCTCTGTAAATTAACAAATAAGAAACAGTATGGTAGTGCTATTATATTGCGTAACCGAATGTAGAAAAAAAACCGATAACTCGGTTGTTTTTCATCCCATTTTAACAAACAAGGTCTCATTTAAATTTTATTTGAATTCCCTTTTTTTATCCTGGAAACAATTTTCTAAATATTTACGGTTTTCATTAATTTTTTGTATTATAGACTTTAAATTGCTGCCATATTGAAACGGCTTGAGATATTGGAACGAAAATGTGTAAGCCTTTTTTAACCTTCTAAAATACACATGTATACTAATTTTAAAAGCTTTATCTTTAAAAATGCCCAAGATGTAAAATAATTCTTAAAAATCACAAACAGACCGACAAACAGAAATCAATGCCTTTTAGACCCATGCTTATATTGCATTTTATGTTTGTCTTAGCCCAAGGAACAAATCCACAAAATATGTCGAGACAATTTGGAAACACGCTGTATACCAAACCATGATAAAGGAATAGACCAGTAACTTAGGAATAGGTAGTTTGTTCTCGTAAATTAAAAACATTTTTTGATCATATTACAATGTCTATTATGGGTTTTGTAGTAATCTTGTTCTTGTTTCCAATTTGTTGTAGGCTAGTCTATTTATTGTTATATTTTTTGTCAAAGTTTATAAGTTATTGTTATTCATTTTTTGAAGTCTGTTGTTTTTCATCTATTATTGCTTTTTGTACAAATGAAATGCTACGAACCTGCCTTCATTGAACTTCAATCTTGAAGATTTGATTGTTTGTTAGATGTAGTAGTTTTTAAGTTGATGAATTAATACCGTATAAATCAATCAAACGGTGAAATCGGACATTGTTCTCAACGCCATCATATTTGTTTTATTTTTGTATTGTTGTATCGCCGTTTGCAAATAAATTAAAAAAGTACAGTACAGTACACTATATACAAGGCCACACTAAAAAAAACCCAAGATAGGACAGTCCAGTGGCAGTGGCAGTGACAGGTGTTGTGGCTATCTACGTGCGTCACAGCTGACCAGATGTGCTGGAAATAGTCTGTATGACACGTCTGATGTGCACGAGTCTCCCTCTGGTCAATATGGGGGATAATTGAAGTAGAAGCAGTTTTGAAACTGTTTCTCCGATAGGATCACATAGCTAATATCCATTGTTGATTCGTTCAAAACGTAGAGGTTCCTCATAGACGTACTTCGAAAGAAGACTAAGAAAAGTAAGTGAAACCGATAAAGGATCGAAATCCAAGTGGTATGAAACAACGATGGCAAACAAACTTGTTATTTCCTTCGTGAATCCTTTGAACATTTCACAGTATAAATCGTTGAGGATCTTTCATTCGCGGGTGTAATATATTTCATACCTGGCTAAAATAGTCTGAGCTTAGCCTATTAATGTTTCAAGACGCTGATATGCCTATCAAAACGAATTTCCATAAAATCACGATTGTACAATAACAATTTAAGCTTTCGGCAATACAAAATTGCATTCTCTTGTTAATCACGTAATTACTCCATAAGGTTTATCTGCTGATATATTAGTAGAGTATATTACAATTTCCTATCATCACAGTCGCCAGATCTGCACTGATATCCCGCCTCGTTCCTCAGCAGTCAGGCCCAAGGTCGTGCTAAGGTCACATAACCAGTTCCGCTACAAGTAGACCACCGCCCACCTTCCAGCCAGACTGTCTTGGTATTTCTGTCCCGAAATGGGATATGTGCTGTATGTGGGATGGAGTTACTGTAGTATATGGGAGACAATCAACATTATATTTGTATGTCATCAAGGGTAATTTGATACGACTTTTTAGTCAATGAAGGTGTAAAGGGATTGCAACAGTTTTAAAGGTTGAGGCTCGGAGAAAATGTAAACAATGTTTTGTATGCAGATGGAATTTCGAAATCACGTGGTAATCTTGTGGTAATTCTTTATACGGCGATACACAATCACAAAAAACTTACAATATTGATGGCAGAAGAAATCAATAATATCTTTTCACAGAGTATGATTTAACTTTTACAGATAATTGCATGTTAAAAACTACCTTAGTCAAGGATCGCTGAAATAAATTACCACATCAACAATTTAGACTAACAGACATTTCTTCTTTTGTTTTAAGCGACACTAAAAATTCTAAACATCGGTCTTTAGTTACCAGGGAATTCATTACACCTTTGCAGACTTTTCTAAATACAGTGTTTCTAACATTATATTTTTATATAATCTTTTTTTATTATTTTGTAATTTACCCAATTTTACTATTTAATCCAAACAACTAGTGTTTGTTAACTTTGTTTTGTTCATTTGCATAAAAACCGAAGGCACACGTTGAAGAATTTGCTTTTCGACCGAGGAAAATTAGGTAATAATTAATTACCTAACGTTAAACGCCCATCAAATCATGTGTCATATGTCGAAACGTTGAGAAGTCTACTTAATGGTTAAATATATTTGACTCGCATGATCTCATGCATACAAGCTGACGTTTGGCACGGTCTACTTTGCGTTCCTCGTACGACGGATGTTGGTCCATGATAACTCACATTGCTCGCCTACTTTAATCAAATACTGTATAACTTATAGCTTAATAAATCAAAGCTCGGCCCCTTAACGGGTTGTAAGAAATCCTTCAGGGCATATAATAGACCAAATGTCATGTCGATGTGTATCTAAGATCCGTTTGATCAAAGAGCTGCGATATCTCTTGTCTGATAGACAAGATGTTATCAAAGGGTTTTGATTTGACAGTTCTAAGACCAGATGGTATCTGTTGTATTCAGGACGAATTATGTTGTAGAACGGTCATGCGGGCCAATGTGATTCGGCTATGTGATGATTGGCTGTGTTACGGCTATTTGATTTGTTTTGGTACAATATGTGGACAATTATCGGATTATACAAGCATATCTATAATAACACAACAATTACCTTGCAACTGATATTTGTTGTCAAACTTTCGTTTAGCAAAATTTAAACCTATTCAGCCATATGAAAAGCAGTAGTTTTATGTAGCAACCGAAAATCAGGTATTTCAGTTATTGATTAACTAAAATCTATTGGTTAAATCTAAACACTATTAGTTAAGAATAAATATTTATGAATGGTTACTACACCACACCCACTTAATTACACTTTGTAATGATCATTGTAAATGGCTTCTAGACTCTTTTTCGTTTACTATAGTACAATTTTAGCTAAATTTAGTCATTTAATTGCTTGGGGACGCCACCTAAGTGTGTATTTCAACCTAAATAAAAGTGACAGATGAGTGTGAATTGAAATTAAAAGGTTCCTTGTAGCTTTGTAGGACTTGAGATTTAGCCAGTATCATTTATTGAAAAACCAATGATTAGGGAGAGCCGGGTTCAGTTTCGAACTTTCAAAAAGCCACTCACTATCATGATCGGACCGGCAACCTTTGATTGCTGGGCGAGCACTATAACCACTCAGCTACCCAGCCAGTAATGAAAATTGTAACTGCCCAGGCGTACCTTTGAAATCCCCTACAATGGTATTGGCCTTAACGACTTTCCACGATGTACAATTAGTTTTGTCTTTAACCAAAATACGTAGCTTGTATTCAATTGACTATCAAATTTTCAAAGCAGTTCAAGAAAATGTAATATTTTGTTTAGTTTGTTATTTAATACGATTAAGTTGCATTTTTTTTACCCGAACCTAAGTAACAGGTTGTCTCATATATTGTGAGGAGAGGTTGTTAAATCATACGCAGGCTGAGAAGCTATTCATCTTCTCCTGTGACGCGAGACTTGATAAATAGTTGTGACATGGACGTCAACGCGGTCTATATATAGCAGATGTAACTAGCGGAGGAACTCTGTCAGGGGCTAGGAGTACCCCCGTCGCAGCGAATCTGCACTATAGGCATCCCGAGTTCAGTTCCTTCATGAGGTGTGTACAAATTATGAGCTAAGAAAGACTAGAGAGATGATTTTGTGACATCGAACATACTTAACAAATTAAACTCAGGCCATATAAACAATATTGAAATCACCAATTCCACGTAACTAAACTAAGGATAGAAAAATCATGCGTTTAATCAATCGTAGCTAACGAAACTTACATTAGCGACTTAATGAAGAAGTAATGATTAAAGTCAACGAAAATGCTATTTTATAATATTTTACCAAATGTAAAACTAACAATAGCGTTTTAATAGCCGCATTCTTACCCTCATGGCCATGTGTACCTAAATATTAAGCTAAATATTGCGCAGGTTAGGCCTATATTAAATTTATTTAATGTTAAATCAACATATATTCCTCTAAAAATTCAAATAGAGCTGAATCCAAGCCGATTATTATAAGATAAGTATATTTTACCTATACCTTCTCTCTCTCACCTATAATGGATTAAATCAATATTTTTTACAAAATGGTTTTTTAATTAATCTATAGTGTGATCTTTATCGTGACAAAAATCTTTAAGAATCGTTAATTGTCAATAATCGTAGTTTGTCTATCGTTTTCAAAAAAATATTGTTTCAAATACCCTTTGAATCTGTCTTTTTTCCAGATAGATAGACAGACATGTTTAGGAGACCGAACACCTCAATATTTCGAAACAACGTTATCATTTATAAAGAAACGTTATACTATTCTGTGCGATGCATTACTCAAAAAATACTGATCTGAAAGAATATTTATGGCCAGGAAAACATGTTATTACCAGAATACTAGAAAAATTTGTTTAGTAGCGGCTTAGGCTAATAAAACGTTGTTAATTCTCATTTCTTGCCTAAGTATGATGCGTTATATTTTACTTGTGGCGTAAGAAGAAGCACCGTGCTATACGAGGGTTCATTTAGTCCGGACTCTTGGCCTAATTATACGCCAGTTGCTCCGGGGAATCCCGCAAAATTTTCATTTTAGCGAGGGAATTCCACAACGCATGTTTGCCAACTGCTATTAGATTGGAGTGCGAATATTTTGTAACTGCTCCAAGGCTCATGTTCTGTTACGTCTGAAATTGTTATGTTTTTGGTTAACTGAAATTTGACTTACAATTTCTATATAAAAAAAATTATCAACTGTGTAATTCTTAACCAACCCATCAATCAGTTCTTATAAATTCTGGATTACGTCGGCAACAAAAGGTTTTTTACATTTAGAATAGTATCAAATTAAGTTACAGTTTTTTAGAAGTAATTATATTTGTGGTTAAGTTTGCAGAAATTATGTTTAAGACTGAAATTATGTTGCAGATCGTTGTTTAAGACTTATGTTGTAAATCCGTTCCCCCAAAACTATATATAATCCACTTGATGTTTTATGTGAATAAAAAGCGTTGAATGTTTCCACATATGTGATAGGTATCCACAAAATTTGAGAAGTGTTGACTATTTTTACTTCTAGTTTTTTTTTTTTTTTTGGGATTCTTTTATGTGAAATGACACTAGCGTGCACACTAAAGGAAACTGATGAATCCGACACTCTTGGATATTTAGTGTTCGTAACTTAATTTTTGTTCTTTTACTACTTTTTAATTTGCCTCTATGTTACACTTATGAGAATATCAAAAAGACAATAACATCGAAATATTTTGATTTAATCACATAATACTTTTGTTAAGATACATATACACAATCGCTCTCAACCAATTAACTACGCCACCACTCAAATCTCTGCGCCTTTCGATCTTGAAGTTCTGGGTTCAAATCCTTGCAAACATGTTTTCCACTATCCACAATTACGCCACTAAAGTGCAATACTAAGTGTTTTTCGTGGTTTATGATACTGGAAATCTTTTTTTTAGGCTAAGACATGTGTAAAATAATTAACCTGTTTACCAACTCTCACTGTCGTGTCCTGCACTTATCCTGCCCCAGGACGAGGGGAGATCTCTTCATTATAATGTTCCGCCCCACATACTCGCTTTGTCGCAGATCCTGCGCTGCTTTCGCCTGTCGCAGAGGACGTGATGACGTGTTAACAATCCTAATTGAAGGCCTTGGTAAAAACACTAGCAGTTAATATTGACGATTACACGTTTCAGGGTAAACAGTGAACTTAATAATATCCATACTATAAATAAGCATTCTAAGAAACGTTAATATAAGATTTAATCTACTATGCTTTGTTTGATATTTTAACCAAACATTACACATGACCCAATACGCATTGATACAAATACAAGTATAAGAAACCAATCCACTATGTTTTGTATTATATTGTAACTATAACACATTATACTATAACGCATTGATAGAAACGTTAGTATAAGAAGTCAATCCACTATGCTTGGTTTATTGTCACCAAAAATTAAAGCGGAAAAAGTCCCTGAAATAGTAAGGACTCATATAATAATTATGAATACACTCCGGCTACTGGACCTCAAACGCATGTCAAAACTGATTTAATATATTAAATGAGAATGGGAAATCACTTAGGTGCTAGAGACTAACGGATTTCACTTCTGCTCAGTAACGAAATACAAGTACTTGTTTTTAAAGAATTCTGAAAAAATGATAGGGCATTTTCCCTTAGATTGGATTATATATCAAGTCTACTAACGTTAATTATTAATACATTTGTTTATTATTAAATGTAAGTAAATAGGCTAATATTTTACACACTATTGGAGTACTCCTACAATGTTAGGTCAGTTAAAGTTGCAATTTAGCGATCTTTGACACACAAAAAAACACGATCTTGGATGATTGTTAAATGTTTATTAGAGATAACTATGACTTTAAGTAAAGTTGCACCAATGAGCACAAGCAATTTTCACCTTCGTTAACCGTGCAAATGAATTGAACATGCATTGTTAGAAAAAAATAATCAAATCGAAGTGCTATTCAGGATTGAATGAATCCCCCGAGCAAGGCGTAATCCACCCTGTGTCCTTTCAGGGTTTTATTCAGCCTCAGATTAAAGAGCGCCACAAAGACATGCGGCCTTTATGGTTCCTTGCAAAGCTTCTTTGCCGCAAATTTTCCCTCTTCCCCTCTGTAATATTTAACACTAGCAGGCAAAAAGATTTCTTCTGGTGAAACTAGGATTGAAATATGTGCGATTTGACTTTTGACTGTTTTCATAACTTAATGGGTAATGCTACTAGTGCTGTAGACATAATTGAATTACAAGTTAACAAAATTGAAAAAAAATTTAAACGAAAAGAATCAATATGTGTATCATGATGCGTTGGTGAATCAGGACCAGCCATTTTAATGATTAAAAACTTTAATGTATTTGTGTGGATCCATTTTAGACGTCTCCGTTTATCGATAATCTTTAATAGACAGTTTTACTCATAATATATTCTGTAAATGGTTTTGAAATATTATTATCCAACAACGCTTAGTATTAAAGTTTTTCTCCCTTTTATTTGCAATTTTATACTGTGTGCTTTACTTGCTGGTTATTAAACCACTGGATAAGCAGTCGTTTTTCACAATACTATTTGATTATGAGGGTCTTATAAAGTTATTAAAAATAGTAGTCCGGGGAGTTTATAAGGAACTGTTGATTAAGTAGTTATTAATCCAAATCATTTTATAGATATATGAGTTAGATTAAGAGTTATTAGCTTACACATATAGATAAGACTGAAAACGTAACCAACCGGTTATATTGAACATATTATAATATGCCTTAAAATAGTGTTTATTTTAGCTTATTATTGTGGTTGCGAATTATTCAAGGGAGTGTGTTTAATTTATACTCATTGTATTTACTTTGTTCTTGTGCGTTTTAGTCTGTTATGTGAATGGATACAAATGTTTGTTGTACTTTATATATTTTGATAACATAGTTCTAATATTTATGTTTTCTTTTCAGGTAAGCTTTTTTGGAGTGGAGATTGCTGGTTGTAAGTAGATATAAGAATACTAGTCTTGTGACTTAGTCTATGGCTAATTTGCGAAATAATTGCTATTTACAAACTGCAAAATGGAAAAAAATCTTTTACTAAAAGGCAACGCTTCTCTTACTTGTATATCTGCATAGTACAAAGTTCGGAACTTTTTGGAGTAATTCATATATAAATAAAACAACAAGTTAAACATGCAACGGAAAGTTTGCACGTGTTTAAAGCCCGATCTAAATTAAACTGTTGTTATAAACAACATGTGTTATGGCTTGGGAGTACGAAACTGCAGTAATATATTTTGAACTACTCGTTTCACTCGGTATCCTATGGTTTTGGTCTTACACTTTGCATATAACATAGTATACTTTATCTCAGTTCTTAACTCGTATGGGATAACTCTTGTGTGAAATTTGTACATTGGAAGTCAGGTACATTTGCCATATTCATGTGTTTGTAATGGTTTTTGAGTAAACTAAATAAGTAAAATTGTGCTAGTTCTTAGATTTATGTTTTTACTTTCTATATGGGCTTTAGAAAATCTAATGGTCACAACTAATCTGCTTGAAATAGACTATCTATCAATTTTAATTAATCATAGTCACACATAGTTATCTAGACAAGTAAAAAGAGTCAAAAAAGTTTGAGTCTTTTAATTTATAGTTAAGCTGAAAAATAATACGTTAAATTTAATTATATAATTTGCCTCAGCACACTACACACTTTCAACTATCTTTCGAAGGCAATTGTCCTTGGTATGGCTACATGTCTATGTAAACATAGGAGTTCCAACTATAAAAACCCAACGATATGGCATCCATGGAACAATTTTGTTACCGATGTAGGATGTTGTAATCCCCCAAAATATCAGGGTTTCGATTTCTATCGATGTTTTGTTGGCCTTCCAACAAAAGGTGCCTCAGTGAATGCTACAATATATAGGCCTGGGGATTTATTTGTCGAAAGTTTTCTACGCGCAAAACATGAATCGCAACAGTTTTGCGTAAAATAGTGAAATTTGGCCATTAAACCAACGAGTAAGGTGAATAGTCCAAAATATATTTGAAGACAGATCAAAATTAAACGTCGTCAACACCCTTAAGTATTAAACAGGAGACGTATACCAAATTCGTTTTAGATTTTACGGTAGCACTACAAGTATATACTATACTAGTAGTATAGAAATTCGATCCCCGTAGGAAACTGTACTAACAGAAATAGATAAAATATGAAAGTTACATTTTTCAGAGATGAGCTGAAAAACATCTGACTAAACGCACGAGCAGTAAACTTATTATTATTCATTGCGACAGCTGATCCCAGATCACCAACATATGATCAACGGCATCGTTTTATTGTTTCAAATCCTTGTCACTTTTCACATCGTTATTTAAAAAATTCCAAATCGTCTTTTGAAAAAAAAGTCTTACGAGTCACAATCATAAATATTAGTTACAAATTGACGAATAATACGAAGTTGTAGGCAACAATTCGTTATATTACTTCCACCTTTTTTACACGGTACTATTCACAAACAGCTGCCTTCAGCTGATCCATAAGCACATTTAATTTATAAGTGGGTTAGCTATGAAATTTATCCGTATAATACATTGATTTCTTTTACACAAATCCCAAAAACCCTATCAATCAGATATTTCTCTAACAATCGTGTTGGATAAAAGTGAACAGAATACAATGGATGGTTTAACTTTCTATATTCATATAATCAGTACACGACCAATATAAGCCTGTAACAAGGCACGGTGCTGCAGGTACATTAAACAATGACTCCAGATCTATTGTTGGCCAACAAAGACTCTAAATTGTAACTGGACTTAACGTGTAATAAAGCAGCCTTCTGAAACTGAATACAGAACTGCAGCCTTTGTAATGGAAAAGCTGGGTCGAAGTCCGTTTCTATTATTGGTGAGTTTAACAGGTTGTTTTTACGTGGTTATGACTGTCTGTATACAGTGAGATATAAATTGTACTACAAGTACTTCAAATGTGATGATCTAAGAATATTTCGTTTTTAAACATTTTTTACATTTTCTACGAGTAACTTATAATAACATTTCTTAAAAATATAAATTTTATATGAATATTACTTATGAAAAAGGTGCTATTTTTATTACAAATTGATTTTAAAAACCAATTTACATTTTTTAAGGAGAAATATACACATTTTTCCTTCGTATTGCACTAAAATAAGACTATGGCTCGCTTTATAGTACGTAAACTTTACCATTCCCCCTAGTCCAGTTTATAACTGGTTCACCTTGGACTGTTAAATAACTCAACTAACTTTAAGGGCAACCATATAGTATATTACTGAGAAATTATACGCCGTGGCAACATGAGGCAAGACCTTAAAGGCGGGGACACACTTGTCATACACTCTTCCGACCCTACTGCGATCCGATTTGCGGTATTCCAGAAGGATCGGTGCGGGATCGGAGGGGGTGAACACACATGTCATACACGCTTCCGACCTATGCCCGATTTCCTCCACCGGTCGATCATCACTTGCCAGTCTGATTTGTAAACTACGTGCAGCAGAAGGTGGTAAACATGTTCAAAAACTTAGGACTTCGGGATTCAGCAATGATGGCGGTTTGTCTAGATGAAGAGGAAGAAAGTCAGACATCTCTGAAGGGCAGTGGAAAACGAAGAATTTGGGTTCATTCTGTATGGAAAGAAAGTTAGGTAGTTTACTTAAGTGCCCATCTTATATATTAAGCACATTGGGTTTTCTCTCTCGAGTTCGTTTGGCTTTTCTATCCGTCCGATTTTCATGATTGAGGTCTCAAATTGAAGGTATACACGCACAGATTTCACATCAAGCATCAGCATATATTTATCTTAAACCATTATTCTTAAATCTTATGAATAAAGGTGATTTTAAGAAACAACCCATCCTGCATCCGACAAACGAATAGACTGCAGTGTCGGTGCGTGATCGGATTCAAAATCGGAGTAGGATCGGAGTATGACGTGACGCGTGTCGGAGAGGTGTAAACAACCGCGTTCAAAGTTATGTACCATTCCCCTCTCCGACAGTCGTACCACAGTATGATCGGAGTCGGATCGGAAGGGTGCATGACAAGTGTGTCCCCGCCTTAACAGGAGTTTGATAATGCGTTTACTTATTTTGGGTTATCCAGTCAATATTTTGTCCATAATTATCTATAGTAGTATCATAGATAAAATGTGTATAGACAGCAGTGTCAACTTCTTTTAATGTATGGTTGTATCGCTATATTCAGAAAGTTATATGTAAACATAACAGCTTGTTCTGGTAATAATTGTCATACTAATATATAGTTTAATCATAATTCCCTTGCGTCCTTGGGGAATTATCATTTTTGCTATATTCCCTTAACACTTACATTTACCAAGCCATGTATTATCAAATACATTGCTATTTAAATACGATATTGTAGACATAAGGGTACATACTTCAAAAAGTACAATTCTATCTTCAGTAGTTGCAAAATCTCATCTAGTGCAAAAAGTTTAAAAACACTGATGTGTACTACAGATTAATGTACACAGTATAATAAAGGTGTTGTTTGTTTGAATTTTACTTTTTGGTGTTAGCTACTTCATATTATTTGTTTTAAAATGGTTGAAATTCGAGTAATGGAAATATTTTAATAACCGCCGTAAGAAAAATTGAAAAATCTTTAAACAACACTTTTCAATTTAGTTATGAGTTTAAATACATTAAAATGGTACTGGAGTAACGTACTGAACTAACTTAGAAGTCCGATAGTCCTAATTACATTGGGGGGTTTGTGTCAATCGTATATTTTTCAAAACTTAAAAAAAATTATTAAATGCTTGGTTTGACACAGTACAAAAATCAAAACCAATCCACTAATTTATCAATCACACTGTTTAGATAAATAATTTTCTAAGATTGTCAAGAGGTATCGGAGAAGGCAGAGGGGACCAAAGGCAAGCATGGATGAAGTTAGCGTCTATTACTTGACAAAGGGTTTAATATTAAGTTATAGTCGCACCGGTGTCTTCGACTTGATACATCTTCTATCTCCGTCACGCCGTACTCACGTAATTACCTGACGACCTGTTGTGCATAAATATGTGAGAATACCGAGGTGTCCCTGGATTACTAAGTTTATGTAAGTATTATATTTTCAACGTAGTAACGAAAGTGTACTCCATTTGATTTATGTTGATAGGATCTTAGTCAAATCTTTAGTTCATACATCATTTTAGGGATAAAGTCATTTAGTTTTTACTCATTTTTACTATTTTTGTTAAAGTTTATTAAACACCGATAGCCTAATAAATGTGTGAGTTTGTCTCTCGTTTTACAAATTACCTAACTCAACCTTACCTCCCTGACCTAACCTAACTTAACTAGTGCTAAATAAAGTATATACATTTCAAAAATATGTAATAAAATAATAGTGGAGATGAATTAGCGGAATAGGGGTAATTGATTTTAAAAGACAGGTTAGTTTACCATTATTTGCATCTTTATTTTTATTTGAGGTGGAATTCAGTTTAATCGATGCTTGAATATATGCCACAGAGCATTTATTGATCGAAAGAGAAACTAACAAAGGCATAATTCTCGATCCTACAATTCGATTTGAAATAAACATGAATCAACCTAACGAAGTAGAAGAAAAGAAAACAAATTATTATTCTATCTTTGAATATTTCAAGCAAAATTTTAAAATTTTGAAAATTGAGGTGATTGGATTGTTTATTGGTTCTAGAGGAACATTATCAAAAATTTTTTGAACTTTTTGGAAACGATATGATTTGGACAGATCCTTTTTGAAAATTATTATTCATGAAATATTAAGAGGTTCATTGACCATAATGAGAAATCATCTATATGGCAAACATCAAAATTAATCAGTCTTATAGCTGTATAATCCTTTATCTATAATATTTTATGTGTACAATTTTTCTGTGTCATTGGCAACCTTATTTTTTAAGGCAGATGTATTTATTTTTATAAATAAATTCTTTTCTCATTAGCGATAGTTTTAAAACACAATGCCATCGTAGTTAACGATCTTGACGACTTTCTCATTAAATATTTACCAAGTGCCTTCTGTTGCAGTTTTTGGTTATAAATCCACCAGTTATCATTGGTGGTTAAACAATATTTCCACTATCATACTTATAGTTTATGGTTTAAATATAATTACAGCAATACCACAATTCGACAATTAGTGACAATGTAAAATTTATTTACAAAAATTTCATGGAAATGGATCCAGTATTATTTTAAATTACCAAATAAATAAAATACGAATTCTAACTGACCACATCCACTTTTGACGTTTCACAACAGTCGGTTTTGTTCGGTTGCCACACTTGTTGTCATTGTTGCCAATCGTTCACACTCGTTATCAGTTGTACCAACACTTGAAAACAGACACAAACACTTACCTCGCTGACATGTGCGGCATTCAATACTGTTGAACGGTTTCTCTTTGTAGAAATATGAAGAGTTTGTTTTGCATTGTTTGGATTTGTACGCAGGTTGTCCTCAACAAAGAGGTTTCTAAAAATTTAAACCTTTGTGAAATCAAAGTTTGTAAACAACGCAGGACCACAGATTATAGAGGACTGTGATGATTCTTTATAATTGGTTTTGTACATATTTTAGACTTTATTTTGTAATATCATGGAAATTGTACATAATGTAGGCCTATGAATATTTTATATCGTCTCCTACAAATTAAACAACACGAGCAATGCTCGGTTCCCCGGTACTAATTTTTAAATGACCAATGAGCCGGTTATAACGATACATCCCTGTATTTATTTAAAACAAACACTGTATACCTAAACGGTCACCACTTTCCATATGACCGGTACAGCTTTGTTTTGTACAAAACTCATAGGTGGAATTCAGCAGGAAAGAATCTTTAACAATCATACTGCAATTATTTTTAAGGGAAGTAGTTCCAACACAACAAAACCGAAGATTGAAATAGTCGCAACACTAAATCCAGATTTTAGATAGAATCATAAAATATGTAAAACTAAAGCCATGTTTTATAACCTGTTAAAGTACTTTATTCACAATATAGTTGTAATATAACTACTTAACAATAGAATGTATGTTAAAAAACCGAAAGGTCACAAAATCACAATAATAAATTCAAAACCATGCAACATCACTTACTTATGCACATTACTTAGGCAAGATAGTTTGCCATAACTGTTCAGTAATATCAAACCGAAAAACAGAATCCGACCCAAAAACTAAGGATAAATTTAGACCGACAATGCTTTACAATATGTTAATAATTTAATTTGATAGTGCTGTTAAACTAGAAAATAGAAAGCCTGTTTGTGGGCGTTTCATGTCCTGTGTGTTTGATTGCGCTGTCGGTTAAACAGTAAATTTTATTCTATTTCATAGTGCAAGCTTTACAGGTCGATAATAAAAATAGAGGAATCTTTATCCGTGTATTTTTTTTTAGTATATCTTTTGTTATATAGTTAACAAATGAATAAACAAACAATAAAGCGAAAGAACACTAACATACACCAAAAAGAAGAAACATTTCTTAAAATTATCAACATTTAAATAAATTTTCCACGAAATATGTTAGATCTATATTATTTAATCAAAACGATTTTTAGTCAAATTTCAGTTAAGATTTTCAATCAAATCTGTGTTTGTTAGTGGCTTACAAATTTGATGTGTTTAGTCACTTGATCACATTTACTGCAGTATTTTAATACATAAGATGTTTAAAGTATGATTAGCCCAATAACTAATCATTAAGGGTCTCGACCTTAGAACCTTTTGATTTCGTTCTGAAAACAGAAAACACATTTCGAGCAATGAACAATATTTTAAAGTAAGGAATCCAATAGTGAACGTCGATTTTCCAGTTGAATGCCTTGTCATTCCAGTGAGTGGTCTACCAAGATAAGGGTCAGGACTCTGGAGATGCATACAAATACAAAGATCGACTATCCCATGGGATAATCAGGATCCTTATTGTCATGGGAGGGATTCCCCCAACTTGGGATACAAAATGGAGCTGTTTTCTTTTATTTGCTTTTTTGGTTTGACTTTTTACTTTACTAGACTACCATAAAACTTACCTTTCTGTAAAGACCAAGCGAATTAAGTATATTATCCCTTGGGCCTTAAGTAACTCGTTTCTTCAATAGGTCATGTTAAACACAAGATGTTGACCGATTTCGAAAAATGAGGAAGAGTCGAACGGGCACACTTTTGGCCCGTGATCGTTGGGCCTGACGATGAACTGCATTATTTGACCTGCATAATTCACCTCTCTTTAGCTGAATCTATAACAGAACATTTAGCATATTGTTACCTTGTTATGTTAGTTCTCCAAATGCCTACCATCTTATATAATAATCTGCAACTCGTCATAAAGCACAGTTTTTAAGCCACTTGAAGTAAACAAGTTTAAACTTTATGTAATTTTGTTTTTCAGAATCCATTCGAGTATATTTTAGGGCAAAAAAGGGATAAATAAATGTAAGGGTATTGAAAAAGACGTACAGGTAAAAAAATCATCAATTTCTACTGAAAGGTGTCACTCTAAAAAAACAGACTGTAGATTGGATTTATACTACCATAGAATTAAGGTTTTTTTATTTGTGGTTCTATGACGACCATCTTGTAAACACCAAGCAATAGAAATCATTCTGATTATTTTCACCGAGGTAACCCAAATGACCAAACGTATAGGTTATTGTAAGATTCTGTAGAAAACTGTATATGAGTGGATTGTCTAGGCTTGAGTCTAGGCTACTAGTAGTGAAAGTGAGTGATATCTTGTGTGGAGAACGGAAATGCTACCGAGGGCAACGACCAATGATTGACCAGCACACTTCAGTAGTGGGTCATTCTTGAGAGGGGGGGGGGTCTTGCGGGCTTTCTACTGAAGTATGAGTCATGCGAGCGTACATAGAGGTCCAGCCTTGCTTCAAAGTTGATCGATTCCCATTTGTTTTTAAAAGGTTGTGGTGGTATTAACTGTCACACTAAAGAAAACATGATTAACTATTGAAAAATTAAGACGTTTTGCAACCAACGTATTTCATTAGCTAGATTCTAAAAAAATAATTACTGTGGAAGAGTTACATGCACCATTAAATTAGTTACGCACAGGTTTGAATACAGACCAACTTTAGCTAAGGAACATAAATAGAAGTGCATTTCTTAGAGTTTTTAAACTATTTTTTGCTGCATTTAGTGAAGTTAATGAAACGAAATCAAATAACATTTTGACCACGAAACATAATTTTTTTTGCTGGGGTAAGGTGGCCTAATATAGAGGTTCATTATATGGAACTATAGGCTACTGTGAGCTAGTGCGTACAGTTTAAATCGTACAATAAATTATGTGTGTTTAAAGGATTATTGTTGAAATGAATAAGTTAAATATATTCTTTAAGACTTACGTCTTTTAACCCCCTTAACAGTCCTTGGAGGCTAGCGGCTATCTTGGATTATTTTAAACAACTGCTGAAGAGTTATTTACCGCTAAAAACCATTTTTTAAACACCAAAGTGATTATAATTTAAATATCTAGTATACTATGAGATTATAAATGTTCTTTGCATTCCATTTTTAATGTCAACAGTGTCAGCAAATGTGCAGTGACCTGTATTATCCAATATAGGCCACTACTCGAGTAGTTATACTTGATATGAGTAGTGCAGCTTAATATGGCTGACGTAACCACATCCTATAAACTCGACCTTACCTTTAACACTTGCAGGATCGTAGGTCAACACCATAAACCGTCCCTAACAACCCCATAAAACACAGACTAAACCCCATAAAGCTTACGTGTTAAACTCGTCCTGTGTGCTTGTGGATAATATAATGTTTAAAAGTGATTCAATTTAAGGGAAATATAAGTTTTTTTGCCTCTTTTGTGACGTAATGTATGTACATAAACGTAAAAATCCAAATTATCTACTGTATTACCTGTTAATTATATAAAATATTTTTCTTGACACAAATAAAAAAAAAGTATCAATGGTAATTTGCCAGGAATGAATATTCAATATGTCATGGGCTTTACAATAATACTACTTTTGAAGCTGTCGTTTTTGATTCTCAGTGAAATATACATATTGTTAGGGTGACTCATTACTTAGTTTGTACTGTTGCAGGAAAGTTGACTTTGTCCTAATTATTACCAATATAAGGTTCCACCTTTAGTTGCTGAAAATATGACCAATGCATGAGCATTGTAACTCAAAATTCAAAGGAAATTTTAGCTTTTAATAAAAAAATAACTAAATTAACCTCTACGCAGTTAATTTAATTTTCTGAATACTATACTTAAACTATAAATAACGTTTTGTTAAAAGCATTGTGAAAGAGTTTCTAACTTAATTACAGAAAGTTGCTCAATAATATTGTGTTATTTATTTTATTTTTAATTTATCTTCTAAACCCAACACAAGTAGTTATTGAAAAATAGTAATTTATATTTCAAAAGGCCAAGCATATACGAAAATCGGAACAGGTGGGTCATATCTAAGTTAATATTCATGTTGTAGTCAATGTTTAGACTCAACTTCAAAGCAGTAACTTTGCTCTGCTCTTCTATGAGTGTGATTTGGCCCGTGTTTCGATATTCCTTCATATATTTTACTGCTTTGAAGTTGAGTCTAAACATTGACTACAACATGAATATAAACTTAGGATATGACCCACCTGTTCCGATTTTCGTATATGCTTGGCCTTTTGAAATATAAATTACTATTTTTCAATCACTACTTGTGTTGGGTTTAGAAGATAAATTAATGTTATTCATTCGTTAAAAACATATCGACTTTAAGCCGGTAAAAGAGTAAACACGTACAAAATGTTAAAATATAATAATAAAAAGAATCACTGTACAATTTAAGAGTAGGATAAAGCTATTACTGTTCTATATATTTCTTACAATCATCTATACAAAATGGCAAATAGTGTAAAATTCACATTTATTTATTGATTACCATTATATACATCGTGATTATATTTCATAACTTTTTATTCCCAAAAAGAAAGAATTTTGACAGCCTTAAAAAGATTATTTTATAAAGCAAAATTTTGGATTCAAGTAAAACTATAGATTATTTTCATAGTATAGTTGTTTTGCACACTATATAAACGAAATCACTGGGTTTTGTAACTGCAGCTTCTCTTCTTATATGATTTTATGATTTTATATGAATTGTACAGTTCTACGTAATATTGAACCAATAAAGTTTTTCTAATATATAATATATATATACAGGGTGTTTTTTTTAAAAATTTGCATCTTTATTTATGTAAAAACCGCAATAGATAGAAATATGCAGTTTGCGGGAATCATCTATTGACGTAGGGGGACCAATTTCTTTTAATTCAACGTTACATTCACATTCCCCCCCTTTCCCCCTGCCCCCAACTTAATTTTTTTAAATAGCAAGGTACCCCTTGTGACATATCAAATAAAAGAGCATTAAAAAAAGTGCTTGATGAAAAAAAATTGAAAATCGGTTCATACATTTGTGAGATATTCCCCCCCCCCTCCCTCCCCGGAACTTAATTTTTTTTTAATAGCAAGGTATCTCACAAATTTATGAACCGATTTTCAATTTTTTTCATCAAACATTTTCTTTTTTCATGCTCTTTCATTTGATATGTCACAAGAGGTACCTTGCTATTTAAAGAAAGTTAAGTTGGGGCAAGAGCGGAAAGGGGGGGAATGTGAATGTAACGTTGAATAAAAAAAATTGGACCCCCTACGTCAATAGATGATTCCCGCAAACTGCATATTTCTATCTATTGCGGTTTTTACATAAATAAAGATGCAAGTTTTTAAAAAACACCCTGTACTGTATATTGAAATTGTTTGATTACTTAAATGTTCAATTAATTACGTGTTTTCGTAGTACAATTAAATTATATAACAATAAATTATGAGGGAAAAGTGGGAAAAACTTAATTGGGTCGTATTTTGTTTCGTTTGATTATTTAATTCCGCTGATTACAAATAGTTAAAACATCACAACATCACAGATTGTATTAATAGTCGCAAACCAGCCTGTCAAGTTAAATAAAGTTTCTTCATGAAAAAAACAACCTTGGTAAACCCTGGGTAATTTATAAAGCTACAACTTGAATACCAGCAACATTGAGGGAAAATGGAAACACAAATCAAAAGGGTTTAATGGCATGGCACGCACAATCCCGGCACATATGTGTCTATCATAAGCAAATGATGACCGACTCTGTCCGACTACAGCTGTTACCCTGATGAACATTATGACATCAGATTGTGGCAAACTGACTGAAACGATGGAAATATTTTGTCTAACAAATCTTCCAATGAATATTTCATTTTGTATTTTTTATACCAGTGAATTTTCAAGTTCTTTGGACGCGGTACGTTTTTTATTTTTGTATGCAAACTGAAAATGTATCAGTTTTGGTGGATAATCAAGCGTAAAACATAAATTTCGCTGGTGAAATTTACAGCAGTTATTTTGTATTTTTGATTTTGATTAGATTTTTGATTAGATTAGATTATAAATTATAAAATATATTTTTAATTTTTAAAATTAACCTGTCATAACATAACCTAACCAACCTGACTTGCTGATAATATAAAAACTATATAAAATAAAAATCTAATTAATGATAACTTATCATTTTTAATTATAAAATTAATTTTAAAATTTAGTATTATAAAATTAAACTGTTATAACCTAACCTAACCAACCAAACTTGCTTATAGTATAAAAAGATACAAGATAAAAATCTAATAAAGGTTCAATATAAAAACATTTTCTGTTCATAAATAAAATTAGAAATGCATCAAATTCTAACGTTAAGAAGTATTCGCATTCTAAGCAAAAAATCGTTGACAAAAAGTTATTGTCCCCGGTTGGTTTTGAACCCGGGACCACCTGTACATCATTCCGAATCACTACCACCATTGAAAGGATTCATAGTCAATGCTACCACCTATGCCACGTACGCCATTGAAGTCAAACGGTCTCGTTACGGTAGTCATGTTGCATCAAGAGAAGACATTAGCCACTAGAGATATGAGTCACTACACCTTTAGCCTTAGTCCCTCCCGTGTGCCAATTCCGCAGAATCAGCTCCATGTTCAACTCACAAACGTTTAACAACACAAAAATGTGTGCAAATTTGTCAAGGAATAAAAAAAAAAATAGTTGAGAAAACCGACAGGGTAATTGAATTATGATTTTAAATGCTTTTAATATTACTATGGAAACTACAAACTAAAATTCTATTTTATCTAAAAACATACTAAACATTCTCAGCAATAAAATCCAAAATCAAGTCAAAATGTTACAATAAAGTATAATACAGACTTTACTGAAACAATCTGTTCGATCCATCCGCACCACAAGTTGTAATACCGTGCGGCAATGTCCACGTCCACCAAGGAAGGAAATTAACAAGGAGCGTGGTGTCGGAGGAGTGCTCTTTCTGGCCGGCATAGCTAGTGGTATTACGGGACGATGTCGAAGTTGGACAACGTTAAACGTGGACTACGTTAAAAGCAGACACCGCCTCCATCAGACAACGATAAAAGCAGACAACGACGAACATGGACACATTCAAATGTGTCCAAGCTTAACGTTGCACGCAAACGACGAACCTGGACACATTTATAAGTTGTCCAGGGGTGGCGTTGCACGACACGACGAATATGGACACATTCAAATGTGTCCAAGTTTAACGTTGCATGCAAACGACGAACCTGGACAAGTTTTCAAGTTGTCCAGGGTTGTCGTTTGCGTGCAACGTTACCCTTGGACACATTCAAATGTGTCCAAGTTTAACGTTGCATGAAAACGACGAACCTGGACAAGTTTTTAAGTTGTCCAGGGGTGGCGTTGCACGACACGACGAAACTGGACACATTCAAAAGTGTCCAAGGGTGACGTTGCACGCAAACGACGAACCTGGACACTTTTAGTTTTTGAATAGACTGTACACCAGGCTCATCAAATTCTCAGTCTCGCTCGGTTGGTAAACTCTGAATGAGCTTCCTAAAACAGAAATGCCGTGAATACGCCTTATTGTTACAAGGCTTCTTTCTAACACACTGTTACTAATACACTGTGTTGTAGTGACTCATAGTCCGCGAAACACATTGTACATTATAAATTCGGAAATTTAATTGCATGTTTATTTGGTCGTTGTAAATGTTTGCTGGATATTAATAAAAAATTAAAACCTATGGGACCTGGATACACCGTGTCCCAAACGGACGGTTCAAATCTACAGCTTTTGTTCAATATACGTGTTGCTAAGTGTCGTAGAAAAGTTAATTAAGTCTCATTTTAAAACTGCCATATTTAAGTGATTTTTAGTGCCCTTCAATAGTAATTAGCTGTCCATTGTAACTGGCACATTTGAATCTTCAAAACATACATTTGCAATATGGAGCTGCGGCTGAAATCAAAATTTGTTAATGGTTTATAGAAACGAAATATGTGGAGTGTTTTTGTCTGGGGGTTTGTCCTTGGTTTTTCAATGATTGATCAGTCGTAAACCTCTAACATGGATAAACTAACAAAATAAAGCAAACAGATGCCTTAGATTTTAACATTTTCGTGGCGAAACAACTGCAATAGAGCAGTCAAATTGTTATGGATTATTTAATTACGGTATGTGTAAATGGATCCTGCTCGACTAAACCTGTTTCACAATGTGCAGTCTATCGTATCCTACGATCACATATCGTACCTACATAGGTTGAAATAATAAAACTGATTCGTTTGAGGATTATTTGAACAAAGCAGCAAAATAGCGGTGACACACAATGACAACATATCAGGCGTGTATTTTGAGATCGTTAGTGAATCCACTACGGGTAATACTTTGCAAAACCGTTACGGAACTATAACTACACCCGCCACAACGAACCTGCAGACTAAAAGCTACTTTACTTTAGTCTGACTGTGTTGTCAATAAAATATCTCCTTAAAAATGAAATATTTATTCCCTATTACTATAACATTAGTTTAACGAGTTTTTGTGTATGCTGCTACAGGGAAGGCTGTAAGGTGTTTTTATAGTTCAATGTTGACAGTATAGTATAAATAAATACATTTTCCAAATTTGATCATATTTTGTTTAAAAACAAGCAAACAACAACAGTTCACTTATTCTCCATAAGAGTACTCTCCTAGGGCTCTGCCCTGCCTGCCTTAAAAGTTTCTACGTTATTCTTATGAATACACTTAATATTGGAATTTTCAAATGTATAACGTAATTTATTTCATTATATCGTATAAATTTATACGAAAAGTAATTTGAAAATGACCAGGCTGCTGATCTATCGAAATTTTGTTTATTTATTCGTTGGTTCTTTTCATCCAGTATATCTATGGAACATATTCTCTCTCGTTGCGAATCACGGATATAGCACGGACGTAGGAGGGAAGGGAACACGGTGAGGGAAGTAATAAAGGTGAGCAGTGTTGAGTGTGGGAATTGATTAATGTATCTGCAATGCTAAAATGTTATGGGAAGAGACTGTAGACTGTAGGTTAAAATGGTTACGAAGCACGAATCGATACATATTTTCGATATATGCAATGAAAGATTGGCGACAAACATGGACAACGCAAAACAAAAGCCTGAGGGATGCATTTTCTTTATCCTAAAGGCGGTTCCAGACATGCGCCAGTCACCAAGCACGAAATATTAACGTTCAGTGATTTAGTTGTCTTGCTATTCACCGATTAAAAAGTAGACTTATACTACACACATGTGTTGTTTTCCGAGCAAGTGTTAGTTTTTCCGTCCGTAGGGAACAGAAAATATTCGTTTACTTTTATGTATGCAAAAATACCGATTATGTGCAACACTACGTCACAGTGGTGGATAGTTGTACGAAAATGTAACCGTAAAATCTGAAAACAGCCAGCTTTATTACCTAAAACATATGGGATATTGCAGTGAATCTATCCACTAGTGTGACGTCATGAACCTTCAGCATGGCGTGTTTTTCTAGTGGGGCCTTGGTCGAAATCCCAAACAATGGACTTTGACAGGTAGAATGTACAGTCAGGTCCCAAAACAAGAGACTTAAGACAAATGTCCAGATTCGTCGTTGCACGACACGACGAAACTGGACACATTCAAATGTGTCCAAGCTTAACGTTGCACGCAAACGACGAACCTGGACACATTTATAAGTTGTCCAGGGTTGTCGTTTGCGTGCAACGTTACCCTTGGACACATTCAAATGTGTCCAAGTTTAACGTTGCATGCAAACGACAAACCTGGACAAGTTTTTAAGTTGTCCAGGGTTGTCGTTTGCGTGCAACGTTACCCTTGGACACATTCAAATGTGTCCAAGTTTAACGTTGCATGCAAACGACAAACCTGGACAAGTTTTTAAGTTGTCCAGGGTTGTCGTTTGCGTGCAACGTTACCCTTGGACACATTCAAATGTGTCCAAGTTTAACGTTGCATGCAAACGACAAACCTGGACAAGTTTTTAAGTTGTCCAGGGTTGTCGTTTGCGTGCAACGTTACCCTTGGACACATTCAAATGTGTCCAAGTTTAACGTTGCATGCAAACGACGATCCTGGACAAGTTTTTAAGTTGTCCAGGGGTGGCGTTGCACGACACGACGAATCTGGACACATTCAAAAGTGTCCAAGGGTAACGTTGCACGCAAACGACAACCCTGGAAACTTAATCTGTCCAACTTTAACGTTGTCCGCGTGTGTCGTTGTCCAAGTTCGGCGCGGTCCCTGGTATTACGTGTGGTGTAGTGATGAGAAGGACCAGGGTGACGGGATCTCAAGGAAGTTTGAAATAGAGGTTAGAGCAAGAGTGGGCATTTTTAAAGACTGAAAACTGAATAACTGTTTGTGAATAACTGAATTGATCTAATAAATTTGCAGCTTTGTCCTTGTATCAACTTGTTTTTTCAATATTGTGTTTCGGTGATGGAAATAATAGCTTGTTTATGATTTAGAGTATCCATATTACGAGGGAACAGTGACAACGTGCTGTAACTTTAAGTTGCTTTAGGAGAAGCAAGCGTTGTAGTGAGAGACTTCATCCCCAAGGTACTTACTTCCGCAGCTCTACAGGCCTTTGCGACCTTTGGCTTCCGATAGATTAGATTCGATTAGTAGTTGTATGTAGATTCACGTAGTTATGCTGAATGATGAAGGTTGTTAGTGAAAATAACGGTTATCTTAATGCATACTGTCACCAGTTGAGCTTAGACCAATCAAATAAATGTTATCGTTTAATTTAAACATGATACTTTAAAGGACAAGTTTGCCCTAACAAGATTTACCACGCATAAATTTCATTTCAGTTTATGTAGGCAGATTACGGTGTGATCTTTAACCTTTAAAATCATTATCGTTACACCTTTATTTAAAGTCCCATTCTGGGAATTAAACATTTTTATTGTAGACAAGCTTTTAATTAAAGGCAGTATCCGTGCTTTTCGAAACACCTTTAATAATCCTACCTATATTTGATGTAAATGATAAATAAAAACAAAAAATAAATGAAATAACACATTCCTTGTAATAATCCAGTATCTTTAAATTCGACTTACCCGCGATTAGAATTCTCAACGACTATCGTAGTAAGAAACAGATCTTTCGTATAGTTATATTTTTTAAATGTTGGATACCTAAAAATAAACCTTACAAAAACATCATCCTCCACATACCAAAACCACGCTATTGGAGCTACAAAAAGTGTTAATACAAACTCAAACTAAACAGATCTGTTACATTGAGAACATTTTCTCCCCCCCCCCCTAAACAACCCCCCAACCCTCTTCCGTCTAACTACACTGCCGATGACGCAGACTGATTTCCGATTGTGTTTTGTTCCGAGCCAAAAACCACCGTTTAGGTAACTCCGCCGAGTAGATTAGTGTCTATACAAACGCTTAAAATCTGGGTCCAAAGTTAACTTCGCCAACTACAAATGCTTTCCTGTGAACTCACCTAAAACCTACAGCTACCTGGATTATTTGAATATCAGCCATGTGGAAATGTTAAATTGTGTTGTGAAATATAAAATATGTATATATAGCCTAATTTCACTAGTTTTATGTCTTGATAAACATGTTGTAGGTGGGATGTGAAAAATAAAAATTATTTTATTTGATAAGTTACCTACTGTCAGTTTACTTTAAAACAGAAATAAATTAAATCTTTTGAACGTGTTATGTTGAAAGGAAAGTCCACTTAAATGTGTTTCACCAACGTAAAAACTGCCATTGCATTTTACGTTGACATGTTTATAGTTTGAACTTTCACCATAAGACCTTTCATTATTCGAGAAAATGTGTGTTTCCTTTATCTACTATTCCAACTCTAAAGCATACAATCGTATACACATTCGCGCTGTATGTTATGTGGTTTGTTGTTGTTTAGAAGAAATTTAAATACCAATTGCTCCACATTTTTGGATAGTTGACTTTCATTACCAGTCAATGAATTTTGTTAAAGCCTATTACGATTAGGATTTAAATACAGTTAAAATAAACTAATTTACACTATATTTTTGTTGATATTCCACCAATTTATTTCAGTATTCCTACAACAGTTCCTTGATAAGCTACATACTAAACTGGTCTTAAAGAAAAAACTTAGTATTTTTGTAAAATCTTTGACAACTACGATTTTTTAAAGATTTTAAAATGAAAGCTGAAATGATTAGAATAAGTAATCTAGAAATATACTGTACAATGGATCGACAACTCGAAAAGGTACGCAACATATAATGTATAGTTATAGTATGATATAACCTACAGTATTTAGTTGATTAGCCAATTCTGGGGCAAAACTGTTTAATTGTCTACAGTTTAATTACATAACAATGTGATTAAACATTAGTAAATATTTTATAACACTATTTTTATTGCCATAACAATATGTGTAGTTCCCATGAGTTAGCCATAACATTATGTAGAAGATATTATTATATAATAGTGAATATTCTGAACTCTCGTCTCTTCTTATTTAGAAGTTGTGGACTGAAGCATGTTTTCATTGTAAAAGCAAAAGAATTATCCGTATAGTAATAGTGTAAAAGTGTATAGAGACGAGTTTTCTAAATAGTTAACTGCACTAATTTGTAAACACGATTCTTGATTCTGACAAATGTCGAATAAGAATGAAAGTTTTCAATATAAATTAGTGAACTTATTGACCTAAACAGTCTAGTGTCGCCCTTTAAACCAATTACCTAAAACTAGCAGTCATACAAATACAATGTGAGCAATTATTATTATTGAACCTTAGTAGTCTACCATACAGGACGAAAATGTCGAACAACAAATAAACGTGCAAATCATTAGATACAAATGTAACACCAGGAATCAAGCTTTAATCTTTCAAACCGTTTACCCAATCGTGTAAATCAGTTTGTTTTGTTATCAATTAACTTAGCAAATGTAACACAAGTGAGGCAATTAACGTTTGTAGATAACAAGAAGCGTTCAGTCGAAGTTGTTCTGATCATTAGCTGACTATTCAAGGCGTGATTTGTAGGGAAATTCAAATGCCATTAAGCTTTCGTTAAACGATCCAATTGATCAAACAGGGAAACTGCATTTAATTTTTAAATTAATCATTTAGCTGTGACAATAACTGTAGCCTATATTTATTAAACTAGGCCAGTAATGTAATTAAATTAGAGTTCTGCAGATAGTAAATAATTTTTCCTACAGTTACCCAACAATGTACATGTTCTCTCACTGATTTGAGAAAGCAAAGTGGCCAATTCGCTCATCAGTGAGACAATGTTAACATTGTCTCACTCTAATTACTTTGTCTCACTCCAGATTTGCAACGTGAAGGCACGAAATAGTGAGCGCGTAACATGCAGACAAGGTAGTATGCGCGCGAAATACGTTGGCAGCACTGGCTGTAAATCAGCTGGTCAGCTGTTATACTGTTGTTGATCGTTTTGATCATTAAATGTCATATTAAAAGTTCACTTCTGTGTAAAAATATGTCACGTTTCGTTACTAATTTATTTGTTTTATTGTAACTGTAGTAAAAATATAATGTGCAACTCGAGTGCAAAGTGCAATTGCCTCACTCGAGAAACCGTTCCTCACTCGCCTATGGCTCGTGAGTAAGTATTTCTCTCGAGTGAGTCAATTGCTCACTTTGCTCACTAGTTGCACAAATAACTATAGATTACCATTGGTTACTTAAACGATAACAAATTAAGTTATTTTCTCTTTGATAACTTTGATACCCTACCGAATCTACCCATAGCACCATAGTGAAATCAATTTAAAGGCCTCTAATTGTGATTAGGCTAATTAATTTAGAGTATATTTTATGCTCAGTTTATATTTTGGTTGAAATGCTTTGTGTTTTTTTTCAAGCAAATAAGCTGTTACCACTGTCCACAAAATACTTAGGCTACGTATTTTTGTTTATTTTTATTTTACTTGTTTAAACTAGCTGTAGTATCGTTTTTCTTTGAATACATTTTATATTTCAAGTTTATCAGTTCTCTGAAAAATAACGTTGTTTCGAAGAATATAATGTTTTGAACAAATGGATAAAGTAATGTTGCTAATAAACATTACTTATATGCTAGACATAGTTATAAATTATTGAAACGAATGTTTAAATGCGCATGTATACGCATGGAATTTTAAATCATGATGCAACCGAAACCCAAAATTCAATATTACCGTTGTGTCTAAAACTTAATTAAAAACTATTCTAAGAAGTTTTTCTTAAGGGAGCGTCGGACACGTATTGACGTAAATTAAATTCCGATCCTGAAATACTTTATTTCAACGTCATCGGATAGTGGGTTGATATCTTGTCATTTTCCAATATTTGTTCGCCTTGGGGTAGGCATTTAATATTTAAAAATGCCATAATTTGCTGCTGCGTACTCGTATGTATACTAAACATATGATTGTTTGGTTTATTTACTTAAAGGTATACGAGTAAGTTATACTAATAATTTCAGGTTCATAAGCAGTTGCTGTACAAAAAGTCATTTTGTTTAAATTTAACAGCGTTCTTAGTAGATGGACGGGTAAAATTGAAGAAAAGCAACAATCAATAAAGTTTTAATATTCTTCCATAGCACTTTAAATTATGTCAGTATTAAATAGCCTAATTTCTTTGGACAAGTTATTCCGAATCTATGCATTTAATTACGTAAGCCGATTCTGAGCGTCAAAATTGTGGGCGACTGGGAAGTCGTAGAACGACGGCAGAGGGCTCAAGTTAAAGCTCTCTATTCCGTGACGGTGGAAAAATAGTGAGATTCCCAAAATGTTCACTCAAAATTAGAATAATTTTAATGTTCTCCATGACAATAACATTAGACGCCATTTAAAGCTGATTTTTGTTTACTTCAATACGTTTTTACACATAAAAATTATGGTGTACAGGGTTAATCTATCTAGACACATTGATGTTGAGTCTGACTTGATACATTGATTCTGATTTTGTTTAAATATTACAATAACTTGTTTTAAATTGGAGCTGTTTAGGGACTTCACTAGAAGCCACTAGTTTATATAAAAAGTATATTGTTGGTTTAAACTATTAGTTGAAACCTGCGACATTTCCATATGCGTTTAAAAAAAAAACAGTTCTGTTAATACGTTCGTTTAAATAACATAATAAAATTTTAAATGTGGTGACTGGTTGACCATAAAGAGGGTATAACCGTATAACTAATCCATCTAAGTCATAATCTCATATTCTGTGTGAATCCAACTTTAACTTTCAATTTTTCCTCTTGTTAATCGTTTAAATGTTAGTCTAGTTAAATTTTTGATTAGATAAATCTCATAATTTTTGTAGAAACTGAAATACATATGAATTACTGAACGTATCCCTGGTTGGTTCTAAATTTAAGCGGCCGCTCAAACTACTTTGTATGAATTTTTAGTACAACTATGCCCAATAATTTATCAGAGTTTACTTATATTAATATACCTCACTGGGGGAGCGAGCTGGCGTAGTGGTTAGATTGCGGGAATTCAGTCCCTGAGGTCCCGGGTTCGATCCCCGCCAAGTCACCAATGGATTGTATCCAAGTGATAATGCCGCAAACCCTAGGTCTAGCCTGATGTAATGTGAAAAACAACTCTAGGCTCGTGCCTAGCGTCCTAGGACAAAAAAAAACTACGTAAAAAATTAATATGATGTTTCTCTTATGTTTTTACACCCACTAAGATATCCGCGAAGCAAATCCGATGTTCGATTCACACGAGTTGCCAAAGCTAATGGCGGTGTTGGTAATGACAGAAACTTTCCAAGCCAAACAGACAACTTGGTCGATCTCGTTACAGGCTCTTAAAAACTTATCTGCACTAATCGATTTGATCATTTAGCAGACGCGATTCCCTTGGGGAAAATAAATACGCAATTACGTGATATGCTTTTTCGAACTTCGAAATGGATCACGATAATATACATGTTGTAAATAATTAGTTGGATTTAAAATTTGAAATTGAATTTTGTAAAATTAGGGTGGCTTTACGCAATTACAATACTCAAGTTGTTTTTTGTTATTGTAAGGTGCTAGTCCAAGCCCATGTTGATTTAACCTTTCTCAAAAAGCACCATTAATTGGTAGCCACATGATTTAAATACAAACGAGGTTCAAAAATGTAAATACTTTGCTTAGGTTTCATAATCCATCAATATTCATCAATAATCCTTCATACTGTTTTTTTTACCCTTTGGAGGGATAGTTTTCTTTATACACTACTTAATTCAATTAGTTGGTGAAGGCAGTAATCAAATAGTTTCAAATGAGTTATCTCGTCTGCGGTCAAATTCCGCCGAAAAGTGCCGTAAATCTACTGGTATTTTTACACAGTTAAAACCAAACCAAATTCAATTAATATATTCAGAAAAAATATATATAAAATATAAAATAATATATTCAGGTTCAGAAAATAAATTTTCTGTTTTATGTGCGTTTCACGTGGCGGTGAAATGAATATAGTATCATTAACAGAATCTACTGGACAAAGCGGTTTAACCGGGCTTAGGTCGAGTCGGACAACGAAGCAGGTTTAATTAAGTGATAAATCTTCATTTTTTATTACGAGGCGTTTTCTGCGGCTAGGCGTATCTGTATGAAGAGAGTATGTATAACATCATGGACATAATGGATCCTGATGTCTTTTTTATACGGTAGAGCCTATGCCTAGGGACCATAAGAAAACAAATTATTGATAATTATTGGTTCAGGATGGTTGGCTATATTTCTAGTGCTATATAGATGTTTTGTGTACACGAAAAAATTTAGTTTGTGTTGCACAGCAACTGATATTGCCTCATTTTTTTATAGCTTTCGCGAATTCAAGCTGTTTTAGTTTGGTAAAAATTGATATTTGTTCTGTAGAAAATTTACAGCAGAGATTATTAAATAAGTAACATCGCTGAAGTCATCATACTATTAGTACATTCGTGTGTAGGGCGAGCGCCCATTTGATCGTACACGCCACTGCGAGTACCTTTACCTCGCAGTGGCGTGTACGATCAAATGGGCGCTCGCCCTACACACGAATGTACTAATAGTATGATGACTTCAACGATGTTACTTATTTAATAATCTCTGCTGTAAATTTTCTACAGAACAAATATCAATTTTTACCAAACTAAAACAGCTTGAATTCGCGAAAGCTATAAAAAAATGAGGCAATATCAGTTGCTGTGCAACACAAACTAAATTTTTTCGTGTACACAAAAACATCTATACTCAGTGGGTGACGCGGCGCGGCGCGGCGCGGAGAAAAAAAGTTGCCACGTATCCGTGCCATGTTATCTTATGGACTGACGCCCACCTAGCAACCCAGCGGGTGGCGCGACGCGACGCGGAGAAAAAACTTCTTTTCGAATCCGGCAGTGAGAATTCGGTGGAGAATTTCTTCCTCTCGTGTTGCGGCGCCTCCGTTGAGTTGCCTGGTGGGCGCGGGGTAGAGGCACGGAAACGGCGTCTGCCCCTCGTCTGCCGCTCATTCGGGTGTTTTCGGAAAGTATCGTGAGCCCTTCGGGAGTGTTCGGGTCCGAATCGAAGTGCACTGTGCATCCCCTCCAAAAGAATAATTCTCAGCGCTGCCCCGCGCTTCCGCTAGAGTTGCTTGGTGTGCGCGAACCCTGGAGAAGCGGACGGAAGTTTTTCTCCGCGCCGCGCAGCGCCGCGCCGCGCCGCCGTGGAAAAAAGTTGCCACGTATCCGTGCCATGTTATCTTATGGACTGACGCCCACCTAGCAACCCAGCGGGTGGCGCAACGCGGCGCGGAAAAAAAACTTCTTCTCGAATCCGGCAGTGAGAATTCGGTGGAGAATTTCTTCCTCTCGTGTTGCGGCGCCTCCGTTGAGTTGCCTGGTGGGCGCGGGGTAGAGGCACGGAAACGGCGTCTGCCCCTCGTCTGCCGCTCATTCGGGTGTTTTCGGAAAGTATCGTGAGCCCTTCGGGAGTGTTCGGGTCCGAATCGAAGTGCACTGTGCATCCCCTCCAAAAGAATAATTCTCAGCGCTGCCCCGCGCTTCCGCTAGAGTTGCTTGGTGGGCGCGAACCCTGGAGAAGCGGACGGAAGTTTTTCTCCGCGTCGCGCCGTGCCGCGCCGCGCCGCGTCACCCGCTGAGTTGCCCGGTGGGCGCCTAGCTTTAGACAGTCGTACGACAGTCGTGTATCACAGTGGCAGTGGACGACTGCTTCACGACAGTTTGTGTTGTCGTGAGATTATCGTACAGTGAACGAGCTCTCATAAGA
The DNA here is from genome assembly GCF_028750875.1 of Macrosteles quadrilineatus. NCBI lineage: Eukaryota > Metazoa > Arthropoda > Insecta > Hemiptera > Cicadellidae > Macrosteles > Macrosteles quadrilineatus. The sequence goes on along the minus strand of NW_026542595.1, from coordinate 135,263,954 downwards.
TCCAATGGTTCACTGTTGAAATGTTGTCGTTCCGACACAGTGTAGTACGACCGAAATCGTATAGTGGGCGAGGGGCCTTAGGTTGGGTGAAAAAACTAAATCTGAATCTTTGGTTGGGGAAGATGTATGGGTATTTTCAGCTATTTGATATGGATCAATGATTTTTTCAATACACTGGGTATCCTTTGTTTTTGTAAGATTAGTAAAAAGAAAAAATAATTCAAATTATTTGTAGGAGTTAATAAAAAAAAATCCTAAAAGTAAAGATTTAAGCTGACTAAACTCCCGTTTTATTATCACACATAATATAAATTCACGACAGTTTATTACCGTAGTGTTTATGCTAATGTAAGCCAAGCTATACGACTGATGCATGCAGCCAGCGTTGTATGCGTGTTGCTGAATTGTCAAGTTGTAAAGCCACAGATGCTGATAAGGCACAAGGCTGCACTGATAACATCGCTATGTAGATCCGCCCTCTTTTAACTTAGTGGTTGAAAATCCGCTGATTTAAATTATTATTGACTTCGGGTAGGTAGCGTAGGTTTCTATTCTTTCAGTTGGATACACGTTTCTCTAAAACATGACGTTAGAATTAGCTTTTTAAGAACATTTTTAGTTTTTCTCATTGCAGAATACTATTTTCAATTTGCACTTCGTCCTTTGGTTACGCATTAGGTATAGCATAAAGGGACAAGTAATAGTACATTTACATATTGTTATATTTTGTCCAAAAAGTTTAAATGCTGGTGAAATTACAATTATTTTATAAGTTATAATAGTTATCACACTCTAAATGCACTGGAAATAAACGATTTAAACTGTGATCAGTTGATTCAAAACTTTAAAAGTTTTTTACGAATTATCGTTAACCAGGGTGATACTCATCAAATACATTACACGTTGCCTCAAATTTTAGATTGTATTGCAGTTTTTGTTTTCTAGGAAGATAATTAATAATAATAAATCGCCTTCTAAGAAAATAGCTGGCTGAAAGTTAATAAACTTTAACATTTTGGAAATCTGATTTCTCCATTCTTTTTTAGTGACAGATGGTTTTAAAATAATAGGTTTCTATGACTTAACATTCAGTCGGATGTACTCAAGAACCCTCTTGAAGAATTTCCTTTGGATGTGTAATCTTTTGTTATACAACTAATACCAATGATTATATTTTCTAAAATATTTTTATTACAAGGTAAGCTGCTCATAGAGCTGGCGTTTCAAATGTGCATTAATTTAAAAGTGATTGATTTAAAATGTAATCAGTTTCCTCAATAGATTGATAATCCATCTGTGTATTTTCATTTCCTTTATGACAAATGTCCAAACCACCAATGAAATGCTTTCGTGAAACACTACATTAACCATGACGCACACAAAGTCAAAGAAAACAGAACCTGGTCAAACCACAGCTTCAAACACGTTTGTTCTAATACAAAGAAACTAAATGAGAGATTAAGTGAATAGTTTAAGTGGTGAACGTTTCGGTCAGTGTTGTTATTCTTTATTGTATATTTTTGTTCAATTTTAGCCCTTCATAGATATAAAATTAACTTTTTAACTACTGATCTTGTTTTGCTTACTGGTACGTATTTTTAAGAATTCTGTTTGTTATGTGTTTATTTATTGTTTTTTTCCTTTCAGGTAAGTCATGCTGTCCATCGAGAAGAGTAAGTTTTACACCTTTATTAGTTATAAAATTAAAGTGCACGGCACAAATAATTGCAGGCTTGTATCGATAAAAAATAGCAAAGAACAAGTTACTTGAATGTATTATGTACAAACTGCAATCCATGTAAAGATTTACTTCAGTTTTGCTACCAAAAGGAAGTTTAGGATATTGAGTAGAATGTTTTCCGATTGAAATAATGCGTAATACTAGGATTTGGTCATTCAATCGCATCAGTAACTCAATGCTACTTTTGATGATTCTACGAATTATATTAATATACAAGTTTCATGCTTGTATAATTCTGTACAGTAGTTTGCAAAAAAATCTAGTTGTTTGATATACACATTCAAATTAAACAAATAAATCCCCCTAGAATACTTCCAAACCAAGATAGCAAACATATAACACATTTTTACAACAGTTTGTGTATTTTCCCAAACATATAAGTCAGAAACAAAATCGTTGCAGAAACAACAAATCCGCGTTGGGCGGAGTCGCACGTGTGTAAAATATTGTTCCCGGAGGTCTGTTCTACTGGATAACCGATATGGGTGAATTGTTCTCACTTCGTGTCTCACACACTGATACACGATGGTTTCACAACAGGTATCTACTGAAAAGAATTCAACTGTATTTGATTAGGAAGTGTAAAATATTGTTACCGAAGGTCTGTTCTACTGGATAACCGATACAGGTGAATTGTTCTCACTTCGTGTCTCGCACACTGATACACGGTGGTTTCACAACAGGTATCTACTGAAAAGAATTCAACTATATTTGATTAGGAAGTGTGAAATATTGTTCCCTAAGGTCTGTTCTACTGGATAACCGATACAGGTGAAATGTTCTCACTTCGTGTCTCGCACACTGATACACGATGGTTTCACAACAGGTATCTACTGAAAAGAATTAAACTATATTTGATTAGGAAGTGTGAAATATTGTTCCCTAAGGTCTGTTCTACTGGATAACCGATACAGGTGAAATGTTCTCACTTCGTGTCTCGCACGATACACGATGGTTTCACAACAGGTATCTACTGAAAAGAATTCAACTATATTTGATTAGGAAGTGTGAAATATTGTTCCCTAAGGTCTGTTCTACTGGATAACCGATACAGGTGAAATGTTCTCACTTCGTGTCTCACACAATGATACACGATGGTTTCACAACAGGTATCTACTGAAAAGAATTTAACTATATTTGATTAGGAAGTATGAAATTTTGTTCCCTAAGGTCTGTTCTACTGGATAACCGATACAGGTGAAATGTTCTCACTTCGTGTCTCGCACACTGATACACGATGGTTTCACAACAGGTAAATACTGAAAAGAATTCAACTGTATTTGATTAGGAAGTGTAAAATATTGTTCCCGAAGGTCTGTTCTACTGGATAACCGATATAGGTGAATTGTTCTCACTTCGTGTCTGGCATACTGATACACGATGGTTTCACAACAGGTATCTACTGAAAATAATTCAACTGTATTTGACTAGGAATGTATAAAACATTGTTCCAGACGGTCTGGTCTAGACTCTAAAGCCATTACTATAGATAAGCCTGCTTGTTAACAAAATAAAAGAAATTCTGGTATCATTGTCAAGGAATATTCTGCTATAATACTTATTATTTGTCAGAAACTATCAAAACCGAATGAAAATAGGTTTTTCCTACAGTGGGTGACAAAGTGGGCTTCCTTGCACTGATTATATTTACAGAAAGCTGATAATTGCTGCATTTGCTTACTTTGCCCCACAATTTTTACTTTGTCGAACACCAGTACTCCAACCAAACAACACAAAACAGCGTGTTTTATTTTGCATGTAACCCGTGTACGCTTCGAAACTTGAAGATACTACGACTACGATCAGTTGGTGCAGCATTTCTTATTTCGTTCATGTTTTTATTTAACCTAACCTAAAAATGTGTTGTTCAGTGTTTGAAAGTCTTGTTATTTATATGTTTTATAGCAACTGTAGGAAAAATATGATGTATAACACGAGTGCACAGCCATTGCTGCACTCGAGAAACTTTCCACACTCGCCTACTAGTTACACAAATAACGATAGAAAATAAATGCTGTTTAATTATAGAAGTTAATTATATAATAATTTGCGTCTAGTTGAGGCTGTTGAAGAGGTCCAATTGAATATGGTAGGTTTTTTATAACTGGACCTTAAATCTCAAGGACTTTGCTAAATCTACAATAGACCTACTTTTTGTTACGGAGAAAATAGAGAACACATTCACATTACCATATATTTATTATATTTGGAATCAGCAAAAGCACACAATGTTCTTTAATTTATTATAATAATATATTTAGGTCAAGTTTAAATTAAGGTAATGAAGTAATTCAGGATTGAAGTATAATAGTCAGTTTAAATGATACCTTAGACCTTAGTACCCACTGTTTGCTGTTTAAAAGTATGGTTATAATATCTGGAAACTTGGTTATGAACTTAGGAAATCACTTTAGCAGTCTTTGACCTAGTTAGGGAAGTATTCGTATTGAATAACTTAACCTATATCTAATCTTTTTTTAGTTCCTAATACTCAACCATAAATTTTAAGAAATATTAAGAAATTGCGATTTTTTTATGTTGGTAATTTGTTTTTAATTTATTCTACTATCCATACACGCTTATTATTTAAACCCAATTTAAAAGCTTTACCTACAGTAATTGAACTGCGTTTCTTCGTTTTAAAGGTCAATTAATATTCATGTTTACGATACTGTAGTAGGATTTTTAAAATTATGTACGCACTAATTTTAAAACTATATATTATGCTGCACACGATTATGTATAACCATCGCATTGTTGCAATTTTAGTTTAGACTTGGTGAAGTATACAGGTAAAATAAAAAAAAATTAAAATAAAATATGAATAAAATGTTTTTGGGAACCATACCATACTATGCCAATACTTTGACAAAGTCCTAAGAACGCAATCGTTTTCTTGATTAAAAAAGATTAATTTAACTATTACTCTTTATTTTATGCCTTTTAAATTCTTATTTTGGAACATGATTTCAAATTCAATGAAAGTATTTTGGTAGTAAGATATTGTACCATTTTTCAGAAAATGTTTGAAAATATATATTTTCTTTTGGCTTTGTATTTTTACGTGTAATATTGTTCATTATTTAATATTGCAATACGGATAAAAAAGGAGTAAGTGTGATGTGATTTTCATACCAAGGACCGATATTTTTTACTTTAGTCGTTGCTGTTTTTATAATATTGCATAATGCAAGAATGAATTGGGTTGCCTCACGTTGTTCAACTAGTTTTAATCAATAATTCTGAACTCTAAACCAATATCATAATGTTAAATAACCCTTTCACTCAAAAACATACTCTTTTAGACATTTCTATGTAGGCTATTCATTAAAAACACTCCGTTGGGATAAGATAATTAAATTTACACAGTTATAAAACCAGCATGAGACTGTCGTCGGTTGTATTACAACTAGAAGCAGTGGTTAGTTACAAGTTACCCGGGACAAGATTCGTTTAAATGTAGTTGGAGTAAACCTATTTACAACTGAATAGTATCTTGATGAGATCGAGCAGTAGGGCTCGGCTATTCAGTTTAGTTAAGCGATTGAAATACTGTTATTCAGAACTATGTGGTGTATTTAAGTAATTGTAGTATATACTTTGATGTTTCTAAATCATATAAGTATTTATTGAATACATGTGAAATAATTTATAATGATACAGAATTTATATCACTACATACATTGGACAATATGCAATGGTTCATCAAAGTGAAGATAATTTTTATCTAGTATTTAGAACGTAAAATATAACTATAAATTCAATGGTTGCATTTGAAGGGCAGGGAAATACAGACTATGGATAACATTGGGGATATTAGACAACTATATTTTTATTGATGTGATAGCATATTTTTCTAACTGGACAATTAATTGTTGTACAAGAATGAACATGTTAAGGATGAAATCATGAATATACGTGATTCAATTAATTTGATATCAAAGACGATTACTTAAGAAATGAACTTTAGCAATGACAAATTAAATATTAACAAAAACCATCTTATTTTTTATCAGAACTAACACACTGAACTATTTTGTTGTTACAAAACAATTTCAACATTTGACTGTTTATTTGTTTTAATCAGTAAACAGTCTTTTGGCAAACTTAAGGAAATATCTATTGAGTTTTTTATAAATGATTAATCATAGTACGTCAAGGTAAAATATCGTTAGTATTAAATAATTTAAGTCAATAATAACGAAGCAAAAAGTTACCGGTAACCTTTAATTCAAGTTGAAAAAGAAAACATTTTAAAAGTAAACAGTATCATAAAAAGTTGCGCAGAAAGATTCATCCTGTTTTCCTCCTAATCTGCATTTATGAGGGTTATAATTCTCTCAAATTGTTTCTTATAATTCTCTGTGCATTAAGCTCATTAACGCCATACTAGGTCCAGGGAGTTTATTTCCATAAAATAGTGAGTATTTAACATTGTTGATGTATTTAGTTTGCAATCACAAATAGTGCAATGTACCTTACTTAATAACCTGGTAATATTTTAACCTAATTGTAACAGAGAGTACAACAACATGTAATATAGAAATCTACGTTATTCTGCTGACATTTAGTCTGCTGTATTTTCATCACCTAAAACATGGATAAAAATATCCCCTTAGTAGATTTCTCATCTTAATGAAACAGCTGAAGCCAGTTTTATCGTTAGTTCTGTCCGGTGCACTGTAGAGGTCTTGTTTTGTTTATAATTTGACTCTTGTTGTGACAGTCATTAAAACCTCGTTTAACCAAATCAAACCATGTCATAAAAACGATAATTCGTCCCCTAGTCATATAATCAAACAGTAAAGCACAAATCATAAAATTAACCCTAAAATACATTTGGCCAACACTAGCGGTCAGTATTACCAGACATGAAATAGACACGCAAAATGAACTACAAACGTATCAATACGTACAAACAAACTAATACATATAAACAAATAATTGCGTACGGACAAATCAATACGTACAAACAAATCAATACGTACAAACAAATACATACGTACAAACAAATCAATACGTACAAACAAATCAGTACGTACAAACAAATCAATACGTACAAACAAATACATACGTACAAACAAATCAATACGTACAAACAAATCAATACGTACAAACAAATCAGTACGTACAAACAAATCAATACGTACAAACAAATACACACGTACAAACAAATACATACGTACAAACAAATCAATACGTACAAACAAATCAGTACGTACAAACAAATCAATACGTACAAACAAATACATACGTACAAACAAATACATACGTACAAACAAATCAATACGTACAAACAAATACACACGTACAAACAAATCAATACGTACAAACAAATACACACGTACAAACAAATCAATACGTAAAAACAAATCAATACGTACAGACAAATCATTACGTACAAAAGTATCAAAACGTACAAACGTATCAATACGTACAAACAAATCAATGTACAAACGTATCAATACGTACAAACAAATCAATGTACAAACGTATCAATACCAGTTGTGACAAAGGTTCCGATGGCGCAGGAACTTAGTCTTGATGTTCCTATGTCAATACAGATCGGTCAAGCAATACAGCTGTAGCAATACACTACAATACAGTGTATCACTGATTGACGCCGTAGCTTTGTATTGTAGTAGTGTCATGTTACATTATATATTGAGCTAACACAATACCTATATTTGATAAATACAAGATGTGTGCTTATATTTATTTCTTGTTTAGCTACAATGGCGGCATTTTGTACATCTAAACCCCCGTATTTCTTTTTAACGTTGACATTTTGATAAGACTGCGGCATCAATTGATTGCGCGACAAATGACATCGGTCGATCTCTAGTAGGCTAAATTGATTTTGATTTAAATGATATCGTTACGATGGCAATAGAATTGTGTAGCTGCTCGTCAATTTGGGATTACCCCAGATGGTTGTAAACTTTGTCTTTTAAATGATATCATTTACAAAACTAATGATTCAAAAAATGACTACATTATTTTATGGTGTTCTACATAATATGTAGGACGAATCTTACACAGATTTCAAGTTTTAAAATAAACATTTGGGGACTAAAAAGATATAATTTATTCAATTTGAGATTGGAAAAACCTTGTTTTATTAACCGTACAAATATTTGTAATGCAATTATTCCATGTAATAAAAATAATATTTTACTAATCGAGTACCTGAATCAAAAACTAAGTACAAGAAATATATTTTATGTGCAAAGTAAATCCCTATAAAAACACATCGTCATTATATCTGTACTCTTCACGATTACCGTATAACAGAGCTACACAATATGTATATTTAGCATAAAGTTATGAGCTTGAAACGTTTCTCTTTGTTTGTATGGTAATTTATTAGTAACAAAGTCTATTTCAGAAATATTTATTGAACAAGTATTGCAAACACAAATAAAAAGTATCTTTGTAAATACAATTATTATTCGTCGGTATTTAAAAGTTAGTAGGCCGAAACTTGGTCTCTTTAACCTTCTTTGGCGTATTTAACTGTATAACAAATTTAAATACTACTATAAAATTCTAAAGTTATCGTGGTGTTCTAATTTCCAACTCAATATTAACAGTTTGACATGACATGTAGGGTGGAGAGGGTGGGACGGAAATTGATTTCATCGTAAAATTACCGCAAACTTTTATAAACCTCATTTTTGTTACTTGGGTCACGCGATTTTACAATTTACTCTTACAGATTTGGATTAAATCTCCGTCGCATTCTGCACGGTATCTAATTTTGAAGTTGTTACAACGATTCTGTAAACCACCGTCACATGATGGTTTAAAGATGTTTAGCCTTCGGAAGATTCTTACCAGGTGTTTCTTCCTATCAGAACTGGCTAATACCACAGAACACTAGTGCTTGCTAACTTCTGTTGTAAAGGCTCGGGGTTCAATTCCACTAGTAATCGTAGCGGCTACCAATGTCATACAATCGTGTCGAAAACCGTTGTATTTAGCTTACCATTTGGTTAATACACCAATAAACTAAAAGCACTGTTCTCTCGGACAAAGATAACTTTATCTATATATTTTAGTATAGACCACCTACTAAAAGTGAAAAGAAAATTAATTTTACAAAGCATGTATTAAGTGCAACATCTATACGAAGCGACAACGATTCGAACTCAAGACACGATTGTTATTAAGAGTATTTATTGCACGAATCGAAAACCAAATACGTAGAATCATTTAAGAGTTTCCTTTGATTAAAAAAAGGTCTTACGACTCAATAGATTTATTTTATACCGGTGTTGAGGGTGCATTGCATTTAAAATTTTATTGTATAATTTAAAATAAACCCGTTTAAAAGCATGTTAAAACACTTTGTACTTTTCATATGCAAAATTATAAACAAATTACACACCTTTCATTTTTAAAGGAGTTTAAAATCTTTTAATATTCTAATATTTAACATTTGTATATTTGAAACATCTTGAGAAACTCTTGAGACTTTTTTTCACGAACGCAAATTAAGAGAATGATCATTGTATGGATTTAGTAAGTTTATACGTTTGTATTCTGTTGTACAGTATATATAACTAGAAGGATTCGTTTCCTCTATCAAATAACGAATGCCACATATAACATTGTTGTGAGGGAGTTACATTTCCAGGAATAAGAGAAGCAACCAAAGACATGTAGGCCCCTGAGACGTGTTTGTAGCCAACGCATATGTTAATGTCTATAAAATATGTATGTCATGATGCCTTTTTGTGAGTAACTTTAGCTTAATTACTAATTTAAATTCGAAGACAAGAAAAGGATGAATGGTGGATCTGAAAATATTATTATTATCATAGACAATATTAAAGTCATGCTAAGAAAATTAGAAACATAGCCCTGAATCGTCATAGTATATGCTTACTGCATAGTGTAGTTAAAGAATCAAAAGCTAACCATAATCGACAACAATTAACATATCTTACATGAAAATACCTCTTGCGCATAACCGACCTTGTTTGTGTGAAAATTATTGATTTGTTGTAAAAAAGCGAGGACAAAATTGTAAACCCGCAATATTCCCCTCCCCTCCACTCAGTACAGCATCCTGTATTAGCGGATTAATTACATTGCAGTAATTTGCAATTAATTAAGCATGTTTGTCGCATTTGGCTGACAAAAAAACCGCACAGTGTTCTGTACAATATTGGTAACCGTTGTGAATTTTGATCGAATCAATTTAGTGTTACATTTAGTTATTTTCTGTAGGTGTTGATTCTTTTTGTATTTTGATTATTCAATACATTTTTTTAATATTAAAATATTTTTGAATAAAAAACCGGCTACATTAGAATATTTATGTAGTTATAACAAAATTCAAGTTGTAACAATTAAAGGGTTTACTTAACAACTAAGTTATATTTATATGTAAAATGGGTTATGTATTTTATTTTTTAATAACTGTCCTTATACGAGATTTTAGGTTGTATGTCCCAACATGTAGATATTCAATAAATGTTTAAAGTTAAATAGTTTTGCCCACTACGGTAACACGAGAGGAATGTTTCGTGAACTAAAAAATGTAAATTCTCACCTAAATAATGGTTTGTAAACTCTACAAGTAATTTTACACATCTTATATTAGTTTCATGATTTTAATGAGTTTCCAATTCTAAGACTTTATGTTAGTAGTCTAATAAATACCGCAGGCATAGTTGTTTACTGTACTTGAAACCAGCGGTTTACCATGATGAAATTTAATACATATTACCTCAAACCGTGTTTTCAATGTATTTTTTCATAATCTATTGAATACAGGGACGGTAGCCAACTAAATTAAAGACCTTTACTACGAAAAAAGGTTCTTAAAAGATTTAAATAACTGCAGATGTATAGTGTCTATTTGCAAAAATTCCATAAATCACATAAGTTCTTTAATTGGATCTTAAAATCATAATTTGTACAGCTATAGCTTAACTTGCCTATCAGACTGTGCAAATACCGAAGATACTAGTTTCGTTTCACGATTTTGACGCAGAAATAGAATAGTATCCTTAATAAAATTAACTAGGTCATACATTACTGCATTGCAATTCTTCCTTGAAGCGGAATCCTTAATAACATTGACTATTTCATACATTACTCCATTTTTCCTCATGTCCCTGCAATAGTTAAATGCCGCTAACAGAATAAGTAGTTCCTAACTCGTCTTGGCAACGTAATATCATTTAATTGAAGTCTCAGGTGGCATAATGAGTTTTGAGGCAAAACTTAGTTTATTTCGAGCGTTCGTGTCTTAGTTTTAATTGACAATTGTCTGTAAGATTGACAGTCAATTTTGTGCCATTAGATTTGTATCTCAGTGATAATTGCTACCAACAAAACAAGTTAAATTTCATCTGAAAGGAAAATTAAGTTTGTATTTTTTGATTACGTAATTATTTGTAGTACGGTTGGTAACTGTATAAGTTGCAGCTTAAGCAATTGTATTTGTAAAATGTAATCTTTATAAGACACATGAGTTAACATTTTGAAGACAAAGTTCACCCTTGTATGAGGCACCCGAGACACTCTAATTATGAAATATCAGATAAAGCTATCAAAGGCGGTGCGTGCAAAGGATCTTGGAGAGGTTCTCATTAAAACTGAGAAAACGTGTGTGTACAAAGAATGGAAGCTTCTTATTCTAATCATCTTACATCAACAGTATTTTAAGAAATGTCGTTAGTGAATAAAGATATAATTTCCCTCAATGAATGAACTACTGGGTTGTTTGTGCGTATTTTGTTCTTTTTTTACAAGTACTGTATATAAACGTTGCTGACGTAGAATAAAAATGATTACAAGTGGAACCTCGATAAGAAGACCCTCGATAACAAGTCACCCTTGATAACAAGTGTCATTTTCATATCCCCTATAATTTATTTTACCCTTAATCACAAAATGTTTTGCAAACCTCAATAAGGAGTTAACCTTGATAACAAGTCTTATTTATTAATCCCCATGAGAGTCTTCTTATCAAGGTCCTACCTATTCTTTGGGGGAAAACGCTTGTGTTAACCAATAGTAGTTATTTCAAAGAGGTAGAGATTATTATTTTGAACTCAAATTAATGCACTGTTTCGAATGCCGGTCACCAATAGACATTTTTTGCCACATGACAATGTTGCTTGAATTAGTAGCTTCTGTACCCCTTATCAATTACTGTTGTGACTATCTATCAGTCAAATAAATAAGGTAGGTGTCTCAATGAAAGAAAATATTTTTTACAGACATTCTCCACGTCGAAATTGTCTACGCCGTTACCTCAGTTCTCTGGCCTGAGTACAGCAGTAACGACGTGATCGTGCCTGCGTTGCGTGTTGGGACAAATAAAAAGTGCTACCGCATTGCCTGATAATTTGGGTCAGCTACGGCGCCGAGGGGCAACCCCAGTCTAGTCTGGGCTTGCTGGTTTGGGGCAACTTGGTAACATACTCAGGAATGTGGGTGAAATCAGTATATGGGAGGTAATGGTAGAAATTAAAATGGAATTTTGCCGGACTCAGCTACGAATATACCACTGAATGCAATCTCAAATATGATTTTATGTAGGTATCTGGTTACATAAACCCCGGAGCAGGTAAATTTGGTGTTTACGTATAATTCCAACTTATTTAAACACGATGTTTTACAGGTTTCAGTATGTATCAAGAAAGAAGTAATTAAATTTACATATAGCTCGCTCTGATGTAGTTTTATGCTGTTACTGTTATTATTAAGATGGGGGTATTCGAAATCCTAATATGAATTAAGGGGGAATAAAGTAAAGTGGGTGAATTGCCCTCAAAGTATATCAGAGGTATAACCCTTCAATACACCCTAAGTTAAATACGACATGTAGGGTTTTATGGTAAATAAAAACCATGAAGTAAGCATAGTTTATGTACAGCCGTTCACTAAAAGCCTATGCACGATGTTAACTTTGCCCCGAGGATAACTGTTTACTTGTGGATAACTTTACCCCGAAGTAAACAGAATTAATGTATAACCGTTCTTCACGAAAATCCTATGCACGATGTTATACTTGAGGATAACTTTAACCCTAAAGTAAACATAATTAATGTATTACTACGAATATCTCACTAACGATGTTATGCTTGAGGGTAAATTAACCTCGAAGTAAGTACAATTCATGTATAGTCGTTCAATACGGTTGCGTGTACACAAATGGTCGACTGGCGTGTGGTGGTTTAACTATGGCGTGTAGTGTCGTGCAATGAGCTCTGTCTTCGCCGACAAACCTGGTTGGTAACATAGGTTACCACTGTACTGTAGATAGGCTACAAAGCTACAAACAGCTGCAGGACGAACATTACAATTATGTCGGTAGGATAATCATTTTTTGCGGTTTTTAACGTATATTTTGTCATAGGAGTAGTGCCCCTTGCAGTATATTGTGTCTTACTTTCACCTACTAGAATGCAAGGCTCTAGAGTCTAGCCCGTAGAGATTTTGCTGATTCTGGCTAGGAGTGGAAGATCTCAACATTACAACACAGTGGAAAGGCATTGGTGATTGGAGGGATTTGAACCCGGGATCTCTAGGAGCGAGATCCCGCTCCCCTTACTATTAGGCCAAAGTGCTCCCAAGCTCATTTTACGTTATAATTTGTTGTTTTCTAAAAGAGAGTTGGTAACATAGTCTTGTCCCATTTAGTTGCAATTATTTGTAAATATATCTTAGTTAAAATACATTCTAACATAAAACAACCCTATAATTTACTCAGTCACACAAACACAAACCAACCCTACATAGTGGGAAAATGTTACTTTGTACAGTATATATATATAAAAAAAACTAACATTGGCTCTAAAAGCAGATGGTTTTACAAATAGAACGTTGTACAGCTTCGCTCGTTATATTAGATAATGTTTAAAATAATATTGTATATCGTATGATTTTGATAATGGCAAAAAACATCAAAATAATTAGTTAAAAACATTGTAATGTTGCCAACCTAAAGTTTGTGCAAAAAATTACAAAAAATGTTAACAGATACCACAACAGCGTTAATACGAGTATCTTTTAACTTGGGGTGGTCAGTATTTCACAAACATTACCATACAACGGTGTCTCTTTGATACAGACAATTTATTTACTGACCGATAAACTCTCTGTTAACCGTTAATAAAACGAAATGGTTCTTTTGACATTTAAATGTTTTCTTGATACCGCGACATAACAGCTGATGTGTATTAGTTATTATCGTTTATTTCTTTTAAATACTTTAAAAATGACTTTACTTGAAATCTCTTCTGTGTAATACATTTTTATTACTGTTTTTTGGTACTAGTAACATATGTTGTACTAATTTTTTGATCTAGATTATATTATTTAATTAATATTAGGTACCGGTAAGCTATTGTATTTGCTTGATTATTTTTTTACAGCATATCAGATAATTTGGTAAACTAGTGATTTGAGAAAATTATATTGTGTAGTATTAATAAAAACTTAACTTTTTGTTCTGTTTCAGGTAAGTTTCGCACTGCTTGGTGTTCCTATGATATTCCATGTTGTAAGTACGTTAATTTATTTTAATAAGTTCAAATATTGGAAATATTTGTAAAAAAACACATATACTTCCTTAGTCTTACAACTCAATTATTTATAAATTTAGGTTACTGTATTAACATTTGTTGGTTAAAATGTTTTCATATAAATTATGAGTTTCGATGTAGGCTTGAGTTTTTTTAGTCACCATGATATTCCCGTTTATTTGTTCTATCACGTTACTGAATAAATAGAACAAAATTTAGGTCAACTACTAACAAAGTCTCTTACTGCCTGTTTTATCTAACTTTCAACAGCTTTAATCTTATTAATTACTTTTTTGATGCCTTCGTTTTCAAGACCATTTGTATTTGCTCTATGTACATTTTGCCACCTTTTATTACCTTTTAGGGAAGCCTTTTATCCTCATATTTTCTATAAAACAACACTACAAATTGTCTACTGTATATAGTCCATTGTATAGTTTCACTAAATATTTTCCCTTATCACTGTAAGTTTACTAAACTGTTCAATATTAGTTTACACTACAAATTTCTTTCTCCTGCACCTGATATAATGGCAAACTAAAATGGAAACTATAGCGTATTTTATGCTCCTATTAAATATAACGTTATGAAAACTAAAAGATATACAGTACCACTGTGTGAAAGGAATATTCTACTGTGTTCATTTTAGAGCAAAAATCATAGTTAATGCTTCTACCAAAATTAATTACAATATTACGGAATGCATTCCATATATTTTAATTACATTACTCAAACTTTTATTTGTTTACCAATGCATTTCCGAGACCAATATTACATTACGTATTCAGAATATTGCACTGATGTAATTAGTGGCGTGTGATGGTAAGCAGACTATCATATTGATAGTGTTGTGTAACGGTTTATTCCACCCTCTACCATTCCCTTTGTCAACCCCATCCCTTGCAGCTGCATTGGCTTCGGCGAGTCATCCACTAACTAGGGTTATTTTGCACCACCTGCTTATGCCACGTCAATGGGGTTGTTGGTTGTCGGATAGTCAAGAGACTAAATTTATTTAATTTTTAGTCCAAAAATTGATCTAAATAAAATTAATGTTTCCTAAATTAATTTGTTTACACAATCATTTTGAGTTAACGTCATTGGCACCAAGTTCTTTTAAAGAGACGTTCCAATTCCCCAGTCGTGTTACTATCTAACGACATTTAAACCATAGAAGTTTTGGAACAATAATGAACCTAGTTGAACTGAACTACTGTTAAAGCGCACTCATTGCAAATTATTCATTTCTTTCAAATCCACCAACATTTTCAACGAAACCAATCAGAAATAACTGTTCAATAGCATATTATCTCACATTAAGTCACGGTAGCAAAAAAGCTGTGGATGAGACTTTGTAATGATGGATATAGATTATTATTTACGCTAAGTCTGCCATCAGATTGAACTATAAATACCCAACCCGGACAAGTAGAGCTTTGTTTACTGTTATATCTCCCGCCAAAATGTGCAGCTTCCCGCGTAAATAACACTCTTGCAGCCGACGGGACTCTCAATTTGAAAAAAAGTCGACTTTGACGTTCTGCCACTTACCCAAAATAATTTGAGATTAAATACCCTAGAGAAAATAGCTTAATAGAAATAAAATTACTGTTTTTTTTTGTAATTTAAAATGCATTGACTGTACATCGAAAATATTAAACTATATCCTTAAAACGAATAAAATTAAACTATGTTTTCTCTTCTGATATTTTTTGGTTATTTTTGTTTATCAGACTTTTTACGCAGGCTGGTTTATTTATTTAGCCTACATTTATTATTTAGTCAAAAATTACAGTTAGGACAACCCAGTCGATGGATTATGAAAAAATATCCGTTGTAAGGAACTATTAAATAACATTTCAATGCAATATTGAAATATTCAAATGCTATGTCATCGAAAATGAAGAGAAACCATTTAACAACCATAAACATAATAGTCTTTATTTTAATTATTATATTCAGCACAATCCCTTTAAAATCGCAATCAAAGATGTTTTCGAAAAAATCTTCTTTCTCTTCACCTCTGTTTCATAAATCATTTACATTCTTTTTATTAAAAACCCCGCAATGTTTTTCACTTGTAATTAGAAAAGAGAGTGCTACGTTGTAGACAAACAAAATGGTATACTAACGTCAAAGGCGTGCTTTTATCCTCGCAGAAGGATAATATCTTTTTATTTGTTTAGAAGCAAGGTAATGAACAAGCTAATCCCTGTAGTTGTCGCTTTGCGTTTCTGTATTGACGCTGTTTGGGTCTCTCAGTTACAAATGAATATTTCACCAGTATACCACGTTTAACTTTTACATAAAATTATTTTAATGTCGGTTTTTGCTAATATGTTAAATTCGTATTATATAGCTTGGATGTAAAATAACTGGTTACAAGAGTAGCCAAGTTGTTAAAAAGCTCACCTTTAAATCTGAAGTTCGAGTTTCGATTCCAGAAGAAATCGCTTTTGGACCCAGATATAATTTGTTAATGATTATTGTTAATTATATTTGTTTATGAGATATTGACTGTTATTGATTTGTTATTTATTGAGATATTGATTGGTCGTAAGTACGTTTTTCATTGTTCTAGGATTGAGTAATGAGTAGTGTTACAAATGTGTATCATGTACTCATGAATTTTACACACCTTGTCACATAAAAAAAATTTGTTTTCCTGACTTAACACATTTCATTGTAAAAAATTTTAATAATTGTGTTAAGTGCTTACACCAAAGGACAATCATCAATATACAGTATACAGGGTGTCTCAGACCACCCGGCCGGCTTGTATAGCTCCAATATGAAAGCAAATGGAAACCTAATTGCAACTGGAACCCCCTATTTTGACCCCAAGGAATTCAGCTAAATTATTTTCAACCCCAAAAAAGCACCCCAAAGGGCAGATTTTGGGGGGTGGGGGTGGTTTTTGGGAAATTTTCAAATGTAAAGGGGGGTCGTGTTATACCTCTTTTTAAAGGTCCTTTAGTCCTGAGTGTTTTAGTGGAAAAAGATTTAAATTATCTTCATCCCTATTTACAGGGTGTTCAAAAACGTACAAAAAATAGCCCTTTGAACTACTTTTCACTGTAAAGAAGTGGAATTTTGTGGGGGGTTCAAATTTTGATAACACTTTAATTGCTAAATGAGCTTTCAAAAAACCCTGGTTTCAACCCTTTTGCTATCTTTTTACTTATGTTACGCATTTTCAAACTTTTTGAAGTTTCAAAAGCTGTTATCTCAAAAATTTCAAATGGCAACATGGGTTTCATTACAAACCACATTGTATACCTTAAAATTTGCTATAATTTTTGTATTTAATGTTTTTTGGTATCTTCATTGGTTAAAGAGATATAACGAAATTAGTGTATTTTAATGGTTTATTAAATGGTATTCAAAGTGTTTACTGTGGCAAATGTACACCTCTAGGTCTCAATTAAAACAAATCTTGTCTAAAAAAATAAAATAGTACTCAGATTGTTGATCTTGGAAGATTGATAAAGGAAAGAACACAACTGCAAATGTTCTTAGTTATTTTACAATTCCATGGCTCTAATAGTTCTTTGAATGAATAATTTGTTTGAATCAGCATTAATAGCCTACATACTGATGGACTTCTACAAATGCTTAAATTGCCTTCCATTTTGTTCCATGCAAACCCCAACTTTGTTATGCATGTAGTACTTCTTCTCCACTATTATGGTACTGTATTGCTGTTTTACTACCGCAGGTGCATTCACCTCTCGTACAAATCCAGTAAGTTCCTTATAATTTGATTTATCTAATCAAACGTGACCAGTTTCATGCACACGCTCATTGATTTCATGATGATTTTTTTTATTTACCAGTAGCATTTATAGACAGTATTCATTCAAAGCACTATTAGAACTTTGTAATTGTAAAATAACTAAGAATATTTGCAGTTGTGTTTTTCCCTTTATAAATCCTCCAAGTTTAACAATCTGGGTAGTATTTTAATTTTTTAACATAATTAGTTTTAATTGAGACCTAGAAGTGTACATTTACAACAGCAAACACTTTGAATACCATTTAATAAAACATTAAAATACACTAATTTCGTTATATCTCTTTAACCAATGAAGATACCAAAAAACATTAAATACAAAAATTATAGCAAATTTCAAGGGCTACAATGGGGTTTGTAATGAAACCCATGTTGCCATTTGAAATTTTTGAGATAACAGCTTTTGAAACTTCAAAAAGTTTGAAAATGCGTAACATAAGTAAAAAGATAGCAAAAGGGTTGAAACCAGAGTTTTTGAAAGCTCATTTATTAATTAAAGTGTTATCAAAATTTGAACCCCCCACAAAATTCCACCTCTTTACAGTGAAAAGTAGTTCAAAGGTCCATTTTTTGTACGTTTTTGAACACCCTGTAAATAGGGATGAAGATAATTTAAATCTTTTTCCACTAAAATACTCAAGACTAAAGGACCTTTAAAAAGAGGTATAACACGACCCCCCTTTACATTTGAAAATTTCCCAAAAACCACCCCCACCCCCCAAAGTCTGGGGTTGAAAATAATTTAGCTGAATTCCTTGGGGTCAAAATAGGGGGTTCCAGTTGCAATTAGGTTTCCATTTGCTTTCATATTGGAGCTATACAAGCCGGCCGGGTGGTCTGAGACACCCTGTATTAACAATAATTGTAATTAATATTTCTGTCAGCTGTTTGAAAGATACTAAACACTTTATGTATGAAAACTTTCTGTTATTCACAGAATGAAATTTTTTTTAACTCAATGTTATTTTGTTAACATACCCAGCTTCGGCCAAATAAATTTATTTCATTTGCTAATCATTTTTAGACTATACATTATTTCTTTATATATTAGATGACAAATTTAGAATTTTGTGTATTTTTAATGTATTATACTCAAATTGTTGATACTTCTACTAAAGTATTCTAATGAAGTGATTTATAAAAAAAATTGGAATCCAAGAATCGTGCACAATAGTTATAAATTTTGCAACAAGCCTGCGTGCAATCTCAAGTATTAAAATATTTTATATTTTACCAAACAACAATAATTTAGCCACAAATTACAGTAGTATCTGTTATGGTTTTTTTATCATAATACACAGACTACATCTTTGTTTCTAAAACTATAAACTCTGCAAACCCACAAAGCATAAAACATTCTTTCCGCCTCGAAATATATTTACGCTGTCAGTTCTTGCTTTTTAAGGTTAGTGAGTTTATTTTCATGTCAGTTTTATGATTTGTTTGGTGAACATTGTGTCACACTAGGTAGAAAACCACAACCGCCTTTAACACATGACCTTTGCCTTCAACATTTTTTATCTAAAATTATTTGCGTATTTTTTTAAAACCTAGTTAGCGGTTTGGTTGTTTTGGAAATATGTCCATGCGTATCCAAAAATAACTTGAATTAGAGGGACTTGTAAGGAGCATGTGCCAAATTGAGAATGACACTGGCGTAGACATAGTGAAAAATACAATTTTATAAATATATTGACAATTGAAGCAAAACTCAATGCATTTTTTAACAGGATGGGTCAGAATAAGACAGAAGCTAGTCCCAATGTTTGCCCAATTTTACAACTAAAAATCGTAATATTTAAGCTATTTCTTATTTGATCTTTTTGAGCTTGGTATCCCTTGATAGGGAATAATTAAAAATTATATATAAAAGTGTTCTTAAAATTAGCCGTTATTGAGTAATTTATGTTTTGAAAATAACATAACCGCCATTTTGAAGTTTTAAATTGAATTATGATGTATTTTTTAAGATGGGTTTCTTCTACCTTAACATACATACTAAGTTTCATAAAGATCGGTTAAAAAATCCAAAAATAAAAAATGTTATGTAAAACATACATAATTGAGGATATCTGGTTAACGAAGCGATTTTGGATAAATTGTATTCTTAACTTTCTTTTCATTATGACCCAAGGAATAACTACGTAAATTATGTCCCGACATTTTTTCAACACCCTGTATAACAATGCAACACTTTTACTCAAGTCCTATGTCTCCATTTGCACTATTTTAGGAAATACTCTTTGTAAAAATATGCAGTATGAAGGGACTACAGTTGTGGGTTGAAGTCGTATATAAAAGGTGACACAGAATACCACGGCGTGGCTCTAAATGAAATACCTGTCAGGAGCTAACTTATGTAGTCTCGCACACGTATTCACGCAACTAAACCAGTCAGGGGGATTTGGAGGGTTCAATTTGTATTTCGCTTGAATTGTTACGGCGAGATTTTATGTATATGTTGTATTTCTTTTACGATTTTAATTATTTTCTTTGGTGCTTTCACCTGTAAAACATTTAGTATTGTTTTTCGTGTAAATTATGTGTTGCTCCCAAGTAGATGGACTCAGTGATTAGGAGCGGTTCGATTCATCGCACACAAATGTGAATGTTTAGAGGACTTTCCTATATCTGAACAAGTTTATCATGCAGTTATTTTGTTTTAATTAATTCTATCCTAAATTGATTCTTCTGGGAGTGAGCTGGTTTAGTGGTTAGAGCGTGGGACTTCGGTTCCAGGGGTCCCGGGTTCAAATCCCGCCAAATCACCAATGGATTTTATGTAAGTGATAATGCCGAACCCCTAGGTTTAGCTTGAAGTAATGTGAAAAAAAATCCGGACTCGTACCTAGCTTCCTAGGACAACAAAATTGATTCTTCAATTTTATAAATTGTTCACCAATAATTCCACACGGAAAGTATATTTAATTTAGTCTTTTTACTTAATAAATGAATACTACATATTTACCCTAGATTGTAATACAATTTTGCATATTTATATAATGGAAAGTGTTCTCATTGTGTATTTTTATCCGGCTTACGTGTCGGAACTTCGTGCAACCAACGAAAATAACCCTTAATTTGTATCCAAGCAGTTATACGTTGAAATATATTAATCGAGCTTTACTAACTTGAGTTACAGAGATGAGATTGCCCACTAGATTCGGAGATCTATAAATATGCGCTGGAGACAGCAACGTCATTGTTTATTGTTATTGCGAGCTCTTAGTAGTGCCAAGTTAAATAACATTTACACGTCACTCATGAAATATAACGTTTCAAAAGCTCCTTTGTTATTGTCCTTCCGTTGTGACAGGTCACTTTAGCTCATTTTGACAGGTTCCACCGATGTTGATTTTATTTATAAGCTATGAAGTGTGTAATGACTTTTGTTGTTGAATATAGTGATGTAGTTATGACTTATTAGGTACTAAAAATAGTTTTATCAGCTTAATCGTTGACTATATACACCTAATTATGGGTCAGACAGTCCACGCTTTTAGTTTTCATGTTTTCATTTATTAAAATTGTAAACTTGTTATTTCGATTATATAAATTATTTCATAGACTTTTTTTTAAACATTTACGGTTAGAAAAATATTTTATTATGTACACGAATTATAGAAATAATGCTAAAATGGAGTGAAAAAAACTGTTTATTTCTACAGGCAAAAATATTATGCACATAGCATACTTTAAAGAATTTATAATAATACTGGCGCTAATGAAACATAAAATTAATTATATGTGTATATTGTAAAAACATAAATCTTCTATGTTTTATATTTATATATGTAACGAGTTCTTTTAAATTACATTTTCAACGCCGTTTGGAAATTTCAAGAATTAAAAAAATTCTTCTGAGTGCATTTGTAATATGAAATTCGTAATTTCCAAATAAAATATACATATTTTCACTAATTTGCACCAATATTCAAGACTGTATATTCGCATTGCTCTACCACTTAGCTACATCGTGATGTTATGGTCTAATCAATCAGTGTGTTATTAGTGGTAGACCGATCTTAACCTCCCCCCCCCCCCAAACCTAAGGAGGGCATAATCACCACTATTCTATCTCTCCCGCTGTACCCTAATATTCCTGCAAGAAGCCCGGACATTTTCTTTTATGACAGTAGTATGAATGGCTACGATAGTTATTTCATTGTAAAAGTAACAATATTTTCTTTTATGACAGTAGTATGAATGGCTACGATAGTTATTTCATTGTAAAAGTAACAATATTTTCTTTTATGACAGTAGTATGAATGGCTACGATAGTTATTTCATTGTAAAAGTAACAATATTTTCTTTTATGGCAGTAATTTGATTGGCTACGATAGTTATTTCATTGTAAAAGTAACAATATTTTCTTTTATGACAGTAGTATGAATGGCTACGATAGTTATTTAATTTTAAAAGTAACAATATTTTCTTTTATGGCAGTAATACGATTGGCTACGATAGTTATTTCATTGTAAAAGTAACAATATTTTCTTTTATGACAGTAGTATGAATGGCTACGATAGTTATTTCATTTTAAAAGTAACAGTATTTTCTTTTATGACAGTAGTATGAATGACTACGATAGTTATTTCATTGTAAAAGTAACACTTAACACCTTTTTCCATGAGTAAGTTTCAATATTTTGTCTAAAGTACTTTATGTACCCAAACTTAAGCTGTTTATACGTAGCAACTGAGAATAAACCCTTTTCTATTCTGGATAAAGTAGAACAAAGAGAAACAACAAAAAATAAAGATTTTTACTTTTACAACAATGGATATTGTGTCGTCTGCCGGCGGTAGGGTTTATACGACACCACTTGTATTCAAATCTATGTTAATAAAAGTTCTTTTTGTTATGACTCAAACAACTGTAAACCATTTATGAATGGATACGGATACATACAGGTACATCCTAATGAAAGATTTGAAAATGTCGATGGAAATGAAATGGAATGAAAATACATCTTTAGAGTTGACGAGAATGAATACATCTTCCTCAGTAGTCTATTGAACGTCTGTGCTATTAACAATGAAATGAAAAATGTGTTTATTTAAGAGGCGAAGTTAGGACTTCGCAGCAAGTCCTCTCTACCACTTAACCACAAAAACATAAATAAATAAAACCTTATTCACTTATATAAGCAAATTTACAATAATAAAGTTCAGTTACCTACTACCATTGACTATACTGTACACCTCTAGTCAATGCTACTACTCAATAGTGTGGTTATCAAAAGATTTGTCATAATATGTTATTCTAATTCAACTTAAAAAATTTCAACACAAATACATATATTAAAAATTTTTACTTTAAAACAATACTACACTGAAACATAGAGACGCTAGAATTGTTTTTTCTTAGTGAAATACGACTGCTCAGTGCTCGCAGATGATGTATGTCCAACAATATTTGTGTTTTGTTTCAATGTTTCCCTTTTATTCGTAATTTACAAAAGCTCTCTGGCTATTCACTTTTACCACAACTACCAACATTGGTCGTCAATATAGTAATTCGATTTAATTTAGTTAACGCGCTAAATAAATTTGTATTGCCCACATCACACTAATTTTATTAGTTTAATCACACTACTAATTTTTATTCGAACAAAATTTTTATTGTACATATTTTTAGGCCTGTGCTGATTGTTCTGGTATTTTCTGTGTGGTGGATTAAATATAACCTTTTTTGTAAGGAAATAAAAATAAGTCTCATAATTACAATAATTTTTGTAAGGTTTCCTTCCCTAAACTTACTTATTTTCCAATTGGCTATTAATATATTTCCTTCACGTTTTGGAAATGACTAAAATGTTCTCTAGAATAATTCCTGGTAGAACGCAAAGTAATGAACATTTTGAAGCTTGCTAGAAAAAACATTCTGGTATTATTATTCAGAACTAACTGATTTAGTGTTATTTTGCCATGTGTGTAATTTATTGTTGATACAAGGAAATAAAGTAAAGCAATGTGGTAGTAACATAGAAACGCTCAGCAACAGGGGACTTACTTCTCCATCCTCATAATATTTCCGTAGCAAATCAAATTAATAAAACAAGGTGATATACAACTACTCATTATCAACTGGAACTGCTTGGCTTAAAAATTTTGGTGTTTTTTTTTACAAAGTATTTTATAATGTAAGTAAAAGGGTACAGCTTGTTACGTTCTTAAATAAATTAAATTGGAAATACGTGTAGTAACATGATTAACATAAAGTTGGAATACACCCGAAACTTTGTTTTCGCTGTCAATACAACAATGCTGTACTACAATACATTCTTGTTTATTGTTATTGTTGACGTAGCTTGATGTTTATTTGGACCCATCATTGTCATTATAACCCACAAAGGAGATAGATGTAATAGACCTTTTGTTTATAACTCTGTACATGGATAACACTATCGGTGTTCTGTCTGTTCATTAAATAATAGCAAACGTTCAGTACCATTAATAAACATGAGTTTTAAACAAATCTGGTTTGCTTTGCATTCATTATTATTGCAAGTAATTATTATTTAGCGTATGACGATTACATTATTTACCAAACATTTATAATTTAAAATAGTGACCAATTACGTGGTTTGTATCTGATTCTTTATCTCTTTTGTTTTATAACTAGATGGAAAACACCTACAAAAGCCTAGGCTATTTTGATAGAACTCGAAATCTATATCATGTATATGGAGTCCAAGTTTTTGCTGCTTAATAGAAATTCCTTAGTTGAGCGAACTCATGTTCTCTAAATGCAATCATTGTCTAATACTCCTCGTGTTCACATGGCTGACTGGAACTATGAGTTTCTAGGGGCCTCTCCAGCCGACATTGGTACAACAATTAACTACTGTACATTTTAGGATATAATAATTTTTAACAACATTATTATTTTAATTACCTTACTTAATATTAAAGTTTACGAATGAATGATTTTCGTATTTGAAGTTTGGTGTGTTGATCATATTCTAGTGAGGGAGCTTTTCGAGGAAAAATACTCCATCTTCGCGTACCAAATTGTTAACACGTGTTTTTGTGAGCAAAACTAAAATATTAAAACAGAATGTTATGTAAAATTTTGGTTAAATTGTATTATATAAATCTAGAATCTCAAAACATATTTGAATCTTATAATTACTTCTAACATTTTTACTAAATATCAAAACTTATGTCCACTTACCATTTTTTTTAAATTGTAGTGAGAGTAATTAGATTGCCTTGATATAAACATGAAATATTTAAACAATTTCATCGTAAAAACTCACAAATATATATTTTTTTAATGCAACACAAGTTATAAATTCAAAATGAGAATAGTTTACATTATACTGTATTGACGTTCGATTAAATCTGGTGTCTAATACTCAAAGCAGGCTGTATCCGAAACAGCTACGATATCAGATGATCAGCAGCAGCTTAGCTGTTAAATAAACTGTTTGCTTAGGCGATATTGGAAAACTTTGACCCTTCCGCTCCAAACAGTGCGCTCACATTTCAATAACCTTCGTATCAAGTTTTCTGTTTAAACAGCAGAGGCGCGTAATGGCTGGATTTGCTTCTATGTATTGGTGCGATGAATTAATGTGAAACTAGGTTGTACAATGTAGAATGATGCTTATCAAAGTATTAGCAGCAAAATATTTACAACTACTACGGAAATATTCATAATTTTAAGTTCAAAAGGTTTTGGAAGACGTTGTTACTAAAGGAAAATATCCAATATTCTTTTATTTCTTCTACAAACCTGTTTTAAAAATTGTTGTTTTTTTTATAATCGTTTTTAGTACCAGTGCTAGAATATCGTATTGTCTGAATATAAGGGTATCGTAACAAAGAGTTATTATAATTATGGGTTTGTCCTTTAACTAAATCTTTAAAGGCTCTAGAATCGAAATACTGTGTTTAGACAACGATATGAAACTACTGTAGTACATCGTGTTACATCGTTGTTTTTTGGACAAATTAGTTACATCGCTTTATTGTTATTGTTGTTATTGTTTCCTGTAAAAGAGTGGACAATATCCTTTAGTCTGGGTCTAACAGTCTGTCCACCCAGGTGATGTTTGTTAGTTAAAGGGTTAAAGTAATCTGTAATGGATAAGTACGACGATGAGTACTATCCGTAAAACTTGTATTACAGATAATTCTTAAATAGAGAAAGTTTTTGAATTGGATACCAATTATTTTTCCAATATAGTGGAACCCATTAGAAGTAGTGGCAGAACCACCGGGCGCTCTTTCAGGTGGCTTAGGCTTCTCTAATTGGCTATGCTTGAAGACAACAGTGATAGGCGGGTTTTAAGTCCCGTCCTCTAGAACACAAACTTTACTCAAAGCAGTACGATTTTACAAATAATATGATACCTCTAAGTAAGATATGAGTAGCCTCTGGAAGATAAAAAATCAATTTCATTACATAACAGCTGTTTTTTCCGCTGTTGATTCAAACTTTTGTATAATTCCGTAAATACACAAAATATATCACTCAAGAGCAACAATATCAGCTGTTATCTATTCGCACACGCTATTTCATAACCTAACAGCCGTTTTATTTCTGACGTTTGTTTAGCTTTGTATAATACCTACGTAAGTAACACCGTAACACACAATATATCTCTTAACTGCAACAATATCAGCTGTTATCTACTCACACCAGCTGTTAGACGCTGTCGATACATCAAAACAGCTGATTTCACCTCTGTTATTGACTGTCTTTCCGTTCCAGTTGGTGGAGAGTGCCAATTTCTTAACAATCTCTCTTTGAAATCGCCGTAGTGAAGTAATTTCATTCTATATTGATCATAGATTCAGTTATTGATTTGGAATTTTGCAAGAGGAATTATCACGCGTTATCATTATCAATCGTGGTTGTACAATTGAAATAAAAAGTTATTTGGTTTGTTTCACGTTAAAGTTGAACGCAATGATGTGAACGAAATGTACCTATATTTCTCGTTTCAGTTGTACATTTTAAAATTGATGCTGAAAACAGTTTTTTGTACTAGAGGAAAACTAATTTTAATTATAATATGATAGTTTTATGTGGTTAAAATCTATTTCAAACTGGTTATAAATAAATTACAAAATTTTTTCCTTTTTATTTTTTAAGGTGTTAAAAATACATATTTTGAAACGAAATTATGTTAATTTTCTCTTTAAAATCCGAAATTAATAAAATTTTATGACCAATTCTTTCTTAATCCTTATCGTGTAGTTTAATTCTAGCCCTTGCCCCTTGTGTAATGTTTTACGTATTGTTACAAAAATGATCGCTCGAGTAGTTTTCACATAAATCACCTAAGGTTAACCTGTGGGTCGGTATCGGTGCGGTGCAGGCGTGGAGTTGCTGTCACTTTACACCAGGTGATTCCATCTCAGATATTGTGTTATTGTTTCTTGTCTCTCAATGTGGATGGAGTGTTCGAAGAGTTTCAAGGCTTTCTTTTCCTTGGAAAGTATTATTACTTCTGGTATAAACCGTACTTGCACTTGTGGAACAAATTCTTCTTGGTTCGATTACAAAGGCTCAGTTTATAAACTATGTGGGTTTTGTATAAAATACACTGTTGATCTTCGACTTATCGAAATAAACAGTACGTCTGTTTATGAATACGATTAATAATGTTAACTTTTTCACACATTGATAAAGTATGTGTAGATCCGAGTGAGTAAGCACTTTTTTCTCCCTTAGAATATTTCTTACTTACATTTACGTACATTACTTACGTACATTTACAAAACAGGTTTGGTTTTACAAAATGAAGGGGAACACTTTCAAGTATTAAAAAAATATGCTTTATTTTACATGCAACAGATCTGTGCGGTTTAGTTTAAAGCTAATGGAAGCTATAATGGTAAGCTATTGGAAGGAATTTTTTGAAAACGCAGAGTGGAGATATGCACCAGAAACCTGATCTCTGAAAGCGATATTTTCTAAAACGAAACTCTCGAGTTTGAAATAAAACAGTGACGACCACCCTGGAGGTGAATCTGACACTGGTAGGGTGGTTTTTGCCCAAACAACCCCTCCTTAATAGATTCACAGACGCATTAGAGGCCCATCGATAAGGTGTTGTTTTTCTTATACTGAATTAGAATTCAGTTTGCCAGTAGCTTTTGGTTACACTACTGTATCTTATTAGACACCTATCTTTTGAGTCTGTCAAATTCAGTCCCTGATACGCGATCTTTTAAGTTGAAGTTTGAATATGCCTGCGTACACAGGAATAAAATCATTTTTTTGTTTGGATGGATCACGCCATGGATAATTATCTTATTTAAAATATACATTCATGACATAACTAATTAGTAATCAACACTAACAAAATTATCTTTAATTTTTTTATTCTCAAACCTCAGACATCAAATTCTGTGCTTATTCAAATAGCATTTGATCGTGATTGAAACACAGCGCTCTACTCATTTTTTCAAATGTTGTGGACCGATCCCATATGCCGGTGATAATTATCTCAAAGAGCTTTCATAAAGGAAAAATCTTACTCAAAACGTCATTGTCACGAAAATGACAAAAAATCCCTGCCACATAAACTTAAAAATCCCAACAAAAGTCTTATAATCTCTCTAAAAATATTCACAAAAGTCAGTTTCCGGTTTTTTCATGGCGGAAATATAAAGAAAAGAATTTGGTCGAAAATAAATCGGCGTAACGAAGTGGCTTGAGTTCGAGACAAAGGAACCGTTCCATAAATCGGCCAGATGTGTGGAGGCGCGGCCAAGGTCAGAGTTCAAGGGGCAAGAGGTCAGTCAGTCACGCTGTAGAAACCAGGGACATTACGGACGTATGCAGAGCAGGCTGGGCTTGGTGGAGTGGTGACCAACAAAAAGATCAAGAGAGAAATAAAAACCTCTATGGTATATTGTAAAACAGCCAAGATTGTCCACATTTTGGAAAGTCATGGAGAGTCATCGAAAAATTTTGTTCATTGAAAGTCATGGAAATTGGCAAAAAGTGATGGAAAGTCATGGAAATCCCCAATGATGGATGGATTTGAGGGTTTTCAATGCTCTAGTCGGCCGTAACCCCGACTATTGTAGCATTTTCAGGATTTGTTTGATAAATGTACGACAATCAAATTTTTACAGTTGTTTTATTTTATGAGTTTTGGGTTTCGTATATATTATTCAGTTCATTCTTGTATTTATACACAACAACTCCATTACTACCCTTACTCCATTACTCCATTGTTATTTGTTAATACATATTTCAGTATTTTCTGTGAAATAACTTGTCAAGGCAGTATTATTCATTCGTGTGTGTATGTTGTGTTATAATTTTTGAGTAAAGTTTGTGAGTCATGGAAATCAATGGTAAATGGTCATGGATAGTCATGGAAATTAATGACAAATTTTCTGTGGACACCCTGAAGAACCATGTTTCATAAGCTAACAAAATCATTTGTATCTCAATTGCAGGACAAATTTGATCAACTTATTTTTTACTTTAAGTGTGGATTTTTGACCCAAATAAAAAAAAATGATACTCTCGCAGAGACTGGCATGGTCAAAATTCTATACAATATAAGACAGTAGATTAAGCCAAGCGAACGACTGAATGCCCTGATGCCAAGTACCGATTTCCGTCTGAATTTAGATCTGGTTCTAATCCTCACACTGGCCAACTCTTGATGATTAAAAAATGTTCAATTTGATTTTTTTATGGCTACCACTGATTCAGAAGATAAATTGTTAACTTAAGTACCCAAAAGGTAATTGTCTAATTCTGCTATAAAATATGAGTAAAATTAATTGTTTTGTATTTTTACTCATTTAAAAAACCTGCAGTTTAATTTAATACACACTTAACTTTTCTACACAATACTCGATATAATGTGCGTGCAATCGATGTGTACATTAATACAAGCTTGCATTCTTTTAAAGTCAAACATTTATGAAAGGCAAATAATTAACTAATGTCCCTAATGTGCAACGATCCAATAAAAACTTCAAACAGAAAAACTAAACGAATGAATCAGTTGATTAAAGAACTGAAATGCAATCGCAAGGTCTAATGCGTTTGATCAATATACTGTATCTCTGACACGATTCTCGGTAAAGTTCAAATATGTTTTCTATTTGCCAATTATCGTTCTATTATTGGTTCTAGTTTAGTTATTGGACAAAGTGAATCTTACAATCTTCGATTTTTTTCTCTCATTGTTTTGATGTTTTGATCATTATATTTGTTAAATCGTCCTAATTACCTTTGTAAAATCCATTAAAACAACTGTTTGGTATACCGTCTACATATCAATTAATTTTGTCAACTCTTGTTCATTAAAATTTCACATGCCCGACTAAATTACTACTTAACAAATTGCGTTATGTTTACACATTTCTATGCAGTGGTGAGCGTTCGTTTAAAGCAGTATTTTTGATATACCTCCCAAATATTTTCAAATCGTAATATACTCTCTCATTATTGTTCATCCTTGTCGAAAGCATTATTTTACATTTCATATTTTTATGTGATTTGACTCCTCGACGAATAGTTAACTTCCAAAAATTCCAAAAATAAAATTTTAAATAGACATGCACTGCCCGAACACCTTATACACATTGTCAAAATCACTACTGTACTTAAAACGTGTATAAACTCTTACTGTGAACATAGTACACATTTTTTAAGACAACTCGTCCAACAGTTATTTTTGACATTAGACATAGCTCATGCAATGTCCTCATTTGCAATTCACGTAGCTATTGATATTTGACGTTTGGTAATTGCTATTTGACACACAGACCAGATTACTATTTGACGTGGTGACAATGGCTTTGATATAAGTGCAGTGATCAACATCGCTCTAACAACCACTTAAACAACATCGCATCGTTCAATCGTTGATGGGATTTCGATAGAATCTGTGTTTGACAGTGAAATAATTAGAGATTTTAGTCGGTCGTGATTATTTCTGCTGTTTTGTGGAATCGTGCGTTGTGTATGGTGATTAAATTGTTAAATTTGTTTTCGCAATTGTTCTTTCGGTCAAAAATGTTATAATCTTGCTTTCCAATAAAGATTTTTGTTCTTTAATTTTTTCTCTGTAGGATAAACAAATAGTATTAACTTTATTTAAGCTCTGTTATAAGTTATGCCAGTGATTTCATGATGATAACATCTATAATAAAAACATTATGTAGTGGATATTGAATGCGTCAATATCTATACGAGCACAAGATTACCATGTTACTGCAAAGATATTTCAATTTTCTTATAATTTCTATAAGGAGCTACGAGATATTTTGGAATATAATCCTTACATCGTTCAAGCTACACCTGTTAAATAAGTACTTAGTTACTATGTAAGAACTTAACAGTGGTTCTCTCCATAATATTAGAAAAATGTTGGCATTTAAAAATCTCATAAATTAATTCACAAAACCGTAGTTTTCTCAGAATTGAACAAATTTTAACGTTTGAATGTCATAATTGTCCTACATTTTAAATATATGCTGGGTTTCTATTTTGTATCAACAGAGAAAATAACTAAAAACGAAAAGGGAATATAGTCGTACCCTGAGCTTGGAGGAGAACATTCCTATACAGTAAAGAAGTGGAATAGACTCCAACCTTATCGGAATCCAATAGGGAACAAAAAGAGGAAGACTCCTATAATCTTTATCGAAGTTTGTAACATCTCCACGTTATATGCCTGAGTCGCTTTGAGAACAGTATAAGATGAGTATCATAGTGACTTAAAATATTTTGTTGGTCCCAATTAATTAAAACTTGTTCTTAGCAATTTGATGTTCTGATAATTTGCCATTTGTTTTAACACTCCATTAATTACACTTTTTGGAATGTTGATATTTTTACTTAGTTTTCTTTATTTCTTCTATGATAAAGGGTATTTTGTGCCTTTAAGGATTATTAGAAGATACTTGGACACTTTCTGAATTATATCTTGGAGTTTGAAGTTGTGCCTTAGAGTTAGATATCGTAGGTACAAATATGTTTCAATAAATTATTGTACATACGGCGTTGTTCCGGATTTTTATAATGTGAACAATAAGCAACATATTTTGCGTTTCTCAACCGGTAGAAAACAATGTATTTTACGAAACGCATGTAAAATGTATTTTAAACCAAAAGTTTACATTTGTTCTTTAAAAAGATCGTTTTATATATTTATTTGTTTTTGTGTCGAGAAAATACTATTTGCCACAATATGCTCTTAAATTTAATCCTTTTGTATAATTATAAATCTCGAGTTGTAAGGAACGAGATTTATATTAAATCGTTATTTGCTTACAACGGCCTTTATGGCAGATAAAAATAATACAGCTGAATATAATATAAAAAAAGTATGTTCATCGTATGTACTGTTTTATGCTGTAAACATTTGTCATTTCTTATAATTTAATTGCAAATAATTCCGCAGTATAGATTACCCTTCCCATAATGCAATCAGATTTATAAGGGACGGGGGTAAAAGCTTAAGCTGCGTAAAATAACAAAACAACACAATATCGGTCCGGCAAAGTGACGTACATTATTGGATTTCAGAGTTGTTACGAGAAAACTAAGAAATATCGTTGTACTTATGTTCTGTAAGAAATTAATTGTTCAAATTAAACGTTTCTTGTGTGTTTATGGTTATGTTCATTATTCTTTATAAGCTTTTACAAAACTTAGTTGTTCGTTCTAACTAGTTATTTAAATAACAAATGATATCCTGTTTCAATAATGTATATTGTGTTTAAGTTTAAAGATTCTTAATTTGTATTGGGGGAAGGTGATTCGATGAGAGTCTATAACAAGATTTTCTTTTGATCTAAAAATGTGTTCATTTCTACATGTTTGGTATGTTGTAAAATTGTATTATATATGTGAATAAAACTAAGTAAATGGTAAAATATGGTAAGGTAATCTATGTGCAGAAGCTAAAAACACTTGGTTTCTCCCTTGGTGGTCTAGGTTCAAATCTTACTAATCAATTTTTTTTCTTCATATAACATTTTTCTGTTTTAGCGAATTTCCCTATTTTACGAACTAATGCTATGGTTAAAATACGCATGTTATACGTTTTAATAATCTCTTTATTATGAATTTCAAATCTACTGTACATGTTATATGCAATTTTGACGTAACCGATGCCTGTAAATATGTTTCAATTCAAGTGAATAAACTAATTAACACTTGATGTATAGTGGTGAATTTTCGTTTCCTTAAATCAGTTAAACTCACTTAATCTATACGGAAATCAAATTTTTACACCACTTTAATTTTTAATAGAGATCTCACTAAGAACTAGTTAATAAATAAGTAAAATTAAAAGTTAAACCGCCAAATAATTCTAACTAGTTTCAGTAAGGCGTTTTTTTCAATTTTTGTAAGAATCTGTTTTAGAATCTATTTTTACTATCTAGTATTTCTTGAGTTATCTCTTATGTTAAATAATTTAATAGAGTCCTTACACTACTATAACAATCAACCTAGATTCGAAATAATTTTTAATTTTACCCTCCTTCTCTCACGTAGAAGCAATTAAAGTGGTTTAATTCGTAAGATTGTATCAGTTGATGTATTTACATAGCTGAAACAATTGATTTAAACTTTAAAGGGTCTACATTGTCTACAAAAGCTCTTAATCAACTTCAACAAGAATATGTCCGGGAACTAATTAATGTTGCTTCAAGGGCTGACTTTCATTAATTCCAACCCCTTTAAATAATTGACGTAACCTCTGACAGTATTTTCACAACGTTGTTGGTAAAAGAAAAATCAATTTTGTTTTTCGTTTTGAAATTTTATAATTTATATAATTTGTCGAGGCCTAAAGCTGTGGTTATAGTAAAATTGTTAACAGAATTTTCATTTGTTAATTTTACTTATCGTTATATAGTTTTATACAAGGTATCTAAATAATTGTATACGTATTACTGATAACAAAAGAAAAAATCATTAATGGTAGTTATAGGCTGTTCAAATATTTCTCAATTTCTATAGGAATGCCAGGGTAAAAGTATAGTAGCAAATGTAGTCGTTACAGAAATTAAATAACAATATAAATGCGTTTATCTTAAGCTTACCATAAATAATTTGTTATTGTTCAGATCACGATTTCAATGTGAGTTTTATAAATCTTTGACATATATCTAATTTAACAATAATTATCGCTCAAGCACATATTTTTACTAATTTTTTGCGATCTTATCAAATCTAACGTTATCAAAAAATAGTTTGAAAGCTTTACTATTTCATAGTCTGTTAACTATAAAAGTATTTATTTGGATCATAACTTAAAAATATTTTATTGAAGTCTACGTCAAAACAAGTTATTATTGGAATATAGTAGCGGAAAATATCTTTTAATTTTTTTTAGAATAACGCAGTAGCAATTGAGATCTTTAACGTAATTTTGGTCGCAGTTGGGAACGATTTAAAGCCATATGAGGATTTGTCTTTTGTAAGATTTACAATGTTTGCAATCCTTATGATATGTGATGACTGTAAACATATATTAGTATTTATTGCTCCAACCGAGCCATTTTACGTCTTCTCGTACCGATGCACACCTGATGTTAGCAGAATAAAACCACAATGCGAGGCTTATAGTGCTTTACTTTAACTGTGATCGTAAATAACTTCTTGATCAGCATCGGACGTGTTATTAAACTACCTGAAAGCACAAAAAATACGTCAAATAACACTTGTAATAATATGTTTACACTTAAACTGTTTACTCACAAGACAGTAAATATATATAAAAGATGGTAAGTGGTCATCGATTTCGATTGGACACTCCAATCATCATCATAGTATCATAGTATCATCATAGTATCATAGGCAAACATTCCAACATCCATAAAAAATATTTTTTACTTTAGTTAAAATTTACAGTACAATGTAAGTTAACCTAGTATCATTTATTTATTTCGAGTTTCACTTAGTTGTAAACCAGTTCTCTTTAATTAGCTAAATAATTGTCCTTTTTTCTATAGAATAAAAATGTTTATTTGCCGCATCCCTATTACTCAATTTTTCTGCTTTAATTAACACCCAGTAAAGATAAAACGTGCTTTTAAAGGCAAAATTTATATCTTAAACTTATTATGGCTAAACCTCTCACACTTAGATACTGGTTTGATTGTTAAACATTTTACAATAACTTTTTATTTTATGATATTATATTATCTGTAAGGTTTTTTTACACTTGTTACACCAACTGGATTTGAATTTAATTAAAGCTCTGAGAAAATATTTTTTAAATAATAATCTTTATCTTTTATTTATTTATTTAATACAATCGCACGTAATTTAATCCTCTCAAATTAGGACCCACAGGTCTCCAAACGTAATCAAAACTTTGCTCTTACCGCTTGGTCCCAAAAGGAGCGCGCTTCCATCTTCATTCTTAAATGTTTAATGGATTAAAGATTAAAACATGTCACATTTCCTTAATTATTCATTGATCTTGAAAAAGTCTTACAGCTTTAAAAACATTCAATTTAAAATTACCAGAAAAGATAAACCAGCAACGTTTTATTCTAATAACCATTAGAATTATTTTACGCTTTACAAAATAAATTATTCTAAATTTTCAAACCGGGAAAATTGGTTTTCAATTGCATTTTTACATGTTTTATTTAAAAAGGTACACTTAATCTGGTAGTTAACAAGAACGTGTATAAAAAATTTTAATGAATATTAAAAGAAGTTCATCCAGCTTACTAATTTGTTGATCTAATTTGTTTAACTTAGGACACTTTCATTTATATTGTGTTCTCTACCAATTTACTGTGAATGTTGTTGTTAGTTACAGTTGATGTTATGTTTCATAGAATAAATAATAAGCACTTTACCTGTTTATGAAAATTAACAAAACCAACTCTATGTTGTTAAAAATACGATATAAAGTTAATTATTTAGTTTATTTCCAGTGCTTTTAATTTCAAAAAATAAATAGAAGAAATAGTTACTAGTTTTTTTAATGTTTGCTTTCACGTGGTTTTAGTATATTATTTATCAACTAGTAAAAGCTCATTATAGCTTTTTTATTTATTCAACACTTATCTCCTAAGTTTAAGCCTGTCCATTCTCTGATAAAGGACTACAAAAGAAATATCTTTCGCTAAACTCGTTTTTTTCATCAAAAACCAATAAAACGATGTTTAACACAGTTTAAACTTCACTAACCAACATTTATCGTTTGGTTTACCTTTTCAGTATGGTGTTGTAATATTAACACGTTATAATATTTCATACGGATGTAGCAATTTTAGTATTCTAATCATGTTCAAAATAATAATTGTTTTTATCTGATGAGCAACTTCTACAATTACGTCGTCATCAAATAAAATATTATAATACAAAAATACCCAGCCAGTTTAATCACCATTATTTGCTCACTTGGCATCCATATTAAAGCTCCATACAAAATATATTCTTTTCAATAAAACTGTTTTCACTAACGTTAAAATTTAGTAAACGTTTTTTTTTCTGAAATAGAAATCAAAGCGTTAACAAATGTTATTGTAACCTTTTTACCTACTGGAGGAATTAAATGAGACAAACCAGCTAGTCTAGTTGCCAAAAGGCATTTTTCACCCAAACCTGGAAGTAAGGTCCACCCGATGTTTTTTAGTGTTTTCTGTTTCTTTAAGACCTACATAATTAAAATCTGCAGGGTGCCACTTTGTCACCCTTGAGCAATTTGAAATATTCAAAATGGTGGCCAAGATGGCTTAAAACTGTATATTTGCTGTATCTTTCCCTATAGAAGAGACAGGATAATACTTTTTGTGTCTAATTTTATGTTTTAAGGGTCAGAGAATACCAATAATTGATTATCTTAGTAATAAAATACCCGGCCCCGCCGCAGCAAACCTGCCGACTAAGCGAATTTCCAGTTGCCTGAATTGATTTTCAATTAAATGTATTTAATTAACATTAATTTTTATGAGTACATAGGCTTGCTGCTACAGGGAGGGTAAAAAAGTGTGTTTTTTAGTGAAATATTAATAACTTAGTATAAAATAAATAAATTTACCAAGTTTGATCAAAATATATCCATAAACAAGCAGACTACAACATTTTACAATATTCCCCATAAGAATAACATGTGAATTTTAAAATTACAATTATTTGAGTTTTCTCCGTAACTTATAATGGTACAAAAACCCTTTGATATACTAAATTATTTGTTTTTTCAAGCTCTTTAAGAAGGTCTGAAGATAAATTGGAAAATTTTGTGTTTAGAGGGTCAAAAATTATAAAAACCAATTTTTACCCCATAAAACCCCGCGTGAAACCCCGTTCCCATGGTCCGATCATGCTGGTTCGCGAACTCATTCAAGTTTATCCCGCCTTACACCTTCAAACCAAATCTCATCAAAATTGTATAAAAATTACTCAAGTTATCGTGTTCACGGACACATATGTAATTGTCTATTATGAAAAATTGAATTTTGGTATGTTTCAAAACCCCTACTTTTTCAGTGTTCTCATGCTCGGATTTTGTCAGATTTTTTTATACATTGCCCTATATGTATGAATGTATGATTCCAAAATATGTCTTAAATGTTCTCAAAGCAATTTTTCCCACCTCAAAGTGTATTTCAATCGGACTAGATGTAGTGGTGCAGCACGGCTAGCGTTCCAAGTTGAAGACTAATAACAATATATCCCATAATATATCTTCAAAAGAGTTCAAAGCTATATACAAACTGATATGAGGTTGATAACTGTTCAAAATTTTATGCAGATTCTTTTAAGAGCCACAAAATATGAATGTTCTTATCACCTGAGTTTGTATTTGCAAACATTTAAAGGTTTTACAAAAAAAATCTTGGAAATTTGGTATTGTTTCTATTTAAAGCTGTCTCTTTTAAATAAATCAATATTGAAATGGTATAAAGTTATTATTATCTTAAAGTAAACTTGATGAGGAAGCTATTAAGACAAACCGCAGATTGTTAAGACGATTAGTTGTCAAATTATTGATGTTTTACTAAAAGCTTACATAAATCCAATATGGCGGAAGTTTTTTTCAAAAATGGCGGCTTTCCGCCACTTGGATTTTTAGTATAATATTCTTGACACCTTTGTTGACAAAATCCCATATATTTTGGAATATATGGGGAAGAAATATATTTTATTTCTTTTACCTTAAGTTTGATGTTAGACCGTATTTTGACTAGCCTAAAGAACAGTGTTTTTTTCTTAATTCAAGAAAACTATAATTTAAAAAGCAGTTGATAAAGTCATTCACAGTTCCTGAAGAAGGATAATGCACTGTCCACAGTACAGCACAAGCATCAATTAGGAGAACTGCTTGTAAGTTAACTAATTTGATGACTGTGTTCTGTTTGAATGTTGCACTTATCCTCAGAAACCATAGATTTATATTGTTTTAAGTCAAGTAAATACTTGAAAACATTGTTGATAGGCTTGGCAACCTATCAACAATAGGCTTGGCAAACTTGGCAACAAATTAATGTGGAAATTATTAAAAACATATATTGATTTATTATTCTGGGTAATTTTCCAATTAAAACATCAAACTAGGCACAAAATGATTATCCTGTCTCTTCTATAGGTAAAGATATAGCAGATATACAGGGTTAGTAAAAAGTGTGGAGACCCCCTGTTTATTTTTATAATGGCCCATACTAGAAAAACTAAACTCGGCACACCCTTATGACATGAATTGTTTGAAGTACTTTTTGGGCATAACCGTCACTTGGTGTAAATCCCCAAAATGGGTGATTTTGGGGGAAACTCAAAAATTTCAAAACATAAAGACCCATCATGTGACTCCTCATTTTGAAGGTCCTGGTAAAAGAAAACTAACAACGCAAACTAGAGGTTTCTATCTCAATCCAGTAAAAAATGGAAGCTGATTGAAATCTTTAGAAATCGAAAATAACTTGCAATTGTATATTCAATTGGCTGCCATATTTTACTGTGCTAAGATAGAGACCTATAGTTTGCGTTGTTAGTTTTTTTTTATTATGACCTTCAAAATGAGGGGTCACTCGATGGGGCTTAACATTTAAAATTTTTGAGTTTCCCCCAAAATCTCCCATTTTGGGATTGGGAACTTATGAGAATTTCAATTGGCTGCCATTTTTTAATGAACTGAGATAGAGACCTCTAATTTGCGTTGTTGGTTTTCTTTTACCAGGACCTTTAAAATGAGGGGTCACTCGATGGGTCTTTGTATTAGAAATTTTTGAGTTTCCCCCAAAATCCACATTTTGGGGATGAACACCAAGTGGCGGTTATGCCCAAAAAGTACTTCATAAAATGCCATAATGGTGTACCGAGTTTAGTTTTTCTAGTATGGGCCATTAAAAAAATAACAGCGGGTCTCCACACTTTTTACTAACCCTATATAGTTTTTAAGTCATCTTGGCCGCCATCTTGAATATCTCAATTTGCTCAAGGGTGACAAAGTGGCACCCTGCCTATTTTAATTATGTAGGTCTTGAAGAAACAGAAACCACTAAAAAACATCGGGTGGACCTTACTTCCAGGTTTTTTGACCTGCAACCAGACTAAGCTGACAGAGTAATGTCGTAGAAGGGTAATGTCAAGGGATAAGGTAACTGTTGGGGAAACGTGGGGGGAGAAAAATGAGATCGGCCATTGAAATAAAACATAGTTCTCCATCAGAGTCAGCAATTGTGGCTCGTTTGTTCAGGTGATACATTGTAAAAAGAATAATGTAATAGTAGTTTACGCAACGATTGCGTTAAGTGAGTCTTTACGACACGAGTAGAAAATTTAAGGCACGAGCCTTGGCGAGTGCCTTAAAAACTTCTACGAGTGTCGTAAAGACTATTAACGCGAGTTGCGTACACTACTTTACCTACGACCGTTTTTTAATTACTATCAATCTGGATTTAATTACTAACAATCACTACTGATAACTTTTTAGAGAAGTTATGTTTTCGTGTATTTTCATTGCCACTGAAAGTGATGCAACGACTTGTTGTATAATCAGCTGATTTCCTGTAATTACGTGTTTGTTAAACTTCGTTAACTTACCATAAATATATTGTATCAGGTACAATTCGGCAAATATTTAATTTATTTTTGGACTTCCACCAACTTAATTAAGAATACGCGAGTATCAACATGAACAAGTCGGATCAACAATTAAATTGGTCAACTGATCAGCTGATCAGCTGATTAGTTGACGTTTGAAGCATTACAATTTTAATTCTTTTCTCTCAATACTTGAACCTCATTGGTCCGTTACCTGTGTTGATATGAGAAAAACTATGCTGATGTGAAATGAAACTATGCTGATATGAAATTAACAGCTGTAAAGTGAAACTTTTCAATTCTAAGAACTGGACTGGAAT
This sequence comes from Macrosteles quadrilineatus, assembly GCF_028750875.1. Classification (NCBI taxonomy): domain Eukaryota; kingdom Metazoa; phylum Arthropoda; class Insecta; order Hemiptera; family Cicadellidae; genus Macrosteles; species Macrosteles quadrilineatus. Next base: position 135,223,541 of record NW_026542595.1, on the reverse strand, counting down.
GGCTACTTTAAAAAAACGGTCGTAGGTAAACATTTTTTCAGTATTATTTTTACCTTAGCTTCTTATCCTGGTAAAACACAGAAAAGGGTATCAGTAATGTAAATTTACTAAAAACCCCCTTTTGTGTCTTACTATTGACTATTTTTAGTTAGTGTATTTTAATAATTTTGCCATGAAACTAATGAAAACTGTTTTTCAATACCAGTGTGGTAGAGTAACATTTATTTGTATAAAAAATGTAAGCAAATAAAATTTTACCCATTTTATTGTCTTAGGAACAAGTCAATATTTAGCTCTCAAGTGTCATCTTTTTATTTTTTGGTAAAGACATGTTCAAGTATCAACATGGGAATTAAATACGCCTACAACATTTTCCTTACATAGACTATCTCTTTGTAAAGCTTTAGCAAAATCCCTCAAGTTACTTTGTGAACAAAATTTAGAAAATCATACACATTAGTTTTATAATAGTTTATAATAAAATAGATTTATTCTATTCCGTGATACTTTTGTGTTGTTTTTGGGAGTGAACTACGATGGTAATACACCATGATTAAAGAGTGTCTACTCTATTCTGTGGTTACACCTAAAAGGTCGTAATGTAAGATCTTTAAAGCGAATAGAGTTTTTAGAATTGTCTCATGACTTTAATTACAAAACGGACCACTAAAATAACACAACCTGTAAAATGTTTAGTTTTTGAATCTATATAAAGCTATTCTTAAACTACCCTTTCCTTAAAAACAAATAGTTCCTATAATTAATTATTTTAATTATTATTCTTAAACTAAGTAACATACATTTCATACATACATACATACATACATACATACATATATAACATACATACAAACATACATTTATGTTACTCTAATTAGTACCTACCATTAAAAATTAAGCCAGGTTGTGGTCTCGAGTACAAAGATTTTAATTAGAAGTAAATAACAAATAGCTTCAGATTAATGTTTTCACTCAGCGTTAAATATACACATAGATAAACTAGGAGTTTGGCCAAACTTGGGGAATTTAATCAAAACTTGCGTTTCTGCGGCCACATGGGTTTTGGCGGGAGTTTCACCCGCTTTTTGGTTCACCGTTGACTTATTGGCGCCAGAAATAGAGCAGTTAAATATTATTAAACATGATTGCTCATTTTTCTCAGATCAACTATTTATTTAATTAGTTTGTGGATATCTATAATTAACTTATATGTGTATCCACAATAACATTAAGAAACCATACATCAGTGAACGGGTTTATAATCAACGTAAATATTTGTTAGAAATGGACTTCTATATTTTCTGGTATAAAATAATTTATTTTTATTGGTATAGTAATTCCTTTGGCAGCTTTGTATCAGTTTAAATGAAGGTTCATAAATAAAATAGTTTATTATGATAAGCCGTTATCCTATAGCTTAAATTACTGAATTTTATGTACTTGAGTAACATTTTAAAAATATAAAATAATTTGAAATGATTTTGTAAATAAAATTGCAAAAACCACCGTTATTTCGATGTTCTTTCCATTTATTTTTTTTCTGGTTGGTCGCAACCAAGTGAAGGATGGATTTTTACAAATATTTTTTTGTAACTATGGAATTCCGTGTTTGTTGTTTATTCGTCTGGTTCTGATATATTAATCAAAAATGGCAACCTCTTCATGGGATACATCATACCTCCTATCATAGATAAAAGGAGTATAGACATGCTCCTATACATTATATGTAAAAATATCACACTCTTGTGAATGTAAAACTCGTAGACAAGTCTAGATTTATCGAAAACGTCAGAATCCGTGTTTTAATTATACTGGTAACACAGTACCAAATGATAATCAAAATGTTATCTAAAATAAAAAAAACTTGACAAATCATTCAAAATTAAATAATTTGCATAGCCTAAATGTATTTTTTCAAATTCTTGTCGAAAAGTAGGCCTATCATTTAATGTAAGAAGTATAAAATAAACTCACAAATTTTAAAATATGAACATAGTTAAGTGCCCTTTATTCAACGGATCCCATCTAATGAAAGTCAGTGCTTCCATCGTTATTAATTACTTTCTTGGACCTCTCTGAAACTGTTTAACGGTTTTGACATCAACAACCATTAGGATTAATGATACATTTAATATTAGGACAGGGATTTAGATCATGCATAGTGTCTGCAGATTTAATAAGCTTAAATTCTTAACCAATGACTTGTTCGTATTTTCTGTGTGTGTTAAATATATGTCTTTAGTTATTTTTTCTGATCATCCATCGCTCTTTATGTGAATATTTTTTTGTACGATTTTGACAAACAGTTTTGTAATGCATGTTGGGAAATAATTCCAAATGATCTAAGTTGAATATTTGTTGAATCCCAAGAAAAAATATACTTCGACTTTCTATGTTGGAAGTAATATAATTACAATATAATTACTATCATGAAAGAGTATCATGAATACATAATAAGTCATGTTTACAATCTTGTAATAGGCTACTTTTGTTAAAAAGTCGTTCCATAAAAATTTACGATTGTAAAAAAATTAACCACCCCCCCCCTAAAAAAAATCGTTTACATGTGGAATGCATTTGGAAGTTGAAATTATATGTACAACAGTGATACAGGTGATCAACCAAGCAAAGGTTATAGTGTAATGTTGGTCAGTGTAATGTTGGTCAAATCATTCATAGGTTCATTATTCAACTAACACGTTATTGTTTCGTAGTAAAATATTCATGTTCGTTCTCTACTTAAAAAAAAGACTGCTAAACCCCATATAGTCACTCCTTTTCTATATAAAAAAAACTTTTTGATAACTACCAGTTCAGCAAAAAATTCACATTCTGGTGAAAACAATGTTCCCTCGTCTACTAGTAATTCAGTTTGACCGAAGATCAACATCTTGTGTACCGATATCTCCTAAGATAACATTGGCTGTAATAGCAGTATGTCCCGTATTCTCCCCCCCCCCCGCCTTTTTGAGCCCCCCCCATCAAATCGTGCAGCCCCGACACGACCCGCGTCACGACGGTGATCCCAGCCAATAAACTGTGGGCCGTGATTTTGGGATTTATGGGTTGACGGAAAGCAAATTAGGGCAGCGTGCAGTTTATGGCCGCCCCGACTGGTCCTTTGTTCCCGTGCCCGTCCACCCGCATTTCGGCACTCGATGAGACGTAGCATGATGTAAAGTTACATTTTGTGGATTTCAAAAGTTTTTTTTGTGTAGATACATTTCAAATCCATGTTTTATTCGGAACATTTTGGATGATTTAATACTAGATTATTTATATAATTATTATTGTTTTCGAGCAGTATTGTACATACTTTGATGCCAAAGTAAGCAACATTTGTAAATGTATCAGTCGGTGGAATCGTTGGATAAAATATTTAAGAATAAATTATCTGAGAGGTATGAATTTCGTCAATTCTAACGCACGAATAGTGTAAGTATTTTTTTTTTAACTATTTGACTACGCTACCGACTAATGAGTTTTACTAGTACAGTACTTGTTGACATTGTCAAAATTACTATTTAACTACTACTAAGTCAAAGTACTACTACATCGAAACTTGTACAAATTTCGTAATTTTCAGCTGTACTGAGGAATATTTAAAGAAATTACTTAGCTTACTTCGTAAGGTAGTACACTTATAAATGACGCATGTGAGTAAAGTATCGTTATATAGATTTAACCGACACTCATACAAAGGAAGTATTGGAAGCGTATTCCGTCATACAATTATGGACCTTGTGGATAAGTTGTGTGTTATAGTAAGTAGTTGTAGTAATAAATGTTACAGTAACGTTCTATTTATTTTTTTCTTTATGCAAAGTTAATTTCACTAACTCAAAATTGTTGAATACAAAACTACTATATTATAAGCTATTCTATGGTTAACTACCAAAGTATAAACGGAAATTTTCAAAATTTCCCGAAGGCTAGAACACACCCTGCAAATTATGACTAATGATAAAAGCGCACTTTATAAATGACAACCAAAGTGAGAATGTACACTGTATATCTAGATCCGTGTATCCACATGGTAAATAGTATATACCGCACCTAGGGCTGAAAATGATGTTTTGCCGGCTCGAGATAGTTTTTAAGTTCGAGACTAAGTCGAGAGCATATAAGCAATAAGAAATAAATTTAAGAACTCGGATATAAGGCAAAGTTACATAAGTATAACAATATATTCCAATTAATTAATAAAGAAATAAACAATACAGAAAACAATAAGGACGAAAAGTACAACAAATGTGTTTGTGAAAAGTACAATTTGTGTTTATTTTTTGCAGGTAAGGCTTGTTCAATATTTGGAAGCTGTAGGCTATAAGTAAGTTTGCCTATGTTATATTATTAAGTTAGCCGACAATTGTTTGTATAATTTTCTATTTTTAAGTGACGTAATTTAATGAAAATGTAAGGAGACAGAATACTTAAAATAAAACGACACTTTTCTTGATTTTGATCTTAATTAACCTTATAATTATATCTTAAAAGAAACATGGAAATAGTTCAGCTATACAAAGGTTGTGTTCAAATTAAGGTCTCCAAATCCAACTTATTTGTCAAATGTTTCTTACTAAACTTCAATTAGCACCACAGATGAAATCTAAGAACCGCCAGTTGCTACACAGGACGAGACATTGTGAGCTTATATTGACGCAGAGTTTCATGTCCCTTAATGTTCAACATATGGGGGACCTGGAACCTTCTGTATATGAACCAGTAACACGTGTAGGTACTCTTGTAAGCTGTTGTAATTCAATCGTTGCGTTTTATGGTAGTTTAAATGTTATCAATACTTTTTTTCTTACCTTATATTTTACGTCTGAGAAAGATAATTTATACAATTATGATGGCATCAGTTATCGATCAGTCGAATATAATACAAACATTCATAATGAATGTAAAAAGAAGAAAATCATTATGAGGTACAGGATCTATTACAAGAAATCGTGTTCGGTATCAAAGTTCGATAAGATACATAATGCCAAGCCAAACTTTTTGGCATTATCCTATTACAATTATTCTCAAATGAGTACCTATTTGCTATTTGTTATTCATATCAACGAATTTGTATGGCTATGAATAACAATCAATTGTAGCGTTGCTGTCAAATTAGGAAAGAATTAATATCCTGGTTATAAAGGACGTTTAAAATTATCTGGTGCGTTAAATATTAATATATCAACATAAAACTGACCCTACGATGTGGGCACTTATTGTAGGCTTGTTAGAAGAAACAGCACCTAACGCCCATTTTTAAAATTTCATTTTTTTATAAAGTTGCAAATTCAAGATTTCAATGTTATTTTAATACGGAGTTGACCTACCCTTAATAATTATTGCATGATAGTTTTCAAAATTTGTGAATGGATCTTAAACTCCTAGTAAATATCGTTAAAGAAACCGATTCAACTAGAAAAGATAACTGAAATAGATTTATTATGCAATAAATTTTATGAAATAGCAATACTATCTCGATACAGCTATTTATATACATTGGCACATATGTATATCTTTGCTAAGTCTTTTGGATATAGTATTCGAAATTACTTTAGTTACTTTTTATTTATAAGTAATAAATGCTCAGCACATATTAGATTTAGCAAATCATCCATTAATTAATTCCAAATGTCCATTATAGAACCATATCACATATTGTGCAACGTACAAGGTCAGAATGTTTGCAAATGTTAATACCAGTACACGCAAATACAAGCCCGCAGATATTATTGGGGAAACTCATTAGCATTCTAATTTGCACTTATATCCTGACTTACTGTGGATTGTTCGCATAAAGTTTTGTACGGTAAATAATGTGCGTTACAGTAGAATTAGAATACATTTGTAGGAACGGTTTATATACTCAAGGAAATTAGTTTTTGGGTATTTCGGTTTAATTAAATATTTGATTTATGTAAGTTTTGCATGGGCGTAGGACTCAGCTTATATTATTCTGTAGTATTTTTTCATTTAATTTATGCAAATCAAACACAACAAATGCTTACCCCTGGATTACTTAACACTTTTGTGTCATACTGCAGCAAAAACAGCTGTTTTCTATACATGCGTGTGCAAAGTAGTTTTTTCCCGAGGTTTTTAACTCATTTTTTACTCCCAAGGGGATAAAACTCAGCTGGAATCTTTATCATAGAGTTAAAAAATGAATTCCATTCGTAACTACATTTTTCTTCAGTTTATTAACTAAATCCAAACATTATTTTGGCAATCAATTATATTCTTCCAGCCTATAACAGGCTCAGAGGTAGAGTTGAAAACACAATCTTGGACTAGTTTGAGTCTTTTTAAGGAAACTCTAAAATCGAACTCCTCTTCGGTCTAATGGGGTAAGATAACACGCTCTTTCAGCAGAGTAGAGTGTTAGATACAGAAACTGCCTTCTACCTAAGATATATTGGAATAGGTCGGGGTATGGAGACTCATTGTCGGTAGGGAGTGGCACGAAGGGAGTTTGAAAAATACCTTTAACACTTAAAATAAATATGTTACTTTGTATTGAAAATAATATAAACCTTAGTATACACAAATTCGTAGATAAAGTTCCTGACGCATAAAGATAAGGGAATTGCTTAGTAAAAATAGTAGTTTTCATCACGAGGAGCGAAAGTGTCTCTTTTTGGTACGCAACCGAAATACGATTAAGTACCATAAAGACGCTGCGTCTGATGATCACGTATTTTCATCATACTGGGAATTATCTTCTAATCATTAAAAAAATTGGACCACATAATTTGAGGCTATGCAAAGTTGTCATCATTTTACATTTCTCTTATTTAGAAACATAACTCTAAATAGGGTGTAATTTGTAGCGTTTTCATAATAAACTGATAAATTTCGAGGTTAACTAACCGAAAAACTAACCTAATGGTTTTTTTTTCTGTTTCCTATTTGAAAGTACCAAAACACGATGATTTTGCTGACGATTTACATAACTAAAAACGGCTGATTTCCGGACGGAATTATGAAAAAGCGTTTTAATTATTTTTAGAGATTACATTTCTTGAATCACTAATATTTTTTTCACAACGATGTGATTATTTTTTATTATATAATTTGTATTTTTACCTATATTTCCTGGGTAACAATTGGAAAAAAATCTTTATTTGGTGCATTGAATATATATGAAGATCTGATATTAATTATCTTGGATAGCTCTGGAAGATCTAGATTAGTGTACTTTTGAGACATACCAAATGGTTGCCGTTTACTATCCTTACCAAATAGAATCACTAGTTTCAACAACGTATTGCAGTAGTGCTAAGGGCATTACGGTACATTAATTGTATTACCAGACACTATTGCTGTTTTATAAGTTCAATTAATAAAGAATTTTTATTTATGATTTATTACCCGGACTAAAAGACTAGACCGAGCCTTGTTGAGACATAATTGATTATTTAGTACTTAGGGGTTTTTAAAATTTGAAATATACACCCGAACCACTTAGCTAAATTTATATGACATTGAAAGTGGTTGGTAAGGGTAGGCCTACCATTTAACACCGGTACTGAAAAAATGTGTATACAATGTTTACCATTGCAATGTGGTTAAAAAATTATTTGAAACCTTTCCAAAACTTGATTTTTTATTGTTGTATTCAAATTAATCTTAGAATGTGATAAGCACTAACCAACCATTTTAAAACTTCGGTATAAATTGCATATTTCCCCTCTAAACATTTTGTTGTCCGCACGACACTAGCGCTGGGCAGCGTCAGCGGCGGGCGGCGTAGTTACTCAATGCGAGAGCGGCAGTTGAGTTCCGTAGCTTTGTCAGTGAGTCACCAGCTGTCGTTGTGCCCGGAGATACGTCATTTTGTGTTGTGCCACGCCGTGTGCGAGTGACCGTGTAGATATGGTACTTACCCTACCCCGTGTATGTATTACCTAATCCACTCAATCCTGTTGTCTATTTTATTCATTTATATAAGTATATGAATTTATTTTTTGTTGAGGCATCCCCTAAGATAAGATTGTTTTATTTGCTTTTTGGGCGGTATTATTTTTTAAATTAAATTTACAAGAAATTACATTTGGTGATGCAAATGTAGGTAAAGCGGTCGAATTGTTCTCTTTAGTACCACATTTTAGCGAATTTCCCTATAGGGAAGTAGCTATTACCGTAGGTCTCATGGTAAGACTTAGGCCCGGGACCGATTTACTTTTTCATTTTAATGTCCCCAGAGGCCAAAAACACCATTCGTTCAAATTTTTATATATGTATATATATATATATATATATATATATAGATTTATATATATATGTGTCCGTGAACACGATAACTTGAGTAATTTTTATCCGATTTTGATGAAATTTGGTTTGAAAGTGTAAGGCGGGATAAACTTGAATGAGTTCGCGATCCAGCATGATCGGACTATGGGAACAGGGTTTTATGGGGGGTTTTATGGGGTAAAAATTGGTTTTTCTCACTTCTTACCCTCAAAACACAAAATTTCCCAATTTTTCTCTAAACCTTCTTAAAGAGCTTAAAAAAACAAACAATTCAGTATGTCAAAGTGTTTTTGTACGGTTATTGGTTACGGAGAAAACTAAAAAAATGGTAAATTTAAAATTCCCATGTTATTCTTATGGAGAATATTGTAAAATGTTGTAGTTTGCTTGTTTATGGATATATTTTGATCAAACTTGGCAAATTTATTCATTTTATAGTAAGCTATAAATATTTTACTAAAAACACACTACTTTATTAGTTTCCTTGTAGCAGCAAACCTAGGTACTCGTTAAACCTTGTATTGTTAAATCTATGTTATTTAAATAGATCAATTGAAAATCAATTCGGCCAAATGGAAATTCGCTTAGACGGCAGGTTTGCTGCGGCGGGGGTATTTTATCCTATTGTAGTCCACCAAATGCCTACCTTTACACTTTTTGAAAAACTTATGAAATACACTATTTTGATAGAGGTGAACATACACCCTCTTTCAAAACCTGAAGAATATTTTAGTTAGATATTTAAATAATTTAGCAAGATTTTATGGAACAATTAGGGATACCATAACTTTCCCTACCAAGTAAAATAAAAAAAAAACACATATAAATCTTCTATGCAAAAAAAATCGGATCCAATCAATTATTATAAAAAACGTACCTATTTTATGTGAACCTATTTGGAATTTCATGATACGTATTGCATACAAAGTAAAATTAAAGCACGACTCGTTGATTTAAGTAAATCTAATTAAATTCGACTGACAGTGTAATTAACCTGTGAACTTCTTTTAAATGTTAAATAAACTCAAGATTTCATAGGAATCTGTTAATTTATGCACGGTGATGTTAAAGTAACTTGCTAGACAGGAGAAAGGTTAAGGAAACACTGAAAATTTGAATAATGAATTCCTTTATGTTTACTTATTGAGCTTAAAATGACGGGATAGTTAAAAATTATAACTTTGTTACATAAGTTGCAATCTGCATACAATAATAATTAATAGATTTTTATGATTAAGATTAGACCAGTAATATTCGAAATTACGTGGTTTTTTATGACTTAAACTCTATTTTATGTCATAATCGATTATTACTGTCATCAAGTTTATTTGCAAAATTATCTTTTAGAATATTTATTGAAATAAATTAAATAATTATTTATTCTTTGTAAAATAATGTTTTGTAATTTGTATAACACCCTATGTGGTGAATATATGAAACACTATTCAAAACTGTCTATACAATGTCTTATGGTTTTACCACATGATCTGCTAGTAAAAGTCCTTAACATGTTATTTATGAAATGATTTAGGTTTTATCTCAGACAATAGACCACTTTTTGATTTATAATGTTTATCATATATAATTTTATTTACCATTATTTATTTATCACGTGGCTATGGTTTTATTTATCAATTTATACGATTAAAATAAAAATAAGTGTAGTAACCTTTTTTTAATTTTATGGCAATATTTTCTAAAATTTCATTTCATGTTTAATTTTAGTTTCTTCATTTCGAAGTAAATTACTATCGCAGATGGATCCCACGTTTGAAGATAGCGTACAAAAATCGAAAACTAAAATCAACAAAAAAAATTAATGAATAAATTCTATGGGCAAATTTTATTCTAATCCTATCATTTTTTTCTGGGTACATTGTCACGATAAACCCCTTAATCACCTCGTTCATGATTTAAAATCTAAAAATATGAAGGTAACCAAACGACAATAATATCATACTGTCTCCAACACGCTAATCATAAATATAATTTTACTTTTCATTGAACAAAGAACACGCTAGGTAAAGTTGGGCCATAAACATACAAGAAGGTGGAATGGGTTCTGTTATTGAAATCGGTAGCCACGCCGTCTGTGATTTCGCCGATTATACCCCCCTCTCACCCGCCAAAACTTGCCCTCTCCCGCCGAAACTACAGCTGGGCTAAAGGGTTTGTACCGCCCCCTTGATCCCATGCTAAACTTCATTCTGAGGTTGGGCATTTCATTTTTGCAGAATATTGTAATTTCAATATATTTTTTTTTGTGTACCAATTTCTTTTGTGTATATGTTCGATTTTCATTTTGTGGTTTACAAAATTATTTTATATATTTTTTACATAACAAAGAAAAACACAATTTTTCACGAGGAATATTAAATGAATATAAGACAATATAGGTCAATATAGGTTAGGTGTACACATTCAAAAACACAAATGCAATTAGCATGAACATTGTAATATAAAACTTAATCTCTGTATGAAAAATTATTTTTAAGTTAACAGATCATATATATTGGTCTAAACAATCTGAAGGGTGCTTAAAAAATGTGTGTACTAAATTGCAGTGAATTAAATTGCTCAATTGAAATAATGAGCCCTAAGATTTAGTAACGAAGTTTTAGTTCTGTATGTCCTACTTCATAGTTATATGCAGAAGGCTAGCTAGAGTCAGACGTCTCACTAAAGCACCGATGTTAGAGAAAGACCATTCGGTATGCGTAGGGAGTGAGAATTGTTTTGACAAGGGAAAACAAAAAGAGAAAGTAAGACGAAACGTAGGCCATAAGTCATTCATTCTCAGTCTCAGTTGTCTACGCCTCAACTGCATTTCTACAGTTGGATTTTTAGGACTTGTAGTCCTGGCAGCTTACATATTGTAAAAATGTTGTCTATGCACAAATGCAATCGAAATTGACTACATCAAGGAGTTGTAATAACTATTTCTATATTACAATTTCATATTATATTCTAGATATCGTCCCTAGACTAGATGCTTTTTGCTATGAGGAAGTGAAAATTATTCACCAAAAAATAGTTTTTTTAAGAAATCTACAATTTTTTACAGCAAAAAGCAACTTCGATTTGACGTAAGAATATAGAGTAAATTGTACTATAGGATTGTGTCAGTCGTCCAATCAGCCAGCCTTGTAATAGGCACTCGTTAAAGCACAGACGCTTTCTGCCAGTTTTAACAAGGATTTATTTGTTTAAATACCTACTTCCCTATAGAGAAATTCGCTAAACCGGGGTTTATTACATGTTTTGTTTTGTATGACGAATCATTGTAGAAAATTGGCATGACTTAAATGGGTGTTCACAATATTTCTGAAGTATTGTCTGTATTAACAAACGAAATTCTAATTGGTAGCACTGAAATTACAGACGAAACCCATTTAAAATTTAAGGTTTAGTAGTAAATAATTTACATTTTGATAGTAAAATACGTATGTCTAAAGTAGAGGGGCTGTTCTTCTATAGAAGAGGCTATAATCACTATTTATTTTTTATACTTGATTGATGACCTTCAATCTTTGGTGCCCTTCGAACCATCGAGTCCAAGCAATGTACCTTGGCTAATAATCAGTAAGGTGATGTATAATTTGATATTGAACGTCTACAACCTAGGTACAAGTGCCATTTTTACCTCTAGACCCCTATTTACATTTATAACAATTAATATTTCCTCCATTATCGTAAGCATTCACCTTACAAAAACTGACATGAGTCTAAGTCTTCGGGGGCTGTCCGCCTAGTTGAATTAGCGCTGACAGAGACATGACTAAATCATTATTAGTTTACATAATTGATTTTTTTAAAGACAAAATCGATGTTTCAGTTCATAACCTATGCTATTTCAAACCCGATTAATAGCTCTGCGAACCGTGAGGTTAATATCGACGCCTGGCAGGTGGGCCTTGTCATAGTTCTGTCGTCCAATTTCGCGCTTCGTTTCCCCATTTCACCCCCCATCGCCCCCACATCCCTGTTGCACCAGGGGGTTCATAGAATAAATCATTGGTGTTGAAAACAAGTACTAGAAGTTGAAGATTGAAGTTAATTGCTCCAGGTTTCACACTTATCATTGAACGAGACGCTTATTTTGTTTTCCATAAATTCGCTGGAGATTATTTCTAAAAATATTGATTCATTTCGAAAAGGTGAAGTTTTCTTGAATAACCTAAAGTTGTCTCGGTAAGGATAGATATTTAAGGGTGTACAAATATTCTAAAGGTTTTTAGCATTGTTTAAGAAAGGTGGTAAAGATAGTTTATTTCCAAAATAACTGGATGCAATTTTAATATTTATTTGGATCTGTTTTTATCAAACAATCATCCAAAGATAATCAATTCCTTCCCAAAAAAGGCCAGGGTTGTTTATTTCTCTTAAAGGAACTTGTGGTTCTCAATTTCTTTGTAAAATTTGAAGAAATAACTGTTTTATGATGGTTTAGTGCAGTTAAACCTATTGCAACTTCAAATGTGTAATATTTTTGACTTTTCCCAAATAATTATGAAATATTCCTTTTTTCTTCTTTTAAGGTGGGGTTACGTAAAAAATATCCAAAGAATTTAGAACAGGGTTATTTTAGCCGCATTTCAAATGTCCATGTGCTAGTTGTTCCTGAAATACGAACGCAGGTATTACAATGTAGGTATACAGATTGAATAGATTAATTTGTAAAATCCACTTTAACTAGTAGCCTAACTAATTTTAACCAACCGATTATTTATATCAATTCGTATTGAACGAGTCAGGGAAGACACAGGAAAAAAGGGACACATCTTTATTATCAATCGATAGAAGCAATAACAGGATTTGAATTGAAAGATAACAAACAGTTCTAAATTTTCAATCCCAAATTTGTCATTCACTTAAATTCAAAGTTTTTGTATTATTAAATGTGTGTAATTTTAGTGTTGTAAGATTATTCAATTCGATACGTGATGGGAACCCAAAATAAGTATTTGTGAAGAGGTTAGTTAATTTCAATAGTTATTTACTAGAATTTGTATATGAAACATAACACATTTACTCATTGTCACCTGACTTTTCATCGTGAATTTTTAAAACTACAATTTGGTGATATAGTTTCAAACTTTACCCTCCGCCAAGCATTGTAAGCGATTCACTACAATAAAGGCGCTTGATCAAAATTCTAGTACTCAAAGTTCGGTCACATTCTGTACAGTTCAACTCTTCATAATTCAAACCATTGGTGTACACTGGTTTTGTGCTATTAGATGAGCGAATCGTGGCTATATATATGTAACATTGACTACAAACAATCGTAGTTTATAGTACACTATACACTTAGTATATCTTTCATTACCGTTAAGTAAATGCCTAAGCTGTTGTCCGTAAAATAAAAATCAACGTTCAATGGAGCCAACCATTGAGTTTAGTATTGTAAAATAACGTTTAGCAAAACGTTTAACTAATTGACTTCACCTTTATATCCCCACCAACCATTGAATTAAAGGAGTACAAAGAACCTAAATAGCAGCATATTCGAAATACCTCATTCAACTTTGTTTTCTTTAACTAATCTTAAGCTGGTCTATATAGATTTTATGTACTGCAGTTATCAAAGGCAATGCCTTAATATTTCTCCATATCCATTGTAGAACAGAAAAATGAACTACAAAATAATAATTCAACTTTATTAGATTTTATGTACTCACCCACTCAATAAGATGTACTATTAGTTATCAGTTTTTTTAAATATTTTACTCATAAGTAAATTTGTAATAAGTTAAGCAACAAGCATATGCACACATAATTGTTCACAGGCTCTAAGCTATACTTCTTCATAAAGCTGGCAATAACCTTCGCTTCATTCTAGTTAAAATAAATTAACATAATAATGAAATACATGTAAAGAAAATTAATTTCAGACAGTTCGTTTGACCATAGACATTGGAATATTAAAACCGTCTAATCAAACGCTTCAGGCTGCAATATTCATTTATAATTGAAAGTCTTTAATTTTGTAAAAGCAATAATTTTCAGAGTCACGAAATCAAACTGAGTTGCAAAAGAGAAAAATCTTCATCTTTTAATGAAGTTCTTTCCGGTCCAATTACGCATTGAATCTTCTTTATTAAAACTCGTCTCTTTTGATGAACAGACGAGATTGGACGACATATTAACTTTTTTGATTAATTATTGCTGTACAAAAACCATGGTAATTTAATTTCCAATTAATTATTACTTTACCTCCTGTACAATAGTATATGGAGAAAGTATTGTTTTCGTCGAAATTTTCGAGTTTGAGTTTTCAGTGGATATATTTGTTTTGGGTCCCCATGAACCCAAAAAAGTAGTTTCCGAAGTTATGTCTGTGTGTGTGTCGGTTTGTGTGGATGTGTACAGAGCTACAGACTACACCTGTGGTCCAATTTTGATTAAATTTGGCATTTAGTTACTAATCCGTCAAATCTCCAGGCGTTTTTAAAATTGGCTTAGAAATTTTGATTTTTCATGATTTTTCAATAAAAACCCATAAAATAACGAAAGAATTTAATTGTTAAAAAATGGCCCGAACGATTTTGATTAAAAAAATTGTATAGGGTACTATATCCCTTTAAATTCTGAACAAAATGGCAGAACTCCCATTCTTGTAAAGATTATGGTTCAAAAGTTGTTGTAAATTATGTTATTTTCCCATTAAAAAAAACCACAAAAAAACAAAAATTCTAATTTTTTGAAAAATCCAGTTTTGATTAAAATTAATGTGATAAGTTCCTTATCATTCTTAACAAAATAGTGTAACCCCCCAAATTGCTGTAACAATTACTGTTTAAAAATTATTGCAACTTTTGCGATTTTCCCCATAAAATATTATATTTACTTCCACCTCTTACCCATGATAACGGTTGTTGACAAACTATTGGGAGAACACATACGTCAGATTGCTGATACCATTTATTTAGCTTATTGTTATCTTCTGGAAACCTAAGTGTTATTGACATTTAAAAAAAATATTTAACTTTATTTACTATTGTAGCTACTTAATCAAACTAAACCGTGGTTCAATTGTATATTTATTTTTATTACTGATATATATGTTGTATAAAGAAATTTGGTAAACACGTTTGCATTTCTTAGATAATAAATAAAAAATCAAGACATTTATTATACCTCACAATGTAGTACATATGCCAGTAGTGAGACGGCAAAGGTGAAATCTTTGAGACAAATCAAGAACAACATTAAATTTACCTACAACTTACGTATGAATTTTCTAAAGTGGTGTAGTTGCAAGTTGTTTTGGTTGTTTAGAGGTTTGTTGTGCTAAAATAAGATGACTTGCTTATTAAAATTAGACTATTGTGATTGGTTTTACTCTTGAATTTATTCCCTGCCATTAAGCATAGTTTATAGAGATTCCTTATCTGCATTGTACATTTGTTGCCACTTAATTGAATACAATAATATTGTTTATGCATAAAAAGTGTCCAATATTTACCCCACCTGCGTACATATAAGGATTATTAGTAAAATAATAGACTAACCAACTTAGTCTTATCATCCCTTAGTAAATATTGACGTTCGTTTTTCGAGCCTAGTTCATGTTGGTGACGCTAATAGGGTCGAAGAAATTTTGTTTATAAAATGTATTTGTGCTTTACTGTTTGGTTATATAACTAAGGAACAAATTTTTTATGAGATAGTTTTATTTGGTAAAACGTTGTTTTTAATGACTGAAATAACAAGAAACATATTGTAAACAAAACACGACCCCTACAATGCATGGGACGAAATTAACAATAAAATTACCAACTGATCCATAAGGATGAAAAATCAACTAAGTAAGATCTTTATTTCTTTAAAATAAAATACCAACCTCTGAAACCAGAGAGTAGTATCTTGTCTTTGGATTCTAGAGTAGGCTCCCGTTTTATTTAGACCAGCTGCACTGATGGAATTTTCATACTCCCTTACTTATTCCCTCATTTAAGTTTTCATACTACAACAGCTTATGGAGACCTAAAGAATATAGTTTGTAAAATGGTTATTTCAGTTTTGCTTGGTTATAATCACGTAAACGTCTTAAAAAATAGTTTCCTTGTTTACTTTTTCGTGGTTAAAACTTAACACACATATGTTACGTAATCTTTACTCTCATTGATTAGTCTTGTTTGTCAATCGTTTCATCCAATTTCAGTAAACCATCGAAGCCTAGG
This sequence comes from Macrosteles quadrilineatus, assembly GCF_028750875.1. Classification (NCBI taxonomy): domain Eukaryota; kingdom Metazoa; phylum Arthropoda; class Insecta; order Hemiptera; family Cicadellidae; genus Macrosteles; species Macrosteles quadrilineatus. Next base: position 135,207,099 of record NW_026542595.1, on the reverse strand, counting down.
CTATTGTGGGTGTAAGATTCAAGCTGCCACTTCACAGTTGTTGTACCTTGCTGCACCAGACCATTCTGTGGACTTTGAAGTGTTCAGTGGCTTTTATCAAAGCCGGTATCTTTGAACCGCACAACTCAAAGCCATCACCTCCAAAGATCAACTCAATCTGAAGACTTGAAACGCTTTTGTCAATTATTGAGCGCACCAAGTACTTCTTCATCATAAATGAGTGGATTGTTATATAAATTGAAATTTCGAATGGAAATAGCACAGATAAATCAAACGTAGTACGCCTTAAATTTTAGACATTGGCCAATCAATAATTTTGCGTTTTGTTTGGTGGAGGGGATATAACGTTGAAAAACCTATATGGCTTTCGTTATTTTTACGATGTACCTTTAATCTATCTATTAAACTAAATAGGTATCTCTCGCGAAGACAAATAGATTAAAAAGGCACCCTCCAATTAAAGCATAAATGATGACTAAAGTAGTAGTTCAATGGTACTGTAATTAATTTTCGCGGCTAAAATATGAATGAATAATATGTTATTTTTCTTGTATTCACCAATACAATATTTTTAGTTTAAAAATTATTTTTATGCAATTTTGGAAATTACAAGAGGTATTTTTCACACACATTATATCGAACAAATTTTTCACGTTTATCGATTTTCAATATAACCTAACCAAGTTCAACTCCCAAAGTACGCTGTACACTTTTACAATCGACCTAGGAAAATGAAATCACAGACACATCTTCTAAATAACCAAGTTCACACAAAACAAATTATGCAGATACAGCCCTTAACCTAAATAAGAAATATTGTTTAAATCTGTTGTGCACAAGTATACAGTTTTTACAAGCTATTTTATACACTTATTACCAAGAGGGAAGCATTGGGCCAAAACAAAACGCTCTAAACTAACCTCGAAATTGGGATTTCCCTCTTCTGTTTGAAGTAATATTCATAAAGCTTATCTTGAGAACTTCCATTTTTATGGTAATAAGCTCTCAAGTTGGGCTTTAAGACGGTTTGGACGAGAGCCAAAAGCTGGTTAGTTTCACTTAGTTTTGATTTGGAATTTTAATTAGTTTCTTTACAATAGGGATTGTCGTTGATCAGAGCATAAAAGCGCCCTGTTATTCTTCTTCACTCTATGATAATCTCTTTTACTTATTTTAAACTTAAACCGTACACAATTTAAGCCTGCTAATTAGTCCTGGATTAATATTACTTTAAAGATCCATTCTAGATGTTAGCATTGTACTTGATCACTCACGCTTATGTTTTAATGTTTACATAATAAATAATTGAAATCGTAAACAAATTTATTTTTCTTGGTTGCGCTTTAATCCCAATTTTCTAAATAATTTTGGTACAGTTGATGGAACTGAAAACTATTAATTAGTTTACCCGCTTCATAGACGTTTATACGAAATTATAAACAATAAATGGAAACACCCAATGTGGATATTTTGTGCTAAATCCCCCGCAGTGAATTCAATTAAACAGTTAATTACCAATCGGGTTTTGACCTCAAAGGTAAGTCGCAATAATTCTCACTTTGGCGGCTGTTGATAACTTTAATATTCAATGTTTTCATTTGTCATCAAAATTAATTTAGCTCTTGTAATATAATAGATAATTGCCTTTTCCTCTGTAGTTGCCTTTATATTCTTTGCAGTAAAACAAATTCAAATCATAAGGCAATACTTTTGTCGAGGAAGTATTTTAAAGATGTTTATTTAATTGTTGTTTTATTGGAATGTGCAAAGTAAACGGTCCTTGATCAAAAATACGTAAGAATATTGTATTTTAGAAATAAAACAATATCTCTTTCTACAAACCAAGTCTTCTAGTTGGTTTTTATGTTGTTTCTGATATGTTTTTGTTTCACTAAAAAGGGTTCTCACCTTTTAGTAGGTAATCATTTTAGTATTCGACCGGTAGAATATTAAATGGTTCCGTTTCTCTTTCATTCTTACAAGAAATAATGGTTATTATTTCGTTAATTTTAGACTAGCATTATTTAAAGTAAATGTTAAACAAGTTAACCAGAGAAATAAACAGTTTCGGTTTTTAAATGTGACTTCTTGGCTGTAACTCTATAATAAAAGACTTTCCGCAATTTAATTCGCTAGAGTGCTTAATTATTTAACTGATTTTTGAAATTTTAAAACATTCAACTGTAAATAAATAAACTCAAACATTAGGATTAAAGTAAATGGGAGTCACTCCAATGCGCTTTTGGATGCCCAGTTTTTAAACAGAAGCTGGAAATAGAAATTAGGCGAAAGAACTGTGAAATTATAAGGACCGAGAAGGGTATTAATTTGGGGCGGAGGGACAGGGCTAATCAAAAGGGAAGATGAATGTTGCCAAGTCGCTGGCGCTGTAATTATTAACGACCTTTCCTCAATTGTGGCATTATTCACTTTAAACCACTTTGATTTAATTACTATTGAGACATAGGCACTTAAAACAAGCGATTAAATAGTCAAGATATTTACGTCGGTTGTAAGTGACTTGGAACTTTGTATCCAAACTGCATTCATTACCGCTAAAATAAACGTTTACATCTTTTTACGTTTGGAGACCTAAAATCTGACTCAGTATTTAAGTTGGAAGGTTAATAAGGTTATAGTACTTAAACATCAAGAGATAAAAAAAATTGGAAAAAAATACTTCAAATAGAAAATTGCTATCGAAATATGTTCCCCCTAATTTGAAACGTATTCTACACTCTTTTTCTTCAAAATTAAAGTTTCCTGGTTTGATTCTAGCGCTGAACCACGACCCAGTTTTTTCGAGCTATATTTTTTAACTATGATATTCAAACTAAAGGTCACAGTGAGACACCTTGACCAAATTGTTCACTTTTCCTTCATATAACACTCGAAAAATCCAATAGGCCTAACCTTAAAACGCCCAAGTTCCGAAGTCGTTCATGCTATTTTATTTGAGCACAGCCATGCGATCTCTTTTTCTTCTTTCAGAATCCTGCACACTGTAAGGGGCAAGGTTTGAAAGAATGTTCCATTCTAGCTCAGCCACCGTCAAATCCTTGTCGGTATGCGGATTCCCTACCTGCTCAAGGTATTCACTTGCCCCACCTGTTGTGCACTCACCCTCTACTCCACCAGGTCGCCTACCCCTGGGGCGCCGCCCCTCCCGCATTCCAAACTCCTCGTAAATCTTGCAAACCATCCCTTTCCTGGAACAGATGGGGTGAAATCCTTTCAAAAACAATGAGCGTATTTCCGCATCGGAGATGTGTGAGTTAGCTATGCTAAATTGTCTGATGCATTTGGATGTTTTGTGATGCGCATTAGAAGTTTTTTTAGACGTTCAGTTTGTTTAGTTTGACGGTGTCAAAAGTTGAATTAATGTTCACTTAAAAAAACAAGTTGGCAATACTGTTTATTATACAGACTGTCCCAAACTCCCGGACCGGTTTAATATTTTCAAAACGACAACAGATAAATCAATAAGATTTGGTACATCAACACCACACCTAAAAATCTACTTTTTTAAGGAACTATCAATTTTCTGTCATATCATGGGGACGTCCCGCAAGGAGTCAGAAGGAAATCTTAAATAGAAGCATAGGTTGACATGTACATCAAATTAAAGACCTTTACTAGCAGAATATAATGCTGCAAATTTGAACTCAACCGGATAACTGAGTAAAAAAATGGCAGCCGCTCAAAGATTTCTTGAATCAGCCATTTTGAATCTTTGAACAACTGCCATTTTTACTCAGGCGTTCTTTTGAGCTTGAATTTACGGCATTTTAATGTACTTGTGAAGACCTTTAATTTGATGTGCATATCGACCTATGCTTACATTAAAAATCTTCTTCCCAATTCTAGGGCTGTGCCCTGAGGAGTACGCGTATAATGGCAATGCAAATTAAATGAATCTTTGAACCACTGTCATTCTTGGCTCGGTTGTCCGTTTGAGTTCAAATTTGCGGCATTATATTCTGCTAGTAAAGACCTTTAATTTGGTGTACATGTCAACCTATGCTTCTATTTAAGATTTCCTTCTGACTCCTTGCGGGACGTCCCCATGATATGAGAGCAAATTGACATTTCCTTAAAAATGTAGATTGTTAGGTGTGGTGATGTACTAAATCTTACTGATTTATCTGTTGTCGTTTAGAAAATATTGAACCGGTCCGGGACTTTTGGGACAGTCTGTATATTAGGTAGAACAGCTGTTACAGTTATTGTTAATGCTTGAACACAACCGTTGACTTTTAGATAGTTGAGGATATAAGTTATCATGGCTGACTGTTATTGTACATTTTTGATAGTCAAAGATACAAGGTATTATAGCTAATATACATTCATGTGAACATATACATTTATTATTTATACCAGTACACATCTTTGAGTGGTTATTATTTCGTCCAATGAGTTCAACTGAATCAAATAATCATAATTTTAATAATAATAATGGTTATGCGATGAAAAGTGTTGGTGTAATAGTGTTGGTGGCAATGGTTTATTAGGTATTCTAAATGATCGATACAAACAAATATACTACCGCAAGTACGATCAGACAATAATTGGTTAATTGTAGAAAGAAATTAATGTTTAACTATTTTCAACGTAGAATTTATCCAGCTCAACATGAAATACATAAATTGCGCCGCTGCCTAAACCAATGCAACACTTCCATGATTGCATTTCGGTTAGCTCGGTTGGATATAACGCAGTTATAAATTCTAGGCTAACATAGGGAATAAGGGTAATTAGCCTGGAGTGCCTGGGTAATTCGCGGAGTGGTTTACGCGCATTTGGGCGCAGCGACAGTGGATTAGGCGCGTTATTAAGCTCATTGTGGGGGTAATTACTGATGCGTTAATTCCCCCCCCCCCCCATGTACTTGCGCCATCATTGAGATGTCAAAATATAATGAGCAATGCGCTTTTGCCAAGTGAATGTTTTAGGGCAATTATTGTTTGTAGTTGGATGCCAGATGTTTGTCTAGTTTGTAATTATCAATGGTATTTGCAGTTTTTACGTTTTTGTAAGGGTAATGTTTTTCTAAAGTCATTTTTTTGTATGTTTGTACGTCATAAAGAAATGAGGGATTTAGAAATTGTTTACGTCGTTGACAAACTAGGGTGCGTATTTAATGATGAAGGTAAGTGAAAAATGAGTGTTGAATTAATGAAACGTCAGCTGTTTTATTGAATTAGATCAGCTGATTCTTCAGCAAGGATCATCTGTTAAAATCCTCAAGACTGAGGGCAGCTTGGTCCAATCTAAATCCACAAAAAAATATTTTATCTTTTTAAGGGTAAATCTTAAATACACAAATCGCTGAATACGTAATTTTAACACTAATCCATTATGTTTTGTGATCACATAACTTTGTAAACCAGTATTGTTTGACATGTCAAAGTTCATGAAATAGCTACGCTACTTCAAGAGCGACTGGGTCGGTCGTCAAAACATTTGTTACATCAGTTATAAGCCTTTGTATTGTCCCGCATTTCAAAATGTTACTGGCCTTTGACGTCAAGTTGTGGTGTTTGAGCATTAATAGAACTTTGCAAAACTTTTGGATGCTTGTAGCCTTTAACAAACAGTCAAATATGGACATACAACTGTGGAAAGGGGTTTGTGATGTAAATAAATCGTTTAATTAAGCTACACTCTAGTTTACGTATATGTTTTAGAATGATTGATCCAATAAGACTGTTTTGAAATTCGATTGCTTTCTTAAAAAAATATATAAGTACACATTGGAATTAATTTAATCCTCAATCATTGTCACCTTTATCATTTTGTGACATTTTCAGACGTAACGTATTCTGTTGTAAAAGAAAGTACCGGTAGCCATTTATGTGCATAAAACTTTAAAAAATTCTATTTCTTAGCTTGGAGTGAATTTGTTTTTTTTTCGTAGGAAAGTTGAAACCGTAGACAATAAATAACTGTTTTAATAAAGTGTAGTAATTTTTGTTGCAGAATATAAATATACGGTATTTTAAAATGCATTTGTTTGTAATTATCCCTCAAACGTTTTGTATTTTTCTACAATAAAAATTTAACATTCCTAATTTTCCTTTCTGTAGTCAGGAAAACGCAATCTTATTATGGAAAAATATTAAAAGCAATGGAGGAAATTAAGAGTGAATCCAAACAGAAAGGCGGGGCAGATGATGGATTGAAGGGAGTTTTTAGGGATAAACTTGCAAGAGTTCGTATGTTACAATTTCGTTAATCGATGGAAAACAGCCATCGGCGGCATTATACAGGTTAAATCGGTGGTTGTCATTTTATTTTAATTTATCTTTTATGTGTGGTTTGAATGAAAAATTGCCATAACGATAGCTAAGTTGTACAAATTAAACTGTTTAAATACCTGCATATTCGGCTGGTACAATGGAACAGTCAACTATATAGTTTTGTAAAGTATAATAATTCATTTAACAAGGTGTAATAATACAATAAGTATTGATAATGTGTTTTCTTCATAATTATTAATATTATCATGGCACAACAAATAGTTTTTCCGTCGTCCAAAATATTCCAAACATTATATTGACTTAACATTGATACCAAACATATTAAGTACTTATTACCTGATGTTATATCACCGCAACTATTATAAACCGTGTAACATGTAAAAATCTGCTAGTTCATATACAGTATTGATTTAACAAAGTGAGATGAAAAGATAAAAGAATTACAAAACTAATTAATTCCATCCGTCGCATATTTACTGATAAAATTATTACTGTGTCACTTAAAAACAGCTGTAATATTCACACAAGAGTATTTAAAAAAAAGCTAATTAGTCTGTGTAAATTAGCTTATTGTCGTGTTAATACAGATTATTTCACAGCAATTAACTACATCCGGTCGAATCCACTATAATTTATGAGGTTGAAAACACATTAGGCCGGGATCATGAAGTTGTAGGGCTCATTGGCCAGTTAGCTGTATTTTGTGTTTGTGTATTTGTATTTAACTACCCACCCCATCCGCTCGCACCCACACATGACTTACATAGGGGTTGTTGCGTTTGTCTTTAGAAGTAAATACCAACGATGTTTAGTGAGATTATTTCGCATGAATATATATATAATATTTTCTTCTTATTTATTTACCACCACTACTTTGATGGAATGTTAGCGTATATTGACCAAAGTATGCATGCGTGGGATTATTGAGGACTTGTATAGCTTGCATGAAAACCCAATAAACAAGGAAACTACGTATAGTTTCGAACCATTAAAATGTTGGAAAGGTATAATCTGTTTATAGTCATGCCAAGTTGTTTGATTTATGTTGTTAAGATATTTACATTGTTTTTTTAACATTAAATGTTAATTGATTTCTGAGTGTTTATTGATCGAAATTATTTATTTAAGAGATGCGTTACCCGATTTTCTACGAAGATTCGTAAAAACAAATGAAATAATTGTGAAAACTATGTTAAATATAAATACAGCAGTTATCTGTTTTACATATTTTGTACATGTTGGTATGCATCTTGTATGGTTTTTAAAGTAGGTGTGAACAATTTTTATACCTTTCTTTACCGGATAAAATACTTTCCCCTAATAAAAAAAAAATGTATATTGAGGGTTATTCCAAATTAAACTACCCATAATTGCCTTAACAAATTTAGTATCTTATATTTTTTACGCTTAATTTTCAATGAGGTAAGCTTTTCTATAACAAAACCTAACAGATAACCGAAATACATTTTTTTCTGGCATTTTAACTTTAAATACAAACCCGCGATAACGCTAAGGTAAATAGGGATTTCAATAGGAAGAAATTAAAGCCGAAGCGAACTGATGGAGACGCAACTGCTGGTAATGCTTGGTGATGGATGTACGTGGCTTTTTGTGAGAGATTAAATATACATTTACGGGCCAAGGCAACCCAAGACTGCGCATTTCACTTCGGATGCAACATTTATCTGAATGTAGTATCACAAAAATTGGTGTAGGTCTACAGTTTAGTCAAGTTAGTTTTATTTGCAAAGGTCTTTCATTTAGTTTAAACGTTGTATTTGCCACTTTTCGGTGGCAAATAACGTTTGTCATTATATAACTTGGTGACAATGTCTTGGAATCAATGAATGTTTGCCAATACGCGAATAAAAACAATAACTGACTACTGAGCCTTTGAATATATATATTTTTTAACCATATGTATAAATGGGCCAAGGTAACACAAGACAGTGGCTTATCCAAATGCAACATTTATCCGAATGTAATACAATATCACAAAGTTACTTTAGGTGTTTAGTACTAGTTAAGTTAGTTTTCTTTTAAGAAATTTTTTCCTAGCTGTTTAATTTTATTTAAAAGTTCAAACGGACACTTTTTAGTGCACGATGTCTAAGAAAAGATTTAATTCGTCTAATATTTACTACTGACCCTTAGACAGTATACATTTAAATTTTTTTAACTACGCAGTCTGATTTCGCCTCTTTCGTAGGGGAGCGTTTCATAAACTCCAAATTTCACAAACTCCAACGCTTAAAATATTAAATAAACAGAGCGGTTCATAACCTCCAATTTTCATAAGCTCCAAATCTATAACATTCAAATAATCACTGTTTCACAATGTCCAAATTTCACAAACTCCAACGTTAAGATACCAAATAAACAGTGCGGTTCATAATGTCCAATTTTCATAACCTCCAACGGTACAGTCTGAGTCAGAAGTCTCTAGTAGTGGTCTGTGGTTGCCACAGTCAGATAGCAGGCATCGCCAGCGCTCAACTACTGATTATACGTGCATTTTATGATTGAAGAACACTCAGCTGTGTGACTCAAATATGCGTTAGCACACAATGTGCAAATCAAATTTACATTTTTACATTTTTAATACCTTTAATTCAAGCTTTCAGCTGAGTTTCTTTACAAACAATGTTTCTGTAGATTGCTTAAACAGGTAGGGCAATTTAGCATTTTGCAACGTGTAGAAAGAAACTACAATCGTACGCGTGCCGTATGGACTAATGTTTAATTACCTAAGGACAAAATAAAAATTAATTTATCTTTTACTGAATTAAAAAAAAAAAAAAAACTGCAAAATCGGCATGTAAACTGCGAACTCAATTAGGCCTTTTACCATCACTAACTTTAACAACAAAACCAAGATACCGTACCAGAAAACGCCAAATAAAATTTTAACACAAATCACTAATTTCACTAGTTAATTATGGATTCAATATTAAATGGAAAACTCCTGCTTTGTTTTTATTTCAAAAACATTATAATGAGATAATATATTCTAAACGTTTCTGTAAACATTTGACGCTTACTTTAGTGTTTAATCAATATTTTGTTTAAAGTGGAATGACCTCAACGGCTACTCTGGAACTAACCTGAGAATTAAACTAAAAAAGTTCGTAGAGACAATATATTTTTTCACTAAAGCAATTACTATGACAAGTTCCAGTGAGCGGGATTTATTAATTTTGTTTGGAGAAGGTTTTAACTAGGTACATTCTGTTTCTCAAAGGAAAAGGGGGTAAAATCATATAGACTAGCATGCATAGTATGAATAAAGTACAGGGAAAACCTATAACAGTAATATTTTGAGGTAGTTTCCTTTTCTTTATATGCTTGTCAATGCTGGAGAAACGTAATTTCGTGATTGGTTTCGACAAATGGGTAATCAAACCCTAACCATGCACTGCAGTGGCAAAAATGTTAGACGTGAGCCGTTGATTAGCTTTTTCAAATATAGATGAATATAAACTCGTTAAATGTTTTAAAATAAAATCATAATATATCCATTGAATATAACATGTAATACTATCTAACAACTAAATGGCTAAAGAGGATGAAGAAGCAAATAAATAGGTATTGTAATGTGGTCTCAACCATGGTCTCAACTATGAACCCGCTGAACGTTTTAAATAGGCCTATTTCGATAGAATGTAAAGTCAATCGCACTTTTAGCAGGAATTCCACCACATAAACTTAGAATAAGAGTAGTTTCTATTTTTGTTTATATTATTTTGACCAGAACCAAATCTAGGGTAAAGTTTAGTCAAAGGGATGCATTTACACTAATTTAGTTTACCTTACCGAAAGGAGAATAAAAGTAGAAATAATAACTGGGCCAGGTCGCTAATTCAGTGGATTTTACCAAGAACTTAAATTATCTCCACATCTTTATATGCCTTTTCATATTTCACGAAGACAATTTCCGAAATTACAATTGGGGAAGCATTTATATCAAAGAATTTTGTTAACTATAGACTACCGGTAAGCATTAAAATGCACAAACATACGCCTGTAAATTAAGTTACCATTCTTCGTAATGTAATGACATATTTGATGTAATATAATGATAATTAAATGCTAGAAACTCAGTTTCTATATCCCGTAAACTGATGCTGAGCCGGCCAAACTCCTAGCGCCAATGCCGCGCCAAGCGATTTTATGCCTATTTTTAATCGCTTAAAAATGATACAAGCAGGCTCCGTATCAAAAAAAGCTTCGATTAAAAAATAAAATTCATACTTTGATCTAAAACTTTGCCGCAGGAATTTTTTTCCTGACCAAAAAATAAAAAAGTTCCTCGCTTACTACATTTTTCATGTTTTTTATGGTGTTAAAAAACAATCATCTGTTTTAACTTGCCTAAATAAATTATAAAAATTATGTTAAGGTAAAAACTAGCTACATAGTAATGAGCACTGGTTTTTCCAGAAAAATAATATATCAATTTGAAATTTGTATGTTAACAAATAAGTGTAGCAGAGCAGGTTGAGTGAATGTATGTTTGTGTAAAACAGAGAGGTTCATTCGGCCCGTCCGCCTCGGTATCCCGCCGATTCGATTGACTTATGGCAGAGACTGTACCATTGGAGCTTATGAAACTTGGAGGTTATGAACCGCTCTGTTTATTTGATATTTAAAAGTTGGAGTTTGTGAAATTTGGACATTGTGAAACTGTGCTTATTTGAAAGTTATAGTTTTGGAGTTTATGAAGTTTGGAGGTTATGAAACACACTGTTTATTTAATATTTTAGACATTGGAGTTTGTGAAATTTGGACATTATGAACCTCACCCTTTCGTAGGATCAACTTTGAAAATTCTAAATAATTATTTTTTGCCTAAGAACTTGCATTTATATTTCCTAGTCTAAGCTGTATGATTTCCTTTCGTAGAATCGGATCAGTAATCCAAACTTTTTAGACTGATCTTATTTTCAGGATATTATAACGGACAATATTCATATGGTATATTTAGTTTTTCACTGTTTAAAACTTTTAATGTTTCTTCATCTTAAATCTAGCTGACGTTATCGGCATTGAAATAGGTTTTGGCAAACAGAATCGAAAACACAGGGATCAATTATAGTATTATTGCATAGCTGAAATAAAGCAGATGTGAGATTAACTTAGGCGTTACGTTACTATAAACATAAGAATAAAAACCTATCCAGTTCTTAACTCTGACTAAAGATCGAATTTGATTTCTAATGTTTCTGCAACCATATGCACATTTATTCCCTGTATTTTTGTATGATAAATTTAATAGATGTACATTAGGTAAGGGTAAATTTGTCAGAGTCCAAGTTATGAGTCAATATCTCACTTTCTGCAGGCGACTTACCCTCGGGACTTTTTTGATAAATCGTCTCAACTACTGGGAGTGTCTCCTTGACTCGCTCCGAACTTCCGATCACAATCTCAAACAGACAACGGATTTCCTTTTAATTCAATATACTACGTAATTCGTGTTAAGTTCCTGTTGTTATGTCTCAAAATGTGGTCCAATTATTTTTTTGATTAGTGCTATCGTTGTAATACTAGTAGGGAATATTTTGATAGTAATTTAGTAGTTTTAGCGAATTTCCCTATAGGGAAGTAGCTATTACCGTAGGTCTCATGGTAACACTTAGGCCCGGGACCGATTTACTTTTTAATTTTGAAAACACCATTCGTTCAAATTTTTATATATGTATATATATATATATATATATGTGTGTGTCCGTGAACACGATAACATGAGTCATTTTTATCCGATTTTGATGAAATTTGGTTTAAAGGTGTAAGGCGGGATAAACTTGAATGAGTTCGCGATCCAGCATGATCGGACCATGGGAACAGGGTTTTATGGGGTAAAAATTGGTTTTTCTCACTTTTGACCCTCAAAACACAAAATTTCCCAATTTTCCTCTAAACCTTCTTAAAGAGCTTAAAAAACAAACAATTCAGTATATCAAAGTGTTTTTGTACGGTTATTGGTTACGGAGAAAACTAAAAAAATGGTCAATTTAAAATTCCCATGTTATTCTTATGGAGAATATTGTAAAATGTTGTAGTTTGCTTGTTTATGGATATCTTTTGATCAAACTTGGCAAATATATTCATTTTATACTAAGCAATAATTATTTTACTTAAAACACACGCTTTATTAGTTTCCTTGTAGCAGCAAACCTAGGTACTCGTTAAACCTAATGTTATTTAAATAGATCAATTGAAAATCAATTCAGCCAAATGGAAATTCGCTAAGACGGCAGGTTTGCTGCGGCGGGGGTATTTTTTGTTGGTTTAGAAGAAAATAATAAACGATTTTTTTATAAATTGTCAACATAACTATCTATTTGTAAATGTAACTAAGAACTTTTATAATTATTTAATGAAAAATAATGTTTGGAAATTGTTTGTGTGAAAAATATTTCAATTTTTTAATTTGATTGTTACGGTGTAATTATTTAAAATTTAATAGTTAAATCAAAATTACATTCTCAAAACATAGCTCTCATTTTTTTATACTCGTAACCGTAATTTACCTGAATATAGAGTGCAAGTGAATGTTTACTTATATCTAAAACTGATTCAATACCAACTGTATATTTAAATAGTTTAAATTATAATAATAATAGTGAATTTTCATTTGCGAAGTGATTGAATATTCGGTTTGAATATAGTTGAAAATTACTCAATATAATAATAAAAACATGTGTGAACTGTCAACGTATGTTTTTTTTTTTACAGACACGTAATCATTATACACAATATAAGATGAAGCAGCAGTTAGAAAAAATGTTAGAGCTTATATTAAGAAGCATCTATTTCATCTTCTCCCGTTATATTTGAAGAAAGATTAACACAGGGTACGTTGAAATGTTCCGAAAGGTTTTTTTGTTTCCACATTAATATCTCATATAATTTTTTAACATCATACAAAAATATCAATAATTTATTTGGAATATTCGACTTACATTATCTCACAAGATTCTTTGTACCTGGCTTTCAGCTGTTAACCTTTGTCAAAGAAACCTTGAAAAGTCAAACAAATCGCAAAGGAGTCGAAATAAAAAGATCAAATGACAAAACTGTAACAGGTCACCGTTAATAATTCAACTTAAGCCTTGTACTCTAGCAAACTACTTTATCGAAGTCAACAATTCTTTTCCAGTCGGAATCAAACATTTCCGAATGAGCAAACCTTTTCGGAAGAGTAAATCTTGGAAATTTCTGAGAGTTATTATTTTAAATTAGCCACTTCGCTTTCCCCTCGACGATTCCCTGTGATGAAAAATGGTTGTTTCAAAGAAAGTTTTCACTTAGACCACCTGAGCGCTGATACCGGCCTATTGTGTCAGGGGGGAAATGGTCGCTGAAATTGGCCATATATCAATGGAAAACTAGTTTAGATAAATTTTTAAATAATTATTATGTATTGTTAATTTTTGTATAGCATAGTTTTGGTTTAATAGATAAAACGTTCCCCATTTCGAGTCATGGCTGAAATGTGATCGGTATAAATGTAAATAAAGTATTTTTAATATATTTATTTTGACGTATTTTTATATGTAACTATTGCGTAAACATGGGTTTGCCAAGATAAAACACCCTCTTTGCTATGATATTGCGACTGAAAATCGTTGAAAATGCTTATGTACCTTTGAACATTTTTATAATATACATTTTGGTAATATTTGGTAATTTTTCGTAAATATTGTTTCGTAAAAAAACTACAGGGAACGTTTCCAAACTTAATCTTCTCTTTTATGTAAAACTGCAATATTCCAATGTCTTAAAATATAAAATTGTATGCATCAGGTTAAATTTAATTCACAAGCTTAATCACACAACAGGGAACAACTGGAGAAATTTATTATTCTTGAAATTTTTCACACTAATTGATCACACAATCTAATTAAAATATATTTGCATTTATTAATAATTCATAACAGGAAAACTTTAAAAGAAAATAATCAAAAGTTAGTGTTGGTATCATTAAAATACCTTTGACGTAATCCATACCGTCGCGACGGCACTCTAGACGATACCGCTCCCATATGCGCTTTAAATGAAGCCAATACCTCCCCCCTACCAACAACCCTTCAATCCATCTTGCCTCTCAACAAGGTACGATTAAATTTCACACCTTCTATCTTCCATGGAAATTTATTTTATTTTTTAGAAGTGAGAAACTCCGCCACATGTGTATAACTAAATGCTGATTTGGTTTGAGCTAGGATATTTGATTCAATTAGAAGGCACTCATTTCTATTCGCTTAGCTATTATTATTATTCGGTGTGTACCAACCACGGTAACTATTTGTTGGGTTTCATAGGAAAGGTAAAGGGTTAAAATTTGCTCCATGATTGTAGTGTGAAAAACAAAATCTTTTGAAAACTGAAATGAAGTGCCAATGATATTTTATAAGCACTATACCGGAAATAATTGATTAAAACTCTTTTGAATTATTGCAGTAATGAAGTTGTTTATGTTGGTGTTAACAGATATTTTCTATTAATTTAAGCTGAGCATTTCTCTTCACTTATTGCTCACTTTTTGAGAATAACTTCATCATTTTGATAGACAACTTGTCAAAGAAACCATCTATACAAGTCTGTTATCTTTAGACGATTGCAAAATTGATTTATAGTTTATATCATCTCTGCTTATTTTTAATAAAACTAAAAATATTTTCCAATCTTGGTTGATTTGGCAAAATTTAACCTAGATTTTAACTAATCACAGTAATCTCATTAATATAATTCAGAGATTTAAAATATGCGTTGAAGGTCAAACAAGATCTTGTTATACATATGTATCGTTACAATCTAGTTAACCTTGATCCAGTGGCAGTTTTTGTACGTAAATTTCCAGACCTTCCCAGCGTGCTTAGTTTGCTACTATGTATAATCTGCTTAGGATTTGCATTTCCCTTTACATTGCAAAAAATGTGTTGAACTAATTAGCACATGTAAACTCAAAATTCTATGCATAAATCAAACTCTAAAAATGTAGTCGTGTTAAACATTGCATAAATTTCTAAATTTAATTTTTAAATCAGCTCTTCTAATAGCTTGGTTTGATGTCAATATAGAGATAAAATTGTAAAATTAATATATTACAAACATTCCTATTAAAACAGGTGTCCTAAAACTTATAGTTTTACCGAAATTAATGAAATGGCTGGCACGTTTTATTGTAGCAATAGGAGCAGGTTACCGATTAATTTTTGTGAAGCCAAATGTCTTGTATACGTTGAAAAACAAACCCCACAATTAAAAATACACAATTTGAGAGAAAAGTTACCAAACCCGTATTCCATTAGAATCCGAAATAAAAATATGTAAACCTTTAAATTTCATAGCGTCTTCTATCTCTAAGATGCGTTTGTTTTTCGCTTCTTTCTTTTTACCGGGCTGTAAGTTACTCACCAATTTGCGTTCGTGCCTTAAAAGATATTGCACAATACAATACTTTTGTTTTTTGCCTTGTTACTATATCAGTTACCATCGGGTCCATCTACAAGTGACATTAGCAACTTGTTTACAAATAATTAACCTTTGTAAACTGGTATAACGTAAAATTTCTTATCTTGGACGAACGTAGTGGTTGACTCTGTTCTACGCCTCTTTCACACGAAGCGGCGCGCGCCGTGCGGCGCTACGCCGGACAAGCGTGTGTCTTCACACTAGTATGGTTTCGTGCGGCGCGCGCCGTACGGCCCTCCTAAATATTTATTATTTTCTGTTCAGTTGTGGCTTTTAAATTAATACTCCACTTAAAAGTTCAAATAAAATGAATACTGTAGGCTAATTTAATTTCCGTTCAGTTGTGGCTTTTAAATGAATACTCCACTTAAAAGTTCAAATAAAATTAATACTGTAGGCTAATTTAAAATATAAAAACTAGTGCACCTGTTGCTCGAATTCGAGCAATTGCAAAATATTAAAGTAGTTTTTTTACGAATAATTGTCACAATTTCCGTCGACTTAAAAGAGTCAACTCATAGATAATGTAATCAATCACTCCACTCCAGTTATCGAAACTGGAAACGAACTCACTCTGAAAACGAACGCTCACTCCACTCCATCTATCGAAACTGAAAACGAAAACTCTCTGTGTATCATGTGTGTACTATGAACAGTTGTAATTAATACTAATTATTCGTCTGTTTAACCATAGATAAAAAATACTCCCCCTAAAATAATAGAAACAAAATGTCGTCGACACTAGCGCCCAGTATGGCGTACATGAACTAGACATGAAAAACGAGCTTCAAAATTAACAATGGGATGAGAAGTCTACTTGTGTTGTCTAAACAAAATCTTGTCTTCATAAGATATACATTGGGATTTTCATGGCCGGAGGGCAAAGCCCGAGGACTTTTACTACAGGAATTGGTGAAAGGGTACACAACAAATACTTAATTTTGACACATCGTTTGTAAAAATCCGTCCATTATTAACAGAGGAGTAGTATTTTATAGAAATCGCCTTCACGTATTATATATAAGTATTCGTCATATCTGAAAATATTGTATTCTAGAAGTTAAAAAAATGTTACATTACGTATAAATTACTAAATTATTAACTTAATACTAAATATTCTCCTCTAGTTATTAAAGAAAAAAATTTGTTTTAATACTTTAAGTTGACCGATTTTTTGTTTGGGATGAACATAAAAATATATGTTTTGTAATAGCTTTAAATATATTATTTTCCGATACAACGATATATAATTTCTTAATTAACTGTTGCACCTTCTTGGTCAGGTTGTTTGCCTAAATTGAGACAGCGTAGGGGTTGGGCCGTGCGGCGCGCGCCGCACCGTGTGAAAGCTCCTATAAGAACCAATGCACCTTCACCAAGTGGTCCGGCGTGGACGCCGCGCGGCGCTGTCGTCCGGCTCAAGGTGCATCCGGCGGTAACTCGCGCGCCGTGCGGCGAATTCGCCGCGCGGCGCGCGCCGGACATAGTGTGAAGGGACTCATTTACTCCCATAGCCCTACGCCGGATCCGGCGGGCGCCGCACGGCGCGCGCCGCGTCGTGTGAAAGAGGCGTAATACCATTCTGCACCTAGCCCAAAGTATCTTTTTAGTTCACCCTCTTTCCCCCTTTCTTACTTCAACCCTGACTTGCAGTGGTGACGATGTTGGCGTGCGTCTATCAGCCGCGCGCCCTACAACCCCCAGACACCTCCCCCCCGGACAAGAAGCCCCCCATGGTCATAGACCGCGTACCCGGAAGAGCCTGCAAAATGGTAACTTCCTCCTCCCCAACCCCAGCTCAATCCTGCCGACTCCCACTGCCCAAGCTGGCCAAGGCGAGGGTCTCCCCCAGTGATAAGTGTGATAGAGTGTCCAGTGATAAGACCTGGGATAAGGAGCTCCCAAGGGTGACGCTGGTCGGACGTCCGAAGGAGGAATCGACCGAGAAGGTAGGACATAAATGTATAATGTGTGTAATTTGGGCCTCCATAGCCCTAAAAAAGTTGTTTTCGAAGTGATGTCTGTCTGTGTGTGTATGTGTGGATGTGTATAGAGCTACAGACCACACCCGTTGTCCGATGTTGATGAAATTTTGGTATGTAGGTGGTATCCATGATATCTTTAGGCGTGTTTTTAATTTTTTTTGAATTTTGATTTCTAATCGCGATTTTTTCATAAAAAATCGAAAAATCAGATTTTCCCACAAATGGCCCGATTCATTTTGATAAAAATTTTGTATGTTATAGTCCTTTAAATTCTAGTATAAATCCCATTTTCGTAAAAAATATGGTTCTAAAGTTATTGTAACTTGTGCTATTTTCCCATAAAAAGACAAAAAATCTGATTTTAGGAAAAAGCCGGTTTTGATTAAAATATGGTTAAAATATGGTGTTATGGTCCTTATAATTCTAAACAATGTAGGAAAACACAAACTGCTGTAAGAATTACGGTTCAAAAGTTAGTGCACTTTTTATTATTTAATAAAACTCAGGTACTTGCTAATTTTGTTCAATTGTTTAGTGACACAAATTTAACTAAAATAATCATATAACTATAAATTAGTTTCACTTGCCATCAGTCCTATGTTCAATTGTTTCAGCTTTTAATAACATCTGTTGAGTTGCATCAACGTTTAATTTACGATTAAATTTTAAAACTCTGAAAATATATCTTAATTCTCCAAATGTTTTTGCATCGCTGAACTAATTATTATAGCTTACTGGCTTTCACAAATGAATTTTTAAAATGGCATTCAACTGCAAAACACACTAGAATTGTAATTCAAATAGATCGAGTCTTGAAGCCACATGGATGAACCTAATATTCATGATATTATGCCCGACGGCAAGAATGCGAATGTGTTTGACAAATATAATTTTCAATGCGGAGTATTGATTATACAGTTAGGTTACTCTGATTCTGTAGATTTTTCCTTGTTTGGTATTATTTGTGTATTAATCTAGCATAAAAATCGCTAATATTGTTTGGTTTTTAGATGATTTGATAATGTTTTGAAGGATTTCATAGATAAACGTACTGAATATTTCTATAATATAGGGTTTTATCAAATAAAGTTGTCCTTTAATTGTTTGATAAAACAAATTGGGGAGATTATATTTTTTATTGTCTATGTATAAACTATTTTGTAAAAAAATTTAATACACTACATTGTGGCCACACTATTTGTTGATCAGAAATATTATAATCGTATAGTTCAACCCGCTGCACAACATTTCTCTCGTGACAACACAGACTGACAAAAAATATAAAAAAAAGAAAAAGAAGGAATAAAATCTATTTATGGATGGAGTCTATGCAAAAGAGCTTCCTCTGCTTATTCACCTACGTTTAATTGTTTTATTAATATAAAAAAAGGTTTTGACAAATTTTAAGAAAAAATCGAATAGAGAAATAAATAAGTTCGCAACAGTTGTTGCATGCACATGAAACTAGGTTGCTAAGCCGTTAACCCAAGTTTGTTTTGGTGTTGCTAGGCGACCGCGGTAAGACCTTAGTACTATTACACGGCACGCCTACCATAGTAGTCGATAGTTAAAACTGTTTCAATCGACCTTGGGTTAGGACCCTTGGAAATTATGTTTGCTTTTTATCTTAAAAAAAAGTCTGCAGCTCACAAAAATTTCAATACTATTTACTTAATTTGGAGTTTGCTTAAAAAAGTAATAAAATCTCAATTTTCTAATGTTGACTTTAATGGTACTGCAGATAAAACTTACAATAAAAGATGAGTTTTTATGTTACTGTCAAAATATTAAATGTCGCCTTTTTTTTTATAATGATCGGACTTTGGTTATTTTAATTTGCAGCCTTAAAACATATATCGTTAACATACACGCAAGGTTAAAAGAGGCTGCCAAACTATTCTATATAAAAAAAAGAAATTAAAATAATAAAATATGTAAAGTACAAAGAAACATTAAACAACTCTTTGGGCTAAACACGTTCAAACAATGCAAACGTAGCTTTGGCAGAAACATAACTAGTTCGTTTGATCAAAATGGAATCCTTAATGAGATACACAGTACAATAAATCAACTATTTGAAACTTTTCCGATAATGGTTTACTTGATGAAGTCCCACACAATTAATATCCCGGCCTTTGTAGCAGTTGGTTACATTAGGAGATTGAAATTAAAGTGTGTAATCATTTAAATGGTTTGGCCCCTGTTCAGCTCTTGGCGCCGACGTAAAATACTGCCTTTGTTTATAAACTCACAATCGCCCGTAAATAAATTAAATGGCCGAGGTGAAAATGGACACAGTGGTTTCTAAAATGTGCAGTTTTGTGTTTTTCAAAGAGCTACAGAAATTATTTACTATGTAATATTCTCTTTAACCTATACAAATACCTATATCCCACTCAATTATTTGTTTGCTAATAAATACCGTATTACTTTATTTGAAGGGTTACTTTATTTTTATGTACCGGTAGTTACTGTACCTCGATACCTTCCCCAAACAATTAATTATCATTTGTGTCTTAAAATATTTTGACCAGAGACAAGTTATAAATGTGTTTTAGTGTATATATTTACCCGTCGCGTGAATTTCTTTAAATATTTTTGCTAAACGTTTGAGAAATAAATTATTTACAATCCTAATAAATTAGCTGTGGATGAAATAATAGACAATTTGGTTAAAATTATTTGATCCAATATTTAAGATGTAAAGTGTAACGACAGCAAGACGTACCTCAATGTTTGTTCTCAAAACTATGTTTTTATAATATAAAAGGTTGGTTATAGGGGCACGAAAATGTCGATTTTAGTTCAGCAAAACTGCAATCCCCAATAATTTAACTAAGAAGTACATATGCTGTAATCTACTTCACCTAAAATAATATAAAAGTAATTTTTAAAGGGAGGAACTAGATGTACATCGAAAATATAAGAAACCCCTGTTCTACTGTGAGTGTGGATGACAGATTTTTGTGTGGGCGATCGTTTGATCGAGGTAGTGTAGAATGCCGTTAATAAAACCCATTTTTCCCCTTTTCGTGAGGGTAAAATTGTATTTCCCACTGTATGCATGAAACCAGGAAGTATGCTTTACATGTAGCATGCCATTATTTTCATTTGGTCGTAAAACTTTTAAATGGAAGAAATAAAAGCCCCTCTACTTAAAAATACAAATTTAACCGATGGCAATACTTTATTCTTACGAATTTTGACATTTGTTTCCAGCGACTAACACCATCTGGTTTTAATAAGTCAAAATAACTATATTTGTATTGGAGGTCGTTCTTTACTGTATAAAATTTCATTAAAACTGGCAGTGCAATGAAATATTGATCCGTAAAATATTACGGATTTCTATGAAAACTGTACACGTACATTTTAAACGAACCATTCGATTTCAATATCAAAAGGGCGTTTTTATCCAATTTCAATTTCCCAATGTCATAACTGTTTGTTCATATCGTTGCGGTTGACAATATTGTTCAGGCTAAAAATAGTGTATGTTCATTGGACCACGATATAATTGTTGGATTTTTATAAATTAAATGTGTATTGAAATATTATTTATTGATAATGTGATGTTATTATAGTAAAAACTTAACTCGAATTAAAGATATATTTTTCTATACAAAGAATAGTAATTACTTTTTTTATATAACTGTAGGTTTAGTAGAAAAATCTATCGAATTTTGTGTGATTTATACGTCAACTGTGTACCGCCACTAAATAGCTAAGATTTTGTTTATAACTTAAAGCGTGTAAATATGTTCTCTTTCGTTGCATTGTTATTTTTTAACTGAAAAATAAGAATGCATAAGAAACATGTTTTTATAATACACTTAAAAGAGTATTATAGCTTAGCAATCCAACATAAAATTGCAACATCATATGAACAAATTGTTGCATTAATTTACAAAACCTATTTAAACGCTAATGAAGCTAATATTGTTAACCATGATCGTATGGAGAATATTGATCAAACAGCGTACAAATGATGTCATATTTATGTCAAACTGTCATTGACTTATGACACGACCAATAATATACCCCCATCAACGCTCTAAATGACGTAACATCTGTATTGTGTACTATAGACCTACAACTGACACTTGTGTATGTGAGTATGTGACTGTACTGATTGCTTTGTAGTCCATCAGCAACAATTATTAATTTGTGAATTATTTAATTTATTCCACAATTTAAATTGTTAATTTACTGGTCAGTTTTAAAGTTGTCCTTCATGAATAGGCTACATATTCAACTTAGAAGTGAGGAAAATTGGAAAAGTTACTTTTATTTTTCATATGTGTGTCGACAATTCATTTTTTTTGTATTTATAAAATGAAGTTGCATTAGTTTCAAGCTGTTTAAATTGGTACCGGTAGTAAAAAGGTATTTTACGGGTGTTGGAAATACTATGATATCTTATATTACTGAATTACCACGCATTTAATTATATTTTAAGCAATTATATGCCTGTATATTTTTTACAAGAAAAGTTATTTTTTACTTCAATAGGCCTACATTAATAAATATTTGTAATTCCCTGATATATGTTTTTGTCAAAACATTATCATTTCGTGGAATCAAATGTGTCATATTGTTGTATGCTTGATGTATCATACAGTAATATGAGGAATGATCTGATATCCGACAAATCAAATGCCACAAAGGATGATCCTGATTTAGGCGAGGATATGCTGAGATATTCAATGGAGTGTATCCCTTAGAGGATCATATAACCGATATTGTGTTCAAACTTTAGTTATAGCTGGTCTATTTAAACTAAGTTATCTGTTTATGTGTACTAATATGCAATTTAACACGATTTTGAACTTAAAAGTTTTATCTGGAAACAGTGAAATGGAATTATAATTGGCTGTTTTCTACTTATTCTCTCAACAAAGTGATTTAAATTATAATCTGTTAGATTTATTGGTGAAAATTATACAGTTTTACGCCAGTACAGGTTTAAAAGTATATTTTTATTCAAATGTCCATTTCGACTTACAAGACATTCAATTAAATAAAATGGTAAATGCGTAAAATATGAAGAAAAAACAATTCGTATTCCTGTTTTTAATAAAAAAAAAATAAAAAAAAACTTATAGCTCCAACTTTGAAAATGTTGTTTAAACATTCTTAAGCTGTCAAATATCAGTACACAGTTTAGCTTAGAGTTTTTTTTTATTTTATTTTACTTACAATTTCTCAAAATTTTCAATGTAAGATTTGTTTATATTCAGAATACTTTTAAGTATAAAGTCAAATATACTTGAAATACAAAAACCTACATAAGTGGATATTTGGTTTGCAAACGTTAATACTGTAACAATATCAACATAACCAATAAATAACATACTACTAAAAAATGTTACACTAATTATTATAATTAATGATAATACTTGTTGAAATCTGAAATACATTTACAGCCCCAACTACAGCGTTGATTATCACCATGACATTTACGTCTGTTGAGTTGGTACTAATGAGAAGGCAGGGATTGTTGTGTTGGTACCACCGAGGCTACTAATTAGCCTCTACGAAGAGTGTACTGCAACGATGCCACCCTTAACACAATGCAAGTGCACTCATACAACAGAATGTGTTGATAATAAATAGGTTATGACTTTTGTTATCAATAACACTGTCTGTAAATTTGTTGCAGTATATTTTGCAATCAGTCTGTATTTATATTCATTAGTAAATATGTTGTTTGTTAGCAATTTTGAGTCAAGTAATGAATTGCACAATGTTGATGAAATTTGTTTAAACATGTATTTACATATTATATTATGTAGTTTCGGCTACAGTTATTTACCCATTTTAAAAGAGTAGCTTTTCAAAATATTTATTCAAGGGATTCCATAAAATACGACTATTTGAGCTGGATTTTTATACGAGTGAAACTTGAATCGATGAATGTTTTCGAGCTAAAAGAGACTGGCAAGCAATAGGGCTTGAGCGAACAATAGTGAAAAGACATATTTTATAAATTTAAAGTGTTTTTGACTTTATGAAATATTGCTTCTACAAAAAATTTATGTAACGCGAGATAAATTATCTGAACATTCATTTGCTAAATAAATATTTAATTGGTGTTCGCTAATATAATTTGTAAAATTACTGCCGAAAAACCATGTTTTTGAATATGTTTTTCATAAACATGTTTGTGTTGAGACTTATTATAAGAATCACTCTAAGTATTTGGTTAGCGTACCCAATTTTTTCAAAATTTTAAGATTATTTCGTGAAATACCATTTCTACATGCTTTATTTTAGTTTCATTAAATTCTTTAGTGTTGTAATAAGTTTTTTTTTTATTCAATACTGCACATCATTGTTAAGTATTTATTGTAAATTATCATTAATTACCTAAAAAAATGAGAATTTTAAAGGACTTTAATCGTAACTTCGTCGTTTTAATTATATGCTAAAATACTACTGTATTCAAATACAATTTTCTAATATGTTCATCCAACCTACAGCCCTAAGGTTTAAGTATATTGGCAGTGGAAAGGATAATTTAAATTTTTATAAAATATTGAGAGTGTCCCTTTAGAATAAATGTCATCGCCGAGGGCCTTGCCTCTAAAATCCCACTTTTCAATTACATGGAACGCTCCAATACACTTCATCATTATTAGGGCTTAGTCAAATTGAATTGTCGATTTTCAATTTCGAATCATACGACTAAGTTCATTTAATTTTCCTACGAAATTATTAAGGAGCTTAAAATGTCTGTGAAAGCAAACGGAGTATCTTTACCAAATTGTGATATAAACGTGTAACTATATTATATTCTCAGGGTTCTTTTAAATTAAGGTAATTTGTTTAAATAAATCGCTGGTTTGTCTTGACAAACCTTAATTGTTTAAATTTGTTTGGAGATTATAGATAATTAAAAATCAACAAAACACACTATTTAATGCATAGAGATGAATTTGTTATGAAATAAAATGCTAACGGGCATTTATTTACACATACAAATCAATTGACCCAAGCTTACAAAACTAAACGTGTCAATTAATGTAAGTCAAAAAATATTTTGCAAACTATTTTCCTTATTAAATAAAAAAGTTAATTATTGTTTAAAAGCTCAAAAAGCGGAAAAGAGTAATATGTAATAGTATATTTCGTACCTAGGGCCGAAAATGATGTTTTGCCGGCTCGAGATGGTTTTTAAGTTCGAGACGAAGTTGAGAACTTAAATCGATCGAGAGCTGCAAAACCATTTCGGTCCGTGGTACGAACGCTATTTTTCACCACACTATACTCCACTACCACTATTCACCACCATAATAATGCACACTGATAGTAAACACAACTACAACTTTAAGGTTATGGGAAGAAATATTTTGAGGAATCAGCAAAAATAATAATAAATAGTTGCTAGGCAACGGTGAGAATAACACAATTATATTGCAATGCTATGGATTTTGATTGTGTATTTAAAATGCATTCATGTTTTAAGTAAGTAAGCGGACAGCTGATTTTGCGGCCCCGGCCTGTAAAAACCTGCTCGGTCCCCAAATTACGATGACAGCTGGCATGGCCAGCAAAACGTAACTTTCAGCCACCAATTAACGTATGTAATACAGCCAAAAACATCATAGTGTGGTGAAAAAGAACTAATGTGTGCAACAGCTGTTAAAAGTTGGACGGAGGCTCCAATTAAATATCTGCTTAGTCAGGCGGGGTTTGGCCGAGCAAATCATTTCATTTCCAGAACATGAAGAATACCGTGTTAGCCTACGAGTCATTTTTATTTTCCGAATTTTTATAACGGTTTATTTAATCAAATATATAATCATTGGTAATACAGATAGATTTATTTTACATCGATTCGTATTGTTACGGTGTACTAAAATTACTTTTAATCCAAGAGATTGTTTTATTTGAAAATATTTAAATAGTCGATTTATTAAATTTTTTTATGAAAACGATGGGTCTTGAATATTCTAAGTCTGGGTACACATAACAAAGTCCAAAATTGGCTCTTAGTAGTAACTTTAATCTGGTAAGTTAGAGCCACATTTTTTGGTTCTTTATTTAGATTTTTTAAACAGTGTATACTGGTCGTATCGTAAACTGGTAATTTATAAGATAAAAAATATGAACAAGACATAAAGAATGTATCGGTAAATAACACTGAACTGGTTAAACAGTTTTTAGTTGTACCTTTAAAATGCATTTATATTTTTTTTATTTTCCTTGTTTTGACCATCGCGGAGTGAAATGTTTGTGTTGTCCCTCTTCATTTTGCTGCCGCTGATTGTTTCCAAATTTTACTAAGCAGGAGGATAATGCCTACTTGCGTTCTATTTATATTCTACATTAGATAAAGTGTTAGCTTTAACATCTAACATTGAATGTTTCCCATATGGTACACAGAAAAAACACAACGCTAATAAGCTAGAGTTTTCACTTTATTATTCATGCATGCCAACAGAATCATTGATTTCACTGCAGGTAATTTGGTTGTTAATTAAATTTACATTCCAATTCATCAATTATTCAATGCATAGTTATGACCGCTACTTTAGTTCGATGATTTCCACTCGTCCAGTGCACTTTGACCTTCAACTGACTAATAGTGCGTAGGTCAAAGTCATATTGCTAAATGATTTTGTACCTGTAATACTAGTATCTTGTTATACTTAACCCGTTTCATAAAAACAAATAATAGCTTCTGCTCTGGAAACCAAAACCTAAACAAGTACAGTACCAGTGCATGTACATAGGATAAAATTATGCTTGGGTGGCGAATGGATAGGAGTTCATTTTCCTACCACTGGACATTGAAGATTTAAACTATTACATAAACTGTTACCAGTTCAATATCATTTGATTTTGTCTTATGGCGACCGGTTCAAACATTAAGTGTATTAAACGAATCGTTCTACGAGGATCTACCTGATGATGTGGCCGTCGTCACGAAACCAGTCGTCATATAATACAATCAGAGGATATTGAACTGGTGACATTTTATTTAATAATTAACATTATTCACCACTTTAATTGTCTCTTATGAAGTAACTAGATGTTGATGTTGATAATAAGCATGGACCACGCCGTAATATTCGTTGTTACGGGTTAATAATAAAGACTGAATTAAGACGAGACTGTTCTATTTATCAAACAATAACTAGTTTTATCGTTATTGCCTACAAAGTAAATCCCAATTTTACCGACTATTAGCAAACCGGATTTTAACTAGCATAGCAATACTTTGATAGTAAACTGTGTTCCACATTTTTGCAACATTTTAAAGTGTTGTTTTGGTTTTAGAAAACAAAAAAAGTTATTTTTAAACATCAGGTCTCAGGGGACAACATATAATTCATGAACATGCAAATTCGGTATGATTCGAGTGCCCCATCGCCCGCCTGGTGTTCAGGATTTCCATATTTATTGAAGGTTTAGAGTCCGTATTGGAAAAACGCATCCGACTTAAAAACGTGGAAATATGAATGGTGTGAAGTTGTAAAAAAACTGATGGTCAAACATGTGTCTGTGATGAATGCTTTGATGTATTATGGAAACATATCCTTACAAATAGTCTGCGATATAGTTACTTTATTGATTGTATATGGTAATTTTGAACCTATATACAATTCCAGTGGAATGTTGATTTGTTAAGGTTGATCTTCAGGGTGTTCACAAAAGGTGGGGACATATTTTACCTAGTGATTTCTTGGGTCAAAATAAAGAGAAAATCAAGAATAACATTTTTTCCAAAATCACTTCGTTAACCAGATACCCGCCATTTTGTATTTTTTACATAAACATTTGTATATTGAAATTTGTTCAACCGATCTTTATGAAACTCGGTATGTATGTTAAGGTAGAAGAGACCTATTTTAGGAAAGAAAATCATATTGATTCGACTTTAAACCTCACAATGGTGGCCATTTTAATTTTATACACACCTTATGAAATCGATCCTTTTAAGCTATGACTTGGTGTATCTTTAATCACTTTCGTTTAAGAGCAAACCATAGTCATGTTGTTCAAATTAACCATACAACGCTTAATTTTTACTGATTAGCCTATTGATGGATTTTTAAATAGGCTAATCGTCACATAAGTGAAGAGTTACAATTTGTAATATTCGAGGAGATATGCTTTCACAATTTGTCATAATGCAAATAAACTCGAATTTGATAATTATTTTCTTTTGAAAACACCGATCGTCATCAAGACCAGGTCCTAGTCCATGTTGGGGTCAACACTCTACACACTAGCGACCGCTGGATCGGTCACGCCTAAGACCTCGATTGTCCCCATTCTAGACCCTCAATGGTCAATAGCGGGCCTGTAATTCGCGCTTTTTGTCGGAAACGTAATCCCGTCCATGACCAGAACTTGACAAATAGCTTCTTTCACAGCGCTCAGTGTTTGCCCTCTAGGAAATTGGAAAAAAAATTAGTGACTGGTTTGTGAATTGAATAATGAGAATCTGTTGTATTGGAATCTTGGGGGATTGTTGTTTACAATTATATTTGGGTTAATGTTAAGCATTCGAATGTTACCAGGTATATTTGAAGCTTAGTCTTCTAATTCAACGAATAATAGTTATCTTAAAATTAAAAAGTCCTACAACAGATCTTGTTACATCTTGATTCAACAAATACCGAAACGCATTTTTTTACAAATTCTTCATAAATAAGACATGTTGTAATTTCTCAAGGATATCAAAATGTATTAATTTATCACGTGTATCAAACGCAAACCGTAAAAATGCTAATAGGTTTACTGTAATATTTACCATTTAGGTACTATCCTCCACATTTTGAGGATTTCCCAGTGACCTAGACACATCTTAAGATAAATTTACGTGTACGAAGTAGTAGCTTTTAAGTTAACTGCCTACGTTCAAGCATAGATTAAACATTATGTGTAATCTATGGTTCAAGTCTCACCAAACACTATTTCAACTGTCCGTTTAGCCGCGCGCCCTGGATTACAGGAGACTTTCAGGTGCAAGCCTCATTATTTGTTCTCCAAGTTCACAAGAAAGGGAAGATAGCAAGAAGAAAAGG
Organism: Macrosteles quadrilineatus; assembly: GCF_028750875.1. Lineage (NCBI taxonomy): Eukaryota > Metazoa > Arthropoda > Insecta > Hemiptera > Cicadellidae > Macrosteles > Macrosteles quadrilineatus. The sequence goes on along the minus strand of NW_026542595.1, from coordinate 135,178,335 downwards.
ATTATTGCATTGTTTTAAAGGATTGTTTCTCGAAAATAAATATGGATGAGGTGCAATAAAACGGTGAAGAACTTTATCACTTCAAAACTGAAGTTCTGAACTCTCGGACACGCCTTGCAATCGATCGATTTATTACGCTAAACTTTAAATCACCATTTGTTCAAACTTCTCGCACAACTTGTACTAGTTTTCTCATTAACCTGGACAAAACTCGTTTCTTTCATTAAACTTGCTAACAAGTTTGAGCATTCATGGTTGACTAATTAATTCTAAGAAATAATAACAGATAAGGAAAAACTGTTGGTTTATTAGCAACCAGTATTCTTTTTGTTTCAGTTTATTTACTACTATTTTTAATACAGTTTTGTACAGATAGATTGACCAGGCACTTTGACACATCTAACAATTTGATAATGTAAATACAAAAGGTTTGGTGAATGAGATCCAATGAACGTCACATAACCTAACCTAACATAACCTAATACAATCGATCGCAGATCCAACCCAACCTAGATTAATCTGTTCAAGACCTAACCTATCCAAACCAAACTGGCGGTAAATACTATAACTCGCGTATAAGACCCCTTATCAAAATATTTTACACAGTTTCAACTTTTAAAATAGTAGTATTAGTATATTGTATTGTTATTCTGTTCATTTTTCATAATGACTTAATTTTTGTCCGAGATATTATTGATTTCCTTGTCCTACAAAGTGATGTGTTAGTTTCGGACTATCGTTTTCCCATTAAAATAACGCTTCGACTATATATTATATCTATTTCAATCCCAAACCATTTCTAAATCTGTTACATCTTACAATCATGCGTTTGTGGAAAAGTGTCGAGCAATCGTTAGTTTAGAGAACAAAAATGCTTCTTGGCTGAAAACGTATTCTTCTAACAAAAGAAAAAAGTTTAAAATTGTCAGATTGTTTTTTGGAGGTGCCTCAAAACTTAAAATACCTCTGTTAATCAATTAAATACTCTCAAACTATAATTCGTAAATATAAACCTATATGAAATTGCAACTACTTTTGTATATATATATTTATGCAGAGTTTTCGTTAAACTGCGAAACCTTGCGTTTTAAATAAAACAGATTGAAAACTGAGTCAACATAATGAAGTTACGTGCAATATTTTTCCGTCATTACCATTGCCAACATAACTGTCCTAACATGGAGTTGTTGTATTCCCTAAAGCTCTGACCCGGACGCAGGTTCCTTTATTTACATCAGTCCCATTTAGTGTAATTGTAAACATGTTTCTCGCAACATGGAGACTTGATGCGCCATTTTTTGTCCGCATTCTTCTTGTTTTAAATCAACAATATACTTTTTTCTTAGAATTATGTTTTTTAAATACTCGTTGAAGATAAACAGATTTTAATGAATACAAGTCTGGAGTGTTTTAGATTTCTAAGTTCTAAATTGTTAAGGTATTTCCAGTTTTAATTTATTGGAGTTAAATGTTTCCAGCAGTACTTTGACATCACTTTCGTAATAATACCAAGCGACGAGGAGTATAATTTAATAAAAGGGAATAGATCTCACGATATATTCATATTTATTGAATAAAATCATTTGCTGCAAATGAAACATTAATTTAACCACTTTTTATATACCATAGATAGAACATACTCCCGGAGAAGATTTCTCATCTTATGGAACAGCTGAAGCCAATTTCATTGTTAGTTCTGTCCGGTGCACTGTAGAGGTTGTGTTTGTTCACAATTTGTTTCTCGTTATTTCAGTAATTTAAAACATTGTTTGAACAAATAAATAACTCGTCCTCTAGTTATATTACCAAACAGTAAAGCGCAAATTATGAAATTAATCCTAAAATAATACCAACAAAATTTCATTGCCACTAACAGTCAGTGTCACCGGCCATTAACTAGACACAAAAAACGAGCTTCAAAATTTACAATGGAATGAGAAGTCTAAATTTATCTAAGTTTTTTTTTACGTAGAAAATTCTTGAATTTAAATTCGATGATTGGATTTTATCTTTTGTGTTAGATTTATAAATCATGCAAAAACGAGTAGATGTCGATGTAGTGGATGAATACTGTGGCAAGCAATGTGCGTGTTCATTTAGGATTAATGTGTCAATTTTGAATCGGTATTAAATATTCAATCCAATTATCAATATCCTATTAAAGTTATCAATTGAAAACTACAAATAGCGTTTATATACACAGAAAGGCTATCTTTTACGTATTCGCCTATGTACACATTCGTTTCGAAAGATCGCCTAACAATTTACAAGGATGATGCTTTCTTATTCGGTAAAAATCAATTATGACGTATAAGACTCTGAAAACAGATGTGCTAGATGATTAAATTCGATAAAAATCGATTCTATTTCATCCAGTAACGATACCAATAGTCACTTATTGTATTTATATAGTTCTTTTTAACTGGCAGGATAAAACCTTTACCCACACTTAAGTACTCTAAAATGGAGAGATTCGAAAATGCATGTAGTGTCTGCCAAGAGATAAAACATCTAGGTGGAGAGAGGGGTAAGGAAGACTGTTTAAATCCCATTTCCACAAGAAACCGATGCTTTCCACGTTTTAGTAATGTCGAATTGAACATTTTAAACGAAATTTCCTCCTTAATGAAAAATAAAACCGCAACTATTTGTTTTTAAACTCTAACGTTTTTTTTTTAATAATACTGCACATATGCAGATTTTTTTATATCAAACATTCCTTTTCAAAAACTAAAAATGCTAAAATTTTATTTGATGTGTGATGGTTTCTGTACCGTTGGGCTTAAAAAAAATTTCAAACATTCGGAATTAACACTAGATTTTCATAGTAAGTTATAGAACATCACATTTTGTTTTTACTAATCCGTTATGATGAATTTATTCGTCAAGATCTTATGACATTGGATATTATTAGGATTTCACAAAATTGCCTTAAAACTGTATTACACTAATTGTTGTAAGGTTACATTTTCTGAGCTTTCCATGTGGCTCCTATTATGGCTTGTTGAATTTATTTAATTATATGATATTCTGTTACAATATATCACAACTATACTATTTATCCAACAATTAAGTACTCACAATAGTACTCATTGTATACCGTTAGCAAATGTAAGCAAGTATACGACGCAAATTAATCTTAATCCAATTGACAACTCTCTGGCTTAACTAACGTATTTACTTAGTTTTATAAAACAACGACTGGAGTGTTTTGATTCAACAATTTACTCTTAAAAGCGTGGATTAAGGACAGGACGCATTGCAGCAGTTCTAAGTAGTTAAGGGTTGTTGCAAGCCTGTTTTGCTACAAGGTTTTCCTTTTCTGAGGAGTTTGTTAAAGAACGTCTAAATCCTGTTTTGAATCGCCCACAGGTGCGCCTTTTCCGGTTATGCCGGGAACCAAATTGGATTACTAATTGTCTTTTCACTCAGACTGTATTTTATTGTAATAGTTTTCCATTAATTAGAATTATTTCTAAAATAAAGAGAGTTTAAAAAGGTGAATTTTTTATCTGTTATCTTTTTATAATTGTCTTACAGTTACTTATTTGAAGTAATCTTATACTATTAGAGTGTTTTTAGATATTTCGGAAAGGGTCATATTTTATTTAGGTTTTTTTATTGCCTTAAGTTGATTCGTAAGATATGGGGAACAAAAAAAAAATTCCTTGTCAAACAAACTAAGCTATTGATTTGTATTGAAATTACTGCTAATTAGGACTTCAACCGATCAGGGCATAACTGATACTCTCGATATCATCCACCAATTACAGAAGTTTGTTAAATATTTAAATTTTTAGTTCTGATTCCGATTGTCAGACAGGTTTGTTTAAATATCTATCAATATTAGCGAATTTTAGAATTGACGATACTGTGGATTTTGATCGTCTTAAATGCACGTATAAAGTATTAAACATACACAATCAAGGCGCAGTCTTTGAAAAATGAAAGTTTGGTATTTTCCGTTTGGTACCAAATTAGACAGTTCAAAATTTAAAATTACGAACGTTCCAGTTTAAATTTATCACTAAAGGATTTTGAATGTCTTAAAACACGTTAATATTCAAGCCCTTATACAATATTTTTCGTGTGGTACAAAATTAGACTGTATAGAGAGATAAAAGAGGTGGACCTTCAAAGGAAATTAGTATGCAGGCACGTCTTCTTCGTAGCTCCTATCCTTATACTTTCCTAATTTATTCAATTTCTCCTTTAGATTCCCTCTATGTGCTTCCCTATTTAAACTTTGCTTTATAATTTCTCTTCTCGTTGTACCTGAACTCTTTCCCGCCTTTGAAGCAATTATATATACTTTTAGCTGTCATCAAACCGTCACATGTGTATACGGCCACAGCTAATTACGTTCCTTTAAGTATTGCTTTGCTTTTGCCATCTGAAAATCAAAACCCCCTCTACTTACTTATTTCTATTTAAACCCCTAAGCTCTCACCCTTCTTTAAACACCCTCTAAATCCCATGTAAACTCCCTTCATACCCTCTTCTCTCTTTTTCCATAGTTTTCCCTCCTTTAATTCCCCTAATACCTCTCCTCTTAACCCTCTTATTATCTGCGCCCACTTTAACTTATCTCCTCCCGTATATTCTATCCCCTCACTAATTTTCCCCTACACACTCACGTTCTGTACCTATACTGTATATTCGAAACGCAACTAACTTGTGTTTAATCATTCAAACTATCGACACTGTTGTTGTTCACACACATCAACGTGTCACATAGTTTGTCACATGGTTGTCATATTCGTGACGTCATGTGACACTGTTGCGTCATTACCATCATTACGTGAGTTTTAAACAGAATCAGCTGTGAGTTTGGTTAAGCGATTACGTGAGACTCGGTAATCCGATGAATATAATTGTCAGAACTTTTCAAATTGACAGCTTTAAAGTGTGTTCTAATATAAAAAATAGCAAATTTGATTAAGATAAGGGGGTAATTTCTTAGAGATAATATTTTTAGGCATAATTTTTTTACTCAAAATAATTGCTTTTTTCCTGGTTGAAAAACTTGAACATCGGTTGTAATTTTGCGTTTGCGAATTAAATAAGAATGATTGTTTCTTTGTTTTGCGTTAACCAGAGTTATATTTTGTAAATACTTCACTGAGAAATATTTACACGAACATACGGATTAGATTTTTATGGTTAATTTAATTGAAAAATATATTTTAAAGTTATATTTGTATATTAACTTAATGCAATTTTCTAGAATACCCACATAAACCTTTCTTTTGGTAGGATTAATTATATTTTAAATATATCCAAGCTTTTTTAGCTTTAGAGACGTTGATAGATAGTATTTGATTATATCCATAAAGGTAACTTCAATTACATAAATGATCGTAATTTAATTACTTTATTAGGGGTTGTGGATCCCTTGCCTAAACACTATTCACCATAGTTAATTTCAAATTTAGAACAGTCGAAGAGGTAGCCTATCACAAATAATTAAAATTGTATAACGATTACAAATATATTAATTCGCGGGAATTAATATTGTTTAATTTCATCTGCTTATGTGCCCTACTGACAAAGGCTGGAGTTTAATTAATTCATCGACCAAACGAATGCTGTACTCCTTTGATGTATTTTTGCATGGTTTGATGCAGTCATTGATTTTTCGAGCAAATAACATATTCATGCATTAAACAATTGTAATTAGGATTGATAAATAGGTTTCCCATCATAATTTAAAATTCTTTGAATTGGTCATAAATATTTGACAAAATAAATATTTTAAATGAGTTATTTTAGAACGTTATGGGTAATTTATTAAGGTCGTCATTTAAATATTTATTGTTTGTTCAACACCGAATATATGGGTTAGTTAATCAATTATGATGTACTGTATAAATATTGAAACTTTATTTATACATGTGGATTTGTAAAGTACAACAGCTTTTATAGTTGGAATAACAAAAATTATGTTTATTACATTATTTTTTCAAAAAAATCAACACTTCGTAATAAATAAATATGAAGAAATAATGACAGTATTCATAGTTTAAATTTTATTTTTAACTTGAACGTGTACATGTGTTATGCCTAACTATTATTTTACTATCTAAAAGATTTATTATATAAACTAATCAAATGAAGAAAATTGTCGTTGAGATGTATCCTCCTACTTAAGTAATTTAATCCAACAAAATATAAGTATATTCCATGTTTAACTTGACGAATTAAGACTGTTGAATAATTGTGAGCAATAAGTAAAGTAAATGAGGATCGGAGAAATTAATTGTCTCTTAAGAATGGGAAGTGCTCGACATTAACTTGCGTCGATATTTCAAGTGTTATTAGACTTGCTGAGATCCTTTGGCATATTATCCAGGATGCAGAGCATTCCTTGGAACTTGTAGGCAACCTGGGGCGCATTCCTTAAGGATCATCGCAGACTCTTAGCAACTCGGGAGATTAAAATGAATTGATGTTCGAGATATTCTCGATTCTCCCATTTGTTCCTGTTTTAAACTTCCACAGTTTTAAGTTAATTTTAAATTTGTACGAAATTTACCTTAAGAATTGGGTATTAATGTGCGTTTTTCATTGTAGTCATTTTACGTAATCTTTGTTTAAAATAACCACAATCATTTTTAAAATTATTTTTTAGTGCAAGAAACATTGTTTTTCTCACGGTTTGAGATTTATGCTGCTAAAAACAATGCACTTAATTTTATAAAGTACCATTTATGTAATTTTTTTAATACAGATATATACATTTTCCAAACGGGACCTAATACACCCAACATAATTAAATAAAAAATATAAAATCAATGTTCAATCCCAGTAAATATCTCGTAACGACTAGTTCGCATCCAGTATCTTTATGTTTATACTATAATCATGCATATTCTACCGTTAAAGGCGTTATTACACATAAAACCATTTATAGCGATGTCATGCATTCTACTGTATGGAATAATGTCACGTTTTTATCTAGTCTATTCTAGTTCTCTATAGCATAGCAATATTTTTTAATATTAAATGGTTGCTTTGAGTGATTGGGACAACGGTGAATCCGAATGGATACCTAGTTTTTGGTTCAATAGACTATACAAAAAAGTACGACTTCAATAGGTATTCTTAGACCAGTGCTTTACGCAGTTCATTAGAACAATTTTATTTTATTTTAATTTGCCTAAACGTTTAAAGTTTGTGCGAAGACACAACTTATCAGTCGTAGATAAGCTGACGTGAACCCAGATGTTAATGTTAGTAGGTAATGTTAATAATGTCAATTAATCCTCCTATAGGTTGGGCCTGTTCCCCAAGATGGCATTTTCACAGGTTCAGCGGCTGTTCCCTTATTTATGACTTGCACCGTCTGAATTTTACTTTCTTTACCATGTTTCATGTAGTTCCTCGCAAACATTCCCAACCTGTACAATGTCTATCCATCTCTATTTTACCAATCTAACTACTGTACGGTTCGTGTTTCAGCTGCGGGACGGGGTGGAGTTGACGCTGAGCGAGCTGGAGGAGATGGCTTGCAGGCAACAGCAGCAGATAGACTCGCAGAGACAGTTGCTGGCGGCCAAGGAGCAGCGGCTGAGGTTCCTGAAGCAGCATGAGGCGAGACATCAGCAGGTGGCGGCGGAGCACGAGCGGCTCAGAAGACTACGAGACCGCGTGGAGGCGCAGGAGCTCAAGTTGAGGAAGTTGAGAGCGCTCCGGGGACAAGTCGACCAGAACAAGCTGAACAACGCCTCGCTGAGTGAGTAGCTTTGAATTTCATAGGCTTATGTGTTTGATCCAGCATTTTGTTAGTGTCAACCTAAAATCAGACTTCTTGGCCCTGTGAAGAAGTATTTTCAGTGGGGCAGGCAGCAAACTAAATATAAATTAGTTTTAATAGCCTTCAAATTCATACTCCCTGAGTAGATATGCCACCCGTACGGGTCAGATGAAGAAAATTGTAGTGTAAGTTCCGTCCTGTGCCTCTAGAGGCGTGTTAAAAAATAGCTTGTTTTTGTTTATTTTAAAACTACTTTAACCAAATAAAACGAGCTAATTATAAGCAATAGCTCTTTCTCTGATTTTCTTAATAAAGCACAAATCATAAAATTTACCCAAAAAATTGGAGACCCAACATTTTGTCAAACGTACGTTGTCATTGACATGAGCCAGCCATCTTAAACAAGTTTCAAATCTTATAATGTGATGAGAAGTCTACTTGTGTTAGGTAGTCTATTATTACACTCATTTCACGCTCATATTTTACTCGTATTTTGGATTAAACACTGAGTTACATCCTCATTTTGATTTGGTTAATTATAGTTTGCAGTTAAATACAGTAATGAGAACATTTTAACCGATGATATACACATAATCAATGTATTATTCAATTTAATTCAGCTGCTAACTCATTTATTGTAGTAACTTGTTTGTTGCTGGCATTTCGGTGATAGTTGAAAATATAGCAAAACATTTTGAAATAGAAATGTTTAATTTTAACTCTTAACTATAATGTAAAACTCACTACCAGTACCTTTTAAAGTGAAAAGACGAATTCGTCAACCGCTCTATAGGTAGAATCGCATCTAAATTGGATTATCCACAAATAAAGGAGCTCTCTGCAATATCGGGATTACGTAAAGAGTTCTTAACTGATTTAAATAAACTCAGGTAAATAGTTTTCAGAGTCAAAGTAAACGTACATCTTTCTCTGCAGTCTTAAGCTGCTATATCTCCGAAACTGCTCGGGTATAATGGTTCTTTGAATTATCCCGAGTTAGCTTCAATATACTTAAACTTCCGTTCCTGAAGTTCTTATCTTAAGTTGACGCCAAGGAAATGTTTTGCTCAATACTGTTAAATTGAATTAAATCTGCAATTTTGTGATAGTTTCTTAAATGTTAGTGTTGGAATGTAAATGATCTTCCTTAGGAATTTAGTAAACTGTTAAATGTAACAAATTCATTTAATCTAATAAAATTTATGATAACATTTGATGAAATTGATTGATTTGATAAAATTTTTGAATCGAACAAAATATATATTGTTTAAATTGAAATACTGTACTACCATGTCACTGTATATTATTTATGGTATGTAGTCGATGGTAGTACCTTGACTGTAATGCTAATTTAATACATACACTATATATGCATTTACATTATTCACATTATAAAGGCTATTTGTAACATTTAACAATTTCGATTATGCTAATATCGTACTTATGGTAAAATACTAAAGGAATTTAATACACCGGACCACTTACAGATCGTAATATTACATAAAATAATATTTGTAATTTATGAAATAAATACGTATTTACTTTAGGTCATACTTTGACTGATAAAGGTTAGGTTTTTCACAAGAATCTTGGATACCCTAAATAAAAAATAAATCAATTGGGCTATATATGTTTCTTTAAATAAATCCAGATGTGTTTAAAAATACAAATTTTCAACTGAACATAGTATAAAAACACAATACTTTTGTCTTTCTCTCCAGGATACATTCGCAGAACACAACAAAGTATTTAATACTGTTGTCGCTATTGCTTCGATACACAAAGGGCCATACAGTGACAGATACATAAGCATTTAAAACGATAAAGCGGGTTCAAGTTATTGTTTGCCAACAAAGGTGGTTTTTGAAAAAGAGTCCTTCAAAGGAATCAGTTACTGCAGATAAATACAATACAGAAATGTCTCCTCATACAATAGCACAGTATCCTGCTGTGTTACTTCTAGTAACGTATTTTTTCTATCTTGTGTTTTTTTTTGTTTTAAAAGTATTTGGGAAGCAAAATTGAATTTACCATCGTAGGGTTACTATTTTATTTAGTAAATTCAAATAATAGTTCAGGATTAATTTAATGGAGACAGATAAATCGAAATGTCACTAGTTTATGATAAATATATAACATTTAGTTTACGTCGGTTACATAAACATCTGTTACCAACCGGTTGTCATTATTGTTTAGATTCGGGTGTTACTGAGTGTTTTGGCCCACATTACTGTATCATAAGCAATTTTCATACTGAATTAGCTATCTTACTTATTTTTAATCTTCGTGTTACTATCTGATATGATTCTCAATATTATATTGTAAGTTACTGTACAAGCCAAACTATTTATCTGTTATATTCTATGTGTTTCTCTATGCCATTTCGCACATTTATGTTCTTTGATTTATTTTATTTTTATTTTTTAAGTTTACTTGAGTTGCATTACAAGTTGAGGAAAATGGAGTTTAAATGAAAGTTGTCTGAAACAATCAAGTTTTTGTTTTTGCTTTTCCATTTTATGATTTATATTTACGCTTTTCCAAGTATGTATTGGTGATGTAATTCCCTGAATAATATTTACTAACTAATCATACATATCTCGGTAATTCTTCGTCGTATATAACATAATAGATATTTTCATGTGTACGCTCATATTAAATGTTTTCTTAGCGTAATAGAACACATTTCTGTGATGTTCACTAGCTACATGTATCTCCAAAACTGTCTCTCGATGAGTTAAATAGTTCAACTATTTACCAAATTGGCCTACATTTTTTATATTTTGCGTCGTATTTCTCCATCTTTCCTTTATTATTCCTCAGTATTTATCTTATCCAAACCCCTCTATTACCATTTTTCACTGTAAATTAATTTCACTATCCCTTATTCGTAACTTTGTTTTACCAAACAAAACCATATATTTTTAAATTAAAATAATTGCTCCCTAGTGGAAAATCCAAACCTCAAAGCACGAGGAAGTAGACGATTCCCACGGTTTAGGAATGTATCGGCAGGTGTCAAGAAGACGGTAATCCCTTGTGTCAATAGTAGATTCGGACTCACAGAAGCGACTCAACAATAGGTTCGACCCCGCAGACGTGCCTCAGCACAGCTGTTAACCACAGGGATATTTCATCTCTCCGTCGAGATTATTGTAAACGTTCACATATTTTGTAACACGTTCGTCCTGGCACGTTTTTCTCGTGTGATTGTCACGGGTTTAACGTTGAATTGCCGAGCTTCATGGTTAAAATGGTTGTTAATCGTTCAAAAGTAATAAAATATCAAATCATGATTTCGATACAATATTTATACAATTAATTGTTACGTAACGTTGATGAATCGAGCTAATTAGTGGTCTAATTTGTTCAAAAAGATTCGTGAAAATTTTAATTAATAAGCCTCCAGACTACAAACTACAATATGTAAATCTGGTGTACAAATAGTAAAAATAAATATACCATGTCATCTTCTAAATTGTGTAATTTATTTTATGCATGGTTTAAAATTGTGATGTGCTACGTTGTAAATATCACTATTGCGACTTAAACATTAGTAATGATTGAATGTTTTATATATTAGGTAGTGTAACGAAATAGATTAAATTTAATTGGCTTTTTGTCTTATTTAACAATTTAAGATTTCCTATTAGCAAAATCGTAAATCCAGCCAACACGCTAATTTAGGTATTTTTGTGAAATTTTACATCTAATTTTTCCCAAAAGATAAACTCTGATTTTCACAACTGATTTTGCAACGTCGTTCTCTAAACTGAAAACAAACAAGATAAAAATAAAAATATGTTTTATTACATCATCAATCTTGAAAATAAATACAACTATATTAAGAATAGAACCCTTGTTTAAACTGTTTTTCGGGAGCCCTACGGTTGTCCAGTTGTAATAACTCTAGGCTAGTAATCAGCAAATGCACCCCTGGTTGGTCCCAAGTTTGAGCCTAACCGTCCACTGTGGACTTGGACAATATCCATCCAACTAATATTCCCTTCAAACTTCTGTAATTTATCAACACTACCTCATATCATTGTTATAACTTGTTTAGTGATTTGCAACAATATTTAATTTGGTTATTGATTTAAAGTTATGGAACCAACGACCAAATAAGACCAATCGTTAGATTTTAATTGTTAAAATCTCAAAAAAAAAAAAAAAAAAAAAAAAAAAAAAAAACTGTTACTGATTTATAACAGTCAACTAGTTCGTACAAATAATATATAACAGATTCCTTGGATGCAAATTTTTGAAATCATGTCAATAATTAAACAACTGACCTTTAACACTGCAATAGACTGTTAACCCTTTAGCAAAAATTAAATTATGTTCCGGTTGATTCTACTCATATATCCGTATTACAGCTCAATCAAGATTTAATCAGTGAATAAGTTGACTAAATCACATTCTACAACTTGTTTTCTATGTATTGATTTTTTCTCTTCTACGATCGAATTATGGTTCTGGTTTTATTTCAATAGTTTGTTTCTTTCTTGTGATGTTAAATCTGCTCAAAACACTCTAAGCGAAAAATATTAATTATTAATATTTAGAACCAGTAAATCATTCAATGAAAAACACAGTAATCAAAAACTTACAAAACAAAATAAAATATTTACGTATACAAATAAAAGCGTTTCGCGTTACTAGTTTTTAGTTTGATTATCTTTAAGTTGAAATTAATTAAAAAAACAATAAAACTATCTTGTGATGCTACTATAAAATATAACTTTTGTAGCATTTACATAATCAATATTTTGTATTGCATTGCTGCAAATATAATCGTTATTTTAATAATAAAATCCATATAAGTGCGGCATTATGTACGACGAAGTCACAAATGCAAGGCCATCTGAATAATGTCGTCGTCTGCGATGCATGTGCGTTTTGCAATCACACGCCTTCATGATTATTTGTGGGATTTGTTTCTTTACTCAGACACAAATAGGAAATGTGTGTTACGGAAATTTTAAATTCTTTAAAAGTATGTTTTTGACAATAAATTACACATAAAAATTTTACTGCAGAGTAAAATTATAATTTTGTCAAATTACACTAATCTATTTTGGTTTTTATTTTGTATTTTGTGCGTTTTTATACCAGTGGCGTGTTTTACGTTTTGAAAGGGAACGGTCCAAACCCTGGTCTTGTTACTATCTAACGTCGACCTTTTTGTTAGATAGCATCATTACTTCATAGCCCAATTACAAAAAATGGCTCCTGGGTCTGGAAATATTTTGGTCAAATCGTACGAAATTATTTTAATTTTTTAACGACCAAAGTTATTGTGTAGTACTAGCTATTTTCCAACCACGATCTAGAAAAGTGAATAAATTAACTGTAGGACTATAAATCGATTTTTCCAACTATTTAGTACCGTAATTTGCTTAATTCTACGTACTACTATCTCAAAGTTGTAGGGAAAAACAGATATACTTTTTTTTTCAAAGAATGAAATATAATGACATTACTAAAATGACAAACCGAAAAGAACAATAATTTAAAAGCTTGAAATAAAACCACTTAGCAATTTAGCATTTCCTATTTCAAAAACTAAAAGCGTTGAACAATAGAAAGTCTAGAAATTTATACTAGATTTAATCCACGAGAATATTTTAATTTGTACTATGTGTTTTATTATGTACCACAACATACTTAAATTATTTTGCAAAAAAAAAGATAACTTTTACAGAAAACTATTTATGATAACCACACTATACGATGCAGCAATGCACGAGACACTCTAATGTAAATTTAATGCATCTTTTATGAACACCCTATCTTTTCACATCTTTTGTTCACGGTGATAATGTCGCGTAAAGTATGACATCATTGAATAACGATAAAATCTCATTGCAAAACAGTTATTGTATATTCAACGTCAACAGGATACGATCTCTGGTTTATTTTAATAGTGAGTGGTTATTAGCTGTAGATCCGATATTGTAGAAACTATCTGATGGAATTTTAATTTTGCTATAAACTTGTTTGCTTGTTGGTTAAATGTAAATCCGTGACCATGTGATAGTCTTTATTGGGCTTTTAGACGTTGTTCTCTTAATTGGATGACAATAAAGACTGGTTTTTGCATGACGAAGTTTCTTTTCACAGAATGTTGATCCACTGTGTTGGGTGGTTTCAAATAAATTTATGACATTTTCTTGGGGGTGGATATGAAAAATAAATAAACCTTTATGAGTTAGTAAAAATTAGCGAAATAGGTTTTTAAATTTCTAACTAAGATTGCAGATCCTAAAACGCCGTAAAACAAATATAATTATTGGGTAATATCTTCTAGATATTAAAATATCTTGAGCAACATTACTTTTATTCATGTGATTGTTGCAATGGTAAAACTTGTGATGGAAAAGTCGACATAAACTAACAAAATAAAGTCGCCATTGCGAAAAATTAACTTGGAACTAAATATACGTATTTTATTCATATGCATGCGCTGAATATTAACATTCTGTAGGTGTTAAGTAATTTTACCTGTAGATAAATATCCGCCCACGTCATATGATAATGGATCACTATTATAAACTTGCCTCATTAATTATAAACAGTTCTCTACTCAAATTATATGCCTAAGGGAATACTGTTGACGCGTCGAATATAACACTGCTTATACGATTTATTACTTAGATATATCACATAGGTGTTATACTCGGCGATCATTTTGGTACTTTCGTATTTACGGGTGTAAATTTTGGAGGAGAATGTATGTGTATGTGCACTATAAAATTGTGTTTGAGATTAATAAACAAAATATATATTTAAATTGTGTTTATCTGTAATTTGAACATGATAAGAAAGGAAAATACAGTACAATTAAATGTAGGGGTGGGTGTGAGGAATGAAACCCAATATTTGATGATTGGGTTTAGCATTCTCCTATCGGGTTTTAATGATCGTTGAAGTTTCTAATCGAATTCGATCACTGACATCTTTCCTATACATTTACCGATTTGTTAAAACAATTTAAGTGGCAATATATGTTTCAAGTGTTATTTGATGTACTTTTTATTGTCCGTAAAGTTAATAACACATAATATGCTGATTAAAAAGTTTTTTATACATTTTCATCTTACTTGTACAACGGAGCATACTCTTTCGGTGCACGGTTTAAGTGGCTATAGTTTATTTATTTTTTTTTTTTAAGTGATAAACAAATTTTAGATGGACGTTCACAAATATTGGCATGTTGTCAGGGGAAATTTAATAATTGAATGTTTATAATTCCAAAGAAGCTAGTCGTCATACTTAACGTTGTGTTTCTGTCAGAGTTAGATTCTTAAGAAGACGTACAAGAAGAAACGTATGAAGCAAAGCAAAGGGCGAAGAAATGATCTAGTTTCGTTGACAAAACTTTAAAATGGACTGTACTGTTTTTTAAGTGAAAGTACCTAGTGACGAACTGAAGACATCGCATGCATAATGACTCCCAATAGAAGTTGGCGTTTTTACTCATTTCGTGGTTAAAGAAATGTCCTAGAAGAATTTAATGTTTTATTTCAAAATGTTATGTCGAAACCATTAGCAAAACTTTAATTACTTTTAAAATGAACCAAGTAATATTACTTTTTACATACTGTGTCCTTTCGTTGTTCTGTGGACAACGCATTCATATATATATATTCCATGCTCCATATATTCTACTTAATTAGCTACGTTCAAATCGCGCTCATATTCTTAGTCACGTGCAAAGTGTAATTTCGTAGGGGCAATTAGTTCTCATCCTCACCTTCTTACCTACGTGGATATATGTTGAGAATTACAGCTAGGAGTTATTAACAGACTCATTTCTGTTAAATTAATTACATCTTATTCAATCGAGTAATTGGATTTTTAATTCCTACTGGTAGTTTATATATATTTATTTTAGAAAATCTACGCGAAAAATTCTTTGTAAACGCAAGGAATTTGTTAAAAATAAGTACTAAAAAATATTCCCCAGATTTTACAATGGGAAGACAAGTCTACTCGTAGTATTCTCAATGTTGATTTTTTTAAAGTCAAGATTGTTTTCAGTCAAGGACCTTTAAAAAATCAATCCAAGAAAATGATAGCATTTTTTCAGTCCTATTAGGCCACTTCTTGATCAAGAATGCTTACCTAATTACTTAGTTATAAAGCTGTTACGAAATACAACTTCGTTTTTGGCTGGAATCGGTAATTAAATATATCGGCCAAACAGCTAATCTTGACCTAGCAACAGAGCGTTAACTTTTCTTCGTAAATTCAGTAGGCATTTATTATGTTAAAAATTCGGAAAAAGTTTTCAGTCGAGGCTGTGAATTTAGTTGATCCATTTTAACACGAAGTCCTGGCCTAACTTTGTACTTAGTGAGAACGCAGTTGGGCGAAGGAATAAAACTAACATCGCGAACATAGGTTTGGGTAATGTCAGTTCTTAGTTGAAAACTCTCTTTTGTGCTTCGCGAAGTGCTCCAGTGGACACATTTCAATGCTAAATTCGTGTGTTGATTCAATATAAAATGTGAAAGTTGCTGAATTAATCTGAAGTGGGAAAATTCTTAGGATGCTATTTATCACAGGGCTCATCTAATGGTGTTGCACTATCTAACAACAGTTTGTAGTCGATGGCAAGGTTTGGACCGTTCCCAAATATGTAACACAAGTGACCATTATTTTTAGGTGTTTTAATACATAAAAATACAGTAAATTATTCATTGTGTCCCACGAAGAGTTTTAAACGTGTGATTTTATTTTACTTTCCCAATTATGCACCGACAATTTTAAAACCTTACACAAACATATTCTACACATATTCTAGGATTTCAGCTCTTTAACCATAGAAAGAAAATCGTGGCATATTGAAACATGTTTCTTTAAAAACAAAAAATGTTGTTTTTGTGCCAAATCGGTTTCAGTAAAACGGTACCGGAAAATATATCTTATGTTTTTATCCTTCAATCAAACGGTTGTTCTTAAAAAATGAACGTCAGAACAGCAACGTAGTAAACAAATCAGATAATTACAAAAAAAAGTTATTTTTATAGGCAGCAAATTGGTAAAACTTTCAATATGCCACCATTTTGTTTCTACAAGGCTAAGGAAGTGAACATTTTTCCAGAATATTTTTAAACCCCTACATTTTAAATTATGTAAGGTTTCAAAATGTTCGGTCTATAAATGGGCAAGAAAATCAAACGTGTAAACCTCTTCGTGTGATACCACGATCATATTAGTTATGATCGGCTATTTCATTAGCCAAAATGTTTTTGGTTGTAAAAAATAATATTTTCACAACGTTTCAAGCGCCGAATGACTTGGATATTTTCCATGCTAAGAAAGTGGGGAAGTTTTAAATGAACACTTCTGTTTTTATAGTTAATGTTAAATTTGTCTACACATTATTGTAATACAATATTTGTTTATTGTTGAATACATTTTAGTAGTATGACAAAAAAAGAAAATACAGCCATTTATTACATGATCAGCTAAAGACGGTAAAACATATTAGGACTAACTGGAAAGTTGTATTATACTTAAGTTTAAATGTAATAGTGAGGTTATTTCGTTAAAGAATATTTCAAACAATTCCGAATGTAGTGAGTGAAGAAGGTTTTTGTCAAAGGTTATTTAAAACCAGCCTTCAAGAATACAGAAGTAGATAATTTAGAGATGGAACGATGGAAATGCTGACAAACAAACTCAGTCAATAAACAAAAGAGGAATGAAGAATGACGAAAACGACAGCCGCAGTCTGCAATGCTCGGTCCATCTTGATTTTTCAACGGTTTCTAAATTGTTTTCTTTTTGTTATAAAATACCAGAGTGTTCATTGTTTTTGTTCGTTAACTAGCGATGAATAAATGAGTGTTGAAAATTAAAGGTTAATTTACATATGTTACCATAATAATTTGTGGGTTTATACCATAGGTAATTTAAACCCTGATTATAATAAATTTGAATTTAAAGAAGTACATTTATACACGGTTTTTCAAATTGTCAGGACTTTTTTGTGGACTTGTTCCTTGGGCTAAGACAAACATAAAATGCCATATAAGTATGGGTCTAAAATTCCTAAGTTTTTGTTTATGATTTTTGAGAATTATTTTATAGCTTGGGCATTTTTCAAAATAGAAACTTCAAAATTGGTATAAATGCGTATTTTAGTAGGTATAATCGGTAACGTAATATAATATGACTTCCATATTGTTTAGTACTATTAAATTGCGTAACCTAATGTAGAAAAAAACTGATAACTCGGTTGTTTGTCATCCGATTTTAACAAACAAGGTCTCATTTGATTTGGATTTAAATACTCTATCTTTTAATCTGAAAAGCAGTTTTCTCAATATTTACAGTTTTCATGACATTTTGCATTACAGATTTCAAATAGCCGGCATACTGAAACGGATTGAAATATTGGAACGAAACTTTGTAAGCTCTTCCTACCTACTAAAATACACATTTATACCAATTTTGAAATTTATATCTTGAAAACTGCTCAAGATATAAAATGATTCTTAAAAATCACAAACAGATCGACAAACAGAAATCTAGGTATTTTAGACCCATACTTATGTTTGTCTTAGCCCAAGGAATAAGTCCACAAAATATGTCCAGACAATTTGTAAACCTCTGTATAATCAGAATTTTGTAGCCATGATTATTATATTTATTTTTCTCTTTTTGTAGAAAATGTTTTTCATTCTAGAATAACACCAACAGAAAATAGACAATTATTGGTTAATCTCAAGTTGTTTAATATAGTTAGAAACCTTTGTTATATAGTTTAGGAATACAACGCTCATTCTTTACAGCCCTTACAACTTTGTCGATAATTGGCATAGCATCCTTCAGTGAATGTTGGCAAGAGCAGTTAAAACCGTTAGTTGTATCAATAGTTATCTAACTCTGTTAACTATCTTCAATTGTCTAACCATTCTGACTACCGAAATATCAATCAAGTGATCACCTTAACAGGTCAATGACAATCAAATAATTATAATTATTGAATAGTGATAATCCAAACTGAATTACTGATTGTGGTGTGATAATTAAATTAATACACTTATAGGACGACAGTTATTGGTTGAGCGATTAAAATAACGGTTTAATTAATTTTAGCGGAATGTCAATTACACTGTGTTAGAGATGCCCCCAATGTTTAACGCGTGTGTTAACTTAATATATTTTTTCATAAAGGAAACAAATATATTAAACGTATAAATATATCAAATAATCAAGAATTTTCTCAAAGAGATTTTTTTAAAGCTTCTCGTGTTTATAATTTAAGGCGATTTAAAACACTCTTTCCGAAAAAAAGTTCAAAAGAAAGTTTATTTAGATATGACGTACTTTTATTTCATTTTCATCGCGATCCTTTGTAAGTTCTTCTTATATTCTGCAAAGGAAATGTAAGTTGACTTTTAGTGGTAAATGTCAAGGGAAAATGCTTAACTTTGGTGGTGAATGTTGTTTATATAATATCTCGTCAGTGTCCTCTTCAAGCTTGAAAGACCATTTTTTTTAAACGCTGTTATAAAATTAGCTTTTTTCAGCTAAAAAAGCTAAAAAATAGCTAAAATAAAAAGTTAAAAAGCTAAAAAACTGGTAAATACAGTTCTTTATAAATTCTACGTTCTTTCAATGGAAATTTGTAATGTAAGATGTATTATCAAATATAATATGATACATTACATTATGGTGCAACTTGAACTTGGCGATGTTAGAAGCATAGAACTACAACAAGTTTATAGTTCTATGGTTAGAAGAGAATAAAATGTCAACTAAGTTTATATAAAGAATGTTTTTATCTTTTTTAACAGAATTCATAGACAGTTGTTAAAAGTTATTCTAAAACCCCAAAATTGTTTTTTAATTATTACCATTGATTTACGCCCGCTATGTTAATGTAACCAAAATGGTAACGTCTTGAACTTTTTTATGTGAAAAAGCAGTGTTTTTGTTTGATAACTAACCTAATACTTAGTTTTATATCAGTAATCTTGTTAAAGATAAGAAAAGGCCATGACACACACATTATAGGCACATTATAGGCAACTTTTGCATCAGCTTTGTACATTTCAATGTTCTACGTCGTAATTATCTTGAATTTGCACCATTTCGGGTGTTGTAACGGCTTCATAAATATAACAGAAAAAAATGGTATTTGACGTATCAAGCGTTTTTACTGTCTTCATTTAATTAAACCAAATTACTGACACTCGTATAGTAGTCAGCTTGTTTAAAACAAAAGGTATAACACAAAATAAGTTAAAACCGCGATAGTCATGTACAGAGTTTTAAACACGTTGCCAAAACATTTATCAGCTTCTACATGCTGGAAGCGCTGTTGTCGCTAACTGTCAAACATTTGTGTTTAATTTTGGGTCAACTTTACCCCTCTCACGAGCTTGTTATTACATTATATTGTAAATTTCACATGTTTTGCGTATTCATTAACCATAAACTAAATCCACATTTGTACACAAAATATTCCATTTCGTGTCCTTTTTCTGTTTAAAATGAAACTAAAAAAAATACACTTTATTTTGGTGGTTATAATTGAAAAAATAATTTGTTACAGTATTTCTATATTGTATTTGATTATGTAAATTTGCTTTAGAAATTGACAAATGAGGTTCCGCTGTAGTTTATACCTCATTTATATGTATTTTGACCTCATAAGAAAAGTTTAAGTGCAGTCATAGCAAAGCCTCATAATAAGTGTAGACTAACCTTACAAGAAAATACTTTTTCACTAAATGCATTTACAGTTGCTGAATAAAAATCATCAATATTGTAAAAGTTGCAAAAACCATATACCAATATTGTATATCAAGGCATTTCTATCGAAGTTTAAGCAATTGCGAATTTCACAATTATTTATATACAGGACACATAAAACAGTTGTAATACATAGGCTAAGTTCAACATTTGCAACTGATGAAATACACTAAATGGTTCATTGCTGCCTGTTTTTTTAAACAACAGAACATCAGCGTTCAGCAGTTCAGCAGTTCAGTTGAGCGTATACTGCCAATACCAACAGAGCAACAGATCTTCTTGAGCCTCCGGGGACGTTATAATGAACAAAACAATCGCTTGCCTCCTGTCTTTTTTTAAACTCCAATTTTATTTTTTATTTAATGATTGGCAATTCGGAATAAGAAATTTTCTAATTATTGTAAAATAGTATGATGCAAGCCTTTGGTTCGTTAAAAATATCTGTGTGTGTTTCAAATCATTAATGTTTAAGTGGTGTATAAAGTTTGGATTTTTTTATAATGTATGAGAACTTTTTTTCATTATTGTAATCCTAAACGAAAAAAATATAGCATAATAGTTACAAAAGGTCTTAATAGTTACTACAGTTAATTAACATGACTTAACAAGACGCTCTTGAGAAAGTAACCTTTTGAAAATTAAAAAATAGTAATTAATTTATAAATATGAATTGTCTGTCAAAGACAACTCAAATAGAATCTTATATAACAAAATTCGTAAGCATTATTTTATTTTGTAAACGCGTAATAAAATAAATTATCAGGTTCAAAAGGGGAATTTTAGTCTATAATAAACATTCATTTAGCAAATAACTATTGATAATGTATTGTTAATTGGGAATCATTATAATGTTGATTTAATTGTTTGCAATGTTGCTTTTTTATATTAAGTATAATTAATTAATTACTGGTGTCCTAATAAAACATGTGTTAGGTCAACTAATCTAACTCGACAAAGTGTATTTAAATATAGGCCTACTAGTAGTATTAACCTAAAAAAATTGGAAATCCATTTCGTAAGAGATACGTGTTTTCTTGACCCCAAGCGCCTCTAAGTAGGAAGTTAGGCCTAAACTTTCCTCAAGATCAGTTAAACTCCTTTAGCCTGTACAACGTAGAAATGTGATTTGCAGAAGTTTCTTTACTCTTGAAAGGAATTTAATGTCTTTGGCGAATTTACGCGTACTTGAACTTTCACTTTATCAGCCTCACAGCATTGTTCGTCTACACACAATCACTTTCACAATTTACTTCAAAGTTGTGACAGCAGCCTCAAATGTATTGTATTGTCATGAAGTAGATACAACTCCAGTAGCAATTGTTTGTATGTGTTTTCAACCAACTAAAACAACTGAATTCGCGTTCAGCCTAAATTAAAATGAATTGTCTAGACATTCACTTAAATAATCTGATCTTAAGTGGAAAAGCTTTGATTCCTTGATGTAACTTTGATTCCTTGCAAATATAACCTTTTTTAATCCACATGCCAAATTATTAGACTAACCTGGTTAGAATCATAGTTATCATATGTAGTTTTTATGGGAAATTAAGAGGGAAATAGGAAATTATTTATTTTACTCTAAAAAGTAGGATGTTAAATCCAACATTTCAAACCCTAAAATTGGTATCCTTAAATTTAAATATAAAAAACGACACTTACACGATCACAACACCAGAAATACTATCTACTGCATTATTGTGTTCACATCAAATTTTAATCTTACAAAAAAAAAAAAAAAAATAGTAGCTTAACACTTGAAAATATTAGTTGGAAAAAATGTAAAAGTGCGTTCAGTAAAACAATGTTTGAAATTATATATTATAACAGAAATTCTGTTAAAGTTTTTCTGTATAGACTAATCATTC
Source organism: Macrosteles quadrilineatus (assembly GCF_028750875.1). Taxonomy (NCBI): domain Eukaryota; kingdom Metazoa; phylum Arthropoda; class Insecta; order Hemiptera; family Cicadellidae; genus Macrosteles; species Macrosteles quadrilineatus. The sequence continues at coordinate 135,155,940 of NW_026542595.1, read as the reverse complement.
TAAGCAGGTGGAACAAATTACATTATACTCCTTTTTCTATCCTTTTATTTTTTCATTTTTCTATAGTGCAAAACCATTAAACAATAGTAAAAGCATAAAGTAGTAGGTAAACAGTTGAGTTCAATTATTTACCCTACATACGTATTAGATATACGAGTAAGGATTACCCTAAACCTATTATGCGATGGAGTTGTTAATTAGCTCAGTAGAATCCAATGCGCTGGCTGGTGGAATAAACCCTTTAGTCCAAAACTTAGAGCTTGCATGTTTGTTTTAGGGGGCGGTGGAGAGGGGGGGGGGTTAATCCTCAAAACGCATGGTCGCGCAATCAGCGAGCACATAATAATAATAATAATAGAGAGGACACGGCGTTTAACCAAATGCACTGAAAGTGTGGCCAAATCCGCCATCTTGGTCCGTCATTCAGCCTGAATCCAAGACCCGCGAGCACAGTTCGCATTAAAAACCCCGCGACAAATACACGATCATAAACAACATTAATAGTTGACCAAAAATTCTGAAATTTTGCACACTTGTAGATATGATACTGAGGAAAACGATGGTGTTAATATAAGTGTATTAGTTATGATAGTAATTGATTTATAAATATTTGTATTACTTATGTAGTTTAATTTTTCACATTTAGACATGAAAAAGTTGTATTGCGAGGAAATTTTTTATTTTTTGGTCAGAGTAATTTCGTCAGCGGGAAAGTTGTGGATAAATAACCAAATTTAACTATCCGATTCACCAAAAATTTTTATCCTGCGTGGTTTTCTAAAAATATCAGGTACAAAAGGGGTCCATTGCCGCTGCTCCGCGCCACGCCCGCTGCCCTGCCGGGCCGTCGTCAATACATTTAGCGTGCAGTGTTTTAATGTTTTATTTATACTGTTGTACTGTAATATTGTATATATTAAAGACATTTTCAAGTACAGAAAGAATTACAATAACTTAAGATTTATAAATCTCTTATTTGATTCTAGACTCAAAAGAATTATTATTATTTTCTTCATAAATTATTCATTTTTTTTTTATAAATAATTTACTTCGTAACGTGTAACACTACTTAAATTAAGACCAGCTTTAATTTCTATTATAGTTTACTCTTTTTTTTATCCGTCCAGAGTACATGCTGGTTATTGTTATTTTAATTTATCATTAAAATAGAGTAATTATGTTTGTGTTTATTGGTAATCCGGAGGCTAACATCAACCTAAACGATTCTTAAACCATTACTTTGGAAATAGCCAAGTAAACTCTGATTAAACGAATTTGTGCTTGTCTAATCAGTTAGGAATAATTCATTATAGGAACTTGAGGGTAAAGGTTTTCATTAGATAAATTTTATGTCGGCAATAATACAGTAAAAACAATCGATTTACTACAAGATATTACCAACAATATACTAATATGACAATGTACTTCCAGAAAAACCTAAGTAATTTTTATACAAAAGTATTTTTACATTCAAACAAAGCCTATGTAAACAACACTGACAAGAAGCATAGTAGACGACCAGCGCGATGCAGACGTCGGGACTAGGCTAGCGCCGCCATCTTTGTCCGTTTCGTCGGCTAGTCAGACTGCCACGCTCTTGCGCTCCGAGTAGCGCTTCTATTTTGTTATGTGTTCGCTGCGCGCAATCCTTCCGACCCTAGACCTTAACACTGTCCATAAACACATACATAATACTGAGGCCATTATTCTAACTGTATCATTCCTTATAGTTCAAGGTGATACTATATAAAAAAACTTACCTCAGTTGAAATCTTTCTAACTAATAAATACTCTATAAGGTTTTTTGTTAAATACCTGTTAAACTTTAGATTTGGGTTTTCTATAAAATACCCGTTAAATATTTAAATATAGTTATATAAAAGTCCGTGAACGCGATAACTTGAGTAATTTTTGTCTGATTCTGATGACATTTGGTTTAAAGTCGTAAGACGGGATAAACTTGAATGAGTTCGCGAACCAGCATGATCGGACAATGGGAACGGGGTTTTACGGGGGGTTTTATGGGGTAAAAATTGGGATTTCTCATTTTTGACCCTCAAAAGACAAAATTTCCCAATGTTTATCTAGACCTTTTAAAGAGCTTTAAAAAATTTTTGTATATAAATCTGTTTTGTAACAAAAAAATTCAACAAAAAATTAAATTTAAAATTCCCATGTTATTCTTATGGAGAATATTGTAAAATTTTGAGGTTTGCTTGTTTATGGATATATTTTGATCAATCTTGACAAATTAATTTATTTTATACTAAGCTATTACTATTTTACCAAAAAAACACATTTTATTAGTTTCCTAGTAGCAGCAAACCTAGGTACTCGTTAAAACTAATGTTATTTAAATACTGTAGATTCAATTGAAAATAAATTACGACAAATAGAAATTTGCTTAGTCGGCAGATTTGCTGCGGCGAGGGTCTTATACAGTTACAACATGATGTATTCCTGTAGGATTAACTTTTCAATTAGCTAGAGCGTGATTCAGGTTATTTTAGCCAGCTTAAAAGCTCACTTTGTAACTTAGTTATCAATTATTGAAATCTTCTCTCTTTGGATAGAAACTAAAGGAGCAACACGATGAGGAAAACTGCTGATTGTATAACCAATTTCCAATAGAGCATTGTAATTTGGTTAGTAGGCCTATGTTGAGCGTTACACAATTGTTATATGATTTTAACGTTATTATGATTTTAGTTTCTGTCTTTATTAAGGAAATCCCGATGGGTTTCTATTAATTACCAGGGTTTTGAGGGCTTAGAAATTTGGAATAACGTAGAAGTGGTTTAAAAAGGCTATAAGTCAGAGGAAACATCCCAAAATTAATTAAAATATATACATACTTTAGTGCAGGTAGAAAAAAGAACGTGTGATGGTACATTTGGTTTCCATCCAGTTTTTATAACAATTGTTGTGTATATCAACAAGGCCTAAGGGTGGGTATAGTGGATGGTTAAAACAATTTTTTTTTTTTTATTTTGATAAATATTCCCCAAAATTGTCATAGTCAAGGAATTTTACAGTAATAGGTCAAGAAAACGAGAAACTTTGTAGGAACTCCAATATATGTACACACTTCAGAATTACGTAAGAGTTGTGTATTTTCTCATGACGTTGGCTAAATATTCTTTCGTGATACAATCATTTGTCTTAACAACTTACACACAAGCAAGTGTGCCTTAACTTAAATGACATAAGTGTCTATGTTAACATGTTTGGTAGACTCTTCGGTCTACATTATAGTCAGTATCTATAGTAATAGACACTTTGGTATTCAAAACTCTGCCCCATCCTCCCAAGAGGTGAGATCGGTTCGGAGATAACGCCATGTTATAATGGACAACTACACTCGGGAGTGTATTACCGAAACTCCAACATAGGAACGTAGACTGATCTTGATCAAATTGTTACTCATATCGAACTTGCTGAAGAAACTTTTCAACATTACGGACTTGGTTACGGTTCCGGAAGAGTATAAAATAGGTCTCATAAGCGATACGAATTTTTGTATAACGTATAGCCTAACTCCCTGATACAATATTTTATAAAGTAGTTTTTTACTGTTAATTAATGTAAAAATATGAAACTTTTCTTTTATTTAGAGAAAATTTCATCTCAGCCGTTACGTACTCTCTTGCAAAAGATATGCGGTGATATATAGAACTCGGGGAAATCTTTTAAAAGCAACTATTTTACCTAGATACTAAACATTTATAATTTTTTCTATGGTGTTTGAATGATAAAACATAGTTGAAATTGAAAATAATATAAAATAAACTTAAATATCGAGACCTTTTTTGCCTATAAATTATAGTTAGGGGCCTACCATTAAATAAATGTGTCATTTTGATGATTTTTTGTCACAATCTGTTATATAAACAACTAAATTAAAGCAAGATAGAAAATCCCTATGAAATCCGCTGTTTTAGCTGTCACAGTTACTTTTTGCTAATTGCAACGTTTGCACAAATTACATTGCATGGATTATTAAAATCTTGAATAACTGTTCTCAAGCTTTATTTATGATTTGAAGGATTTGAAATATTGAGATAAACATTGTTTACACTTACTATTGAACAAAATGTAATCAAGGTTTTTAAAAGCTAACAGGTTTTCTCCTGATAACGTATATGATCTTTAAAAAATGTTTTGTTGCTAAAAGAAACACCGAATGCTGGTTTAGTTCAATTAAAATGTGAAAGCTTTTACTATAGTGTAAAAGTTCTGACTTAAAAAATTTGTAGGTAGTTTGAGATAAAATTGATTTGTTTCCATAAAAATCTCTAGATATTTTAACATATATTTTTAATCACTATTCAGCACTTCAGGAATGAATAAATTGTTATAGTACATGAGTTTACTAATTAATAACACACCTATAATATGAAGTTCTAATTAGTATAAAACTAAAACGCATAACAGTATAGGATAAAACAGTGTTTTCCTCCACATTACAGCAAATAGGGACACAAATCATGAAATATATAGCTCCATTATGTTACTTTAGTGTATTTTAATTCCGGGTCATATAATAGGTAATATGTACATATGGCATTTCATGTTTTGACATTTGTTGGTCATTAATCTAATACAAACATAAATCGTGCAACGTGTATTTTAGTATTTTTTTTATTTTTATAAAAATGTACCTACCAATCATTTCTAGTCAGCATGGTTCTTTACTGTGCGCGTATATTCTTTGTTGCATATAACAGTAAAATTAAAAGCAACAATTTAAATTTCACACTATTAGGTTTTACGTGTTAATTTGTAAGAAAGTTGTTTTTTTATACGTTTGGTAGTTGAACCCTACATTACAATTCATTAACGATTGATACTTTATTTTTTGTATTTTTTATCGTACTTTATTATACAGTCCGAATCCTTACATCAGGTCTCGTTCATCAGATGAAATGGTACAGAATTAGTGACGAAGTCGTTAACATAGCTTGAAGATAGTTGATTTTGTAATGTATTAAAACATTTTTATCCCAAACAAAATTTAACTATAACCTAAATATTCCAGACCTGCAGCCTACAGCGTATTGAAATATTATAAAGATTACAACACTTGTAGGTAGTGTTTAGAGAGATTTGCTGTCGGGGAAATACCTAGGGAATGCAACGTAGCGATGTCGTGAAGTAATAACATAGAGTAATGAACACCTCCCCTCCTCCCACCACAACCATAGAGTAACCCTTCCACTCAGTAGCAAGCCGATTATTGTAACAGGCTATCAGTATTGTGTTGGTTTCCTGATGAAGATTTGGTTGTTTATTTGATTTTTGGTGTGGAAATATTTTTAACGTAAATGTTATGTGTTCTTCGTCGTTTAAGATAGTGAATTGTAGAATATTTTCTTACTGGTTTAAGAGAGAAAATTTATCTTGATGGCCAGATTTTAAAACCTAGATACATAATTTAACGCATCTTAGAGCATTCAGAAACCTTCAGGTTTCTCTATAAAAAAATTAATTGGTCTATCCAGCTGAACTTCCTAATTATTAAATAACTCACTATTTAAGACAATTCTAACGTATACAGCACGAAAGTTTGAAACTGTGCATTATTTACATTGTCCAGGAAATGTTACTGCACTCCCCGCGCCGTTATTTGGTTTAAGCATTAAGAGGCTGAGATGTGAAATATCACTAATTAAACCCCGCTTATGTAGGTTCCGGGGTGGAGTTTCTTCCCTAAACCTCATTTTGAAACACAAGTGGTCGCCGACACGTTCGCCGTTTCCTTTGTGTAATTTTAAACCTTTATAAAATCTGGTGTAAATTGTTCAAAGAAATATTAGCTCCATTCTCACGTTTTGGGCAATTTACCATATTTACGATTATTCTGATGTTTTGATATTTTATTACTTTATTTTATTGTTTATTTATTTAGTTCATTTATATCGAGTATCCATGTTTAAACGTAAATAGTTTATTTTATTTCCGTTTCGTAAATGTACAGGTGAGTTTAATGGTAATATGTTTTGTCATTTGATTTCTTATCTGGTTATAAAAGTATAAACTTTCTTATTTTATAAAATCTTTGTTCCGTGTTTAATGGATGTACTGTATTGCGAGTCATGAAAGTGAGAATATTACATTCCAGATTATTGAATAAATTCACTGTATTATTTTATTTAACAAAGCCCGTTAAAGATTTAATTTTTCATGAATTCTTAATATTTTTCCAATGTCTATTATAAAAACCACGGACAATTAGGGTAAGTCTGCAATGTGTGTATTGGTTATACACTTTTAGGTCATGATGTATTATTTTGTGTCAATTGTGATTTGTTGTTTTTTTTCAGATTGTAGTTATTATTTTGAGAAAAGATTTAAGATAAAATGTGTGCATCAATACAAAAATATATCGAAATAAACAAGAACATTTAAATTATCTGGAAGATTTAAATTTTCAATCGTCCATTTGCAAATATTATTAAAACTAAACATGTTTAAACAATTCAAATAAACCTATCCATTACACATGCATAAGTAGACTTCTGTGTTTTAATAAAACAAATGTAGAAACAGACTGAATATGTAAAACTACTGCATCGTCTTTACGGACGAAGTTGCTCCAAAGTTGAACTCGTAAATAAAATCAGGAAACTTTAAGGCCCTAGTTTACCCCCTCTGTCGGGCCAGCTGTTGCTACATCTACTACTTTGTGTTCGTATTATTGTTTATATTTTACTTACAGTGGTGAAAACTTAGCTGATGCACACTGTACAGTTCCTTAACGTCAAATTATTGTATACTGTAAAATAAAATTAATTGGGAAACATAATTAAAATCTTTTATACTCTGTCGTAAAATAGGTCTGTGTAAAAACTGAGCTTAAATTTGGTAAAATAATGCCATAAAGTCAACCTAAATTTTAATCTATAAATTCATTACGGCATGTATATAGGCGTATAATTAAGTTCATAATAGTAAAATAAATTTGTAATATTTTAGGGGTTGTGTAGTTGTAAAGAAGGTGCATAACGATCTAGATATATGTAAACAAAAGTCATCATTATCGGTAAGTGTACAGTAGTTAATTATAGTTCATTTTTATAATATCATAAAATCCACTCAAGAATGCTTTTTAAATAATCCAATTACAAAATAACAATTACTGTACGTATTATTTTCCTCGGAAATTATAAAGTCACAAAATGAGTCTGGCTTCATTCACAGTAAGTTTCAGCGCCTCCGAAGCAGGGGCAGGTGTTTTGGGAATTCCAGTGTTGTCAAGTAATTACACAGAGTAATGAATAACACAGCACAGTGTGTCCTACCTTACCGTCTAACGTGTAGGAGATGTAATATAGCCGGTGTTGTCAAGTAATTACACAGAGTAATGAATAACACAGCACAGTCTGTCCTACCTTACCGTCTAACGTGTAGGATATGTAATATAGCCGGTGTTGTCAAGTAATTTACACAGAGTAATGAATAACACACCACAGTCTGCCCTACCTTACCGTCTAACGTGTAGGAGATGTAATATAGCCGGTGTTGTCAAGTAATTACACAGAGTAATGAATAACACAGCACAGTCTGTCCTACCTTACAGTCTAACGTGTAGGAGATGTAATATAGCCGGTGTTGTCAAGTAATTACACAGAGTAATGAATAACACAGCACAGTCTGTCCTACCTTACCGTCTAACGTGTAGGATATGTAATATAGCCGGTGTTGTCAAGTAATTACACAGAGTAATGAATAACACAGCACAGTCTGTCCTACCTTACCGTCTAACGTGTAGGATATGTAATATAGCCAGTGTTGTCAAGTAATTACACAGAGTAATGAATAACACAGCACAGTCTGTCCTACCTTACCGTCTAACGTGTAGGATATGTAATATAGCCGGTGTTGTCAAGTAATTACACAGAGTAATGAATAACACAGCACAGTCTGTCCTACCTTACCGTCTAACGTGTAGGAGATGTAATATAGCCGGTGTTGTCAAGTAATTACACAGAGTAATGAATAACACAGCACAGTCGGTCCTACCTTACCGTCTAACGTGTAGGATATGTAATATAGCCAGTGTTGTCAAGTAATTACACAAAGTAATTAATAACACAGCCCAGTCTGCCCTACCTTACTATCTAACGTGTAGGAGATGTAATTTAGCCAGTGTTGTCAAGTAATTACACAGAGTAATGAATAACACAGCACAGTCTGTCCTACCTTACTATCTAACGTGTAGGAGATGTAATATAGCCAGTGTTGTATAGTAATTATACAGAGTAATGAATAACACAGCACAGTCTGTCCTACCTTACCGTCTAACGTGTAGGAGATGTAATATAGCCGGTGTTGTCAAATAATTACACAGAGTAATGAATAACACAGCACAGTCTGTCCTACCTTACAGTCTAACGTTTAGGAGATGTAATATAGCCGGTGTTGTCAAGTAATTACACAGAGTAATGAAAAACACAGCAAAGTCTGGCCTACCTTACCGTCTAACGTGTAGGAGATGTAATATAGCCAGTGTTGTCAAGTAATTACACAAAGTAATGAATAACACAGCACAGTCTGCCCTACCTTACCGTCTAACGTGTAGGAGATGTAATATAGCCGGTATTGTCAAGTAATTACACAGAGTAATGAATAACACAGCACAGTCTGTCCTACCTTACCGTCTAACGTGTAGGTGATGTAATATAGCCGGTGTTGTCAAGTTATTACACAGAGTAATGAATAACTCTGTACAGGCTGTCTTCACTTACCAACTAACGTTCAAAATATCACTAGTTATTAAAAATAAACCGTACGTGCGGTATATTGTTAGAAACACAATACTTTTTACGTCCTCACATTATACGCAAATTATGTTCGCTAGTTCATTCCTGAAACATGATGAAGTGGTTTCCGAGCATCCGTTGACAGTTCCAGCGGCCACTCAACGTTTGCATATTCATAATGGCTAAGTTGTTCGTCCTGTCAAATTTTGGGAATACGTAACTCGGTATTGATGTCGTCTCCATTAGCAAGCTAAGTCCTGCTTGTCCAATACTCGTTTGGCCTTCAATAGCAAATTTATGCAGTTATAAACATTTAGTATTCAAAGAAGTAAATCTTATCGTCTCACGTAACTAACTGCCCTTATTGTCGTTACTGTGCGGGAAAATATGTATTTAAATAGAACGTTAAGTTATTGTGGTGTTAAACACTCAGAGAACTTTGTTTACCCTCTGAAACAACCCTTTTAATAAGTAATAATCAAATAATAAGAAGCAAAAGAAATTATATACAGCAAAAATGTTATAGTACAGACCTTCCACAGTGTACATCCAAACCATAAATAATAACGAGCAGAGCAATAACAAGCTTCAATAAATTTCAATTTCAATAAAATTCAATTTTCAAATTCAATTTCAATTTCATATATTCAAAAAGTTTACATATATAAACCCGATTTTGACTCAGAAATATAATAATCATCTCTATTGAAATTCGATTATCAAGATTATATCGGTTAAAACTATTATCGAAACGATTGTAGTAATTTTCATCTAATTTATTCATAATCTCGGATCATTTACGGGACTCATTGAAACCTGATCGTTCTATGAAATAGACTCGACCATACCGGTATTACTAAAGTTAATTTTGTGAGATATTTATCTCATTTTATAACATTTTTAACCAAACAAATCTCTCATTTCATTCAAAAACAAAATACCAATAATCTATTAAAGTTAATAACTTAAACATATCAACTACATATACATAAATGAATGGTACGTTAAATAGGTTAAAATTCTTTCCAAGGTTTTTATAATTAAAACGAACATTTGTGTGGGTAAGAGGTAGTGTTGATATAGGTGATGAGGGGGGGGAGGGGGGTGAAAAGAGGTTACTGTCGGAAGATTGTTTGTGACAGCATCAAGTAAACTCAAAAGTATTCGGTCTCTTTTAAAAGAAGGGGAGGGATTTTTCACACTACACTGCGCTTTTTAACTTGACGTCTTTTTAATATCTGGGCTTTTAATTGCGTAACCCGCAAAGGTATGGTTTATTGTTTGTTTGAAGTTCATTTCTTTTCTGGTGTTAGTGAGTTTTATGTGCTATACAAGACGCTATTGCGAAAACTTCCCATCACGGTTAAATTGGTTAAATTTAATTATGAAACAACGTGGTCACGTCGTTATTTTAGGTTCTAGTATTTTTGAGTTTTATTTTTGTTTATCATTAGACTGTCTGCATTTTGTTATAACGGCATCGTCTTACCAACGGTTTTATTTTTAACTACTAAACTTTGTTATTTTTTAAAGAATTAATCAAATCATCTGTCATTTTAGGTAGTGTAAAATGTTTTATGGCACAAAAAAACTATACAAGATTCCGAACTGCCAAAGAAGTTATAATTCACTGAAAAGAATTAATAAAGAAAGATAACGTTATTCTATAATCCTTACTCGTGTCCCAATCTTTATTTTATGATCGTTGTTCCCAGAAATAACGAAATTTTTTGAAGCGTTATTGGCGATACTTTCATGAGAAATTCATTAAAAAGTTGTACGTAGTAGTCTCTGGAGTGTTGTTCTTTGCAAACTCTGGTGCAATTCCAAACAATCACAAACTATCTATAAGATAATTCTGTGTTTCGGTAGTTAAACGCCCATATTTATTATAACCTCACCAATAAGTAGAAACCAAGTCCTTTTATGGTGGAAGAACAAGGAATATCTGTCTACGAATTTTAAACGTTTAAAAATCATAATCAATCAATCGGTAAATATAGTTGTGCTAGTTAAAAGACAAAGCGTTCCTATCGATTGTTCTGTCATCGGGCCGGTCAGAAATGATGCATTTGATACGTCCGTCTAGCTAGGATAACCAGTGCTAGTTTAGAATTAATATATTCCCTATATGAATATATTAGCCCTTAGAATTAATATATTCAAGCATTCATGTTGTATCCACTTATTTATTTATCTTCCAATACGTGAGGGATACATATTCGATTACCTAAAACACACACATTTGTAACTAACAGCAAACGAAAAAATAACAACCAGTACATTGGTTGAATAAAAAATGTCTTGAATGATGTTGCATTTCAATTTTATCTAAATGGACCAACTATAACAATGTGTAATACGTATACTATATACATATACATTTGCAGTGTACATACTATAACCATAATATTGAATTTATCCATAGTTTTCATAAGCTACTTTAATAGTCTAGTATTTTACAATAAATCGCCCTTGCTTTTACTGTTGGGACACAATAAAATGCGGTATTATAAAACTAGCTTAAACTGAATATAAAGGCAAGTATGCTTCACATTAGTTTCCCTGTCGAAAGTCCACATTCAAGCTTTGTTATTGTGAGTAGATCACTCAGTTTCATGTTTATTCCTGAACATAGATTGGGAGATGGATAATCGAATACCTGACACGAACATAAATTGGTTAATGACAACAATGCATTGTAATCAGCTGATGTGCTTATCTCACTAGCAGTCGGTAATTTCAATGTAATGTATTACTCGGTATATTCCCAATAGAATCAATTACAAAGAAAAATACAAAAAAAACGTCTACTTTTTTAGTTTTTGTTTAGTACGTCAAGCACTACTTTGGTCAGTTTACGTGTCATCAAGTTCAATTCTAAAAGGTCACAACATCTTTTCCCCACATATTTTTCAATAACAATACAAAGATAGTAGTTTTTAACACTTTGAGCGAAAATTGCTCTTTTTGGTGGAAATACGATTAAATACCAAAAAGACACTTTTGCTCCGTGTGATGAACAACTATTTTCATCATACAGTAGAATTAACCTTCTAATCTTTACAAAATTAGACCACCAAGTTTTAGGCTATACAAAGTCGTCATCAATGTTTACATTGCTGTTGTTTACAAAAATGACTTAAAGTATCGCGTGATAGCAGCTTTTTTAACAAATTTTGAGGCTAGCAAAAAAATTTGCCATATTTTTCTGTTCCCTATTTGAAATTACGCGAAAAAATGAGTTTACGGACGTCTTAGATAATTAAAAACAACTGCTATCCGTATGATGAAAACTATTTTTTCAAATGTATTCGAGGAAATGCGTAAAAAGAAATAGAAAAGCTCAGTAGTTCCTCCGGGTACAACAGAATACCTCGGACCACTCTTTGTGGGGAGGGATGATTTGTTGGAGAGAAGGGATGTTTCTCCTGAGGAAACGGTCTGTCAGTCCCAGTTGGGTTGATGGATGACGTCACCGGACTTCAACACAACCCTTTAAATCCTGCTTCCCAACCTTGTCTTGGCAAATTGGATTTATTTACTTTCCCAAAGACTTTCAGTGAAGGCCGAGAGTTAAACCGATTTGGTCGCTGGAGAGTTAAAAGTCTAAGAAAGCTCTGTTAAAGATTTTCAGGTATAGCCTAAATATTTTGTGACAAAATCATCTCAGTTTGTTTAGCACTTCAAATTTTGATTTTTTTTATCAGGGATGTATTCCGTTTTGTACTAGTTTTCCGAATTAGTGTAAATAATGTGCAACTAGCCTATTAGCTCATTGGAGTGTTTACTGAAAGAAAAAAAATACTTGGTCTTCTTTTAAAATCTATATAATAATATATTATTAATATGCTACATGAAACTTTGTAAAAAATAAGGCTTTTTTGTTTTAAGATTTAACTCTAGATATTTTGTACCAAAATGTTAGTCTAGGTGTGTAGATTTGCAAACCGACCTTACATTTTTGAAAAAAGTCCCTTGGGCTCTGCCCCAGTAGATGTTAAAGTCCCCATGTTTTCCTAATGAAGAACATATTTGTTTACATTATGATTAGCTGGGTAATTTGCTGTTAATATTTTAGTTGCAATTCAAGGAAGCTTGTGCTACAAACATTTACTGACTTGGTTGAAATCAAATATTTACTATTTGAATTTGGGTTGGCGTAAATATTATAATGGAAAAAAGCGAGAAAGCCTGGACCATTTGATATACTAAAAAGAAAACTCAATTAACAATGTGCTGCATTTTTTATCAATCATATAAAGGGCCGATTTGTAAACTATGGAAACATAGGAAAGTCATAGAACTCCACCAAGTAGAATAAATGGAAATAATATGTTTTTTTAGAATTTATAACCATTATAATAGACAACCTAATGCAGCTATGAGTGGGAAACACTTGTAGAAAACACAAAAAAACAAGATCAGATTTTAAAAAAGACAAGATATTTACAAGAAATGTTGATTATATCGAACTTTTATGTACATCGTGAGTATTTCCATAATTTTTGGGTCGCCTCTTTTAAAGTAATCGGATATTATGACTGTTATTCGTTTTAAAAACACGCCTGTAATATTTCGCAATTGCTCGAATTCGAGCCACAGGTACACTAGTATATTATTACATGCACAGAAAAATTCAACAATGACTTGTTTCATCATTGTATGTTGTTATACAGTATGTTCCGTCAGGTCATAACAATATAATTACTATTTTGATTCATAATTTCATTCAAATTTATATTTCAACTGCTAATGCAGTGTGTCCTACAAAAAAGTTACCGTATAAAGCCTTTTTACATTGAAGAAACGTTTTATATATTTGAAAATGTGACATCGCCGTTTTCGTAATATTGAGTCTTGTCGAGTTTTCCGCAAAAATCTCTTAAATCCTCTTTTTCCGCAGTTTTACCACAGATCCGGATGTATGCTGCGCATAATGCATACGACCACACTACATTAGAAATCCATCGATGAATAAATCTCCATGCATTTGTAAATTTGTTTTACATCCTTCTCAACTCTTGTACAGTGCTTAAACTGTTTAAAAATTGTTTTAACAATAATGTAACAAAAATAATAATAATATACAACAACAATGTATACAACACACAACAACTACGATGGCAATTACAATAATATTTCATCCCAAAGACCAAAATTGACTCTATTCGACAGTAGCTTGAGTTTAACTGAAAATGACCCAGGGTAAAAATTACATTTACGTTTTGTGTGATAATTTTTCGTCATACTGGACCACTCCTGGCTAAATTATATCCAAAACGCAAATTTCGTTCATTGTTTACCTTCATTTGCTCTAAAATGGCTTCATTCTGGATTTGATATCATATTGGAGCAACTTTAACTTGTCTTTTATGTATTGTCTATTTACGTAACTTGTATCAATATAAATAAATGTGTTTGTACTACAGTTTAATATACAATATGAGATGATGATATCAAAAGATTTGTAATTAAGGGAGTTGAAGGTAAATCTGGAAAATCATGTTCAAGTTTTACTCGAAGATTTGGTCAGTTTTTCTCATGTCAGCCTCCACAAGATTTAAAATTAATCAAAACCAAAATGGTGGTATCCACTACTTACCAGATTTAAAAAAATCATAACTTGAACGTTTCTATTAAGGCTATAAAAGTTGAATTTTTGTTTCTAAAAGCGTTGGCGGATCTGTAACTATTATATGCAAGAGATAATGATTAAAATGTTTCTATTTTGTGTCCTCTTCCCGTTGCAAAGCACGGGTACAACAGCTAGTATAAATAAATGTGTTTGTACTACAGTTTAATATACAATATGAGATGATGATAAAAAACAAATTTGGATGCGATAGTATTTTTGTTAATTTTCTAACTATTTTCTTTGACAATGTCAGTGGACTAAACAATAAACACGCTTTTAAGTTTATGCCCTCTACTACAGCTGATTATGTTTTGCCCTAGAGGGAAAAGTGACTTTAACGCATCTATTGCAACAGATTGGAAATAAGTTATTGTTAAGGACATAAAACTGTCTTAAAAAGTGTCTGAAGAAGTATTACGTTGGATGTGCAGCGGTAAATACAAATAACGGGTTGCTTTTGTGTTGTGCCACAAAGGTTTGTAAGTTTGATCAAAAGAGAAAGACACAAAGAGGGTATGACGGACTAATGACTGTTGCTTTTGCATGATGCGGTCATACAACGTACACTGTTCTGTGTCTTGGTTTGAGATCCTTACTGTCCTCATTTGTAAACAGCTGATCTTAAAATATGTGTTTACTGAATTTATAATCAAAGCCATTATGCAGTTCCAAATAATTACTCACATAAAGATTCGCATACACTAAAATCATTTGAATTCTAAAATGTGTTATCAAAATACCAAAAAAGCTATACATTTTTTAAACATTTAAAAAAAGGACGTGTGTGTTATTTTACCTCTAAGTCAATGCGCATAACATCTCTTACTCATATTGTTGTCAAAGCTACATCAATTGTTCATTTCACCTAATTAAGGTTTGTTTTTTTTCTAGTTGGTTGGTGCGTTTTTAACGTTTACTTTCGTGATATGTCTTTTTACGACTGTATTTCGTATACTTGTCATTTTTTCACGGTTAAGGTTCCAGTGTGTGTGTTTTGTCCTAAATTTGCTGTAATTCGTCCATTCTATTTTTGTTTACATTCGTGTTGTTTACATCGACACTAGCTATTCCTTTTAGCACTGTTTAGTTCGTGAGGAAAAAAAATAAATAAATACACTCGTCATATGAAAAGAGCACGCTTTCTTGACGTTGTCATATGCTTGTATTTTTTACTATTGCCGTTGAACTGTCAATGTGTACTTTGGTCCAGATAAGCTAGGGTTCGCAAACTATGAATTTACACATTGACTTTGATTCTTATATGAAATAGGTCCTTTATAGTAAACCACGTGAAACCTTAGATTTTTATTCGATTGCGACAACATATTTTTATTTGTTTTTACCACCCAACGTTCCTCTAGTAATCTCTGGGATCTCCCTACTTCCCCGTGGCGGTAACGTTCAGAAGCCTCGTCCCTGATGGGATTCCCTCGGCAAGGTTGGTACACCTGCTGGAGAGCTGGCAACACTGCAGGTGTGACTCAGGAATGCGGTCTTCTGGCGGGAACACCTAACCTAACCTTGGTCCGTTCCCGCTCAAATCTAGGTTAACGACCTGCTTTGAAATCACCGGCCTTCCGGTAGCGCGGAGGGCACAACGAAATTGAAACTCTATTGACCTTGATAATCAGTTTGATTCAGATTGTGGACCATCCTTTGACACGCAGCATTCCCGCGTAAATAGACCACGTATAAATTGCCGCGAAAATATAGGCTATATAGTGTCGGTTTCGGGGTGTTGTTGTCTGAATTGGCTAAAATTGCATATTTTTTTCCTCCATAGTTTACTTTCCTGGTATCTTTTCGGAATATCGCTTATCAAAGAGTGGTTCTGTGATTTCCCGTGGATGTGAATTTTTGTTCAGAAAGATGGCTGATAGGTAGAGAGCACAGAGGGGGAGTGAATCTAAAGTCCACAAATATTCCAAAGTAGCATGGACATCAATTTTATTTCGAAACTATGGTGGGGGAAATTTAGAATTTTAGACAGAAGTCAAATAGAGTGCCAAGAGGGCTAACTACAAAAATATTAGAGTCGAACATGGAGGTTTCCACTTATACGCATGGTGCAGTGGATTAGAGAGTGGTTTTTATGAGTGTACGTTTGTGGAGAGCCTTTTGTTGTAACATGGCTCTAGTCAGTGTTAATTGGCACTCACGTTACCGAGCCTGGCTTTACTGACTCTAGCCTTTATTTAGCTTGTAAATACGTACTATGCAATACTTTGCGTCATTTGGAAAACTGGTGTAATAGACCAATTGGTCGAAAATAAAAAGGCAATCTTGTGTTTGTGTGTTACTGTAGATTTACAACGCAGCTATATTCAACTTACTGTGCACCTATAGCAACCTTTGCCATAAATATAAGACCATAATAATAATAACCAGTATGTTTGTAATTGTTTGTGTTATTTTTTTGTGAGGAAACGGCCCAAACCCTGGATTTGTTGATGGTTACTCTCAACGTAGACTTTTTTTTTTTGCATTATCAATTAAAAATCAACACAAAATATAATCTGGGTTCAAAAACTATACGATGGACAAGTTAAGTTGACTTTGTTTAATGACTTTGTAAACATAAAGCCTTTTAAAACTTCATTTATCGTTTATAAAAACTGTCGTTGTTTATAAAAACTATCGTTACGATGAAACGAGAAACCATCTCCGCTACCGATCTTGCCACAATTCACTACGGGGGGAGTTTCGATTTCATTCGTTACTGCTTTTGATCGCGATGCTGACATCTGTAAAATCCTTGACATGAATATAAGCTGTTTCGTTGGGGTTTCAAATATCACTTCAATCTTGCACTACTTTCGATGAAGATCCCGGTTACAGTTTAACATGGTGACCTAAATCTATTTACATGGTTATTTTTTTATATATTTGTTAGAGAGAATGAAGATAATTTTATTTTCCAACTATTCACTGTGCCTTGAAGTATGAATCGTTTTGTCAATATTTTATCCAGCACTGCATAGGCTAAATAATGGAATAGAATAGATACTTGAAACTTTACTACTGCATTCAGAAAATTGCAAAATATTAAAATTGCATAACCCCTTAAACATTTGTAAACTAACAGCCTATATGTGGTGTTTCTTACTACTGATAATGCCTTCTAATGTCTACAAATTTTAATTATGTTTGCTATAATTGCCAAATAATTTTTCCTGACGGTTTAAAGAAAATGAACGCCTGCAAAGTGGCGGACGCTACTTGATAGCCTTTGATGTCTAGCGGGGTTTGCGTTGGAGTTTAGCAGGCGTTTGTTACGGTCGGGGAATTTTTATATTTTTTTGTAAATTTTACTTTTTATGGACTAATTGAAATAATGATATATTTGGTGGATCCTATGATGAAAATAATTATCCTCTACACATATTCCCTAAAATGTTATTATACATTTAAGTTATCCTATATAAAAACAGAGGTTATCAAACTTTTTATCAAGGTAAAATGTTTAAATTTTAACAGTTAAATTTACAAACAACAAAAGTGTATTTATTCTTATACGATAATTTTGAATTTTTAAAATACTACCAACAAAAAATTTAATTACATTTTAGTACTGCTACAGTATTGACAATTGTTATTATTTTTATAAGATTATTGTGCAACGAGTTTAGGTTTGATTGTAAACTAATAAATTGTCTTGTAAAATTCGTCATTATTGTAGTCAATGACACTACACTAGTACTCAAAGAGCTACAACAAACCATTTAAAATGTGTCCATTTTTAAACGATTATATCAAGTGAATCCCCCATTATGTACAAATGGCGGTAACAAAGAAGCAATTAGTGTTTTAACATTCAAGATTTCTTTTTAAGCTCTATCCAGTTGTAATGTATTGAGCTATTAGCATTGATTGTACACTAAAATATAAATGTAAGATTTTGTATATTAGTTTAGTGAATAAGCGATTGAAATGGCAAGGGGCGAGTAATAATCAGTATAACAGTGGCAGGCCCATGGAGAGGAAAAGGAGTCAATTTCCCCCTTCCAAATCTTAAAAAAACCATACAAAAATCATAAAGCCTAAGAAAATTTAATTGCACACTGCATACCTTTGCAATTATGTTTCAAAATCTCTTCTATGGGCATAGAAATTATATATATATATATATATATATATATATATTTCTGGATTCTGTACCCATTCCCCCCCAAATTTTCTCTTTGAATCCGCCCTTGAATCAGTAATAATTGCCTCTTAGTCTTATGGGGGTGACTACTTTATGTTGAAACTTTTTGATAAGAATCCAGCCAATTTCAATGTTTCAAGATTTTTATGTTTTAAGTATCCTGGCACTAATTTTGTCAAATTTTTGTTTGGACTTTCTAATATTTTTACCCTGAAAAGCTTTAAGCTACCCTCAAAGTTTTACTCCCAGTGCCATAAAGAGTTTGTGGACTAATGCTTAAATAAGTGTCAATCTTTTTGTGATATGCAATACGATCTCATTACGCTGACTGTGAATGTGAAACATTCTTAGCCAGTAGTTGTACTGTAATGCCATGAGACTGAACAGGATTAAGACCTAGAACAACCTTATTGGGCTCATCGTCCATTCAAACATTAGGATCATGTCAGAAGCCAACCCAATATCTGCCAATTTCTGTAAATTATCCACAAATAGTCCTAGTCAGGCTTATCTTTCTCCAGTCAATGCTTTCTGCTACTCGGACTCAACTGAAGTGTTTTGTTGCAGCGTCAGACCTGGACAGTATCCGTGCCTTGTTCAATGAGAAGGAGAAGGAGTTGTCAGTGGCCGTGGCCAAGGTGGAGGAGTTGACGAGACAACTGGAGGAGTTGCGGAGGGGGAGGAGGGAGAACACTCCCCCCTCTACAGCGCAGGAACTCGAAAAACTCCGGAGAGAACTCATGGTAAGTCAGGGACTCCATGGATGTTAGAACAAACAGAAGTCCAGTTTTATGTAGTTAGAAGTTTTTTTTTTTTTTAGGGGAGGAGGGAAAATGCTTGCCTTTTTATGAAACTATGGTGCAGTAACTGGGGGTGATTTATCTAAACTCCTCAAAGTGGTCTGTTAATGATTAGAAGGGGGGGGGGTTTAATGCTAGGAATCACTTTTTCATCTATATCAGAGGTGTTTTGCCAAGAGAGAAACTCAAGGAAAAGGAATTCCAACTTCTCAATTATTTTGAACCCCCTTGAATATTTGTATGCTCTTCAAAGTGCCCTTTTAACTTCACCATTTATTGAAGAAACATTTTTTCATCCATGTCTGATGTGATTTATTTAGAGAAGAGAATATCAAACACTTTAAGTATAAACCATTTAAAATTTTCAAATGATATTGACCTGATAAATGTTTTGAACCCCTTAATTTTCTGCTTTTTTAACCAAGCTTTCATTTAGGGAACACTTTGTTAGCAATATGAGTTAAAAACCTGGTAAAGAAATAATATAAGATGTAATTGGTATTAAAAATCATGCTGCTTTCGAAACACATGATCTTGTTGCAAAGCTACACAGATCATCCATATTCTTGTCCATCATTCACATTCAGCTTAAAATATTTTCCTAGTTATGCATTGTAGCAGGATTTAAAACCTGCAAGTTTAGCTAACATTTAAGAAGGGACATAATATTATCACTAAAGCTATCGTTACTTTGGTGTTGAGATAGTTTCTACCATCGGTATCACAGTAAATTTATTCCTTGAAACAATAACACTCATTAAACAAAAACAATAACCATACGTTTGTTCACAGTACCGGAACAAACTGAACGATCAGCAGAACGCAAGGTTAACTCAACAGAAAGAAGCTTTATCACAGAGGCAGGAGGAGATGGAGTCGATAGACAAGAGAATCTCGGAACTTCAGGATCGGCTTCACCGCAAGCGACTTCTCAACCAGCAACTGGCCAATCAGATCACAGCAGCGAGCAACAAGGCCAATACCACACATCAGCAACGACTGAGGTAAGCTTAGTCAACTTTGTGTCAGCAAACTTTGAGTTTAGAATAGTCATTGCTATACTATGGCGTATATCAAACTATCTAGAATCTGAACATTTAAATCCATTTACAGCCGTAAAACCTAACCTACGAAATATATGTCTTTGTATGTTAGACACAAAAACACACTTGGGGTGGAGACGTTGTGCAAAGGGCTGTTTTTAAAGAGAGGACTATTTCAACTGTCCTCCATGAAAAATCTATTTCAGATCCATATTTGACAGCAATTAATATTTTTACGAAAGTTATTTTTATATTGCAAATGGGAAAAAGTTTGTTAACGCAATCAAGATGCACTGATTAAGAAAAACATTTTAAATGCAAGCCGAGACAGCTTATAGAGAAAACTACCTCTATAGCAAGCCGAGTAACACAGTTGTGCACAGGAATCTACCAAACATAAGTTTAAGTTAATTTTAGAGGCCGTTTACTATGTAGGTATTTACTCCTTTAATTGCCTTTTATAACATTTTGTTCTAAGGAAACCGTCCAATCCTTAGAATCTCTATTTGCTGCTAGTAAATTTGTCATTGTATTGTAAAAATCTGAAGGCTGAAAGCACCATCGTCCATCTGTTTAAACAAAAACTGAAAAGGTAACATATTACACCATCATACACTTAAGCAATGTAAGTAGTATTATTTTTGCCTCCATCAACCGCCATTAAAAAAAGGAAAAGAATATAGAAATTCAATACTACTACACTCAATAAGAGGCTTATTCCTTAATGTTATCTTTCAGTAAAAATGTGACTACAGCGGACCATAATAGATGCAATGTTTACTACAGTAAATTATTTTTAGTGAAGCATCTCTTTAATATTCAAGTTTTCAGTTAGTACAATCATATATGAGTTTTTCAAACTATTAAAATTTCTCTTCTCCCTACGTGTATTGCTTGATGGTTTCACATAGGCTTAGCTAATGTTTTTGGTTTTAATGTGACTGATGTTTATGCAGAAGTACGTTGTCAACATCTGCCATTCAACATCACCAGCAGCAGCAGTATCAGCAGCAACCAGGCAACAAGCAGTTGCTGAGGCCACTGACTGCTGGCAACATAGCAGCCATCGAGCCGTACCACCACGTCCCCTCTGACACCCAGGAGCACGTGAGACAACCGCTACGTCCAGAAAAACCGGAGCGGAGAAGTCACCACTTGGAGGTGGTAAACGATCAAATATACAACCACGAGAGGTTAACAGGGTCGCAGGACGATTTCAACATGAAGTCATCGCACAAGAACCAAAACTCACCGGTGGACGACAACTACAAAGTGAAAGAAGAGGAAAACCTTCCGGAGTTCGGTGCGAGTAAAACGGACCCTAAATATCAAACGTTGCCTTACAATACAAAGTTTACGGTAAACTATGTTACGCATCCCCTGACCGGTGTGAAACTAAGGAGACTTCAGGGGGAGGGAGGGGAGAGGGAGACCGTTTGTGATTCGGAGTTGGTGAAGAACAACAACAACAGTAACCATGTGAACAACAACATGATGAGTGTAGTGCATAGTATTCCCATACCACCTGGAGTCAACAAGGGTCTAGCGACGCCGTTGGCCAACCAGAAACTCTCTCTGTCTCCTTCTATGATGTCTTCTTCTTCTTCTACTTCATCCACCTCGTCGTTGTCTGTGTTGGGGAACCTGGGTCCAAGGTAAATAGATTCTTAGTATGCTCACTCATGTAATGTTAATGATAATGGGTTAGCTTGAATACACAACCTAAATGAAGCGGAAATAACTTGGAATAGTGAGGTAGATAAAGCTTTGTTAGGGAAGACCAATGTTTCTGAAAATAAAATTTAATTGACACAGGCTAGGGATATTTTAAATTATATATTCAGCAACAAGAGCGTTGGACAACGCTCACCCAACTACAACATCCCAAATACCCGCAAAAAACCAAACAACTTCCAAAAACCACCATGCCTAGCCTATAGCCCAACGATCACCCAAAACCATACAACCTGATCCTTACCAAAGGCTGTGACAGGTAGCTTTGTATTGCACATTGTTGGTAACACACTTGGCGCCTGTCAATCCTGACCTACCCAACTTGCAGAATTCTCCAAACCCCTCGAAGACCAAAGTTCTAGAACACTCCTGTAGGCTCATCACCCATTACGTCATGGTTTCATGCTATATTGAGTTGTATTGCTCATAGTAACAACCATGTGTTCTAACTCCTGATGACTTTCCAGGGTGTACAACACAAGTAATGTCGGGGCCTCTCTCCTAGCCAGAGGACAGCCTGTAGGAAACTCTTCCCCCACCTCCTCCGTAGCCACCAATAGCAGCTCTAGTTCCACATCCAGTCACCAGGTACTGTATCATAACATAACCAGTGTACCGTTTAAAGCTGCTTTCAAGATCTGTGAATATTTTCTAGTTTATTTAAACTCGATAAACACTTTAATAATGCAACGAGGTTTTTTTGTAGGACCATGTTATGTGGTACGGTAACCAACCGGCGGGTGGAAAACTCTTAAAGAGTAGCCGATAACCCAAATCCATATTTACACTTTTATTTAATTTTTATACATTTGCATTCTTGTTAGTTTATGATAATAAGCTATTGTATGGCCCCAATTCAAAATTCGTGTTTATAAAGGTTTTTATTTTATGTGGCTTCACTTCCCTTTGACACTCACTAATCTCAAGTAGGACATTATCATGCCTTTGATCAAACTTGTTTGTTATGCTCTACTTCGAGGGTATTGAATTAATATTCAAAACTTTGTTAGCACTAGACAGTGTGAATTTAGCTAATCAGAACTTTTAATTGAAAATGCACAAATTTTTACACTATATTATATTCTGCAATATCACACTGGAATGTTTTTGGTATATGTGTGTGTAAAAACGTAACCATGGCATATTTTATAAGAGATGGTCTAGGCATTTGAATGTTAACAGACATAGTTAACACTTCAAAAGGGTGAACAATGATTTTCGAATGTGAATGTCTTTGACATTCCATGCGATATTTATGTGCCAAAATAAGTAGTTAAAGAGCTGCTTTTAATGATGTGAATTAAGTCAGTTTTCCACATTTGATAAGTTTACCTAAGTAGTTTTAAGAAAGTTTAAGAGTGACACTAACCTAGCCCAATATCTGGATTAACATTGTCCACTAACATTTTACATTTTTATTCCATCCTTGTTATTTTATTGGAAAAAGCTTTCTTTAAATATTATACTCATTCACACGAGCATAAGTCAATAACTTAAACAATCTCTTTAACATTTCATTCTCTGTAATTTTACACAAAGTTGTACTATTTCTCCTTCCCTATATGCTTATTCTCTCTTTCATCATCCAACTCAACCTTTTTTGCTGATTCCCTCTTCCACCATCTTACTCAGCCCTTTTGAGGATTCTCTCTTCCTCCATCCTACTCCACCTTTTCCTAAATATCTTCTGAGCTCCTTCCAACAACCTCTGATTTTCCCTGATAAAAATCTTCCTATAAATTGGTGTAAATACCTGTATCAATATGATCCTTTACTATATTCCTTCTACTCATGACTGCCTTTTCTTAACTTCTTCTCCTACTACCCAACTTCATCTATAATCTTTTGAGTTCAATTGCAGTAAGTCTTGTCTTACTATCAAAAGCATGCTTTCTTCCACAGACTATGGTTCCATTCACCAAACCCAACTCCTCTCATTCTGCTAATGTAAATAACGCTTCCTCTTCATCTTCAAATTCTGTCCCGATGGTAACGGGCTTCGTATTGCCACCAACTTCCTTATCTGAACAATTCCAGGTGAGTTGGAATCTGAATAGGCTGTAGCATCTTGGTCAGTCACGGATTCTTTCTTTAACTTTCACTTTGGATCGTAGTTTTGATTTTTTTGTAATATATTTTCATTTTGTTTTAGTTCGGTCATTATGCACCTCTCATGTCATTTGGCAGCTTGTTTGAAATGTATTCTGCTTAAAAAAAAGTAATTGATTTAGTTGTTATGTTACAAAAAACTTACATTTTGTATATTGTGACACTAGAAAGTAAATGCTATTCTTACCTAGGTACTTATAAAGTTTTTTTTGCACATTGTATACTACATAAATAAGTAGAATCCTTCCTCGATATTTTAGGTTACATATTTAGTATTTTGATTGCAGAAATTACATAAATAACATTCTTTTTAGCCAATCTTTTACTATATTGTCATCAAACTTTACTTGTCATATTGGTAAACTCTCGTAGTAATTTTTTATAATTTAACAATCAACTAAAGATATACATAATTTAATTTCTATTGGTGGTTGCTCCTGGGGTGGGGGTGTATTCTCCCCCAGAAAGCTAAGGAAATAATTTTAAAACGGTATTTGTACGAACATTTTATTTTATATTAAAAAACACATACTTATGGCCAGTAGGCCTGCGGTTTGGATGTCCTGCGCAATGTCCCCCGAGAGATAATTGTGCCCCTCCCCACCTACATCGTGAGGGGATTTTTCTCATCCTTGCACCCCCAACAACCCAAAAAACCTCTTGCGCCTCTGGGCCTATTTATAAAAGTGGTTCTGATAGCCAGAATATCAGGAATTCATATCTTCAATTATTAAATGTCAGCCTTCTGAAATATCTAGCCTACCAGTTAGGGAGGAGGGGGTATGCACAGTATTCAAACTGCCAGGCAATGCCATACCCCTAAGAATCCACCTCTAATTTCAATATTTTTAAAAACTTTATACTTATAAATTTAATTTTCCCTAACACATTCTCTAACAATTTTCACAACTCCTCTGTTGTATGTGAACGTAAAAATTTGATGAACATACATATTTAGCTATTCATTCAATTTAACTGTTAAAATGGTAGAGTTTTTTTTTTTATGTGTTCCTGACTTGTTTCAGAAGCCCGTGAGCAGTGTAGGCCCAAATACTGTACAGCTACCTTCACCTATCTACCAAACCTCGTCCACCAAAATACATCCTGTACAGCCTCAGACACTAAGCTCCACACCACAGGTACAATACAACAATACAGTTATAGATTTACAACACAAGCTTCAAGCTTACAACACAAGGTAGTTTATAAGGGTAAGGTGTGAAGCAATACAGATTAGGATTTAAAAAGGTTTTTTTTTAATGTGAGTGATCTAGACAAGGAGTAGACATGTACCAACCATCCAACGAATCACCTAGAACAACTGCACGAGCCACTGACAAGCTGTTCTCACAATGGTTATTAATACAAGCCACTGATCAAGGTCACAAGGGATATTCAACGAACCTCGTGTTGTGAGAACAAGGCTTTAAAAGTACATATCAACATGCCAGCTGTAAATTAAAAGGCCTATATTGATCCATGTTAACAACCAACATTTCCAAAACCCAGTTCTAGAGAATCAACCATAGTATCTAAATAAGTTGATTTATAAGTATAACAAGTCGTTTTTTTAGGGTATTCTTCGGGACCAAAAAGAAGAGTTGCCTTTATCTCAACCCAGTGAACCGCCAGATTCCCCGCTGAAGCCAGCGTTGCCTCCAAAGCCTGCACTGCCTGTGAAGCCCACACCTCCGCCACCGCCCCGCCAGGCTCACTGGGCGGGGGAAGAGGAGGACAAGCGACCCCGACCTGTGGACACGTCCTCGGAGGCTGTGGACACTGCTCTCACTGTACTCAGAGGCGCTGCACTCACCTCCAGGTATAAATAATAAGTATAAGAAACCATGAATAAACATAAAACAAAACATAATAGAAGAAAATAGTAAAAGAAACAAAAATTAACTAACCAAATCAATCTTGTAAACATTTTCTATGTAGTAACCACTTTAGACAGGTGGCTTGGAAGTGAGACGCTATGGGCCTGAAAAATATTTTTCCTACAGTCACCCGACAAAGTTGGCTTCCTTATACTGTTTATAGTACAGAAAGCTGCAAATTGCTGCATATTTATACTTTGCCGTACGGTTTATACTTTGCCGTACGGTTTATACTTTGCCGCACATCAGGATTCCAACGAAACAACACAAAACAGCGTGGTTTTATTATGCACGTAATCCGTGTACGCTTGGAAATAGGTTGGCAACACTTAAAGATAAAAATACTATGAGCTGCTGATTGACTATTATAACTTATAACTACGATTTAACCTGTCATTTCGTGTTTATAGTTTCGGTATTTCTGAACTTTCTGGACTTTTCTTTTAAACGTTTTTAAAACATTCCTACGATCTTAATAAACAAGAAAATACCTTTAAAGCATTTTTTTAGGCGCGGAAACCACTTCAAATTAGAAAAACATACGGAACTATATTCTCAAAACGCGGAGCACATTTCTTGCCGAGGAAAAATAGCGGAGTGATACGGACCGCGGGTACTACTTCCTCTAGGGCACCATTTGTGTCGCCAGCTGAACCTAAAAACGTGTTGTATAGTGTTTGGAAGACTAATTATTTATATGCTTTATAGTGACTGTAGGAAAAATATAATGTGTAACACGAGTGAAAAAAGGCCTTTGCTGCACTCGAGATCATTCCGCACTCGCCTGCGGCTCGTGCGTAAACATTGCTCTCGTGTGCAGCAAAGTGCCACTTTCACCACTAGTTACACAAATAACTATATGCTCCCATTGCCCCTTACTTGCAACTGCAACAGACCGAAAACCTCTTGTAGCCCTGACTCTATATAGTGTAAAGTAGACATACCAAACTTCCTATTCTACAGTAAGTTAAAGCTATCTTTAGCATTGACTTCAAGCATAGCTTATTAATTGAAGTAGACCTTATATAGTCAAAGTATTCATGAATTATATTATTTTTGCTACAGTAGTGTTGTATATCTGTAACTATTTTTCTCTGTATATGCACCAATAAATCATTCTCATTCACATATCTTCTAACCACTAAAAGTCATATACAGACTTTGACATATAGATGAGAAGGTGTTAAGGTCTCTGCCTAGGAACGTTGTATACATTTTAATACCATTATGTACCTTAGTTTCAGGTATGTTAGCAGTTAATAGAAAGATAAACCATGTACTTGTAAATGTTCTGGAATTACTAATTTCAACGTTGTTTTTAGGGGGAACGACTACCCATCTCAGAAGCCCCACCCATACCAAACACAACCTCCTCAACCGGCCAGTGCTACTCTGGTAGTGTCCGATCCCCTCCCTCCCCCACCACCTACCACTGAACCTCCTATTGACGACCTTCCTAAGAGGCCACAAGACCAAATAATCAAGGCTCGACCCCTCACGATACGAAAACAACCTCCCTCTGAAATCCCGAGGTTAAGAAACGGAAGTTTGCCTGTGAATCAAGGATCCGAAGTCAAGAGTACAAAAGAAGAAGGCGATGGTGAGTAGTAAAATGTTTGTGTTTGAGTGATTTTGAGAAATTATTGTTTATTCACAATTGAAACAACATTAGAGTTGAACAATCGCTTGCCTATATGCCCTCAAACCATGCCAGAAGAACCCAGAACTTATTTCAATGAGTGATGAAAACGGTTACGGTACATACAAAAATATAATATAAATACCTCGTCACAGCTCTGTAGTTTCTGTAGATTACAGCTGTTTCGGCATTAAAATGCCATCATCAGATACACACATCCACCTGAATTGGCGTCGTTAAACTGTACATAAACACGAACACGATAAAAACACAAAAACACGTAAAAGAAGAGACAGGCCTGTCGCGTACATGATTGCTCCGAGTACGGAAGTGGGTCAGCTTCTGTACTCGTAACAATCATGTACGCGACAGGCCTGTCTCTTGTTTTACGTGTTTTTGTGTTTTTATCGTGTTCGTGTTTATGTACAGTTTAACGACGCCAATTCAGGTGGATGTGTGTATCTGATGATGGCATTTTAATGCCGAAACAGCTGTAATCTACAGAAACTACAGAGCTGTGACGAGGTATTTATATTATATTAGTCATCAATTCAGCTCAGGGGCTAAACCATGTCTATTGATACATACAAAAAATTCAGTTTTATTTCATAATAAGATTGTTTTTAAGAATAGTAAAAAATACTTTCAAACAGCATATTATATTCTCTATATTTTAAGATAGTATGGGCATAATAAAATTAGTTCATCAATACAGTAATGTAAAATAAATAATCTCACAATTAGGAATAAAAAGTGCTTTTGCTTGGGTACTATATTTTCGATTTTTTCACAGCTCATTTTTTGTGGAGAAGGTTGGGGTAACCAAACCCAGATATTTAGACCTGTTGATCCTATAGCACCTTTATTCTCAATCTGACAGTATCTCTTAAATCCTAACAGCAATAGAAAACTCATTTCCCCAGACAAGTCATTGCAAGGCATGCCAAATAAAAAAAAAAATGTTGTTTCAGTGAGTGAAAACCTCTACTCTGTAGAGACTAGTGGGTACAGTTCCAACAGAAGGATAGAGATGCCACCAGCTTTCTTGTTCCCCGAGACGGAGGCGCCCCCGGCAGATCTGGTCTCGAGCTCCTCGGAGTCAACGGACCAAGTGGATCGTGTTGCTCCTCCGAGTCCAGAGGATATCCACAACGAGGACAGCCATCACAGCGATAAAAGCTCGGAGGGCAGCACGGATGTCGAGACTAGGAACAGCCTCAATAAGGAACAAACCGGTAGGTTATATGACACAATGTTACCTCAATCACTGAGTAGTTCATCGTGGTAGCTTTAAAGTCTGAAGGTTATTGTTTTAGCAGGGTTGATTGTGGATCTAAATGCTATTTGTCATTTGGATACCAGTTGATGACGTTTTCTAACAATTAGTGGATGTTAGTGTAACTACAAAATGTTTAGACAGTTGCCTTATTAAAAGCGTAAAAAAATTACGATGGTATAGAAAACACAAGAAATAAAACACAGTAGTATTTCTCTTTTAAACATTGTCTGCATTTTGGATTTCAGCTGTTTTAGGCTGGATATAGTTATAGTGCTCGCCTGTCATTCAAAAGGTCTTTGGCTTGATCCTGACTCCTGAGAAGTCAGCTATTTGATAGTTTGAAACCGGGCCCGAATAACCGAATAAATAATACATTTTTCTGGCTAAACAAACATCTAACAAAAGCAACACAAGGCGCCTCTCTCTATTCTACACTAGACTTATCCTTCATTCATATTTGGGTTAAAATATGCCTAATTTCCCTTTGGTCAAAGCTAAGTTTACCACATAGAACTAAAACAACATAATTTTGGTTGCCCAGATAGAAATACAACTGAAATTGAAATAATCTGCAAACTAAATAAGAAGGCATAAACAAAAGGTTGAGTGAACACATTCACTTTTCACATAGTAGACAAAGGAGGTAAAACGACACTAATTAATCTCCAACAGTGTTGACCTAACTATAAAGTATGCATACCAAAGTATGAAAAATATAAAGAAAATGTTGCTACTTAATCTCGTATAATACGCTATTCAACTGCTCCGATATATTCCAGGGGAGGTCGTGATGAGGAGAGCAAAGAAGGGTAACCTGAAGGGAGGTAATGGAGGACACAAGCAAGTTACCAGGAGAGTGTCCTTCGATCCTCTAGCCCTGCTGTTGGACGCTTCATTGGAGGGGGAACTTGAGCTAGTAGTGCGGACTGCTGGACAGGTAAATTAATATATCAGTATGTGTTACTTTTATATATTATTAGTTTTTTTGCAAGCCGGTCTAGTTTCTGTTGAGCCAAAGTCTTCAAGGTTCGAGATTCAAATCCTGCCCACCAATGGAGCTATGTGATGGTGCTCTGACCCTCTAGGCCTAGGACGTCACTCAATACAATATTACCTAAGTAATATCAACTCATTAGGCAATTTCTTTCTGTCCAAATTTAAGTGTTTATCATTTTTACCTAATAATAAAAAAAATTGTGAGGTAAACTATAACGTGATTAACTGTTTGTATTACCCAGGTGCGAGACCCAAGTGCGGCGAATGACGAAGGCATCACAGCACTTCACAACGCCATCTGTGCCGGTCACCTGGACATTGTGAGGTTCCTGGTGCAGTTCGGCTGTGATGTCAACGCTCAAGACAGCGACGGATGGTACATAGTTTTAGATCTTGTGTGTTAGATTTATTTTGAATCATTCATGTTTGTTTAGAGCTGGATCTACACGAAATACTGTGTTGGTTTTGGTTGAGATTTGTCCCTGACCTAATATGCCATCAATACAATATTAGGCCAGGGACAAATCTCCAAACCAACACAGACTACACAGAACAAGTAAAACCCCTACATACATGGGAACAACTCTTTATAACACTCTTCATCAAAACATAAAATCGATAAACGAAACAAAAAAATTCATCACTAGCCTTAAAAAATACCTCCTGAACAAGCCATACTACAGTTTAAAGGACCACAATAATGTAACACACTTCTAAAATAAATAAAACACACACACTCACACATTTAACACCACACATAAATACAACAAACCCCCTTCAAGAAATTGACAACTCTCCGGTCTCCACGACTGTGAAGAGGAGCGCCGATGTAAGATGTACTCACATAATGATCAAGTACAGTCAGTCTAGATATAGGATAGCCTATCTTAACATTAAATTACTTTTTAATCTGATCCTATAGAACCCAAATCAGTCTTGATTTACTGTACTTCATATTTTTAGTTTTGCCACACCACTCACACCAATTCTGCAAACTTTGATATTTTTTTAAAATGGTATCTGACTGACCTCCTGAAAGTAAATTGAACATTTATAACTATAGAAGTGTGATATTTCAAGGACATACACACTTAACTTGAAGAATTTTTTACAGATTTCTTTAGGGAGCTTTTAAGTTCCATTAAGTCTTTTGGTTTAGACTCCAGGAAATATATTTACAGCATCCTTGATTTAGCTGATAAAAGTACTTACACAAATTATCAAGCTTTGTAACTTAACGTAATCTTGTGCAGGACACCTCTGCACTGCGCTGCTTCATGCAACAACCTGGCAATGGTTCGGTTCCTGGTGGAACACGGCGCTTGCATCTTCGCCACAACCCTCAGCGACCATGAAACTGCGGCCGAAAAGTGTGAAGAAGACGAAGAGGGCTTCGACGGCTGCTCTGAATACCTTTACAGTCAGTATTGCTTATTAGATATTTGTTTAAATTCTTACTTTTTTGTAATATAATTTGCGCTCTCCATAGCATCAGTTAAAACAACTGTTATGTTATGTTTTAAGATAACAGGTGGATGATATAAATGGTTTTTCTGCAATCACGGGAGACGATAATGAAGTCATCGGCAGATGATCACAATTTTGTGAGACCACAAAATATGTTTAAAATTCTTCTGTGACCTTGGAAAGATATTCGTGACTTCATTGTGATTGCGGGAGATTATATACATAATTGTTTAAACTAAATATGGTATAAAAATAGTAGTTTACACAATTTACAATTATTTACACAATTGTGTAAAGATAGTGTTAACGACACACGTAGAATATAGAAACTTCTACGAGTGTCGTTAACACTATTTACGACCCTCTAATTTTTAAATTTCATTTCTTTAATTTTAATTTTTAATTAATTTCTTTCAATCTTCTGTGATTGTGGCACTTTCTGATCATCCCTTGCGGCCGTGTGTTGGCATATTATCGTCTCCCTCGGTCACAGAAACGTCACTGTTGTCATGCGCAATCACGCAAAATTGAAACCTCCAGGTAGAAATACAAAATGCATACATAATTCCTGGTTCAAAAACTCCCGCATAGTTCCCAAATTCCCCGGTTTTCCCAGTCGGTGGACACCCGGTTATATATTACAAAGGGGCGCTACTATTAGTTAGTTGTGGCTATGGCCCTAACAGGGTCGAAAACGGGCCTGTCCGAGGCCAGAGACCCCAAGCAAAAGTTTTTACCCTGCTTGACCCGAATTGAAAAAGTCTTGTCTGCAGATCCCCTAAACATGTTATCTCACTGCAAAGTTCTTTAACAACATGTTTTTATTTTAACGTAAAGTTTTGAATACATGGGCTTGGAGATCACTTGAAAAGTATGCTTTGGAACTTTTCACATATGTTTCATGCATTTACAATTTTGTTTATAAGTTTTAGTGATTATAACTAAGTGATTCAACTAACCATTTTAATTTTTATCATAGGTGTCCAAGAGAAGTTGGGTATTCTCAATAATGGAGCTGTATACGCGGTGTTTGATTACGAGGCTCACAACACGGACGAGCTGAGCTTCAAGGAGGGGGAGAGGATGATTGTACTGAGGAAGGGAGACGAGTGGGAGAGAGAGTGGTGGTGGGCTCGACTGAGCGACAGAGAAGGATACATACCTCGCAATCTGTTGGGGGTAAGTGATAATATCACTCATGGCAAAGTGCGGAAACACTATGTAAAGTATCTGTTCTCTGAAAATATCCACCACTGATGGTTAGACATCAAGTCTGTAGTTGGTTGCCAAATTAGCTACATGAGAAAAAGTAATAAAAATAAATATGTGAAGATGTTCCACTGGTGCATTGATTCCACTAACAGAACATAATGTAGAGACGCACCAGTCTGACATCTTACTGTAACTTTACCTATAGGACAAGCTTAATTCAAAATAAATAGCCTACAGATGAAGTTATAAAAAATAAATGCGCTTTATGTCATCATAAAAATTGTTTCCAATCAATGAGGGAGAAAGTGTTGGTACTTTGAGAAAGAACAGAATGCTAATACTGCTAATCCACCTGATTTGTGTTGCTACCTTTAATTAGACCATAGACAAAAAGAATAGTGCTGCGGTTAGCTGTTGTTTTGGCGTCCACTGCTAGGAGTGCCGTGTAGTTAAATAAAATCAGAATTAAATAGCGAGGAGCCGATGACTTCAGCGAATCGAACACTGAGCACGCTCTAGTAGCACATTGTGGAACCTTCCTTTGACAGTCTATATTTATTCTTTTTGTCAATGATTAGACCCTGTATCGATTGTTCCACTATTACCAAACTTTTTCATAAATTAAAAATGTTTGTGCTATTCTTTGGAAAGGAGCTAGGTTTTTAACAGGATTTAGAACTGCTCTTCTTAAGTAATACAATTTAGGCTTGAAGCTTATTACACTAATTCAGTTTTCGATGATAGTTTTCATAAAGTACGATGACTTTTTTAACTGTATTTATTTAGTGTACTGCTTGTTTTATAAACTAACAAACTTTGTTTTTCAGCTCTATCCAAGAGTACACGCCAACAAGAACGTGGATTGATGCTTTATGAAGACGAACGTCAGAATGTCTTATCTTGCCAGACTTATCGTTAGTCACGGAGACGGTCAACTTTTTCGCTAATGAAATCACCTTGAATTTACAACTTTTATCTTTTTCATTTTTCCAATCAATACCGCAAGTGATTTGTTGAGTTTTAATGTTTAAATGTGATTACGTCTAGTTTGTGTTAGAGTTAGAAATTTATTTTCATTTATTGAACAAGCGATGAATCGTAACTTTCTGTTATTGCCACTTGTACAAGTAAAAACTACTTGGATGGATTTTTTGCACTTGTATTTGTGACTCTTTACACTGAATTCAAGTTTTTGCAAATTTTAGACACATTAGGTGTATCAGGTTCTAGTTGATATTTTCAGTCAACTGTAAACCACATCGTTTTGGTCACATAAAAAATAAGTTGGAGACATTGCAGTGGCCTTGAAATATTGATTGTTTCACGTTTTCTGTAGTGTTTAATTTTGTCCCTGGAGGCCTTATTTTATATCAGAGGGCCGCTTTAGTACCTGTTGTCTCACTATTTATTTACACCTAATATTACAAAACACATATTTTACTAGAGCTTATGATGCCGAACGCAGGCAGCACTAACTATAAAACGTTTCACGATGGCTACGAATGTGTATATAAATAACTATATAACTCTGTATTATATTTAAATAATGACTAGACCAAATTTTAAATATTGTATTTTATAAATGATAAAGTTTGTATAATTTGTTATAATTTTGTATATTGTAAAAACCAAAAATGAAAGTATTGTATATCAAATTACCTAAGAAACAAATGTGCCTTTAATTACACATATGAGATAGATATTTGAATGTAATCCTTTATATTGTTATAATATGTGTAAACTATTTTAAATAAGAGGAAACTATTACGTTGTGATCAAAATCAAAGATCTAGCATCGCCAGATAAAGGTTTAGGTCTGTAAAGAATGAAATAAATATATTGTACATTTTGTTGATGCTTATGCACATATTTATTTGTTTTATTTTCCCTTTTTAATTTGTTTTGGAATTATATACAGGGTGAATTTTAAATGAGTTCCCCCCCTACTTTTTTCTACATTTCTTAAGATATCATCTCCGGACCACGTCAGATCATTGTTGAGTAGTAAGTACTTCATTTTGACTGGGTATACATTTTTGGCCGCCATCTTGGATCCGCCATATTGGATACAAAGTTTTTTTTCAAATGTAAAGGTAGGGTTGTGGCCCATTATTTCAAACTAGAATTGTACGCTGATTACAATGCCGCAATTAGTTTTTAAAAATCTTGATCCGTTCTAAAGTTATGAGAACTTTTTATAACTTTATTTTTAGCACATTTTAACATTGTGCATTTACAAACTAAGACCATAATCTCAAAATAGTGCTAGATAAAGATAAGTATACACCACCATTCATTGTCGACACATTTTCACTTGGTTATGACGGATGTAGTTTTTTCAGCCGCCATCTTGGATCCGCCATTTTGAAATGTGATCAATTAATTTAAATATGAAGGTGGTGTTGTGACCCATCATTTTGAGTTACTTTTTTATACTGAACTCAATGCCGCAATCCGTTTTTCATTTGCATCTTTGGATTTTGAAATATTGTAATTTTAAATAAGAGATTTTTAATATTTCATCAAGAAAGCTTGATAACCAAAAAAGGATTTTGGCATTGAGTCCAGTATAAAAAAGTAGTTCAAAATGATGGGTCACAACACCACCTTCATATTTAAATTAATTGATCACATTTCAAAATGGCGGATCCAAGATGGTGGCTGAAAAAACTACATCCGTCATAACCAAGTGAAAATATGTCGACAATGAATGGTGGTGTATACTTATCTTTATCTAGCACTATTTTGAGATTATGGTCTTAGTTTGTTAATGCACAATGTTAAAATGGGCTAAACAATAAAGTTATAAAAAGTCCTCATAACTTTAGAACGGATCAAGATTTTTAAAAACTAATTGCAGCATTGTAATCAGCGTAAAATTCTAGTTTGAAATAATGGGTCACAACCCTACCTTTACATTTGAAAAAAAAACTTTGTATCCAATATGGCGGATCCAAGATGGCGGCCAAGATTGTATACCCAGTCAAAATGAAGTACTTACTACTCAACAATGATCTGACGTAGTCCGGAGATGATATCTTAAGAAATGTAGAAAAAAGTAGGGGGGGAACTCATTTAAAATTCACCCTGTAGAATGATAGCAGCTAATCAGTTTGATCATTTACATGTTATAGACTTTAATATAAAATGTTTTGAGTAATTCATAAGAGTCTCTCTACTTGTACTTTTATACATAAGTTGACACTTCTTTTAAATATACAAAAGAAAGACATTAATATTTCCAATAAATAATGCATATTATGTTATATCTCTAGAGGCAAGTCTAAAGTTGTCGACCATAAGGTAGTTATTAATTTTGGGGATAGTGAAAAATAAAGTATCCTAAGATCAGGGAGGAGTTTGAAAGCAGTGGTCAATATTTTGGTTAAAGTTTGCATACAAACTCACATGTTAGTCTTCTGAATTTCAAGGCACTTTGACGTTTAGTCAAAAAGATATTGAGTCAAGAAGTTATTCTGATCTCTAAAAGTCACCTGATTTCTTAAGGTCTAATTGCTAGGTGCCCACTAAGTTTGACAGTTCTCTCTTCTGCTATAAGGACATTGCTCTGAAGTATTTAATTAACTTTTTCAGGACGCTTATCACTTAAAGTCTATTCCTTCCAGAGTTCAATAATCTATATGGCGTTAAAAAAATCTCCAAAGAATCCGCCGGCTCTCAAAATTTCATTTCTTATGGAAGCAGTATTTGACACATAAACAAAGGGAAAAGATCAGCTGTCGACTTAAAGGAATGATTGTAACTGTTATCACGGACATTAGAACAGAAACTGTATGGATCATAAACATAAACAAATTATGTCACTAGCTCGAATCAATAATAAAAAAACATATGGTTTGGATGTTTTTTGACAGTTTGATTTAAAATAATAATACGAGGCATGTTTTTTAAGTAAGTGCTGTTTTTAAATTTCTCCATTCCAGCGCTGCGATTGGCATTTTGGACATTTGTACTGTGTATGTGCATCTATTGGCAAGCCT
This sequence comes from Macrosteles quadrilineatus, assembly GCF_028750875.1. Lineage (NCBI taxonomy): Eukaryota > Metazoa > Arthropoda > Insecta > Hemiptera > Cicadellidae > Macrosteles > Macrosteles quadrilineatus. Next base: position 135,119,236 of record NW_026542595.1, on the reverse strand, counting down.
GCACTGGAAATTCGGCAACAATCAGCCGTGTTTACATGCGGTTTCGAGCATTCAAAATGGTGCCACCAATTGAGACTGCCGCCGACTGTGAAATGCGCACTGTAATTAGTTTTTTAAGTGCTAAAAGTGTAACAGCCATTGAAATTCATCAAAATATTAGTGAAGTGTATGGCGAGAACATTATGAGTGACGGAATGGTACGCAAGTGGGTAAGGGCATTTAAAGACGGCCCCACCAACGTTCATGATGAGCAACGCACTGAGTGCCGTCATTACTGTCCCCAGTACCCAGTGCTTTGAGAGACCAAGTCCAAGTCCAAGTCTATATGACAGACCCTATTGGATTCCTTGTGTTTTGTTTTGCTGAATAGTTTTGTTTTAGGTTTGTTATGTTATGTTATGTTGATGTTCAATAATGTTACAATTTCCATATTTCTATGGGAAACAGTTAATAGTTTCAGTTATCAGAATTTGACCAAGTGTTTAACTGGTTGGCACAATGAGAAAATTAGTTTTTGCATCCTACCAACAATCCTATCTTAAAAAGGAGGTTTATCATGGTGGCTATCCATTGCAAACTCTTGATCTTAATATACTGTAAAATAATGTAAAGTATGTAGGAAGTATAAGGGAGGAAGTACAAAACATTTTGTACTTAAATAATCTATATTTACATCAACCAAACTAAATTATCACATTGAATGTCTATGCCTTCAACTTGTAGTTAACCAGAAAATTAGTTAACAAGTTTAAAAGAACAAATTATTAATGCAGTTCACTATTTTCAAGTAGACAAGCTCAACTGCTTTTTGCTTTTTTGAAATACTTATTAATCATATACGCCAATGTATAATACACCATGACAAGAGATATTGAATAAAATGTTGAGTAGGTGATTTGAATGTGAAGTTGTGAAGACGGGTCGAAGAGCACAAAAAGAGTTGTGATTCCACAGGGTATTACTCTGATAAGAGTAAAAAATATTACAAAACTCCATTCCACAATCTTGTAGAATCTTCCGTTTTTGTACTTTGTGAGACGTAAAATCTGACGAACTTGTAACAACGGGTTGGTGCTTTCCAACATGAGTATTCCAACCATCTGCAAATTATATCATTGTGTTATTCAGCGATGTATATTGTATGATAGGAAATCTAGGTGAGTTTAAACTAGTATCATTTCTTAGCGATATGCGATATTTGATGTCTGAGGAGGTCAAGGTCAGATCCTTAAGTGTTGTGAAAATGAGTTCTACACCATTGAGGCATGACATGTATAAGACTCCACAAAAGGTACTGTCTAAAGAATCAGCCTATCTTATTCAGTAAGAAAGCTACACTGATCATCTCATTTTTGTACTCTGCACTTTGCATTTATAGTAGGCTTAAAATAAAATACAGTGGGTGAGTTTCTAAACAGAGGCATAACAAAATAAAAATCCCCGATCTAAGTCTTAGCTTATTCCCCAAATGAGAAATTTGCTGATAGTTTTTTTTAAAAGTTAAAAATTGGGAAGCGTTTTGGGGTTTTGATTTTTTTTACTGCTAAGTTAGTTGTTACAGCAAGTCCTCTGTTTAATACTTTTCTATTAAATACCATAGTTTTAGGCAAATTTATTGGATTCCTTGTGATATGTTAAATAGCTTTAGTTTTAGATATGTTGATGAATATGTCACCATAACCATCAGGCCCGGACTTAGGGCTTTAGGGGGCCCGGGAAAATTTGCCAACGGGGCCCCAGTATGAATATACTCATATTATAAACTTAATATAATGGGTCTTAAAAAAACACTGTTTTTCACTCTTATAAGCAATAATGTGATAATTTAAGCAAAATAATATTTCAACCTATTAGAATATCAGTATGCTGCATTTTGTATAATGTAGTTTTATATAATATATTAACTGTCAAAATGTGTTTAATTCACAAAATTCAGGTAAGAAATCAAATTAAACCCGCTGATCGCCCTAAGTGTACAGATTTTGCCAGTTTTAAGATTTTTTTTGCTCATTATAAGATTGATGACAATATGAATTCCATATTTTTTAGAAATTCATCAAAGCAGGTAAAAAAAGAATAAAAAAGTATAAAAGACTGGGACGGGTGGCGTCGTCCTGTAATCCAGCTACTAGGAGGTCACGAATTGTGGATATTTATAGGGATGCACTGTGGATGCAATGCTCCCTGGTGTGGATTAACGTCCGCACTAGTGAGTACTACGACTATCCACAGTACTATCCTGATAGTTAATTAGACTAATTCGTAAATTAGCAGGAAAAAATGTGGTTCGGATTCCACTATAAACTGTAGGTCCCTTAGTTGCCATTAGCTGTATGGGCTATTAATTAACAGCTGTGTCTAAGGAACATGTGGGCCTTAGTCACTAACAAGATTACAAGATTGCGCCACTCATCCTACACTCATCCTTCCCTCATATTTGGGTTAAAATACGCACATATTGGCGTTCCCATCTTAAATAATTGATAATTGATAATTGATAAAAAACTTTGACGTAAATTTTCAAATTAGGCTATCTTTAAAAGTCCCCAAGCAAGGGGCTGTTCAAAATCCTGGTATTCTTTTTCGGATACTCTGTATTTATCAAACCATCTAGCTAAGTTGTCATGTGCATTTAATGATACAGACTTACCATTTCAGCACCTCCTTCCTGGATCAGAAGAGCTGTGCCAAGTACAAGGACGGAAGCGTAATGATGAGCCACCATCAGAGATGGCTCTTTCTTGACTACTGAGGCGAGCGCACACTCCAGCATGAAGAATCCCAGGGACCAAATCAGGACAAGGTTGTGCAGAGGAATATTATCCTCACCTTTAAACAGTTAAATCTTGTTAGGCAACTAGTAACATTGGAACGGCTGTGACACCCCTTGACACAGTCCATCCAGAAATTCAGGCCATCAACATCGCAGGGAGTATTAAGGTTTAAGGCATGAAAACATTTGGAGTTGATCTGTTTAATATTTCTCAAAAGTAGCATGGGTGTCTACAAAGAGATATGGTCAGTTGGGCTATGCCCCCTGAGAAAAACTAAAGTGTTCACAAATTTCTAAAGAGATTGTAAGATAACTCCAGCGGTTGGATAACCAATAAATAATGATTTAAAGGAGTATTTTACACAAAGTTGTTTGTGGAGGAGGGCTTTTTCCTCCAACCCATAGAAGAGGATACCGAAGGTTTGCCCCCCTTAAAGAAATTTCCTTCGGGGGCTCAAACAATGAAAAATAGTAGTACCTATTTGAGAATATTTTCTTCTTAACAAAACATGCAATATGAGGAGCAATATTAATCGTAGGGCTATATTAAGACATATTTAAAACCTATTTGTCTTAATAATGGTATTATTATACTGGATCATGGTATCAGGTATCACCAAAGACCAAATAAAATATTACTTGTTGTCAGAAAGATTTGTTCTATACATCAACCTGCAGCTGTTTCATTCTGCAAAAAAACAAAACAGAACAAATCTTAATTTTAGAGTGTCTAGCTAATAGCTATTGAAAAATCCTTCATGGAAGAGTCAGTCAAAAGTTACAAACCAACCATACAAAACACAGGACACAACAAATACATGAGACGTAACATTTCAAGCAAGCTGTCGAGGCTGGTATAATCATGAAATTATGAGATACGGGACTGTTGAATTAAAGTCATATGTGATGAACGCCATCATTAGGGATTTTTCAGAATCCAGACATTCTGACCCGAGAAGATTGTGGATGTGCCCCACTTTTCGCAACACGAAACAGCAGTAGGCAAGACTTTTTGAAATAGAAATTCCCTAAAACTTTATAAAACATCAAATTCACTCACCAATCTCTATGAAGGGATGTGGACGATGCTCGGTGGCAATCATAGTGAAGATGATAGCCCCTACGGCATGCAGAGCTCGCATACAGCAAGACAAACATTCCAACAGAAACTGACTGCCATTTGCTGCCAAGCTGCAGAAGTAGTACACCAGGCACCAGCACAGGAATGATGTTAAAGCCCAAGCAACTGCTGCGGCTACTGAGATATGCTCCGGACTCAGGATGTCTAGAGGTAGCATCTTTCTGGAGGCCAATCACTGTAAACGTTTATTTTTGTCACATTCAAACTCTCAAATAATAATAATAAAATTCTAGTAACCAGAATAATTTTGTACAATGCATCAAATACAGCTGTTTTCAATACATCAGTGATGTGTCAAAACCAATGATCAAATCTTCAAACCAACAAAATGTTGGACTGTGGTCTTGAAACTGCTGACATATTTTGTCATTATTTACTTATTTCAACCTTAACCTTAACCTTTAACCTTATTTCAAATAAGCTCTGCATCGGTGGGGCACACGGGAGGGACTAAGGCTAACATATCTTGTAGTGTCAGCGTTCGCCGCTAGAACTGCTAAGTTGAAAAAATTGAATTTTTTTTAAATTTTAGTCATAAAATTAACTTTTTAACTATAAAATATTGTTTTAAAATTATTAAATTAATTTTTAATTTTTAAAATTAAACTGTCATAACATAACCTAACCAACCAGACTTGCTGATAATAACAAAAACTATATAAGATACAAATCTAATTAATGATTACAGTACTTTTAATTTTTAATTAATTATAAAATTAATTTTAAAATTTAGTATTATAAAATTAAACTGTTATAACCTAACCTAACCAACCAAACTTGCTGATATGAAAAATTTGTTGACAAAAAGTTAGTGTTGCCGGCGGGTTTCGAACCCCGGACCTCCTGAACACCAATCCGAAACGCTACCAACTATGCCACGAACGCCGCTGAAATCACATCGTTTCGTTACGGTAATCGTGTCGCCTCAAGAGAAGACATTAACCACTAGAGATATGACGTCACTACACCTTTAGCCTTAGTCCCTTCCGTGTGCCCATTCCAGCTCCGCATTATCTGAGGTTTGCAGTTTCCGAATTAGAAATGACTATATAACACTAGTGTACAATAGTACAATAGTAGTAATGTGTGTAGTGGTAGTGTGTGTATGGTGGTGTGTGTAGTGTAGTGTAGTGTGTGTGTAATGCTAATATACAGGCATACATACTTTATTAATTTTATTTTGTAAATAAAAAAAGTTGTATTAGCTGTAATCCTATATTCTGGATACGAGCTATGTCTGTCCGTTACATCTCTGTCAGAAAGATAAAAATATTGGCATAAATAGGTACATAAATAGGTTCTAATCACATTAAGGTTACAGTTTCAGCACCTAATTTTTAACAAATCAAGCACTGGGACTGTAGATATATATAAATTATATATATCCGACATCCGTAAATGTGATAACTTGAGTAATTTCTGTCCGATTTTGATAAAATTTTATTTAAAGGTGTAATGCGGGATGAACTTGAATTAGTTTGCAAACCAGCATAATCGGACCATGGGAACGGGGAAAAATTTCTTTTTCTCATTTTGACCCTCAAAACACAAAATTTCCCAATTTCTCTTTAGACCTTTTACAAGAGCGTAAAAAAAGTATATTAAGGTGTTTTTGTACTGTTATGGTAATTGGAGAAAATAAAAAAAATTGTAAATTTAAAATTCACATGTTATTCTTATGGAGAATTTTGTAAAATGTTGTAGTTTGCTTTTTTATGGATACATTTTGATCAAACTTGGCAAATTTATTTATTTCATACTGAGCTATTAATACTTTACTAAAAACACACTTTATTAGTTTCCTTTTAGCAGCAAACCTAAAATAGGTACTCGTTAAACCTAATGTTATTTAAATAGATTTAATTGAAAACCAATTCAGACAAATAGAAATTTGCTTAGTTGGCAGGTTTGCTGCGGGGGACTCTTATCAAAAACCTAATTTAACAACCCTAGTGGAAGAGATCAATATATATCAATACAAAAATTGTATATTGATACGTATTGATACGTATGTGTATTTGGGCCAATACACATCAATACACATCAATACATATCAATACAAGTAAATAGGATCCGAGTCATTAGCTTATTTGAAAATAATTTGTATCTTGTTAAAAAACCATTTTTAATTTGTTTCAAAACATTAAATAATATCAACTATGCACTAAAAATAAAATAAAAATTAAAAAGTAAAAAAAATCTTGACAAAAAGTTTAGAGGATTCCCGAGATTTGAACCCGGGACTCCAGCATGGAAGCCTGTTGCCTTAGCCATTACACCACGGACGTTTCATGTCTGCCTGAGTAATGATAGCCATTTTGAATACGTCCATGTCACTGGCCCGGCCATGACGGAATTAGTACATAAGAATTATGCTAATATTTAGTACCTATTTCGTACTATTTAGTACCAACAAACAAAAAATTAGTACCCCACTCGGTACCGGATAACTAATTAATTTAGGATTCCGGGCCAGTGACATGCTGGCCCGGCCATTTTCGAATTTGATCCTAATATGTATACCATCATTTAGTACCTATTTCGTACTATTTTGTACCTCCATTAATATAATTTGTACCTCAAAGAAAACCAAGCTACGGGCCCATTAACTGTACAGGTCAATGACCTCTCAGCCCGGCCATATCGTAACCTATGGTTATAAAATATACTACTATTTAGTACTTATTTCGTACCCGAGTGGGGTACTAATTTTTTGTTTGTTGGTACTAAATAGTACGAAATAGGTACTAAATATTAGCATAATTCTTATGTACTAATTCCGTCATGGCCGGGCCAGTGACATGGACGTATTTTGAATGCGAGAAGCTGTGTTAGGCCTCATAATTTAACTTGAAAAAGATTTTCAATGGCATTTGTGTCATTTCAAGCATGTACCTATATGTTTCAACATGTACCTTTAACATGTTTCAAAACTGTTTTATTACCAGTTCAAACTGTTTTCTTGCTACTTGGGTGATATGAATAGTGCCAATACAATTTATTTTTTATTGATTTCTAGAAATAAGGAATTCAATAATGAATTTGTGAGGGATTTTTATCCCTAACGATAACTCAATAAGCAAAATATTGTTTAAAGTTGTCGAAAGCTGTATTACAATAATTGTTGTATAACAATTTTCAAACATTTTGATTTAAAATTCATATTACAACAATTTTGATATAAGATTTAAACAATTTTAAAATTGTTTAACAATAAGTTTTTTGGAGTTGAAAAGAATAAGTTTCAATACGAGCTGTAACTGTTTTACAACAATTTTAAAATTGTTTTACAACCACTTTTTTGAAGTTTAAGAAAATCAGTTTTAATACAAGTTGTAAACTGTTTTACAACAATTTTAATGTTTTAGCAATCAGTTTTTGGCAGTTTAAAAATAAAATTTAATAAAAATTTAATAAAAGTTGTACCGTAACTGTTTTACAACAATTTTAAAATTATATATTTTTAAATTACCTATATTGAGTTTTAGGTACCTCAGCTAACACCTATGACCTAGAACTAGAGTTTTTCCTTTTTTTAAAAAATAACATTTTTATTACTGTTTATTTCACAAAGTTTACATTGGTATTTTGTATACCGTAATCCATAATGTTCATATGTGATACATTTTAGAAATATTTTGCATTTTATTTATCCGTATTGATGTCTATTGATTTATATTTACATCTAACATATTTAAAAAATATTCCCTATTGATATCAATGAACGATTTGTTTGCTCTAATGATCTATATTGATATATTTTATGTTTATAGATGTCTAGTGATATGTATTGACTAAGTTTTCAGTGATGTCTATTTGTTTGTATTTACTTGTAATGATATCCATAAACATCTATTGATATCACTAGATTTTCTATTGATTTCTATTGATGTCTTCCACTAGGGAAATTCACAAACTCAAACTAACCTTTCTTAACAATCACTCATTCTTGAGGAATTTGAAAGAGAAAATAAGTTAAGTATGTTAAGTGAACACTTAATAAATAGTTCATGAACACACCACATTTATCTGTCAATACTTATAACAAATCACTTCAGCATCAGCACAAGCACTAATAACAACACTAGACTTTTCAAGCAGCTCAAAAGACAAAGTCAAAAGTAAACACCTTTGCAATGCAAAGTTTGCAAATGCAACTAACTGTTGAAACTATTATCCAATAGTCAATGCTATTATCTATAACCTCGTCCAAGAAAGAAATACAGTCAAGGTACTACACAAAAATAGCTGTTACCCCCAGGAACTGTTCCAAGGCCATCTGCACATGGTAAATAAATAACAACAATATTACGATGGGGATTATTGGGGAGGCCTTAGGTGCCCATGGGTACACAATGTCGAGTGAAACTTTCCACATGTAAACATTTCTCTAATGTGCAGCAAAGTGCCACTTTGCGCACTAGTTACACAAATAATTATTCCCATGTTGAATTTCTTGTCAGGCTAGACAACAAAGTCTTTGGACTGGCAGTGGTAGAAAGCTGAAAAAGAGGTCAAAATTCTTGTTTGCCCTACAATGTACCTACTGTCCTATTGCTCTTTAAAAAGATGCAGCTCTTTATTAGCTTTTAAACTCAAAATTTTAAAATAACAGCTTTTGAAAATGTTACGAGATTTTCTAACTTGTTTACTATCAAACTTATCCAAAATATTTCAAAATGCAAAGTCCTTACTCATTGTCAAATAAATCTGAAAGAATCAAGCTCACCATTACAGGAAAACCTAAATATTTTCACAACTAATTAAAGTGACAGAGGGGTTTTTTTTAATAAAGGGACCATGTTTCGATGTTTCTATACTACATACAGTCATATGGCCCATCCACCATTTGGAAAGTATCAATAGTTATTTGTGTAACTAGTGAGCGAAGTCATAGACAAAAAGAATTAAATATAGACTGTCAGCCGTGCTGCGGTTACCATAGTTACTATAGGTTCCGGCGCACACCGCTGTAGTTTACGTAGCGTGTACGCCGTAAATACATGGCGCTCCAAGCGGTGTGCGCCAGAAGCTATGGTAACCGTAGCACAGCTGACTGTCTATATTTAATTCTTTTTGTCTATGGCGAAGTGGCACTTTGCTGCACACGAGAGAAAGTTTCTCGAGTGCAGCAAAGGCAGTTTGCACTCATGTTACACATTATATTTTTCCTACAGTTAATAAATCATTAAGTCATATAAATAATTATCTTTCAAACACTGTACAACACGTTTTTAGGTTAGGTTAAATCCAAACATTGAACGAAATGGGAAACACTGCACTAGCTGATCGTAGTCGTAATATCTTTAAGTGTTGCAAACTTATTTTCAAGCGTACACAGATTACGTGCATAATAAAAGCACGCTGTTTTGTTAGATTACTGGTGTGCGCCTAAGTAAAAACCGTCCGCCTAAGTAAAAAAGGTGCGCCAAAAGTGAGGCTTTCTGTACTATAATCTGTGCAAGGAAGCCCATCAATTTGTCGGGTGACTGCAGGAAATATTAATTAGGCTATAGAAACCATTGTAATACATAACAAATTATAAACTACCAATTTAATTTGACTATGCAACAATTTTATTGGCTGCTGTTTATAATTGCAAGCTTTTTTTAATATTAGCAGATAAACAATAGTAGTAAACGATGATATTACATTGAAAATATAATATGTGTCTGGCCAAACTCATATTCCACCATGGATTAAACACATATTTTTATGGACAGGTTGTACACATAGGGCAGGTGAATTTCAAAGGGATTTTTCCATAATGTTTTTTGATGGAGTCTATTAGGATTCTGCGTATAAAGTATTGTTTATCATCTCTTCTGGTATTATGAGTAAAGAGCTTTACTTATTTACTCACCTTTGGCCTAGTTTAAAAGATCAGTCTTGAAACTCAGAATAAGTATTTATTACACAAACAGCCAAATGCAACTCAAGTACCATACTACAATCAGTTAGCCTACTACACTCCACATAATTGATCAATTATTAACGGCTGGCAAATTAGTAGGTATACTTCCAGTTATTTGTACATAAAATCATCTGATATGAATCATAACAAATATAAAATATCAATCGTAACAGGATGAAATTAATAAAATTTTGAGTTACATTTACATACCTGAAGAATGTCCAACTGGTAATGGCCAACGAAATTTGATTAACACATTTTGTCCCAATGTAAAAACTTACTGTGTTCCAACAAAACAATTCAGAAGGCTTTTACAATATAATTGAGTTTTCAAGACATTTGACACTACAAGCCAACACGTACCCAATGTCAGGACTCGCACTTATAATCCTGATGTCCCAATATGAAAATGTGCCTGGCTACCTTGAATAATAATGAATATGGTATTATCATTATGCATAGGCTGATTAACATCTGGATAATCGTTTTGCTATATTTTAGTTAGTAACTATAATTTTAATACTGCCTTGATGTAGTTCTAGATGGATGTGAAAACCTTAAATTTCTCTTCAGTATTGAGGGCATGCCAGTCAAAGTTTTAAACGTCGTGCTATAAGTTGACTTAACAGAACAAGAATCATTTTATTATGTAGCATCGTTGGCATCAGTTTTCTGATTCTACACCTCTTGGAATCGAAGATGCGACCTTCAAATTTAGAGGCAAACACAAAAACCACTCGGTCAAACAAAACAATTAAATTAATTATACCTATGGTTGGGTAGCTGAGTGGTTATAGTGCTTGCAAAGATTGACAGAGTGGAAATCATTAGGAATTGCCTCTCATTAGCCTACATGAAACTCAAAAGAGTAAATAATTATTACTAATAATCTAGAACTGTGCTACCATTTAAAACAACTATTACTGTACGTAAAGCCACAATTGCCGCAATCGCAACGTTAAAAATTTCACATCTCGAAGTTGCAAAGCAGAATTTTACCAACATAACAGAATAAAAACATTTTTTGTCATAAAACATACCCACTTTTCAATTTAAAAAAATGGGAAAAGGTTTGTTAAAGAAAACAATAATTTAAAAAACAAAACTTTAATCATATAAGACAAATTATTACTGTTAAAAATCTACAACAAATTATCAGTCTATTGTTTGTAATTCCTAAATAAATGGAATCTTCGACATCATTGTTAAAACACAAGATGAGGCTATAAAAGTAACATGGGTTGTGTTTAAAATCAAAACGAGATTTAACTTAGTTATTTAACTTGAGACACAAAATTACACGACTTAAAATTACATTATGTTTATTCACGTACTTGTAACAATGTAACAAAATAATTTACACATAATTTAGACGGAAGACAAACCAAACACAGATTACTGGGAAGAGCTTGCAGAGGCGGCATCGTATTGTGATTTGTTTTTCAGCAGATAAGCAGAAAGGTAGCTGATCGGGTCGTCAGGCCTGAAAAATAAATCAACATGTTATTAACTAATTTTTTAACTTAGGCAAAAAATAAAATGGACTAGCAGCCAGCGTCACTTAGTGTCTTCAAAATCTGTGATATAATCGATTATTTCGAGATAAGATCGAGTGTGTTCACTCCCATAAGCCACAATGCCCCGCGACTAGTTTTACGTGCAACGCCCGTGGGATGTTAGTAGAGAATACACGTGCAATTCCGTTGACAAACGCGTTCACGGACGTTTTTACTCTAGTATATGGCCTGCCCCATATACCGTAATGTATCTCTCAAACCCTCGGGTAACGCCCGTGGAAAAAATTCAGCGAGATAAGATGAGTGTGGCCCCGGCCTATGACTCCTGCTCTTTATTTGGACTGTGAAGTCGTGTGGCTTGTGGTAGGTATACCCAGTTTAAAAAGCAATCCCCGACTGCCCTATGACTCCTGCTCTTAATTCGGACCGTGAAGACGTGTGGCTTGTAATAGGTATACCCAGTTTTACTCACCTTTATGTCTTATTATGTTTCCCCCCTGATGTATTGTGTTGGTTTACAAAGTAACTAACAACACCCACTTTGATAAATAAGTGACATACCTCTCCTTGGAGAGAGCCGAGAGGGCCTGGAGCAGTATTGGCACCACTGTCTGGTCGAGGTATTGTCGTGTTGGTAGAGACTTGAGGTCCACTCGTGACTTCTTAGCTGTCCCTCCGTCAGGCGCCTCACGCTCTCTCTCCGCTGATATCACCTTCTGTCAGTTAAATCGGACAATAAGATAAAACACTTTGTAAAACAAACTAAGAGGAGACAAAAATTATACACTAGGTCCTGCAATTTTATAATACCATACACATCCCATCATGATCCCTACACTACAGTGGCAGAATGATTTTTAAGACTTTGAATATTGGTAGACCTATCGACAGCACTGTAGACCGCTTGACCATTAATCAGAATTAACCAATAACCATAATAATATACCTAACATCATAGCCATTGTTCTAGGCTTGTCTAAAAGGTTCGTGTAGCCTACATGCTACTCCGTTAAGTCTCATAAATTGTAGGCCTTCTTAAAGGTGTTATTGTGCTTTCACAGTCACACTTGCCAACAAACAAGGCACAAACATCTACAGAGCAGTAAACATAATGCTTGGGAGTTTAGCATAATTATTTTAACCAATACTCTACAAGCTTAGATTAAGGACTTGCAGTGGATGAGAACAATCTAAATTCATTCCAGGTAGCAATTTTGCAAAGTCTTTAGATATGACACTTTCACACCTGTAGTGGAATCCAGACTAACTTATCCTGACAGTTTACTCCTGTAAGCTCTTGTCAATCTACTCTCACATAGCCGACACCAGTAGTAGTGCTCTGTTACTTCTCTAAAGATGCTATCAGCAACAAGGCTGGAATATCAGCCAATGTTACCTGTAGGACTAATATTAGGCTAAATGGTATTATTCATAACACCCAAATATTAATTAAGTGATGTCACCTACCTACCTTTGATACCTATATCAACTTTAGCATGTTTAGCCTCTGGATCACGTAATTTACTAATAAAAAGGTTAAATACCTGTAGTACTGTCAGTGATCCTGGAATTTAGGTCAGCGACCCAGGTTTCGAACCTAAAGGTTCATTTTCAAGCAGGTACCAGTTAAAGAGGATTATGTGATTATGAAGAGGATTATGTGTTTTTAACTGGTACCTGCTTGAAAATGAACCTTTAGGTTCGAAACCTGGGTCGCTGACCTAAATTCCAGGATCACTGACAGTACTACAGGTATTTAACCTTTTTATTACTATATCAACTGTTAGAGCTCAGGGGTTAAAAAGAATAACATAATCACTATATTTGAAAGGGTACATAATTCTCAAACTAAGAAGCAGTGACTTACATGGAGGGCATCAGAAATGCCATTAGTTCCGGCAACACCTCCAGCAGTCTGACTGGTTGTTTCTGCGTCTCCACTACCAACATCAGCTGGAAAAAGTAAATAACTTTCTTAACTATCAATACAGTAAAAAAAAAACAAAACAACAACAAAAAACAAAGGCCCAAGGGCCCAACAAACAAATAAGACTAAACACTTTTTGTATCAATAAATTAGAATATTTAAAAGAATATTTTTAGAAACGTTTGAGGAAAACTGACAAGCCTAAACCAAGACTACTTCAACATTCACATTTAGGCTAGCCTATATAATTCAATGGTACAACTACTGCCAGCAGTAACATCTTAGGACTCCAAATAACAGTAGAAACCCTCATCAGGCCTCGCTTTTACCGCACCTACCCCAAAACAGTTCAGTTCAAAGTTTTTATCGCTCCTAGATTTGTCTGGGCACTTTTCAGAAGCCAATATCGAAATATAATTCCCGCTGATAACAGACTTGTAGGCTTAGCTGCACACACTAAGTTAAACTTAGTCTCCATGACTTGAGCACTCTATTATCATCTAGGCCTAACTTATACGTTTGTTTAGATTTTACTGAGTTTACTATTCAGTTTAAAAAGCACAAGTAGGCCTAGGCCAAACCTCTGAACATTAGTCCTAGATGGATTAATCCAGTGCAGTGAGTACAGTACAGTAACTTAATTGTTTTGTTTGCGGCTCTGAAAAGCACCTAAGATAATATTATAGGCCTATGAGATAAAATATTAGTTTACTATAAGTTAAGCCTTTAACTTAACCATAGATAAATAGAATAAATATAGACTGTCAAAGGAACGTTCCGGCGCCCACCGCTAGGAGTGCCTTGTAGTTACAGCGCACAACGTTGCAGGCGAGGAGAGCAAGAGCCGTATGCTACCAGCAGACGCTGCAGCATTGTGCGTATAGGCTAAAATGAAGTCTCAACTAAATGAGTAGGCGTAATACCCTAATCAAAATCTCTTTTTGTTGTATTTCTTTTATCCTTTCTTCCCTTTTGACACTAAAAGCACTCCTTGTAATTTCTCCTCTTGTAATAAATCCATAGTGGCATCAGTCTTATATAAAACGGGAACATCAAATAAGTTAGTCATAGGTATACTTCACTAACAGACACAACTAAAACGGTCACCTCTAACACTGAAGAGCGCATGAGGAAATAAACTCCACAGTAAGGACTCACACGATCGTATGCACGTGGAGAAAACCTCTGCAAACTGACACCGCGTCACTGAATTGCAACTGACAACATAAGTTAATAAGGAGGAATTTTGGGGTAAAAATAGCTTAGGGGCATTCCCGGGATGAGGTGCATGAAGTATGGAGCCGGACACGACTACTGACACCCATTAACTTTAAAAGTGTTAGCATAATTATTTTAACAAAAACTACAAATGTGGAGAAAAACTCGGCTGCACTTTACTTGACGTCCTACACTCATTCGAATGAAAATATCGATCGATATATCGATTAATCGATTGCTTCATTCGATATATCGTTTGGTTAGTTAGGTAAGGTTAACCTAACCTAATTAACCAAACGGTATATCGAATGAAACAACCGAATGAAAATATCGAATCGAAAAAACAATCGAATGAGTGTAGGACGTCAAGTAAAGTGCAGCCAAAAACTCCACAAGCGCCCACTCGAGGGTTAAGTTAGGTTTGTTTAGTTTAGTTCAGTTTGGCTTAGTTTAATTTACGATAATAACAAAAAAAGTTGATTTGTTGTGTAGGCTCAGTTTGTTTATGCGATAAATTTACAAAAAAAAATGTATGTTACAGTGTAGGATATAATTGAGTTAGGCTGTGTTAACACTAAGCAATTATATACAAGAGTACCTTAGGCCTAGGCTATATAGCTTACAGTATCCATTCTGTATCTATCCATCAAACTTATAAATGCAGGATCTAAGAACTGAACCGGTAAAAAATTAATTTACCACAGCAAACTTGTGATAATGTTAGGCCTATCTATTTTAATTTTTTTATGAATAGAAACATATATTTTAACTTACTTGAAGACATTGTATTGTTTCCTTGCTTTTGCCTCTAATTAAATCGTTATTCACTTAAAATATTCAAATTAGTAATGTATTTTTTTGATTAATTTGATCTAAAGCAACCTCATTAGAAGTAAACAAAAATGGCGAATTGAAGAAGACGGTAAAACAAAAATAAAGGGAAGGCAAACGAAAGAAAAAATATCAGCAGACCAATTTTTAATAAACAGCTGTTAGTTTTAAACTTTTAGCGGCTGCTTTGCAAGCACCTTCAAAGTAGCGTTTCAAAGACCTAGATCAAGTAAACATGTTTCATCTATGATCATAGCCTCCTCTGATTCATACTATTATGTAGTATGCCCTATTATGATGATAACGGTATGATCATGTTAACATATATATTATAACTGTACAGTATAACTGTGATATTGTCTAGCAATAGCCAAATTATTAAGCTTTCTGGTTCGATTCCAAGAAAATTTTAAAACATTTTAACGGCCATAAACAAGGTCTATCCTATAGAGCCACACAGAGAGAGAGAGAGAGTATAGAGCTTAGTAGAGATTTATGTTGCTTGTGATTTTGGGTAAAGATTTATTAAAAATAACTAGCCTAGCCTAATAACTTGCCATTAGTGTGTACCATCCCACCATGGACTAACCAACACAAGTAGACTTCTCATCCCAATGTAAATAAATCTGAAGCTCATTCGTTTCTCGTGTCTATTTCATTTCCGGTGACATTGATCGCTAGTGTCGAGAAAATTGTGATTATATTATTTTAGGTTTAATTTCATGATTTTTTCTTTACTGTTTGGTTATAAAAATAACTAGGGGACGAGTTAAGTTTTATGACTAGATCGTTTAATTTATGGTTTAACGAGGTTTTTAATTACTGAAATAACAAGAAACAAATTGTAAACAAAACACGAACTCCACAGTGCACCGAACAGAACTAACAATACAATTGGCTTCAGCTGTTCCACAAGGATGATAAATCTACTAAGGGCCTATATGTTTTATCTATGGTACCACTAATGATAGTATATATATAACAAACTCTCTTAGATGTCATAACCCTTTTTAGGGCTTAGGGGTCGCCGTCAAGACCCCTATTTGGTAATAGTGTGTTGGTGGCAACCAAAACTCTCTGCTCTGTGGTGGCAACCCCGACAACCCGCCGCTCCCACCAACACCAGTTTTTATGAAAGGTGGTAGCTCGGGGTGGTGGATTGTTTTGTACCCTTCCGTCAACCCTCCACTATGCTTTCTGGCCACGCCACCCTGACAAACTGCCCCATTTTTCTCGTCAAAGGTGTCAGGTGCTTACCCACCGGAAACACACTCGTCACTAGGCACACTGGCGACAGTATACCACCTCGACAACTCGCCACCATTTGACGTCCCTCCAATACACATCCATCCATGCTCCAATCCAAACACCATCCCGACAAAGAGCCCAAAGAGCTATTCCGAAGGTGCAGACAATTATAAGGTGCCACCAATCAGTGCACAAATAAGTTCTGCGAGGAAGGTTAAGATCCGCACCGAAAATGAGCCATCCTCAAATTCCTCTTTTTGTTGCTAGCTTGTCACAGTATTTGTAATCTGTAAAGTACATTGTAATATAGGGGTGAAGTAAATATGGACCAGGAGAACAGGGAATTGTGGGATTTTAAGCCATGAGCCAAGCCAACAGCCAAGTGAGCTGGATTCTTATAGTTGGTAACAAAATGTCAAAATGCTGAAGCCTGTCGATTTTCTAACAGAGTTGCCGTGCCATAGCTATTACCTCAGTCGGTTCCACTAATTTCATATAACTTTAATCTTTTCTCGATAAGGCTCTCTTGTTTTCTTAGGGTGTGCCCTACCATTGCAATTTACGCTCTTGAATCTGCATCTTTATTAGTGCTTATGCCTCCCATAGTTGCTCATTCATACACGGTTTCAGGACGACGTATATTCGTTACTGCGAAGACCTTAATATTAATGAAAACTTGTAGTTTGGAGGTCATTATGGTTGTTGCCTTTCATTCGTGTCTCACTCGCATACAGCAGGATGGACTTGACATTTGTATTGTAAAAATATGTGCAGTTTTTGGCCCTCTTTGAAAATATCTGCTTCATCAAACTGAGTATCGTAAAGTCGTACAAAAACAACACTTACATATTTGCATTTCTAATACAAACCTGAACGCCATTCTTAGCTCCTCCTATTGTATATATACCTATTTTACCTGCTGTCCTGCTGTATATACTTTCTATAGGTATTTGGTATTTGAAACTGTCTACCTTTTTAAAGCTCCTCTTCACCAATTCCAAAGGGGAACTGCTGCATTGTTTTTGTTTAAGAATTAACTTTATTTACACCGTTCACATTGTGTTGCCACTGGGAAGCAAGACAGATGTCATTAGTCTTGGTTCTCTAGTCGGTCATACACCTCCAATGGATCCCTTGATATTCGCCGCATACCCTCTCCAACCAGTGTTCGCTTCTCGTCAGTGCATCCAGTATAGGAAGAAAGAAGGACCTCCCAATATATCTCAAGTATGTATCTCAAGTAATATTTTGAGAATGTTAAATATATGTTCAATATTTTTTCTTTGACAGTGTGACGCATCATTATTTGAGTTCCATGCTGAATATAAATGAAGGACGAGGAATGTCGTGTTCATTTAATCCGGCCTGTTCTACACTTCTTTCAGTTTCTATGTATAAGGTTGATTTCGAAGGGAAGCGGGTTATTAGCCCACCTTTTCAAAGCCTGGCAATGGGGCAGCCACTTAGGTATACCTATAACTATAACAACAGGCTACACGTCTGTCAGGGCGTTGAAATATACAGGGTGGCTGAAAAGTAACTTGCACCCCCACTTAACTTTTCAACCATTTGAGATATTTGAAATCGGTTTGCGGCAACCTTCTTAGATATGAGGGGCTACAATAATTATGGTCAATTTTGAAAATTTTGCCCTTAGGGGTAGTGGGGGTAGGGGGCAGCTCAAAATTTTTAAACGACAAGTATAGTCGAGTTTGGTATCATTTTACAGGTCTTGACAAAACATGAACATTGGAATAAAAAAAACCAAAATCGGCTCACTAATAACAAAATGGTGCCCTAAAACGTTTCAAATCCAAATAACCATGAGGGTGGCAAAACAATTAACTTGCACCCTCTTTAACTTTTTAACTATTTGAGATATTTGAAATCGGTTTGCGGCAACTTCTTTGGAAATAAAGGGTTACAAAAATTATGGTCAGTTTTGAAAATTTTGCCCTTAGGGGTAGTGGTAGTAGGGGGTAGCTCAAAAATTTCAAACAGCAACTATAGTCGAGTTTGGTATCATTTTGTAGGTATTGACGAACCATAACAATTAACATAAAGAAAATAGAAATCGGACCATTAATAACAAAATGGCAGCTCAAAACTACTTTAAATAACCATTGTCTCAATCATTTTTAGCTGCCATTTTGTTATTAATGGTCCGATTTATATTTTCTTTATGTTAATTGTTATGGTTTGTCAAGACCTACAAAATGATATCAAACTCGACTATAGTTGCTATTTGAAAATATTGAGCTACCCCCTACCCCCGCTACCCCTAAGGGCAAAATTTTTAAAACTGTCCATAATTTTTGTAACCCTCCATTTCCAAAGAAGTTGCCTTAAACTGATTTCAAATATCTCAAATAGTTAAAAAGTTAAAGAGGGTGCAAGTTAATTTTTTTGCCACCCTCTTGGTTATTTGGATTTGAAACGTTTTAGGGCGCCATTTTGTTATTAGTGAGCCGATTTTGGTTTTCTTTATGTCAATGTTCGTGTTTCGTCAAGACCTGTAAAATGATACCAAACTCGACTATACTTGTCATTTAAAAATTTAGAGCTACCCCCTACCACCACTACCCCTAAGGGCAAAATTTTCAAAATTGACCATGATTATTGTAGCCCCTCATATCTAAGAAGGTTGCCGCAAACCGATTTCAACTATCTCAAATGGTTGAAAAGTTAAATTGGGGTGCAAGTTACTTTTCAGCCACCCTGTATAACTACATGATCGTGGCCCCTGCTATATTCACCCGTTACAGGAGGGCTGTTTCTTCTGCCGCCAGGACAGTGTTGTACCAGAGCCCATTTCCTCTGCCACCACTGATGTTGAGATCTTCACCATAACCCTTGCAGGGAGGCCTGTAACTGGGTGCTACCACCAGGGACAAGGAGGACCCAGGTTTTTCAACGAGGTTACTCCTCCTTCTCCTCCTCATGGCTCGAGTCCTCAGCTTCTCACCGGCATGGCAGAGCTTAAAGTTTATACATAATATTATTGATTCCGTACCTTCAACCAGCTTTCACCCCCTATTTGTAATCTCGCTGAGACAGAGTTTGAATTTAACTGCAAGGTTCTAAAATATCGTTTTAAGACTGCAAGATGTGATTTCCTTTAATTTAAAATAATTATTAAATAGTTAAATATTATTTGTGTCCTAAATTTTATGAAAGTTATGAGAATAAGATGTAAATGAGAATCGTTGCAATGTATTCTGATTAGTGATTGTGAACAACATACTGAAATAAAACAAAAAATGTATTTAAAATGCAAATGCATGCTGTATGAATATTTATGTCTCTTTGTGCAATCAGAGCACACTGTTCTTTGTAATTAAAAATGTAGGTTTTTGCTCTGTTGCACTGTACAACAAAACAAATTTGAATTGTATCTAATTTTGACATCTATTACTATTCCCAAAGACTTTATGTCAGCACATTTCCCTCGTTAATGTATTTTACTCTAACGTATACTGAAAGTATTCCAATTACTCTTAAAAATAGTTTTCAAACGAAACAAGTGCGTTGTTCAACAGTTGCTTAGCATAAAATATAACAATCGAAGTGTGCCTGGATAAGTAAGAAGATAAATAAACTGAGGATAAAATTGATAGCAAACAGGTTCTGAATATTGCACTGCTAACCCTAGAAGTTTGAAATACGATCAGCCAAATGAGGAAAGCTGTTTCAATATAGATAATTGGTACATGTAACCTAATTCCAACAACTACTCCTGAAACTAAAGTTGGTACTAATGGTTAGGAGTTGGTAGAGTTGATCTCAGAACTGAAACAATTAAATTATACAACATTCAATGTTACTGCTGTTTTGAGTATGTTCTATATTCAACGGGTTAAACAAAATTCAACTGACATGTAAATTAGTGAAAGAACTAGAGAACTGTTCTCATTAAGATAGGTAGTTCATATTCAATCAATTATAGATTTAAATATAGAGTAGAAATAGCAACTTAAATGTCAACAGGTATAGTTTGTTTACATAAAATATAAACTATGAACAAAACTTAATCAAAATCCATTACTAGTATCAAAGAAAAATAATCACGAATACTAGACCAAAGACGGCATGGGTCATAAACATAAACAAATTATGTTACTTGCCCGAAATTAAACATGAAATAACATTGCTTAAATGTAACTGTCTAAACCATATTTTAATCCTATACTCTAATACGAACAAAGTTTGCTTGTATGTATGTATGTATGCTTGCACCAAGATCTCAAAAACTGCTCCGACGATTTTCTTCAAATGTTGTATATAGTTTATTATTGGCCTAAAAACGAGTTTACTGCAATTAGAACTGCCAACAAAAATCTAATTACGTAGAAAAATGAAACTGAAAATCACATTTTTTTAACATTAGTCTTATGGGTTGCTAGGTAACCATGTTTGCTGAATTAAATAACAAGGAAAATGTAAACAAAAGACTTGTAAGCTATCTATCCACAGTATACTAGCAAATAAAAATACAGTACAAAAGGAAAAACATCAGTTGTTACTATTGAGCAAAGATTATACTGAAGATTACTCGATTCTATAGTCAAGGGTAGCAGTGTGGAGTGTGGGATCTGTTTATGACGATTAGATTACGGTATCTGCAATCCTTAAATGCTATGGGAAGGGAAGGAAACAGGTCCGCGACGTAGGAAGTAGCAAAGGCGAGCAGTCTGGAGTGTGGGAACTGTTAACGACGATTAGATTAAGGTATCTTCAATCCTAAAATGCTATGGGAAGGGAGGGAAACAGGTCCGCGACGTGGGAAGTGATGAAGGAAGTAATAAAGGCGAGCAGTCTGGAGTGTGGGAACTGTCTATTATGATTAGATTAAGGTATCTGCAATCCTAAAATGTTATGTAAAGGGAGGGAAACAGGTCCACGACATAGGAAGTGGTGAAGGAAGTAGTAAAGGCGAGCAGTCTGGAGTGTGGGAACTGTTTATGACGATTAAATTAAGGTATCTGCAATCCTAAAATGTAATGGGAAGGAAGGAAAACAGGTCCATGACAAGGGAAATGGGGAAGGAAGTTGTAAGGCTAGCAGTGCAGAGTGTGGGAACCGTCTGTGGCATTTATGTATCTGCAATTCTAAAATAGTATAAGGAAGGAGGGCAAACAGGTCTACGACATAGGGAGCGGTGAAGGAAGTAGTAAAGGTGAGCAGTCCGGAGTGTAGGAACTGTTAATAACGATTAGATCAAGTTATCTACAATCCTAAAATGCTATGGGAAGGGAGGAAGGAATCAGGTCCGCGACGTAGGAAGTGGTGAAGGAAGTAGTAAAGGCGAGCAGTCTGGAGTGTGGAAACTGTTTATGACGATTAGATTAAGGAATCTGCAATCCTAAAATCCTATGGGAATGGATGGAAAGAGGTCCGCGACGTAGGAAGTGTTGAAGGAAGTAGTAAAGGCGAGCAGTCTGGAGTGTGAAAACTGTTTATGACGATTAGATCAAGTTATCTACAATCCTAAAATGCTATGGGAAGGGCGGGAAAGAGGTCTGTGACATAGGAAGTGGTCAAGGAAGTAGTAAAGGTGAAAAGTCCGGAGTGTGGGAAATGTTTATGACGATTAGATTAAGGTGTCTACAATCCTAAAATGCTATGGGAATGGAGGAAAACAGGCCTGCGACGTAGAGAGTGGTGAAGGAAGGAGTAAAGGTGAGCAGTCCGGAGTGTAGGAACTGTTAATAACGATTAGATCAAGTTATCTACAATCCTAAAATGCTATGGGAAGGGAGGAAGGAATCAGGTCCGCGACGTAGGAAGTGGTGAAGGAAGTAGTAAAGGCGAGCAGTCTGGAGTGTGGAAACTGTTTATGACGATCATATTAAGGAATCTGCAATCCTATAATCCTATGGGAAGGGATGGAAAGAGGTCCGCGACGTAGGAAGTGGTGAAGGAAGTAGTAAAGGCGAGCAGTCTGGAGTGTGAAAACTGTTTATGACGATTAGATCAAGTTATCTACAATCCTAAAATGCTATGGGAAGGGAGGGAAAGAGCTCTGCGACATAGGAAGTGGTGAAGGAAGTAGTAAAGGCGAGCAGTCTGGAGTGTGGAAACCGTTTATGACGATTAGATTAAGAAATCTACAATCCTAAAATCCTTTGGGAAGGGATGGAAAGAGGTCTGCGACATAGGAAGTGGTGAAGGAAGTAGTAAAGGTGAGAAGTCCGGAGTGTGGGAAATGTTTATGACAATTAGATTAGAGTATCTGCAATCCTAAAATGCCGTTGGAAGGGAGAGAAACAGGTCCGCGACGTAGGAAGTGGTGAAGGAAGTAGTAAAGGTGAGCAGTCTGGAGTCTGGGAACTGTTTTTGGGAATTACATTAAGGTATCTACAATCCTAAAATGCTACGAGAAGGGAGGAAAACAGGTCCATGACGTAGGAAATGGTGAAGTAAGTAGTAAAGCTAGCACTGCTAGCAGTGCAGAGTGTGGGAACTGTCTGTGGCATTTATGTATCTGCAATTGTAAAATGGTATAGGGAAGGAGGGCAAACAGGTCCACGACGTAGGGAGTGGTGAAGTAAGTAGTGAAGGTGAGCAGTGTGGAGATTGAGAGTAAATTAATGAAACTGCAATACTTTTCAGAGTAAACTAATAATTTTCCCCGAGCAAAGCTCGGTCCCAGGTACTGTTATAATAATAAGGATTCAGACCAATTACGTCATTTCGATTATACCTATATGGAGTTAAAACAGTTGTCTGATGGAAATCAGCTGTAGTTTGGAACATGTGTTAGGATTATTGCTGATTTACTAAATTTAGTAGATCATGTCCTTTTCTTCTTCACAACCTAGGATGCTTCAATCGCTTGGATCTAGAACGGAACCGTTTTACACATTACTTCAGAGGGTTGCGGCTGATTGGTGAAGTTTAAAATATCCACAGCCATTGTTGATTGAAAGCAGTCGAACCTCTACACAAGACAGACTCTCTATCACTTGGAGTATGTGGTTGTAGCAACACAAATCTATTTACCTACTTTTGAGACATTTTAAAAGTTTTCAAACCATTTTAAAAGGGAGTCGAGATTGGCGTATCAACCATTTTGTTAATTTAACTCTTTAAAAATAAAGAAACTGTGTACACATTTTTGACACTTTCCTGTAAACCAACCAAGACTATTGTGAACAAATAGAATAAAATCCCTTGAACAAACTGAATAATAAATATTGCGTGTGAATGTGAACATAGTGCCTAAAAAGAAATTGCTTACACGTGGTTTACTTATAGTAGTTTTCAAATTAACCGTATTTCTTGTTGAGAAGGTAGTTCTACAGTGATAAAAAAGTGTTCAAGAAAATATCCCTGGTCTACTTGATAAGAGTAGATCTGCAGTATAAAATAATCTCCAAATCCCCAAGACAAATATGAGCCTTTGGTGATTAACAGAACTTGAACCCAGAACTTTACGTTGTGTGCTCTAAACAATAGAACAGCTGTAATTTTACATATATTTATAGTTTGAGAAATATGTAAGGGAAATTAATTATTGGAAAATACTTATGAGCACTAATAGTTTTTATCGATAAAAAATTACTCTGGTACAAGAAGTGGATGCAGATTTTAAATAAAATTCAATCAAGTAAAAGCCCTGTTAAGAGGTTTATCGGAAGACTTTTAATTGAAGGCTGATTAAAGTTGAAGGAGTCCAGGTCCTTGATATTGGATTCTTTGCAGTCGAAAGGTTTTCCGGCTCTTAAAAATTCACTATACTTTATGCGATTAAAACTATCTTGGATATAGCTTAGAAAATACTATTGGATGATTATTATTTGGTACAGTTTTTATGAATGGAGCTGTACAATTTTAACACAATATTGTTCAAAATAAACTAGTCAGCATAGTTTTTAGACCTTGTAAATCACTTGTATTTTAAAATATTTTAGTTTTAACGGTTAGAAAATTTTACTTTATTATTGAACTATATCTACACAATTTTCATAAAAATTTAAAGATCAAATGTTTGGTAGGCATACTTGGTATTTTTTAAATAGCCTACGTTGTTGTATACAACATTTTTAGCAGATTTTACTAAGATAAAATAAAAAAAAATTTAAACGCTATATTTTATAATAGTGTAGCAAACTATTAGGCTCCAATGAAACTAACTCTAAAAATATTTAATCTAAAATAGTAGGTATATCAAACTAAATAGTGGCATTTTAGTCTTATGACATGCTACATTGTTAATTTTTTCCGAATATATCTAGTCATGTAAAAAGTAGAAAGAAAGAAAATATATAAAAATAAAAATAAATAAGCAAGTATATACAAATATTTTCTCAAAATTCCATTCCTAAGCAGTGTTATTATAAATTACCCTATATTTTTATGACTAGCATAAGGACATTGACTGTGCACACATAAGGTAACATAAACACAAAGTAGCTTACAAATATGTAGGCTAAATGTGGAAGATTATCATAAAGCCTTTTTAAGATCATTAATATTTGTCAATAATATTTACTCTTTTTACCTACTTAATAAAAAAAATATTGTACACCTAATATGATGTGCATGTTTTTCATTGCATTATGAAAATGAAACCTTTCATGATTGTTACTGTATAACAAAACATACATTGGTACAAATTTGTTCTGTAATTGATAACTTCAACATAGCCTATATTAAACAATATTACAGAATTTTAAAGTTTTATCCTACTTTGCTAAAAGAATGTAGATAGAAATACCACAAGCGCCAAAGAGGAATGCTTTATTATAATATCCCATCTCAATTCGGAATTCCTCATGATAATGAAATATTTGGCTCAATACTATTAAGTTATAAACATAGTTTTGTGAAGAATTGGTTTTGAGTTCTTGTACTTTGACATTTTGCTAAGTGTTATGTGTTATCTTGGGTTTTTAAACTGATGTAAAAAAACTTTAAAAATAAGTTTATTTGCCTATAAAACTTTTTACCAATTTTTATATTGTATTAAGATGTGCAGATTTTAGTTAAAAACCTATTTTAAACTGATTACAAGGCAAAAAAACATTTCTAGTCACATTTGTTATGAGTTGTAAAGCTTTGTCATATAAATATTATTAAAAATTGTATTCATAAAATTACCATGTAACTGTCGTATGGATAAGTTTAAACCTATTACACAACTAAATTCAGGTGATTAAATACAACATTTTTTACTTAAAACTTTTTAAGGTTCTACTTCCAATGATTCATATAAATTTACTGTTATGCTGAAGCTGATACCTAGGGGGTCTTAGCCTATTATAATCAGTAGTCCTACTTTAAAAATATTGGTTATTTAGGGGAATAAAATTTGTCTTAGAAAGAAGAAGTAGTTTGTTTTGTGATCAGGTTATGTTTGTTCTAATTATGATTCATTTGGAATATTTACATTTGGAAATAACAAAAGATAGAGACGAGCAAATATGTTGAGGAAAACCCCTTTCAGAATATTTACATTTTATAAAAAGAATAAAAGTCACAGACGGATGGTGATGGTGATGGTGTATGTATTATGTAAATGTATTCAGCTGAGTGATTTTGAACGTCAGGAGATTTCTTATTAGAAAATCCTTAGCTTTTTACAAAGTGTACTTTGTAACAATTGATTACTTAATTATTTTTTTATGTTCAATATGCCAAAAGTAATTGATACATGTTTCATATTTTGCATTAAAATTAATTTAGATTAGTCAACTATTATCATCAATATACCCACGAGTAAAATGTATTAATTATTATACTAATATATATTTGAAAATCTTCAAAATCAAACTCTTACGTAATGTTGTAGCTAATTTTGTACACAATTGTAATATCAATTTAGAAAGAAATTATTGGTCATGCATACAGCTTTTCTCCACTAATACAAGCATACATGTTCAAGGTACATTTCTATCAGTAGGGCAATGTTTAAATAAATCAAAAGTTTGTTCCCAAAGCACTAGCAATCAATGTAGTTTTGCTGAAACATTGTGGGAAATTGGCTCTACTCCTGTATATTCAGCCACTTTATCTTCTCAAAGTTTTCTGGGTCAAACAGTTACTCGTAGTAACGATTCAAAATGTATCAAACTTGATTTTGAATTCGAATTTCATGCCGGCAAGTGTGTGTACCTTCTCTTTTAGTGTTTTAGGCGATTTAGTGTACCTTCGTTTTGGTTATCTAATGAACCTTCAGTTGTGGTGATTTAGTTGATATCACATTCAAGCTTGTTGCCAAGATGTGAAACACACTTCAAGCAAGCTTCACAATAGGTTGACAGGTTTAATCAAGACTTCAAAATGCATATGTACTGAATTAAATTTATTTAAAAACGTTTTGCTACCCAAAAACCAATTTTGGATAGGCTTATGAATATAATAAAGTAATAATCAAATAATACATCATTCTGAAGAAGATTGAATATTGTGCCATAGTCTCCAGTATAATGAATATGAAGTCATGTAGCCTAAAAATATTTATTAAATAAAAAAAATACTACAACCTAATTTAGTTTTAACCATCGAATTTCGCCCAGGAATGAAATTAGAATGGCATTTTTGCAAAATATGATTGAAAAAAAAAATTAAATTAACGTTAATGTTCATTAGTGAATACAAATATTAATTTTAAAACATCAATATGATCAAAAATTATAACTTTTATAGTTATTTTTTTTTAAGTTTAATGATTTTCTTGATTAAATCTCTGCCAAATTCCTTTAAATATTGTATAGTTTGCAAATCCAAGAATATGTTATAATTAAGGTTAAGAGGAGGTTATATTGTAGGTAAATCATCGGTCGGGTTCAGTATCGACATTAACTAATGTATTGCAGACATGTATTAGGTAGCATACCCGGTCTCTATATCTAAACCCCCCGTTCCGATAATTTATTACGATATTTGGTAATATTTATAGTAAATATACAAATATATATGTAAAATTCTATTGACATTTTTAGAGTCCGAGGAATAGCTTATCATGGCTTATAAAATTTCTTCCTAAAATAGCATTTAATAAATGAAAAATCTGTATTGCCGTGTTAGAATATGACCAGTGAAGCAATCATGGAAGTAATATACTTTTATTTTGCTTTCATCACTTTACAGGATGAAAATAACACCTTTAAATCATACTTTGATGGGTTCAATATCATTTAACTAACAGCTAGCTTGATTTTATTACTGTCAGTCAGAAGTTATAGCGTTTCAAACAAAAATATCTACTGTCGAGTACAAAAGTTGAATAGGTTAATTAATTTAAAAAAAAACTAAACAATTTAGTTTTAGTTTTCAATGTACAAAATTATAGTTATAACACTTCCAATGTTATGTTTAAAGTTTAACTACCACAGTTACCACACGCTATTTCCTGCGACAAATCAGTAAACCAAGAGGCAATTTACTGTCTGCATTGCAGTTTTAGTTAAAATTACAATTCTCGAACTTTTGTTCCTCTTTTATTGTAGACATTTCATCCATATGTTAAATTTGTAGCTAGATATTGTATCTAATCATGATCTAATCTAAATCGTCGTAGTTGATGTGAGCCTCCGACAGACTGCGCTGATCTTAATGACTAAATTCTGTCGAATATACCAGTTTTTAACAAGTTAAACTAAGTGAATAACTTATGATGAGTTGTTATAGCAATTGTTAAACCCCATCAACCTGGTCAGCAACATAGAATAAGGTATAAAATATACTTTTAGACACTAGTGCATTCTGTGACTGGCTCACACAACTACATTCTTTTTTAATAAAAGATTGGTTACAGCTGGTCCATATAGAGGGGATGTCTACCTCAGTATCCAATAGTCAATGCTTCTTGCATGTATTTCATTATTTTATTCAGGAATATTTTTTTTTATTATTATGCATTATCAGTCAAACGATTATGCCGTAAAAATGCTGGTTTGTTTGGTAACTCATCAACTCATTTATGCTCACTAAATTACTATTTACACATGATTCGGCATTTAGTAATGAGCATCATTAGTTTCGTTCAACGTAAAGTGCATACTTCCACAAGTAAATATTTTTTGGACAGAGTTTTCTAAAAATGTGCAACTATAACGAAATGATGCTTTACCTTATAACACCATTTTTCAAGTAGATAATTTGGATACATAAATGCTTCACATCCTGTTAAGTATCACATTTGTCTACAAATAGTTAACATTTTAAGCTGTAAGGAACGAATACACTATTATTTCCAAATAACATTTGTAATACCCATATGGAAACAATTACAAATGACTAAATCTATTTTCCTAAATTACTTTTGTAAGCAAATAAGCAATGTATTTAATAAACTGCGTTTAATCAAGAGAAACATTCTAGACAAAGGAGATTAGTAACGCTAACCCAACAAGTGGAGTACAATGCAGAACACTGATGTAATTATGATTTAATTGACCCAATCTGACCTCGACCCTACAACAATCATATTTCCACCTCGGGTTTGTGTCCTTTGTGGTTAAACTGCTTGGTACTTTCATTGTTAACAATATTAATCATACAGATCGATGAAAAGTGCAGAAACAAGTTTTATCGTTTTATCGTTGGTTATTGCAAGTACTGTTAGAACCCAAGCATGTTTGGGTGTTTGTTTAACAATTAGGTATGTTTAATTGCTCTGATGTTAATAAACAATATATTCTTTTGTTATTTGACTAACTTTGATTGTTTAAGGTAGTTAAGAATAAAAAGGATAAATTATTTCTAGACTAATAAATCGCATTTAGTGATACAGTATAATAGAAGACCCAAATTTCTCTCAATGAGTTTAGGTCTTCACCATAAAACTGTTCCTCAAATAAATTGTATTTGTTAATGTCACCACACTTATACGTTACCACACATATACCTTGAAGTTGTTTTTAGCTGATCTATACGGATGATAATTCTACAACTTTTGCAGTACATTTTACTGATGGTACGCCTATACAATGTTAAGCCTACATTTTAGATTCAACAATGAAATCTCCTGAAGTCTATGGATCCAGCTACAAGTTACTGATGAGTAATTTCATTTCTACTGAATCTTCCTTCCGTTCTAGCTGTTCCATCGTATGTGTTGAATAATTGTCAAGTAATGCCAATGTAATGTTTGTTGTTGCAATGTATGTATTGTTACTCTGAGGTAACAATACACACACACAATAATGATTTGTGCAGTATCATTAATTAACTACCACAGTTACCACACGCTATTTCCTGCGACAAATCAGTAAAATATCAAAAAAATATCAGTAAAATCTCACCAACTACATTATTGTAATTACCTTCCAATTATCAGGGGTAGGAGTTGATTACTTGAAACATCAATCTATCTTGGCGTCATTCACTAAAAGATGAGACACCGATCTCACCAACTACATTACTGTAATTACCTTCTAAGTATCAGAAACTCTTTTTAGTAGTATTTAGTATTTAGTATTTGTGATCATCAATATTTTTTTTGGGTAACGTTGACAAAATTCTTACATGATATAAATTTTATAAAATCAATAACTTGTTTACCTATTTAATTTGTGAACTGTTTTCTTAAACAGTTAGTAGATTAGTTGCATTTGAAACAAGGGAATAAACATGTAAACATAGAACTCAGATGAGGATTAAGGAAACCTTATCCGTGCTGTAAAAAATCAGCAAAGTATTAAAATTAAATCATCAAAGTATTGTTATTATAGAAAAAAATTGAACAAAACACATAGACAATATGAATTAACCATTGATACTTGAATATCATCAATATTTACGAAAAATTACATATAAATGGTAGAAATGGATAAAAATAGTATGCTTCTTGCAGTTTGAAAACAATGCTAGAACTAAGTAGGTTGAGCTAAAATACACTAGGAAATAAGTCATTTAAATGCGACCTAACTTAGCTGTGGGGTTGAGTCTACATTACATATGTAGACTCAACAATTTAAACTCCTGAAGGCTATGTATCTAGCTACAAGTTACTAATGAGTAATTCAATCTCTGCTCAAAGTCACTTCCATTGGTCGTATTTAAAAGGAAAGAATACTAATGTATACTTAGACTTCAAATGTGTTTTAAATGAATATCATCAATATTTATGAAAAATGCATGAAAATGGCGTATATGAATTAGTACTCTTAAAAGAAATACATGACTTAATTTCGAACTAAATCCAGAAAACAAGTTAAAATTTACAGTAAACGTTTCTATATCGTTGTAGAATGTTGTAAATGAATAATCACGCCAAATTATAATAACTTACCTGTAATTTATTTAAAAAAAGTAAATCTGTATGAGCTTCATAATATTAAATAAACAAGTTAAGGCTGACTATAAATAAAAAATAACTCATTTAAAGTAAAGACTATTTGTAATTAAATAAGGTTTAACCAAAGTACCTTGATGAACGTAGTTTTTAACATACATGTTGATTTAGGTTATGGGAGGAAATATATTTAGCGCACAGTTCTTAACTTAACATGTAACGGTGCAATTTGTTCAACAAAGAGACAACCCGTACAAGAGAGAAGGGTGTGTTTCCCAGTGTATTGTGTTGAAGGGCGGGTCCGTTCCTGGTTCAGACACTAATGTGGTCTGACGTTGCGTGTTTAGTGTCTGTTTTATTCTTTTATCACTGCAAAATTCAGACACTCAATTGTTTTTGGCATGTTACATATTTGTTGTACACATGGTGCAATCTAGTTTAGATAACTGCACGTCGCTGCTACAAATACTTGCCTAAAGGAAATAAACGGTATCAGCATTCTGACACACACTTTCTCCCATAAGCTTGTCAACAACCTTTATCATGTGTAAGCGGTGAGAGTAAATATACGGAAATGGGATTTGTACAATAACTTTGGAACCGTAATTTTTACAGAAATGGGATTTGTACAATTTTTTTTTCAGAATTTAAAGGACTAAAAAATACTAAATTTTTTTCAAAATTGTTCAGGCAATTTTTGGGGAAATCCTATTTTTCCGTTATTTTATGGGGTTTTATGGAAAAATCCCCATTAAAAATAAAAATTTATAAAAAATGAAAAAAAAAACTATCACAATTGTAAGGACCATAACATACAAATGTTAAATCAAAACAGGATTTTTGTCTAAAATCCTATTTTCCATTATTTTATGGGGTTTTATGGGGAAATAACATAATTTACCATAACTTTTAAACCGTAATTTTTACAGAAATGGGATTTGTACCATTTTGTTCAGAATTTAAAGGGCTACAACATACTAAATTTGTATCAAATTCGTTCGGGCCATTTTTGAGAAAATCCGATTTTTCCGGTTTTTATGGGTTTTTATGGAAAAATCCCCATTAAAAATCAAAATTTCAAAAAAATGGAAAAAACGCCTGGAGATACCATGGATTAGAACCTACATACCAAATTTCATTGAAATCGGACCGCAGGTGTAGTCTCTAGCTCTGTACACATCCAGACACACAGACACACACACAGACACACACACACACACACACACACACACACACACACACACACAGACATCACTTCGAAAACCACTTTTTTGGGTCCAGGGGGACCCAAAACGAATATATCCACTCAAAACTCAAACTCGAAAATTTTGACGAAAACAATACTTTCTCCATATACTATGGTATAGGGGGAGAAAGTAATAAAAAGGGTGAAGATATTTTGTGAAAATTTTGCTTTTGTGGTGGTTGAAGTAAGGTATTCTTGTACAAGATACCCAAGCTCTAATTCCACCTATCTCCTAATACCTTATAGCTTTGTGATATTGTCGGGAACTAATAGTTTGGAGTTTTCCCACCCCTAATTATACAACAAGGTCATGCATGTGTTCAAAGAGAATTGAACTTTCTCCATATTTGGATATTCACCTTTACTAAAAGGCAAACGATATTTATTTGTATCGTAAGCTATAGCTCTTAGCTGTATTTAATAGCTGAAGTAATTTCACATTAAACGTAAAAAAAACTCAAATAACTGTATTAGAGGTAGAAGTTTCTTACTGAAACATCCATCTATCTTGGCGTCATTCACTAAAAGATGAGACCCCAATCTCACCAAATACATTACTGTAATTACCTTCCAAGTATCAGAGGTAGGAGTTGCTTACTGAAACATACATCAATCTTGGCGTCATTCACTAAAAGATGAGACACCAATCTCTCCAACTACATTACTGCAATTAAATTCCAAGTATCAGAGGTAGGAGTTGATTACTTTAAACATCAATCTATCTTGGCGTCATTCACTAAAAGATGAGACACCAATCTCACCAAATACATTACTGTAATTACCTTCCAAGTATCAGAGGTGGGAGTTGCTTACTGAAACATACATCAATCTTGGCGTCATTCACTAAAAGATGAGACACCAATCTCTCCAACTACATTACTGCAATTACCTTCCAAGTATCAGAGGTAGGAGTTGATTACTTTAAACATCAATCTATCTTGGCGTCATTCACTAAAAGATGAGACACCAATCTCACCAACTACATTACTGTAATTACCTTCCAAGTATCAGAGGTAGGAGTTGCTTACTGAAACATACATCAATCTTGGCGTCATTCACTAAACGATGAGACACCAATCTCACCAACTACATTACTGTAACTACCTTCCAAGTATCAGTGGTAGGAGTTGATTACTTAAAACATCAATCTATCTTGGCGTCATTCACTAAACGATGAGACACAAATCTCACCAACTACATTACTGTAATTACCTTCCAAGTATCAGAGTCAGGAGTTGCCTTACTTGAAACATCCATCTATCTTGGTGTCTTTTACTAAACGATGAGACACTAATCTCACCATCTACATTATTTTAATTACCTTCCAAGTATATTAGGTAGGAGCTGCTTACTTGAAACATCAATCTATCTTGGCGTCATTCACTAAAAGATGAGACACCAATCTCACCAACTACATTACTGTAATTACCTTCCAAGTATGAGAGTTAGGAGCTGCTTACTTGAAACATCAATCTATCTTGGCGTCATTCACTAAAATATGAGACACCAATCTCACCAACTACATTACTGTAATTACCTTCCAAATATCAGAGGTAGGAGTTGATTACTTGAAACATCCATCTATCTTGGCGTCATTCACCAAAAGATGTGACACCAATCTTAACAAATACATTACTGTAATTACTTTTCAAGTATCAGAGTCAGGAGTTACCTACTTGAAACATCCATCCATCTTGGCGTCATTCACTAAACGATGAGACACAAATCTCACCAACTACATTACTGTAATTACCTTCCAAGTATCAGAGACTCTTGCGAGCAGATACTTGGTCTTATATCCAACTACCGTTGACTTTCTAGTCGTTCATTACAGTTTTTTCATGTATATCTTTACGCACTCGTCCGTAATCAGTTGTAGTATTATCGTTTAATGTTTTTTAAATTTTCCTGTAAAATAGTTACAATTGTGTTATACATTCTAGAAATATGATGAACTAGTTAAAAACTAATTATAAAATCTCATTTTACCTTAAAGTTGAGAGAATATAAAAACCAATAACGTGTGACTTTTACAAGAACATAAGGTTGTATGTGATTTTTTTAGTAAATTTTGAAAGAAGGGTAAAAATCTTGTATGCATAGTAAATTTCCCCTCTGTATGTGAAAGCACGATAGAATTATGATTTGTTGTTATTAATATTAAGGCGAGTAAAAAAAAATGTATAAACTAGGAAGTAAACAAAAGAAACATTTAAAAATATAAGGATCATAAAATAATTTAGTCCGAAATAAAAAGTTTTGGAGTAAGCCACAACGATCTCGTCAGGTGACATTAATTCTCTGCCTTTTAGAATCACTCCGCTGAATACATCTGCATAAATACATCCCATTTACAAAATATTTCCCTTGGGTCAGTCTTTTCATTAAATGTTTTAATGATTTCCGTGTATAAAACGAATTGGGGGAAAACTTGCATGACTGGTTTACTGAAACGTAAGTTAATATGGATATTTTCATGTATGAATAAAATGTAGGCGATTTTACTTAAGATTGTCAAAAATATACAAAATGATAAATATTTCCAACCAATACTTGAATAAATATTCGTTATATTTGCACAAACATTTCAATAAATTGGCTAGTTAGTTTAGCCACTGAGTAATAAATTATGTATTCAAATAAATAATGATTTACATTGAACCCAGGCAAATATCAGAGTTATCACTTATGCAACGATTCAGTCAATAACATTTAAAATGTGTATCTATAATAATATCAAAAAGTAGCTAAAGAATTACCATGTAGGTTATAGTAACTAAATAAAACGTACCAAATGCCTGTTTGTCAATGAAAATCAAAAGTGTAAAATACGTGTTAACATCCTCTGACTAGTTTTGACCAATATTCAAAATTTAACAATTAGCAATTAAAAGAAAAAACACTACGTGAAAATTAACAAGTATTAAGGGCTACTTTTTAATGATCAGGATAATATTTGGTCTTCTAACAGTTTTATAGAAAGCTTCAACTGCTTAAACTTTGATTAGTCATTAATTAAGTCTGTTTCAAACAAATCTATAAGATGGTTTTAATTTATTAAATTTTATTTCTCATGGAATTGGCTCTTTTCATTGCTCAACAATTTTAAGTGTTCTCTTTCCTGTTTCGATACTTAGTTGAAATCTGCTTATAACAAATTTTAAGATATTAATGAGTTGTTTGATCATTTATTACCACTCTGAACTTATGAAAAAGTTCTAAACATATTTGCATAACTGAATATTACTTTTTTTCTAGTCTCCCAACATGATGAATTAATCTAACACATCTATTCAGCTAGTCTTATATCTTACATTATGGTACAAGAGGGAAATCATAAAACCCAAATGAGGTTTAGTACAGACCATTTGTTTGGCCTAAAAAACTAAAACCCTAGTAAGTGCAAAGCCCTCACGGTGATTTATTGTCCAGTGGAGTATTTCTGGCGCTCAAGAGCCATTCAGGTAAGTAACTGCTCTTAACTCAATTGAGAGGGAAAATGGTTAGCTGTAGAAAAATATTTGTTTTATAAAAAAGAGAAATGTCACTTGTGTGCCATATTTTTACTATATTGAAGTCACAATTCAATTGGGAGGAGAAGTAAGTTTGTGATAAAAGACTCTTTCTTTTATATCCACGTAATTTTCATGGAAAGCCAGTACTACTAAAACTGTATTATAAAGAAAGCTAGTGCATACTAAGAACGCTAATGTATTTTTTGAAAAGATTATGCTAGTTTAATTTAAATATAGATATATTTGATATTCCATCCATTTAATTGTCATGAGACTCAATAGTACAGTCATTTCAACAACCAAAGGTTAAACTATACACTTGTAAAAACTGCAATTTAAACCAGGAATTTCCATGGTAAGAAAATTCATATTTTGTGACAACGATAAATACAATATTCAGCATGTCTATTTAGTGGATTCCGTGAAATTTGCTGAAACTACAGGAAAAATACAGTATTGACGTCGTTGCTTCCCAGGGATACTAGTGGCGGTTGCTGATACATTTAGATATTTCTAAAAAGTCAGAAATAATTTTCCGACTCACGGTAATTAAAAAGTAATGCATTAAAAAAAAATCTCGTGCGCACATGTGTTTCTAATTTTATACATACAAAAGTGTAAAATGTACAATCTACAAAAGACACATTTTAAAAATTGTAAGAAAAATATATAAATAGGAGACCATGAAAAATAACATGCACAATTAAAATAAATCAGATTGAAGCTGTGGTTTAATATTAATGGCTATTTTACTGTCTTAATATTTTTTTACTTATAATAGTGCTAAATTTGGAATATATGTTTCTCATTTTTACTGATTGTAGGATAAATAAAGCTATTACCTGACTGATTGATTCACTTCGTGATTGGAAGCCTGATTACATTCCTTTCTGCCTCACTGATGTTAATCAAGTTAGTCCCCGTCAAAGCTTCATTGGTGTGCTCTTTTTTATTGACACTGACCAATACTTATTTACCTTTTGCTTTGTTACATTTTGTTATCCTCTGTCTTGATTAGAGTCGATAACGTTTGATTAATGGCACTAATCCTTTGGCTTTGACAAGAGTTTATTATTATATTTTACGTGACGTGAAACAATTTTGTTTGTTTGAAAACCATGGTACTTGTTAAACCCAATGTTATTTAATTAGATTAATTTAAAATCCAATACTGGTAAATGGAAATGTGCTTGGTCTGCAGGTCTGCTGTGGTGGGGGTGCTTTATAAATGCAATCAGTGCATTTATTGTTAATGTAGCATATAGATTATATGAGCTTTAATTTATGCTATTAAATTAAATTATAATGGATACCATTTTACAGTTTTATGGCTGGAATATTAAAATTGGTTCCACATCATCATTTCTTGGTAGTACACAAAACATATTGAAAATGAAAAGTTTGCGAAAAGATTGGTCTACACAATTGGAGATTTAAAACGAAAGAGTGCAAACCAATAAAACAATATAATATTTTCGTACAATTTTTAAATGTGTCTTTTGTAGATTGTGCATTCTGTTTTTATGTATAAAATAAGGAACACAAGTGCATCATCCTTTTCTCATATTTGGGTTAAAATACGTAAATAGTGGCATCCTCATCTTAAATAATTGATATAAATGATAATTGACAAAATAAAAGGTTTTTAAGTAACATAACTAATTTCTATGAATTAATTTATTACCTAACTAACACGATTCATTTCACTACCTTATGATGGTGTATTATGAATATTCAGTAAATATTTTTACACAGAAAACTATTTTCCCTCTCAATTGAGTTAAGAGCAGTTACTTACCTTAATGCCTCTTGAGCGCCAGAAATACTCCACTGGACAATATATCACCACGAGGGCTTTACACTTAATATTTTTTTTACTAATTATAGTGGTAATTTCGGAAAATATGTTTCTCATTTTTACTGATTGTAGGATAAATAAAGCTACAGAATTACCTCACTGATTGATTCACTTCGTGATTGGAAGCCTGATTACATTCCTTTCTGCCTCACTGATGTTAATCAAGTTAGTCTCCGTCAAAGCTTCATTGGTGTGCTCTTTTTTATTGACACTGACCAATACTTATTTACCTTTTGCTTTGTTACATTTTGTTATCCTCTGTCTTGATTAGAGTCGATAACGTTTGATTAATGGCACTAATCCTTTGGCTTTGACAAGAATTCATTATTATATTTTACATGAACAAAATTGGGTCAAACAGAAGAGACATCCAACAATTAAATTTGTAAAATGAGCTTAAATTATGTTGACGACTACTCTGACGTTTTTTATGCTTCTCTTATCCAGTGAAGAATCTTTAACCTATAACGAGTTTAAACATCTTAAAATAATATAAAATAAATGTTGACGCCAAATCGACATTATTAAGTGGGCTCCAATCATTGCATTTCGTATTTTAGTGTTACGATGTTGGGCGGGATTAGTGGATACTTGATGTTCGTGATCACCGATTCCTGTCCTACGGGTTCCGTGTTTGATAACATATCAACTATATCAGCCGAACGAATTAGTTAAACAACGCAACAAAGACAGATGTATCTTTTGTTTACTGTAATCTTGTTTCTCGATTTCAATAGTTTTGTTATTTTACTGAAGATGTTTTATTTTTACATTTGGCGGGGTTTTTCAATGGCTTTTTATTAACTTGCTTGGTATTCATTGTTATATATTTAACTGGAGGTATATAGAGCTATATAAAATATATAGGTTTTAGATTAAAAAAAATTGAGTTCTTATAAAAAAGCAAACAATCAATTTTACCTTAACCTATGATATTAAAATATTAAAAAAACATTTGATACTGTAAATTATGAAATAAACTACATGAAGAATAGTAACAGCTATGCCATTTCATAATCAAAAACACTTGAAGCACCTCTAAGTACAGTTGGCAAAAATGTTTGTTTAAAAAATAATCATGTTTGATTGGTAGTCCTGATGATGGAGTGAGTTGGACACCACCTGATATAACTATCTTCTATGTTAGTGATTATCATTCATTGTACAGTAAATCCACCCATAACACTTGGTCAATTTGCATCACATAAACCTGTTTACGTTGACTATTATGACGTCAAATAATTTTGTGAGGCTTGCAGTTAAGAGTCCTTGGAGCCTAGACATTCTATCTTGTAATAAATTAAATAAATAAAAAGGAAATTTCTAATCTCACAGTATACTAGATATTTAAATTACAATCACGCTGGTGTTTGAAAAAATATTTTGAGATGGTAAATAACTCTTCAGTGGCTGTTTGAAATTAACGAAATTAACATTGCTCTTATTGCGGGCAAATCCAAGAAGGACATTATCTTCCATGGACTCCATTGGAGAACAATTAAGAACTACAAAGAACATATCTTACGGTTTACTAGATATTTAAATTATAAACACTTTTGTGTAAAAAAAAAACATTTTTTGATACTAAATAACTCTTCAGCAGCTGTTTGAAATTATCCAAGATGGCCGCTACCCTCCAAGGGCTCGGGTCCTTAATGCAAAGACATTCCTCAAAGTATAATTTTTCTTAAATCAAATCCTTTGTAAATGTTACTCACTTATCTACTGTCTTTTACAGCATAACGCTCTAGGTGAACAATCTGCAAATCAAAATACAGATTATGTATATTTTGCGTTAGTTAAGTTCTTACAATTTAGAACATTATTAACATTGTTACACAGATTAGGGTTTAATTGCGTGTATGTAGAAGAATCTTTAGATATGATTTTGGATATGATTTTGTTAACCAGGACAAAATAATCCAATTGAAACCCTGTTGATGAACTGCTAACTGAATCACAAATACCTTTTAAACTCGCGTCGTTTAAGAAATTTATATTTGAAATGCCACCGTAAACTATCTAGAAGTATTTGACAAACCGTGTTTACAATTTACACACGCATTTTACAGTCATTACACTAAAAGTTTAACAATCAAACACAAATAAAGTAAACCATTAGCTCTTGTAAAGTCAATGGTAATAGGACACATAGCTATTAGGTTAGAAATACACCTATAAAAGTAAATGTCTAATTAAAAGTTTTCCACAAGAACTTCCTCCTTTTAGTTAAGCTGTAGAAAATCAAATCGAGAAATTTTTTTGAATATACTCGTAGTGTACCCCTATGTTCAAACACTTGCACAGATCTAAGTTCGTTTTTAAGATCCGATAAAACAGTCTAAAACATTTCTCATTACATTGTTGTTCATTGATGCATTCTTTACATAATGAAAGGTTTTTAAGTAACATGACTAATTTCTATACATTACCTAACTAACACGATTCATTTCACTACCTTATGATAGTGTATTATGAATATTCGGTAAATATTTTTTCACAGAAAACTATTTTCCCTCTCAATTGAGTTAAGAGCAGTTACTTACGTTAATGGCTCTTGAGCGCCAGAAATACTCCACTAGACAATAAATCACCAAGAGGGCTTTGCACTTACTAGGGTTTTTGTTTTCTAGACCAAACAAATGGTCCTTACTAAACCTCATTTGGGTTTTATGATTTCCCTCTTGTGCCATAATGTAAGATATAAGACTAGCTGAATAGATGTATCAAGTGCTT